>NW_026125928.1:0-684534 GCF_943737965.1 Phodopus roborovskii | reverse complement strand
AGCTGCCTCCTCAATTAAATGTTTCCTTTGTAAGAGTTGTTGTGGTCAGAGTGTCTTTTCACAGCAATAGAAAGCCTAACTAAGGCAGGGAGAAAAGTAAGAGAGAGATAGACAGAGCCAACAGGTTAAAGACTTCCCACTAGGTACCACCTCTGAAAGATTCTATGCCTTACAATAGTTTTATCTTAGGGACTAAGCCTTTTACATGTAATTACCAAAGAGTAATCTGAGAACCAGACTATAGCAGAAGGCATCATTAACCTTATTAGAAGAAAATAAACACCATAGTTCAAAAAGTTTCAATGAATCACCCAATGTCACAAATAAGCATTTTATTTAACTTCAAACTCACAAGCAATAGATTACTAGAATTCTAAATAAAATCTTCCAGTAATAAAATTGATGTTCTGTAACTTAATTTAAAACAACAGGTACTATACCTCTAGTAGCTTGTAGCTTAACTTTCTACACGATATCCAAGGTTTCTATGAGCCTAGATTAAGAACAGAATATTGTCCATTTTTCTCCAAGGGGCCATGACTGTTCAGCCCCAAAGTCACTTACTCTGGTACAAAACAATGGTGTTCTGGCTTCTTCTGAACTCTAATTATCATGGAAATATCATACTCTGAAAGATAGTTCCAATTCAGCTACCAAAGGATAGATCAACTAAGGAATATTGACTATATTAGTGATAGATATTTTCTTAAGGTTTATTTCTATCACATGATCAATAAATGTCTATTGTGACCCTTCCGTGAGCCCTGGCTGTTTCACAAGGTACATAATTGGAATGTCATTAAGATAAGGAGTTAGGAAAAAAAAGAAGTCTGTTTTCTCTTTGTCTAATAAAATGCAATCATGTCTTCTGATTTCAAAGGAGTGACACATACCTACAGCCCTGTTCCTGCTACTTGGTCTCAAAGAAGTTGATAGATATATAACTAGGTGACTACCATTCATTTTACTTTATAAAGGTTTAACCTCATTTACATATTCCTTTACAGAGAATATAGCCTGAAAATGATGATAGTTTTAAGCCTTCTTTGAGCTCCTATCAAGGAATAGGAAAAGTGGTGATTAACACAGGGAATTAAACATTGGGTACAAATTATTCAACCTAGGTGGGAAGCCAGAAAAATCACATCTACCACTCAAAGAGGGAAAGAAGACATACATTTTATATCTAGTATAGCAAAGATCCTTCCAGTCTCCTCTCCCTTACCCAGGTGATCAAATTGCCAAACTAATAATTAGGAAAAGTGACTGAATATCATCTTTGCCATATTCTCAGAACACTCAGCATGAGGTCCTAGAGCAAAACCTGATGAACAGCAATTGACTGTCATTCCCAGATATGTCTAAAGACACGTGTCATGTCCATTTGGGTCACATATTCATGAAGGGACAAAAAAACATAGACTGTGCTTATGCCATGCAAAAATGTCCAATAAGTCCCCCAAAATATACTTGATATAAATTAAAATATTTAAACAGTACTTTATATCTATTATCCTACACAAATTCTCCATAAGATAAACAGAACAATGACACTAATTATGACTCCATAATTAGGCTTAAAGTGGTGACCTTACTTGAAAGAGAAATCATGGGGAAAATGAATTATTGACTACTATGAGGAATGTAGGCACAATGCTTTGCAGAATAGGTTTATGCTGCCATTTGCCTAATTTGACATTTGGGGGCTTTACCATTTATATTTGAACTTCAAGTCTTTGCTACTCCACATCTCAGATGATCTTTCTTAAATTCCATTGATCCACCCAAATTTTACTAGCAGAACCAGCCCCAATCTCATTTACTTGGGCTTCTGGTTCTAATATGTTCTATTTTTATAACTGTACGCATTTTTATTCACCTCTTTAACCTTATGTATTAATCATTGACTACCTCCATGTAAGCAACAAAACTTAACACCTAGATGATCAGGGAATATTTGTATTGCAGCCACAGAAAATTATGTCAATGTTCTACTTCTACCACATGCTACTGTGAGCATATTACTTAACCTCTCTGAGTATCAGTTTCATTAGCAATGTAATGGCACAGGGCTTAGGGTTTTGTGAGAATTTAAGACATAATATATCTAGGTGCCTGGCACACAGTCAATAAGTTGTAACTATTATAATCATTGAATTTTTAGTCTTCATACTTGGCACAATGCCTGACATATAATAGATGTTCAGTAAATATTTATTGAGTGGAACCAAACACTCTAGCATCTCCAACAAGAGAGACATAATAAAATATCATCCCTAAAGAGACTGGATAGGAGTAGACAAGATAATTAGTTAGCTAAATGAAAATTAATGATGTTGAATTCTTTTCTGGAGGGGATACCTTTTTGTGATAAATGTCAAGCTTCACTCACTCCTTGGAGGCATTGGGTGTCTAGTGCTTTTTCTTTATTAGGAACCTAGTGAGGGAAGAATAGATATATTGGCTTGCTTTTAGTAAACAGATTTGAAATCTTCTATTGAGACAATGTATACAGAATCAGATACTGATGAGATAAAATTATAATTACACACACATATATATATAAATATATATATACATATATACATACACATACACACACACACACACACACACATATATATATATATATATATATATATATATATATAGAGAGAGAGAGAGAGAGAGAGATCTTGCTAAGTGAAACAATCCAGACACAGAAAAAAAAAAAACAATTGCATGACCTCACATATATGTGAAATATAAAACAAAAGCCATATTCATAAGATCAGAGTTTAAGGCATTCTGGTTGCCAGAGGATGGGGGTGGCATAAAATGGAAGATGTTAGTGAACTTATATGAACTTTGAGTTATAGTATACATAAATTAGGAGAGGAACCAACATGAAATGTGACAGAAGTGTATTGAGAGAGCTGAGTCTATGTGTACAGACTACAAATAAAAAGAGTATTTGATCAAAAGAGATCAGACTTGTTAAAGGTGGTATGGCCATAGCCACAAAAAGAGTAATATGGTATGTACTCACTCATATATGGATTTTATACATAGAACAAAAGATCACCAGCCTACAATCCACACCACCAGAGAAACTAGGATACAAGGAGGAATCTAAGAGATTCCTCTTTGTCACAGAAGGGAAAAGGAACAAAATCCGAGCATATTGGGAGTGGGGGGCAGTGAGTGGAAAGGGAGTTAGGAGAAACAGAAGGGGAGGAGAGGAGAACATGTGGAACCAGGAAGATTGAGCCTGGGGATGAATAGATGAGAGCAAAAAAGTGTGAGAGAGAGAGAGAGATACCATACAAGAGGGAGCCATTATAGTTTTGAAGAGAAAACTGACTCTAGAAAAATGTCCAGATGCAAATTAACAATCTGAGCAACAATATGCCCTTCCCTGATAACTAACTTATATACCATCATAGAGTCCTCATCTAGTAGCTGATGGAAAGAAGCATAAACCTACAGCTAAACACTGAGCTGAACTCCTGGAATCCAGTTGCAGAGAGGGAGGAGTGATAAGAAAATGGGTCAAGATCAGGCTAAAGACACCCACAGAGACAGCTGACCTGAACAAGAGGGAGCTCATGGACCCCTATTCTGGGAAACCAGCATTGTACCGACTCAGACCCCCTGAACGTGGGTCTCAGTTAGAAGGCCTGGGCAGTCTGAGAGTGGATCTCTGACAGTGGATCCAGGATGTATTCCTGGTGTACAAAAGGACTTTGGGAGCACATTTCCCATAGAGGGATACTCCCTTAGCCTAGAGGCAGGAAGCCCCTACTCCAAATAACATGACAGATTTTGATGATTCCCTCCTGGAAAGCATCACCCTCCCTTTGGAGTGGGGGGATGGGTTGTGAGGGGGTGTCGGGGGCCATGGGAGGGAGAGAGAACTGGGATAGATGTATAAAATAAGAATATATATATATATATATGTGTGTGTGTGTGTGTGTGTGTGTGTGTGTGTGTGTGTGTGTAAAGAGTATTTTAAAGTGGTGATAGATGTGTTCAGTAATTTGACTAAAATAGTCATTTAACAATGTATATACATACCAAATCCCCCTATTACTGAACATTAGTATACACAATTTTGGTAATGAAGTATTTCCAAATTTAAAGGTATAAGAAGAAAAAATCTTGTGCTAAGATTAAAATTAAAAACTGTTCATTTTTAATTCATTGGTATTAAGGAGAAGAAGTCAAACCGAAGCTCATTATGATCCTAAGTTCTGGCCATTGTCAGCTACCAATTAGGAGGCTTCCAGAGAAAGGAGTAAGCATTGATTTTCCTCAGTATGGCTCCCATCTTTATTGACTCACATATAAATGCTAATTTTCACATGTAGAGAATGATGCATTGCAAAAGACTGATGAAATACAGCTCTGCAACTCTCCAGGCCCTAGGCTGTCAGTAAGTGCACATGAGTGTGTCCAAATATTGTCACACCATTATGTGCTGTTTTTCAGTGAAGGCTAAGAGTGAGTGAAGTCATGTGAGGCTTGGAAATTCAGGAGTCTAAGATCCAGAATCAGTCTTTGATTAGATGATGATCTCTGAACTACATGCAGTGTTCTCATTTAGGGATGGCTAAGTTTATTTTCAATATCTTTTAACAATTTCCTTCCTATTATAGTCTACTATTTAGATACTGTTGGGAAATAGCAGTCTGCTGACCCTGCCCCTGACAATGGATGGAATGCTCATGGCCATGTCATCACTATGTCAGGCTGTACCTGGCTGCTCAAGCTTTACTTGGCTGCCAGGGTACTCAGTTATGCATGAGCAAGCTTCCCTTTTAAAACAAGAGAGCAAAGAATGCCTCTGTCTTGCTCTTGATCTTTCTCTCTGTCTTCCCCCTACTCTCTTTCTTCCCCCTTCTCTCTCTTTCTCCCTCTCCTCTCTTGCTCCCCTCCCTCTTTTGCTCTTGCTCTCTCTCTCTCTCATCTCTCTCTCTCTTCACCTCTCTCTCTCTCTCTCTCCTCTACCAATAAACTCCTTGTGGGCGCTGAGTCTCATGTTTGTGTTTCTTAGGCAATAATTAGATGAAAAGAACAACAGGTGCTGTGCTGACATTACCATTCCTTATACTCAACATATCACACTTAATCAAGTTGGCCACAATTATACACCTCATTTGCATGTATCTTCCCGATCATTTATGACTGCATAAAACTGACCACCCAGATAAACTCATTTCTGCCCAGGAATGCTCCTATAGTTATGACACTTGATAAAACCTTCAATAAAGCCTTAGCTTAAAAATAACATTACTGGAAAACTTCAGATACCCCAGGCATGGTATATCTTTAATCCCAGGACTCACAAAACAGATAGATCTCTATGAGTTCAGGGCCATCTTAGTCTCCATAGTAAATTATTGCTAGGACATCCAGTGCCACATAATGAGACACTGAATCAAAAAACAAAACATTTAGACACCACAAAGTTAAGTAGTATTCATGTTCCTCTTCATGACACTGACAACAGTGGTTTGAAAGAACCAGGGCTATGCTTGTGAATTCCAAACACATCTCCTGCCTAGACACTAAAGGTTCAGTTCATGGATTGGTTTGAGCTGCTTCTCTGAGAATCTCATCATCACTCCATCAACAACTTTGCCTGACTACTACCAAAGTACATTGTGCATGGAAAGTTAAGGTTTGATACACCAATATTATTGAGTACATGAGCCCCATATTAATCCCAAATACCCCTTCTTATCTACTCATGTCCCCAGTAGATAACCTAGAAGATAAGAAAGATATTATGATTAAGTATCAAGCAATGCACCCATTTGTGACCATATTAGATGCAGGACAACTAAACACAAACTCTGCATGGATTGGTATCCATGAACAATGTTTGGAATAAGACTGTCACCAAAGATAAGTTGAAATGTAGATAGGAAGAGGAGTTGATGATTGACAAATTGGGGGGTATCTCTAAATATAGCATAGTTGGTAGAGTATTTGTCTATCACATGGGGTGGACTGGGCTCAATCCCTAGTATTGAATAAAACAAGAAATGGTAGAATATACCTTTTTCTACTACTCATGAGCTTGAGGCAGGAGGATCCAGGGTTCCAGATCTTTCTTGGCTATCTAGAAAATTCAAGGGCAACCTGAGATACATGAGAACCTTTGTGAAATAAAATATTAAATATTTCATTATTCAAACCACAAGTGCCATTTGGTAAAGGGCAAATATATTATTAAACGGGTACTTAATGCCTCTCTAACACTTCCAATAAATTGTTGCCAATCTTTTTAGTTACCCTAAAGTGTCAGTAATAATGACATTTTCCATCTATGGAAACTGAGACTTGGAGAAGTCTACTGCTATGCATAGCCAATTAATATTGGAATTAGAGTTTGAGTTCATGAATTTATCACCCCAAAACCACACTCTTGTCATTATGCCCTCGTACTTTTCAAGACCATGCTCCTGGGTTCTTTGTTTAAGAGGTATGCCTCCAATAATTGGAAATGGCACTAGGAAGGCTTCATGATGGAGGACACTAAGCTGAGCCTCCTGGGGGAAGCACTGAATGTTCACAGTGGTGGCTGGAAGAAAAGAATAACAAACAGAAAATAATGTGCACAAAAATGTATCTTTCAAGTGAGTGGTGGATTTAAACATTACAGAGCCATTTGGTGTCCTACCCCATTCTATATCATTGCCAATTTCCTATTCACATCCTCTCATTTTCAGCCATTCAGCAGGTGATATTAGTCTTAAAGTACCTAATTGTGCATTTTTTTCTCAACTCTGGTTTCAGTGCCTCCACATATGTACCATTTAGTAAGCCATGGTAGAATTATCACTATAGAAATGATAGGCGATACATCATTTTATTTCTTTTTTGCTTTTCTGCTTTCCTTTCAATGATAGGTATCAGAGACCATTATCAGCACACCATTGAACTAATTCTCAAGAAGTGCTTCCAAGGGATATACATAGTTTTTCAAAATCTAGTGCTCTAATTCTTCAGCCAATTAGGTTTGAATGATCTTGTCACAGCAGTGAGGAAAGTAACTAACATGCTAAAAATGAGCCTCATTACCCAAATTTTTCTTAACTTTCCATTTTACCATGGGAAAAGCAATTGATTGAGTATCTGGAGTGCAAACGTTCACCAAAATGAACATGGGTATGTAGAGTCTGAAGAATCAGATGTACAAAGAAAGGAGCTGTGACCAATTAGAGTTATTTATTCTTAGTCATCATCTTCCTCACATTTTGCATTTTCCACATCCATAATACATCAGAGAAAATGATTGTAAACATCAGCCACTACCTAGGGAGGAGGGCTAAGGCCTGCTGTTGGAAGAGAGGTGAATTTAGATAGTGAAATGGAGAAAGTAAAATGGTAGAGAAGAATGCTGATTATGCAATCAGGCTCCAATGTTACTGCCTGGGTTTCAAAAGATGTCCTTCCATTTATTAGTGGTGTCACCTCTGGCAAGTTATTTAATAACTCTGCACCTCACATTTCTTATCCATAGGGTTAGGCTATAATTAGTAACCACATGCTGGGACTGACATGAAGATTGAATGAGTTCATATTTATGAAATGCTTAAATGAGTGCCTTGTACACAAAAAACATTATTTGTGTTTTTAAAACAAATTGGCTAGTCAGAAAAGAAAACATTCCTGAGGGCTGTGGTTTAGATACCGTTTTAATTGTATTATGTTATGGCTTGTCTAACAGTTCAATGAAAATCAAATTAATGTGGACTGCAACATTGAGCCCCCATCCTCTATCAAATACTTAAATGCATAACAGTGGAAGCCTATGTAGTTGTTCATGTGAACAATATACGACTCCTCCTGCTATGTGTGCCATGAAGTATGTAAGAAACTCAAATAATTCCACTCCCTGCTATGTAGAAGATTTCTTACTAACTTGATTATTCTAGGTAGAAATAAATGTATTCATCCAAGCTCATTTAATGTTTCCCCAAACATAATATTGCATTATTTTTTTCTTTGTATGATATGCCTCTATTGAGATGATTCTTTTAAAAATATTTATATTTTGTTTAAATATATTTTTATATTTATATTTTAATTGGAATATAACTATATCACTTTCATATTCTTATCCCTATCAACTAAGTCAATTCTCACCTTTCTATTCTCACTCTCTCTTAAATTCATTATATTTTTCTTAATAATTATTACACACACGTAAATATATATATATATAGTGTTAATAAATAATAATTGTTTATATGTGTATTTTTCAGGGCTGACCATTTGTACTGGATAATAAATTAGAGAGCTCATTCTTGGGAAAGACTAATTCTCCCTCTCTCAGCAGTGGTTCGTATCCTCTATCTCTCCATCTAGGGGTGGGGCCCTATGCTCTATCCACATTGACATATTGAAATGATTCCTAAACTAACTGTCTACCATTCTTTCTCCAACTCTTTGAATTTGCACCTAACCTGGTAGCACTATAAAGACCAATTCTAGACAAAATTCAGAGCATGTATCTAATCATGTGTGGGCCATTGTGGGCATATAGCTGATTAACATATATTCAGTAATATGGCATCCAAGGGGAAAAAGTGTGGGAAGGTTGTTGGTTTTGCCAGGGAGGAAATGATTACGATTTCCAGGAACTAGAAGGCATCACTGCATGAGTAGGAAGGTACCACTCTAAAATCCTACTGAGAAAAATGAGTGTTAAGTTATATTGTCTAAAACATCTTTCAATGATAAAACAACTTCCTACACTAAATGAGGTAGTATATACCTGTAATGTCATGACTAGGAACATTGAAGCAGGGAGGTTACAAGGTCAAGGCCAGTGGGGATACATAACAGTACTTTGTTTCAAACAAATACACTTCCAGAGGAACAGTATAATAGAGTGGAGAAGAAAGCATCTGTGGAATATCCTGGAATATTCCTATTGTATCTTCTTCTAAAAGGAAGCATAGTAACAAGAAATAAAAAACATTCTAGGCATCTTCCTATGGCTACACTAACTACAAATGCCCGCATAAATATCTTAAAGACATTACAGATGCCCCTAAGGATGAAAAGCTACGGGTCATTGCCCCCTTCTTAACAGAAGGTGTCTCACAAGAGTGGCAGAGGTAGCAAATACCTTACTTAGTCCATGGCCAGTTTATCTTTTTTTGCTTTAAACTACCTGGCTTGTTAAAGATATTCAGTTGCAAGTTAGAATAGATTGCAGCAAGGCCATAGAATTCTTTTAAGTAGATAATAAAAAACACGTCTAAGGAAACTCAATGATAATTGCATTATCTCTGGCACTCTGTCAGGGAATTATCTGCATTGTATTAGGTGGTGGAAGGGTGCCAAAAAGCTGCTTAAAATGCAAACCCAGTTGTGTCAGTCAATCAGACTTTGGTTACAATGAATGAGAAAGCTGGAAGGCCTCATATTCATAATTTCAGTCACCCCTTCCTTTACCAACAGTGACAAGAACTGAATACAATTAAAAGGAGCTTGAACATGCTGGAAAAAATCTCTGCGATGATAATCTCACATCCTAACCCTTCGTCCTCGTCCCGCATCTAGTTCATACTATTTGCAAAATTATCCCCCAAGGAGGCATGTTTAAGCATCCTGTGCATGCATGCTTCAGCTACTGCTGAGAACTGTCAATTTGTCAATAAGTCTGTCTTCATGATGCATTAACATTTGTATCATAATATGCTCAATCTGTACTAAATGAGGTTGAAAACATTAGTAATGATTTTCCTTCCTCCGTCTGCACTCTTTTCACTGGTAACTGTCTACAAAGCCCAAGAGAGTTGTCAGTATTACATATTCCAGGGCCGAGGGATTTTCTTAGAAACTATGTGTCATCAACCCCATTCGGCATTTCTTTGAATCCTTCAATTGAAGACACACATTCAGTGTTTTAGACATTACAAAATGTCTAAATCTCTTTCTAATTCAGCAGTTAATTTCTGTATCCCATACTGTAAAATTAATTTCCTGTTTGATGGGAGATGCCATTATGTATATATGTTTCTCATACTGGTTAATAATAAAGCACTGTTGGCCAATAGGAAAGGAAGATAGGAGGGACTAGGAGACAAGGAGGAAATTACCATTATGGGAGCACCTACACAAATAATGGCTAATGTAGAAAAAAATGAAATCTCTGGTAAAGCTCAGTTCTAACCTTTAAGGCATTATACATACAGTAGTATCTTCCAGCCTTTTTGTAGTTATGAATATAACCGATAGAAAGAGAAACCTCTATATATTAAAGCAAACTAAAATTTCTTAATTTTTTGGGTGATACACAGCTCCATTGTTGATCTCTCAGAACTCACAACCCAGGCTAGAAAGGGATTCTTACCTTCCATATTGATGGAAAGAGTGAAAAAATGAGGGACACCAAATGCACTTGAGTCACTTGAGATAAACTCAATATATTTTACCTTTTCATATTCATTATATCTGTTGTGCAGAACAAATAGAAAGGCCCTTCCTACAAAGAAAGCCCAAGTATAAAACGACAATGTGCCATCAGAGCATTTTATCAGCCCCCAGAGTCTCATGGGTAGCTCAACTATTTCATAATAAAGAAGCTTCCTGTTTGCTTTTGGAACTCATTTCATTGTTATCAACTTTACTAGTAACAGATTGAATTGCTTTTTGAAAGCAAACCCCCCCCCACTATTTGGATTTAGATGGGTTTGATGGGGTTAGCACCCCATCCATCTGATTCTGTAGGAACACATGAGCTGGCTAATAAAAGTGAAGATCATCATGTGAAAGTATAAGAAAAAGCCTAGAGATACAGGCTACCACATTTTTTCTAGCAGTTGGGAAGAGCTCTGTTTAGAATACTACCAAAAAAAAAAAAAAAAAAAAAAAAAAAAAACCAAAAAACAAAAAAACACACAGAAACAAGAGACAGAAAGACTGGCTTTTGCAACACTTTATTCATATATAAAATTGGTCACCAAACTGGTTACTTTTGCCTTGTAAAACCACATTGAAGTATTTTTTTATTATTGTACACAAATAATCAACCTATAGTGTCTGTTATTTGGAGGGCACTTCCAAGTTCTTTTTTTAAAAATCCAATTAATTAAATGATTATTTCCTTTATTGATAATAGTCTTGTTTTGATTTGGGTAGAATTCAACTTTACTACAGACCTTTGGAAAAATAGGATGACATGAGTCCACAAAAACAAATCTATTTCAAATCAGCAAGTGAAACCAGACTAACAAAACAACTTGACCTCAGTCTAAAAGAGGTCTCTCTCTTTTATGGGATTATCCAAAATCCAATTACATTCTAGAAAAAAAGAGAGAGCTCCTTTGAAAAGATAAGTTTGTATCAAGAGCCAAACTGTATTTATTTGTGGGTATCTGCTTCTGTTTCCATCAGCTACTAGATGAGGGCTATATGATGGTGGAAAAGTTAGTCATCAATCTCATTACCAGGGAAGGGCATTTATGGTAGCCTTTCCACTGTTGCTCAAATTGTTAGCTGGGGTCAGTCTTGTAGGTCTCTGGACATTTCTCCAAGTCAGTTTTCTCTTCAAATACTCCCTTAACCTAGAGGCAGGAGGGAGGGCCTAGTCCCTACTCCAAATGGATTGACAGATTTAGATGACCCCTCCTGGATGGCATCACCCTACATATGGAGTGGGGGGAGGAGAGGAGAGGGTGATTGGGGGAGCATGGGAGTGAGTGAGAGAGGGAGAGGGAACTGGGATCGACATGTAAAATGAGAAAAAATAACTAAATGAAACTTTAAGCCATCTAGTATAGAGTATTTTACTCTAACAACTTTAGAAGACATTACTATAGAAATACATGCCTGTTAATACACATATACATTAACAAATATTCATTTTTTCAGAAAATAAGTCTTTATTTTTAATTTCTAAATTAATATTTTAGTATCCACAATTTTGTGTCCTCTTTGAAAAATTTAACAGCTCACCCTCAATGTGGAGTCTGGCGGGGGGGAGAATGGGAGGGGAGGGTGGTTGGAAGGCATGAGAGGGTGGGAAGGGGGTAGGAAGAGGGAACTGGGATCAATATGTAAAATAAGAAAAATAAATTTAAAAAAGAAAGAAAAAAAGAGCCAAACTGTAAAACTCTCCTGAGAAATTTTTAAAGAGTACATATAAGCTTATAAAGACATGACTGAAAGGAATACTGGAATGTCTTGGATCTAGAGAACTAGGAATAAAGTCAGAGAATAAAAGTTATAGTGGCAAAAAACAGAGTGGGAGAGTATGTGTGGGGGAAAGTATTCTATACATGTAAATCTACATAGTTAAGTCTTCAAAAGTCTAAGCAAAGCCACAACTAGTACAAGATACACAGACTGTAGACATGTAGCTGCTAATTATTTGATTATGCTCTCCACTTCAGAAACATTTTGGAAGAAATATCCTAATATACGTAGATTAATTTACCTATTAATGATATGCAAATTTAATTATAATTTATGGATATCTCAATGCAAACCCTATTCTGAAGATAAGATTTGATCATTAAGGATAATAGATATAAATATAGGGTATTATTTTCAAATAGTATTCTTGATCTTTTTTTTTTTTTTCTTCCTTGGCTTTTTTCTCCTTTTCCAAATTACTAAGGTCACCACAGTTTTCACTTTATAAACCAATGGCTGATGAAAATCTTGTAATAGAAGAAATGCCAACTCTATTTATTACTGTTCATTCCTAGTAATATTATTAATATGGTCTTTAAACCAGTGACAGTTTAAGCAACATGTTTATTTTGTGAATTTTTATTTAATGGCATAAGTATATTCATCTGAGAAAATATAAACTACAGCGCATCACAATGTTATGAAAACTAATAAATGAATCTATAGTTCTGGAATTCATAAATGTGGTGATTTGAAGAAGAAATATTCGCCATAGGCTCACAGTTACAGATAAGAGAAAAACGTCTTAGCAAGGCACTGGCCGCATACACCTTTAGTCCCATCACTCAGGAAGCAGAGGCAGGTGGATGACCGTGAGTCCAAGGCCAGCCTTGTCTACAGAGCTAGTTCCAGGACAGGCTCCAAAGCAATACAGAGAAACTCTGTCTGAAAAAAAGAGAGAGTGAGAGAGTGAGAGAGAGAGAGATAATGAAAGGGATAAAGAGAGAAAGAAAAAAAGAAAGAAAGAAAGAAAGAAAGAAAGAAAGAAAGAAAGAAAGAAAGAATTGGGTAAGACTATACAAATAATATCTGTCATAAACCACACAGAAACCACGTGATTTCTGAGATCTATCCATGTCACTAAAACTGAATTTTATTGTCTATTCAGAATTAGATAGAAGAGTTTAAGAATTGTCATTGTTGCTGATGTAAAATCAATCACAGCAGAAAAAGCAGGATCTTGCTTGTGTTCATAAAGTATTGTGCCTTACCTGGACATCACATGTATTCATATGCTCTATTGATTTAGAAAATGTTCTGATCCCTGAATTTCTATGAACACAGCCCATTCCATTTTTTTAGAGCCCTGTGTGAGGATAAGAGTACAGGATGGCTCTGTAACATACATCCCCACATGGTCCTGCTTTCCTATCACCAGAAGCAGTGATAATCACATATCTATTCTCTGTGTTCAGTATTTAATTCCATGAACATAATGAGAACATCAACCAGGTTTAACCTCTGGCCAAAATGAAATGTCAAATTTTCTAATATTTAATTAGAGCTATTGATTTCAAGACTCATAACATTCTGGGGGAATCTACTGTTGTCCGGATTGGATTAGTAGATCTTCACATAGCTAGTGAGAAATTATTGGATTACATTTCTCATTAGGTATTAAGAGTCCAAAGGTTTTAAAATAAAGAACACAATGACCTCAATTTTTGGAAAGAGCTTTTCTACACTATTGGAATAAATGAGCCAATTCCTCACCCTATGGATGCTGAAACAAACTTCCTGCTCCTCTTGACTAAAATAAACTTAAGTGGGGAGACTATTTTTTCCTAGGGCCCTCTACTCAAATAATATATTTTAATTTGTAAATACATTAAAAGGAGGGGCTATCCATTACTCTAGGATAGATTTTCATGTAAATGCAAATGAAGTTGAGGAAGGGAAGTACATAGAACACATACAACCTAAAATTTTAAAATTGCTTTCACATAACTTTCTGCAACTAAAATTCATAATCACATAGCCAACAGACAAAATATTTCTCCACTGCCCAGTTATGAATCATAAAACAAAGTCTTCCTTTATTAAAAAATGGATTCATTGTTGGGGTCTTCAGGCTATTGTGATTATTAATAAACACATTCTATATTTAGAGGAATGGTTATTATAAATTCATGATATTCTAAAAACATTTTATGGAAATCACTTTTGCAGTTTAATTATAGTGTTCATGCTTAATATGACAGAATGTTTTATTTTGATGAAACAAAAGAGGACCTCTGTCTCAGGCTTCATCTTAGCTTACTATTTCCCTCTGCTTATCCCTAACAGAAATAGAGCCTCAATAGACTACTGAAGGCCTCTTTCTACGATGGCTACAGTGCTGCCTCCCTAGAATGACAATCAAGAATTAAACAAATGATAGTCTCTCTTTAGCCCTTGAAAATTGTGAACTGATGTATGATGGGAGATGTTCTTCTGTAAATACTTTTCTCGCATTTGTCAATGAATAAAGTACTGTTGGCCAATAGGAAAGCAAGATGTGGAACTAGTAGTCAAGGAGAATTCAAGGAAGTAGAAGAGAGGAGTCAAGATGTAGAGACTGGAGAGAATAGAGTTCTGGGCCCTGTCTCCAGTAAGATGAGAACATGTAGAATTACTTAGATTAATAGAAATGGGTTAATATTTAAGACAGAGCTAGCTGGTAAGAAACTAGTAACTGACCAACAGCTTTATATCTAATGTAGCATCTCTGTGTGTTATTTGGGACTGGCACAGTGGTGTGACCAGAATGGCAGGAAAAAACATACTCTCAACAGATGCATAATTTCTTTATCTTAATGTAAAGCCTTTAAGAGTACTTTGTGGTAAGTAATTGGAGATTCTGTGTAATAGAATAAAATATCTCAGCCGTTGTGGAGAACACTATGGTGAGTGATCAAAACTAAGTTTTCATCCTGGAGGTCTTTCATCTTCTGGCTTGGGTATATCTCTAGTTACTTTATTGCTTTGAGGCTGCTTTAAATGGAAGTATTTCCATGATCTCTTAGAATGCTTATTATTGAAATATAGCAGTGGCCACAACCTTCCTAATGCTATCCCCTTTTAATACAGGTACCCATGTTATGGAGACCTCCAGCCATAAAATTATTTCATTGCTACTGTAATCTTGCTACTGTTATGAAACATAATATAAATATCTAATATGTAAGATCTCTGATATGTGACAGGCTGAGAACCATTGGTATATAGGAAGGCCACTGACTTTTGTAAGTTAATTTTGAATCCTGCCACTTTGATGAATGTATTTATCACTTCTAGAACTATTCTGCTGGAATTTTGGGGATATCTTGGGTATAATATAATTTAATCTGCTGGTAAATAAATGGAACTCAAAAGTAAGGTAAACCAGACAGAGGATAAACACCATGTCATATTCTCTCTTATTTGTAGATCTTAGTTTTGACTGTTTAGACTTGAGTAAATAACCTGAAGTAACTATAGGAGCCAATAAAATAAAAAGGGGGCACAAGGAGAACTCTAGAGAGGGGAATAGAAGGACACAAATGCTATGAAAACATAAAGGAAAAGTGGGAAGAATGACTTTAACTCAGGGAGGAGATAAGGGAGAAACACACTAAGGCTGTTTTGTAATTCCATAAGAAAATGTTATTTCATAACCTTACTGAAAATACCCATATAAATATAGGACTAGGAAACAAGGAGGATTCCAGAACTAGTAGGGAGGAGTCAACATGTAGAGACGAGAGAACAGAGGTTCGGGCCCTCTCTCCAGTAAGATAAGACCATGTAGAAATAATTAGATTAATAGAATAAAAAATGCTAGTAGCAGGCCAACAGAATTATATCTAATACAGTGTCTCTGTGTGTTATTTGAGGCTGGTGTTCTATTCTCTCCATCCTCCATGTTGAATGTCCTCCCTACTACTTCCTCTCTCCTTGTCTCCTAGTCCTGTCTATCTTGCTTTCCTATTGGCCAACAGTGCTTTATTCATTAATCAGTAAAAGAAACATATTTACAGAATGATATCAGGCCCCCAGACTGATAGCTGGGAATCCAGTGTTGGACTGACACAGACCCCCCTAAACATGGGTCTTAGTTAGAAGGGCTGGGCAGTCTAGGGGACTTCTGACAGGTCACCAGGATGTATTCCTGGTGCATAAAAGGACTTTGGGAACACATTCCCCATGAAAGGATACTCCCTTAGCCTAGAGACAGGAGGGAGGGCCTAGGCCCTACTCCAAATGACTTGATAGATTTTGTTGACCCCTCCTGGAAGGAACCACCCCCCTTGTGTTGTGGGGGGATGGATGGGAGGGTGGTTGGGGGCATGGGAGCGGGGAAAAGAGTGAGGGAGGGAACTATGATATGTAAAACAAGAAAAGAGAAAGAAAGGAAGAAAAGTGTTACCATATGTTACAAAAGTATCATTTCTGGGAGCAAACACAAGTTATTTAGAGCAGAGGCATGAATCAATATATGTATAACTACATTCATAGCATTATTATTCACAATAGTCAAACGGTTGAAGGAATAATGTATCTATGAACATAAAAGTGGGCAATCAAAGCTGGATAATCAAAGTATATCTATACATTGTAGTAGTTTCAGCCCTAAAACCCCATAATCTACATGGATGAACCTTCCAAACACTACGGTGAACCAAATAAATATACACTGAAGACAAATGTTTTATAATTTTATTTATCTGATGTATATAGAATAATTGAGTTTTCAGTAGGAGAGCATTATTCAAAATATATAAGAAATTCCTTCAATTCAAAAGCAGAAAGCCCACCAGTAATCCTAATGGAAAAAATGGTCAAAGGAACAGAATCAACATTTCCCACAAGACAAAACAAGCAGAAATATATAAAATATTCATAATCCTCAAATCAGGCATAGCTCTCACACCAGTATGCCTAGCACCTTGAAAATTGAGGCAGGAGTTTCATGCCAGTTTAGGGTACAGAATTATACCTTATCTTTAGAAAGAAACTTCACTAACCTTCAAGAAAATTCAAATCAAAGACACAACCATATCATTTCGTATCCACTTGAATAGCTATTATCAAAAATAAAAAGGGGCTAAAAGATGTTTCAGTAGTTCAAAGCACTTGCTGGGCTTACAGACAACCTGGTTTTAGTTCCTAGCACCCACATGGTGGCTCAAAATCACCTGCAACTACACTGGCAGATTCCATTCTCTCTCCTGATATATATATATATATATATATATATATATATATATATATATATATATATATATATATATGGCACAAAGTGCACAGACACAAACTCAGCTACACACACACACAAACTAAATAAATGAAGAAGGAAATGAATTTAAAAACAAGATAACAAATAGGATATGGATAAAAGGGAAGCCATGCACATGTTCATAAGAATGGAAGCTGGTACACTGTCCACTTTAAAACATTAGAGAAGTTCCTCCCCAAAATCTAAAACTTCAAACATGAAAAAATGTCTTCTACACATCAGCATCCAGTTGTGCCAGCACCATTTGTTGAAGAATCTTTATTTTTTCCATTGCATAAATTTAGCTTTCTTATACGCCATTCTAGAGCCTTCATCTAGTAGCTGATGGAACTAGATGAAACACTAGCTGAACTCCTGGAATCCAGTTGCAGAGAGAAGTGATGAGGAAAGAGGTCAAGACCAGGCTAGAGAAACTCACAGAGACAGCTGACCTGAACTAGGGGGAGCTTATGCACCCCTGATAGCTGACCCCCTGAAAATGGGTGTTAGTTAGGAGGACTGACTGGGCAATCTATGGGGCCTCTGGTAATGGATCAGTATTTAGCCCTAGTATATGAATGGACTTTGGGAGCCCATCCCACACAGAGGGATATTTTCTCAGCCTAGACACATGGGGGGGGGGATATGCCAAAACTTTGAAGACTTTGAAGACTCCCCCATGGAAGTCCTCACTCTCCCTGGGGAGCAGAAAGGGGATGGGCTGGAATTTGGTGGGGGGTGATAGGGGACGTTGGGAAGGTGGTCCAGGGAACTGGGATTGACATGTAAAGCAACCTTGTTTCAAATTTAAATAAAAAAGGGAAAAAAGTTAATTCTAAAACATATAAAAAGGGACAAATAAATGACAATGAACAGTAATGGAGTCCTTGAAATGTCATCCATAATGTCTGGATGGCTGGTTTATTAAGGTATATTTATAATCAATTTTTATACTGTCTCTTATACTGTGTAAATTTAACTAAACTGATGCTTGAGATAAACAAAACATTAAAAACAAAGCCATCTTATGATGGTAGTCTCACTGTATCTATAATTGAAATCCGTATCTGGATCTGATGGCTCTATGCTGATATCCACTTTAGCATTATTCACAATAGTTAAGGCACAGAGTTCACCCAAGTGTCTATAAATAGTTGAATAGATAAGGAATGGATTATGCTTCTATAATTAGATGCTATTTAGTCTTTAAAAATAGAGAAGTCATGCCAAATTTGGAAACATGGGTCAACATGGAGGATGTTATGCTAAGTTTGATACAGAGGACAAATGTTTCATGATATCAATTCAATGATTGATATAAAATATCAAACTCATAGAAGCAGAGAATAAAAGGGCAAGTGAAGAAATCAGGGAAAAAGGATGAACAGTAGATATTACCTGAAAGGAACAAAATTTTAAGTAATTCAAAATTAATAAGTATTTGGGTTCTGTCTAAAACATAGTTCCTATAACAAATAATACTGTATTTTGTACTTAATATTTTGCTCCTGGGATAAATTATGTTAACTGCTCCTGCTCCCAAATAGTAAATTTAAGAAATGAAAATAACGTAAGATGATACATTTAAAGAATTGGGATGTGTTTATGGCACAGATTATTGTGATAGGTTCATAAACATATATATATATGTATGTATTTGTGTGTGTACATATATATATTAAATATCTGTAGGATTTTTGTGTTAATACTATCTCCAGAAGTTTCTTTACCCAAAGTAAAATAACAATTTTGAGTGAATTTTGAAAAGGATCATGAGAGATTATTATTTAATGTACTCAGAGTTTCAGCAGAGCAATAAGAAGATTTTTTTTCAGACGTGTAAGGAGCTTATGCAGATGTAACAGTGAGGATAGACCAAAACCCATTCAATAGGTTACTTAAAAATTGCTAAAACGTAAAACTTTGTGTTATGCATGTTCTATCACAATTGAAAAATAACAACATAATATCTTTAATGATACAAAAATATCCATGTCTATGCACCTAAATGTTTGCACCCATAGACAAGGTTTGCCTTCAGCCTTGGTCTGACAGTCTTCTTTTTGCAGTGGGCAACTGTCAATGCAGAGATTTATAGCTGAGCAATGGCCTAAGGAGCAAAGGCTGAATTCTCAGCTCAAAACAGGTCATCTTTATCAATCCCCACCCCCCACACACTAAAAGCTTAGTGAGCACCAAGGAAGAGGGGGTGGAAAGAGTTGCAAGAGTTGGGGTTTGAGGAGGAGTACTGTGAAGTCTTCTGGGAATGACATTGCCATTGTACACAGCAAGTCACATCACTTACACAAGACCTACACAAGATCAAACCAGCCAAAATTTCCACATCAATGGGGGAGATGATCTCCAGGCCCCAGTTCTTACTGAGACACTCTTGTGGTTGTTGAAAGAATAAAAGTTATTCTTTTTTATTGTGTTGCCACTGTTGGATTCCTTATGTTCCTGTGGGTAGCCTTACACTCATGCATGTATGGGTAGTACTACCTGGACTTTGTGAGTTACCAGAAAATGGGAGAGGATGAGGAAGAATGACAAGGAGGAAGCAAGAGAGAGGTATTCTAGAGTCTTTGGAGGGGGCTGAAGGATAGAAATGCAGAGTGAGGATATATATGGTCATAATATATATATATATATATACATTATATATATGTATATATAATGTATATATATATATTTCCCAAATAAAAAAAATTAACTAATTCAAAAAAGAAGAATATACTTTCAGTTCTTCATTTTGATGGGCAGTACCAACTAAAGTAGACATTGTTAGAATTTTAATCTAGATGAAAAATTGTAACAAACACTGGTTTAATCTTCTGTTGAAACAATGGCACCTTCTGAATGCTTCGAGTATGCACAGTATTTTTCTAAGATTTCCTCATTAATGTGTTAATCCTTTCTATAATCCTGTAGAGTAAATAATAGTATTATCCTTATTTCACAGAGGAGAGCACAGAAAATCTACAGCAGTGACTTTTACAATATTAATGCATTGTAAACTCAAAGTCTACTATAAATCCCACATGTTAATTTTTCTTATAAGCACTTGCCTACTTAGTTGTTCTCCATTGCCATGACTGATTGTTTTGTCATTTATTTTACTAACTAGACACTTCAAATTGCAATAAAAATTAAGCATAAAAGTAAGTTTGTAAAGTCTTCTTTTGGACAAATTTGTTGAGTAGAATAAATATTTCTTCCCATATGATATACAAATATATCTACTGCTGAGCTATTTGGTACCTAGAGCCAATAGTGGTTGGTAGGAAAGACAGGAGAGTGAGTCTGGTTAAGCTACATTTTAAGTCGGCATCCTCATTCATACATCACAGTAATTAAATACAGCAGCACTTGAGAGAACACTATTTAATAAGTAGAGACAGTGTTGATTGAACTTTGACAAGAAAATATCCACTGATAAATTGAGATATGCTGAAAGGTGAGGAGGGGAATACTGAGCTCAGATTGCCTTCCTAGGTACTTTGCATCAATATCACCTGCCAATATATGTGCTCTTCAAATTGTCAGCAGTAATCCTCTGGCAGTCCCTCAGGCATGCGCTCTTCCAGTTCTATCCTATAAGATTATGGTAACAGTAATTCAAATCCCCAGTTTCTCTATCTGACAAGCAGATAACCAAAATAGCAAGTTATCAGCATAGCATTTTAGAAGTAGGGTTAAAGAAAAGCAAGATGTTTTGTTCAATCCTATAACAGCAATAGCAATGGCCACACTAGGTGCCAAGAATCAATCCACAACCTACATAGGCATCAGTTATTTAAATAAAAATAATCAAAATACTACTTTCATCATTTTTTAAGATAAATAGTAATTGTTAGGATACTATTAGATTATATACTCTTCATTCACCCTTTTCCTGAAGCCTTGTTATTATTTCTTCCATGACAAACCTCACAATTTATATAAACCATATTTTTGCTCACTTTTTAAATTAGACTGGAGATTTCAATGAGAGACAGGAACTATCCTTAATTTTGTTTTGCATCAAAATTCCAATACTATCACAGTATCTATATCAAACATATAATTCAATATACATTTGTGGGGAAAGGACCTAATTGAAGGTGTGTCTAGATATAGGGCCCTGTCCTTACACATTAAACTATTTCCATTGCCAAATTTTGGTCAGCATCTCATTTTAGTCCTCTGTAACATTCTGCAACAAATGCAATTCCAAGAGCTGTGTCAAAACAGGTAGAGAAATTATAGGCAGTTATCCTAAAAATTCAATCTATTAGACGCTGTCTTCCTGTCTGCCTCCTATACTGTCTAATTCTAGGAAGCATGGATCCAACTGGGATACACACTCTTGCAAAGCATCTAATCACATACAGTAGGACTGGATAGGGATTTACACTCACTCACACACACACACACACACACACACACACTCACACACAATGTCTATTCTACCCTCTGGTCCTCTGTTCAAATTAGTTCTTTGTCTAAGTTCCTTGGTGCCTCTGCTTTGAAAAACTGTTAAAAGAATATTCTCCAGTTTCAGTCCTTTCCTTGTACTTCCAAGCCATCAATTGTCTATTTATGACTGTGTACTTCATTTTACTGAGTTCTATTTCTAGGCCACTAATATCATCTCATGCAGAGAAAGATGTATTCAGCATTCTATGTGGTGTCTTTTTCTGAAGGGGGTGAAGTCTCATTTTGAATGCCATACTATTCTTTCTTACAGAGCTTTAGAGCTCATAAACCAACTGTCTCAAAGGAATAGTTCCCTTATATTCCTGCCATTTCTATTACTGAATTCTAATGGTGAACAGTGAATATGTATACAATGATATGGTTCTCAAGAAAAAAAGCCCTTTCCTCTGGGGAAAACTTTATGTTGTCCAGGACTTAGTAAACTCCAACCACAAAAGGCAAGTCAATAACCTACAAGAAACCCAAATATGCTCTCTATAATTCTGTGTCTTCAATGTTTTTCTTGTTGCAAATGACTAAGTAATACAGAACCTGCCATGACTTGAGTGTTGTCTTTTAATGAAAGCTGCATTATATTGATATAAATGATAAAAAAAATTTGTCAGTAGGAGGCTAGTGAGATTACTCAGTGTGTATAAGTGCTTTTATGAAGGCATCATGGTCTGAGTTCCATTCTCAGATCCTATAAGGTAGCAGAAGAGACCTGACTCCTATAGCTTTCTTCTGACCTCCACAGGATTGCCATATCCAGAGATCTCACTCACACACACACACACACACACACACACACACACACACACACACAGAGAAAGAGAGAGAGATTTAAATTTGTCATTAAATGGTTAATATATGTTAGGCATTAGTTATGTGTTTTCCCATTTATTTAGTTGTTAATGCTCCCAGCAACTCTTGGAGTTGATACTATTACCATCTCCATTCAATATAAGAGGTAACTGAATTATAGAGTAGCAAATGACTTATCCCAGGATCAAAACTTGTAAGTGAAAGTTGAGACTAATGCTGACTCCAAACATCATAGTTTTAATTTTTACCTATCTTAGTTACTTTTCTATTGCTGTGAGAAAACGCCATGACCAAGGCAACTTATAGAAATAAGTGTCTATTTGAACTTAAGGTTCCAAGGGGATGGGTCTGTCAGGGCAAAAATACCCAGCAGGGACAGTGGCTGAAGTAGTAAGCTAGGAGCTCACAACAGGAAGTACCAGAACAAAGCACAGAGAGTACATTTGAGTGGTATAAGGCTTTAAAACCTCAAAGTCTGCCCCCATTGACATATTTTCCCCCAGCAAGGCCACACCTTACACAAACTTACACAAAAAAGCACTGTCAGCTAGGGACCAAGTATTCAAATGTTAAGAGATGTACAGACTACCCACTAAGCCTATCTAAACAGAGATTCTGGATGATGTGTCATTCAGTCTACCACACTACATTATAATGCCTTTCAGGGAGCCAGTAAAGAATTACATAAGAGGACAAAGTGAAAAAGTACATGAAATGATCTTTAGCTCGCTTCCATAGTAAAGAAAATTCAAAGAATCCAAATATGAAAAGGTAATTTAGAAAGTGACATCCTAACATTTAAGAAAAACTTTCAGAAAAAGAATACATCTAAGAAGAGGAAGATGTACAGAAGAAAGACATTTAAATACACAGCAATACCTTTGAGGAGGAGTATTGCGGTAAATAAGGATCAGGATAAACAAATAGGCCGAATAGATGTTTATTCAGGGAGAAATAACTTACAACCTAGACAGATGAACACCAGGAAATTCAACCCGATCCTCTCCTGTCCGAGTCTAGCCAGAAAGAGAGAGCCTTTCCTGGCCCCCTCCGACCTCCTTCCAAGGTCACTTCCGCCCATGGCTCCACCCCCCAATGGGCGTGGTCAGTGCCACAGAAGGAGACAAAGTGACTATCCCACTACAGAGGAGGTCAAAGAAAGTGGCTGCCAGAAAATGGGTAGTGTTATGAGCTGTTTTTCCCCAGCTAGTCTGGTCCCACAGACAAGCCAGCTCCAAAATAATACACAGAGATGTTGAATTTAATATAATTCTGTTGGCCAGGTACTAGTTTCTTATCAGCTAGCTATGTCTAAATGATTAACCGATTTCTATTAATCTAAGTATTTCCACCTGGTCTTATCTTAGCGGAGAGAGGGGCTGGCATTCTTCTATCTCAGTCCACCATCTTGAAACTCCTCCCTACTACTTCCTGTCTCCACCTAGTTTCCTTGTCCCACCTATCTTGCTTTCCTATTGGCCAACAATGCTTTATTCATTGACCAATACGAGAAACATATTTAAAGAATGGTATCTTCCATCAGGGTAGCTCTTGGGGATTATGAAAATAAGATCATAGTGATGCTTGTATACCTGAGTATTGTATAAAAAAATGTGATTGCATGGCATGTCAATTATATTTTAATATAGGTGTTTAATAAAACAACAGAAAAGGTAAGGATGAAATTAAAAGCTTAAGAACATACTAACAGAAACACACTTTAGAAAAAGATATAAAAAAGATTAGATGCTTAATTTGCTATGTATCTTTCTGAACATAACAGAAGACCAGAAATTCAACAACAGTATTCTGAGAACTGATGACAAAAGGTAACAGGGCCTAGAGAGAACACAGTATAGACCTTCAGGTTACAGTGAGGCTTTGCTACACACAACATCTTGAGGGTTCTTCAATGAATTGAAAACTAGTCCTTTAAACAAAGACTTTCTAATGCAATTGAAATATGCTCCACTTGTCAGTCTCATACATGAAAATGACTCGAGAGCTTATACTTACACTTATGTCTTCACAGAGTATGTACTCAACATTTCTAATAAAACGGGGTCCACTTTTCAGAAGTTTACTGAAGCTGACTTTCTCCCTTGGTTTGATTTCCATTTAATTGTTCCCATGGGAAGATAATGCTTCTTATTTTTCAGTCTCTAAATGTTCACTTTTACTGAATATTATTCTGGTCCCAGGAAATTGTCTTAAAGAAGAGGTTTTTTTATCCTACCTCTTATTTAATATATTTTAGTGTTGCTAAGTAAGCACAAGACTTTGTACATTCTGGAAAAGCTGCCTACCATGAGCCTATATTTCCAACCCCAAAGATTTCATATTTCAATTCATTGCTTAATGATAAAATGAGACAAATCAGAGAAATAGATTGTATAAGCACAAACTGCTTGAAAAGACAGACAAAACAAACACATATATTTCTGACGTTATAACTAATGATTAATGAGGCTGTTCAGATCAAATATGTCACTTGAATTACTCCACTTCCAATAGTCTATGTTCCTGATAGTGCAGAATAATCATCTGTAAAAACACCAACATGAACATCTTTGAACTTCTTTTATACACAGGCAATTATTTGACGACCCTTTCCACTGAACCTTTCCTTAACTAATAGTGATTTATTGTTAGGGAATCATCCATTCATTTCAAGGATAATTCCCCCTGGTTTTGCAATAGATGCTCTGATTTAACCTTTAACATTAATGCCACAAGTTCACATTCTTGGCAAAATGAACAATGTCTTGGTCTCATTACTTTCTCAGTAGGGCATGTTCTCAAGCAAATAAATGGGATTAATTTATATAGTATCTCTGGTATCCTATTGTCACTAAATATATTATTAGAACTTGTATTAAACACAAGTAGAGTCCAGTATAGTAATCCTGCATTCGGTTTTATTAAATCTTGAATTAAAAGATAAAATAATATTTTAGAATTTTAGGATTCCAAGCTGAGGCTTAGGAGCCTCTAGAGATGTTATAAAGGAAAATATTGACTTCACAGTCTCACAACTGATTCTTAATACCTCTTTAATAAGAATTTTATACATTTAATATATCAAGACTAATATACTATTTGGTTTGAAAAAATCCTATGAGTAAAATATCAATGTTTCACAAATCCTTACTGAAGCCTAGCCAGATGACATTAACCATGAGCATTAAAGCAATCTCCTAATACTGAATTTAGAATAACAAAAAAGGTTCTTTCTCAAAAATACATGGTTATATTTGCTATCCCTTAACTTATCACATCATTTATTAAACATTTTTTTCAGGCCCAAAGTATAATTAAACGTTACGAGATACTATAATAACAAAGAAGACTATAAAACAAATAACAGAATAGACTGAGGTGAGTAGTGGTTAAAAGAAAAATGATAGGGTGAGATTCAAGAAAGGCCTCCAAGGAGTTACTGTTTAAGATACGATGGTATGGAGAGAAAAGGATAAAGCTGGAACTCAGTGGACCAGTGAAAGAGATGCAGAGTGATTCATTCTGGATTAACAGGACAATTTTGCAACAACAAATGAGGTAAACATGATTGAATTGGCATTGAAAAGTCAAGCCTAGGATCTAGAGTTTCATGTAGTCAGTCTTGCATAGCCAGCCCATTACCTAATGAACTATTTCACCAGCCCTTAAAATTGTGTAAGGTTTCCATGTTTTACATACAACATGCCTCTTTCTTATATTGTCTACTCCATAACATTAATAACATTTGGTTTGATATTTAGAAAGAAAGAAAACAAAGAATGAGGGAGAGAGGTAGGGAGGGATGAATGGAAGGAAAGAAGGAAAAGAGAAAACCTAGTCCTGAGGTTGTTTGTGAAAAAAATAAAAGAGCTAAGAAATCATCAAGAAGATTGAGCACTATAATTTAAGTAACTAGTATTCTCAGCATAGACTGCAGAAAGTATTCAAAAGATACATCCTGAGGTCAATTGTAAGTTGTCTGATGACAGATTAAACATGGAATTTGAAAAATAAATTGAAAAATTAAGAATTTGGAAATCAGATGAAAAATAGATAGACTATCATCACAATTAGGACTGATCAAGGACAAAAGAGGAGTAGAAGATCAAGACAAAACAAATTATGTAAGTTTCTGGTTTGTAGACAAAAGAGGGAACAAGAAGCCAGATATAGGTGGCTGGATATCAAGAGTGACAATAAATTGAGGATTCATCACATAGGGATGACACAAAAGCTAGAAACCTGACTAAGAATATCTGTGCCAGTGATTACAGATGATGAAAAGAAATAAGGACACAACTAAATCCTAGAAAACCCCAATGATTAGAGGCCAGGGAAAGAGGTGAACAACCAAGATGCATAGAAGAATCACTATCAGAAAAGGAGATACACAGCATGATGCATTACCATGAAGTTCTAGAGGAAAGTAATTCAGGAAGGATGATGTAGTCATCTTTGTCAATAATTTCTAAAAGATCAGATAAACTGAAAACAGAAGTGATAACATAGTTTCACCATTTGACTGATAGGTAAGAACTTTTAGAAAGAAGTAAGAAATATAGTTTTGCAACTCTTTCTGGTACATTGTTGCTTATCTAGCCACTTGGATATTCAAGAATAGATATAGACATGAAGATTAATGAAAGGAATACAAAAAAAAAAGGACTGGAGAAAGCAGATGGAGAGGACAAGACCATGCGGTAGAAGTACATAGAGACAGCTTACCTGAACAAGGAGGAGCTAAGGGCCACTAGACTGATAGCTGGGAAGCCAACAGGGGTCTGACTCGGACCCCCCTGAATATGGGTCTCAGCCAGAAGGTCTGAGTAGTCTAAGAGACCTCAGACAGTGGAGCCAGGATGTATCCCTGGTGCACAAAAGGACTTTGCAAACATATCCCCCATGGAGGGATAACTGCCTTATTCTAGAGATAGGAGAGAAGCCCTAGTCCCTACTTCACAGGACCTGTCAGATCTACATGACCCCAACTGGATGGCATTCCCCTACATATTGTATTGTGGTGGGGGGTTGGGAGGGGAGGGTGTTTAGAGTGCATGGGAGAGGGTAGAGAGGGCAAAAGGGAGGGAAGGAGGGAGGGAGGGCTTGGGGGGAGGGAGGGAGGGAGGGAGAGGGAACTGGGATCGACATGTAAAATAATAAAAAAATAAATAAATAAAAATAAACGCTTTGACTCCAAAATTTAAGTTGAAGAACAAGTTACTGGGGAAAAGTATTTCTATTTTTGTTTCCACAGAAAATGAAAAGATGTGGATTCCTTCTAGACTAATGTGGTTTGATCACACCAGACCGCCTGAAACAGAGTACAAGCTGATCCTACATTCCAAACAGCTGGACAAAACAGCCCTACAGACTACAGCTAGGATATCTGAATCTTCTTCGAATCCCCCAAGACAGCACCCCTTACCAGCAGGAAGTAGTTTGGAAGAACGACGCCCAAATTCCCAAATATTGTGTATAAATGTTTGTTTTCATTTAATTGGACTTTGTTATATAAAATTAAATAAAAAATACTCTATATGCATAAAAAAAGTTGAACAACTAAAACACAGGAAGAGGTATAGGAAGGGAACCTATTTTTGTGTTTCATTTAGTAATTGTTTCAATATTTCTAATTGTATAATGTCTGTAAGGTACCATATGATGTGCATGTAAGAAGTTTTAAATAAAAGGATACATTTCAAAAAAAAAAAAAGGACTGGAGAGAAAATTGTAAAGAGTAAACAGTACAAACATTTACCTTCCCATTATTGTATAATATTTTACCTGGTAAAATTTAAAAGTCTTTGATTTCTGAAACATCCCAACAGATGTTTCTAAAGAAAGACATGGATCTGCTGCCATCCCAGCAGAACAGAATAAGTCAATAAAGATTCAAAATGTGTACAGGGAAATGTCAATACTAATCCTTTACAGACAACATTCAAACAATTGTAGCAGAAATATGTAGAGACAATATAAAACCATGGCCTACATCTACAATGGATATCCTAGGAGCCTCAACCATTTGTAATATTGCAGCATACAATCACCTCAATATTTATGGCCAAATGATTAGCTAGCTCATTTGGCACTGATTTGGGTGTTTTACAAGTACTTATCTTCTAGCAAATAGTAGAGATGGACTTCTAATCAAAACAGATGAAATAGCATGGGAGATCTTTTCATTTTATGGTATCTTCTTTAATTTCTTTCTTTAAAGACACAAATTTCCTGTTATACATGGCTTTCCCTTCTTTGGTAAGCATTACCCCAAGATACTTTATGTTGTTTGTGGCTATTGTAAAGGGTGATATTTCTCTGATTGCTTTCTCAGTTCCTTTGTCATCTGTACTTAGAAGGGCTACTGATATTTTTGAGTTTATCTTGTATCCTGCTAGTTTTCTGAAGGTGTTTATCAACTGTAGGAGTTCCCTGGTAGAGTTTTGTGAGTCGCTTATGTAAACTATTATATCGTCTAAAAACAGTCGAAGTTTGACTTCTTTCTTTCCTATTTGTATCCCCTTGATCTCCTTTTGTTGTCTTGTTGTTTTAGCTAGAACTTCAAGTACAATATTGAAGAGATAGGGAGAGAGAGGGCAGCCTTGTCTTGTTCCTGATT
Source organism: Phodopus roborovskii (assembly GCF_943737965.1). NCBI lineage: Eukaryota > Metazoa > Chordata > Mammalia > Rodentia > Cricetidae > Phodopus > Phodopus roborovskii. The sequence goes on along the minus strand of NW_026125928.1, from coordinate 655,198 downwards.
TTAGAGAAATCACATTAAGGTTCTCTCCATTCAATTTGATGTTGGCTATTGGTTTACTGTATATAGATTTTATTATGTTTAGGTATGTTCCCGTTATCTCTGATATCTCAAAGACCTTGATCATGAAAGGGTATTGAATTTTGTCAAAGGCTTTTTCAGCATCTAGCAGATGATCATGTGATTTTTATTTTTCAGTTTGTTTATATGATGAATCACATTGATAGATTTTTGTGTGTTAAACCATCCCTGCAACCATGAGATCAAGCCTACATGGTCATGGTGGATTATTTGTCTGATGTGTTCTTGAATTTGATTTGCCAGTATTTTATTGAGTATTTTTGCATCAATGTTCATGATGGTATCTCCGAGTTGGATTGATTTGATTTCCCTGATACTAAGGATTTTGAGCACTTCCTTAAATGTCTTTCATCCTTTTTCATTTCCTCTATTGAGAATTCTCTCTTTAGTTCTGTACTCCATTTTAATAGGGTTATTTGGTGTTTTGTTGACTAGTTTCTTGAGTTCTTTGAATATTTTGGAGATCAGCCCTCTATCAGATGTAGGATTGGTGAAGATCGTTTCCAAGTCTGTGGGCTGCCATGTGATCTTGTCAACTGTGTCCTTTGCCTTACAGAAGCTTCTCAGATTGAGGTCGTTCCATTTCTTAATTGTCCAACTCAGTGGCTGTGCTACTGGAATTATTTGCTCAAGGGTACTTCCAACTTTCTCTTATAAGAGGTTTAGTGTAGCTGGATTTATGTTGAGGTCTTTGATTCAGTTGGACTTAGGTTTTGTACATGGCGATAGACATGTAGTCTTCTACACACCATCATCCAGTTGTGCCAGCACCATTTGTTTAAGATTCTTCCCTCCTCCCATTGTATATTTTTAGCTGTTTTGTCAAAAATCAGGTGTTTGTAGGTTTGTGGGTTAATATCAGGATTTTTTTATTTGATTACATTGGTCTACCTGTCTATTTTTGTGCCAAGACCAACCTGTTTTCAGGACTATAGCTCTATAATAGAGCTTGAAATCTGGGATGGTGATGTCTCCTGAAGTTCCATTATTGCACAGAGTTGTATTGGCTATCATGGTTTTTTCATTTTCCATATAAAGTTGATTATTATCCTTTCAATGTCAGTGAAAAATTGTGTTGGGATTTTAATGGGGATTGCATTAAATCTGTAGATTGTTTTTGGAAAGATTGCCATTTTTACTATGTTTATCCTACCTATCCAAGGCTAAAATTAGAAACACCAATGACAACTTATACTGGAGAGGATGTGGAGAAAGGGAACAGTTCTCCAATACTGGTGGGAGTGAAAACTTGTACAGCCATTTTGGAGATCAATAAGGCAGTTCCTCATAAAAATGGGAATCAATCTACCACAGGACTTGGCAATCCCACTCTTAGGCATATTCTCAAATGATCCACATCCATGCAATAAAGACATGTGTTCAACTATGTCTGTAGCAGAATTATTTGTAATAGTAAGAACCTGGAAGCAACCTAGATGTCCCTCAACTGAAGAATGGATAAAGATGAGGCACATTTACACAATAGAATACTCCTCTACAGAAAAAAACAAACAAACAAATAAAAAAAGAAAAACAAAAAAAAAATGGAATCTTGAAATTGGCAGGCAAGTGGATAGAACTTGAAGAAACCTGAATGAGGTAACCCAGTCACAAAAAAGGAAACATGGTATGTACTCACTCATATATGGATTTTAGTCATAGAGAAAAGGATCACCAGCCTATAATTCACACTGCCAGAGAATCTAGGATACAAGGAGGATTCTACGAGATTCATATAAGGTCCCTTACAGAAGGGGAAAGGGACAAGATCTCCAGAGTACATGGGGAGTGGGGGGGCAGTGAGTGGATAGGTAACTAGGAGAAAGAGAAGGGGAGGAGGGGAAAGCAGGTGGGACTAGGAAGATTGAGTAAGGGGAGGAATAGAGGAGAGAAAAAAAAGAGAGAGAAAGAAAGAGAGAGATACCACAAAAGAGGTAGCCATTATAAGTTTGAAGAGAAAACTGATTCTAGAGAAATGTCCAGAGACCTACTATACTAACCCCAACTAGCAATTTAAGCAACTGTGGAAAGGCTATCATGAATGCCCTTCCCTGATAATGAGATTGATGAATAACTTACCCACCATCATAGAGCCCTCATCTAGTAGCTGATGGAAACAGAAACAGACACACACAGCTAAACACTGAGCTGAACTGGAATCCCGATGCAGAGAGGGAGGACAAGACCAGGCTACAAAAACACACAGAGACAGCTGACCTGGACAAGGAGGAGTTAATGGGCCCCCAGACTGATAGCTTGGGATCCAGCATTGAACCAACTCAGACCCCTGAACATGGGTTTCAGTTAGAAGGCTTGGAAAATCTAAGGGCCCTCAGACAGTGGAACCAGGATGTATCCCTGGTGCACAAAAGGACTTTGGGAGCACATTCCTCATGGAGGGATACTCCCTTAACCTAAAGGCAGAAGGGACGGCATAGTCCCTGCTCCCACTGACTTGACAGATGTAGATGATCCCTCCTGGAAGGCATCACCCTACATGTGGTGTGGGGGGGGTGGGATAGGCAGGGAGGGTTGCCGGAGGGCATGGGAGAGAGGGAGGGAGAGGGAACTCAGATAGATATATAAAAAAAGGTATATAAAATTAAAAATCTGATGAAATATACTTACAATTACAACAAAGCATTCTGTATTGGATTGTTTTAAAGTAAAGAGTCTTTCTGAAAGTGTGAATGTAGCTCTTATGCTGAAATTAATGTATAACAGTTTATTAATTACTATTTCTATGTGTATAAGCTTGTTCATCAACAAACCCCCTCTAACCTCTAAGTACAATATACTTTTGAGAAATGAAATCACATGATGCTCAGTCTCATATTTTCCTATATTAATAATAATTAATGTGTCTAACATTATTTTGTATAGATACTTTTCTAAAATAATCTCATGCTTCCATTTCACAGGTAAAATAGTTATATTTTGTATTAATTAACTAGATTTTTGTGGCTTTAACAGTTTTCCCCTTAAGTCTATTTATAACAATAATTGCATGAGTTTTTAAGACATAAATAACTCTTTCACAAGATTGACTTTTTTTTTTTTTTAGAAAAGTTGTCTTTGTATAACCTAGACTAGCCTGGATCTCATTATGCGGTTAAGGCTACTCTCAAACTTCTGATGCTATTATCTTTCTGCCTCTCAAACTATCGAATTATACATGTGCTACCACACCCAGCCACAAAGTGATCTTAATGCCTTTGTACAAGACCCTCAATTATATACATGAATTTGGGCAGGCAATATAATGTGTATGAACTTTGGCCACAAAAAGCACCACAGATATTTTGGGGAGGTTTTGTTTCATTTGATGAAATTTTGTTCTACTCTTTCATATCAACTTTCAAATTGAAGTGCTATAAGTGTATTAGCCTGAAGCAGTCCTTTGCTCTGATAATTATCTGAAGATTTAGAAGGCTTAGAATTACAACATTAAGGACAAAAAACAGAAATACAGGCAAGGTAACATAATATGTGATCCCCATAGAAGTGTCAATCATAGTTTTATATTTAAAAAATCAATACATAGAACAAAAAAGCCCACAGTAGAATTTTTCTTTGTTCCCACAAAAATGAATTGCTAAAAAAATAAAAATATGCCGGATACCATGTACATTGATTGTATAACTAAAGTGTCCTATTCCCCCAAATTGATACAGGTTGATTTGAAGCAATTCAAAAATGAAAACACATCAGTGTTTACAGATTGGTAGAATTAATATTGTGAAAATAGCCATCCAATAAAAATCACTTTATAGATTCAATGTAATCTAAATCAAAATTTCTACAATATGCTTTACAGAAAAAAAATCCAAAATTACTATGGAACCAAAAAAGACCCTCAGCAGCAAAGCAATCCTAAACAAAAAGAATACTAGAAGTCTGCTACTCCAGACTGCAAGATATAAAACAATATGGCATTGTCTCAAACCTTCTATGTAGACCAATGGATGTAAATAGAAGACCCAGGCATGAGCACTTGTAATTACAGTCATCTGGTATCTGACAATGATTCAAAAAACATATATTGAAGAAAGAAAAAAAAACAACTTCAACAAATGGTGCTGGGAAAATTTGATGTCCTCATGCAGACATGTAAAATTAAATCCATATCTATCACCCTGCACAAAAAATTATGTCAAAGTGGATCAAAGAACCAAATATGAAATACGAAACAATGAAAATGATAGAAGAAATGATAGGGAGGATATTACAAGATATAGTTGTCAGAAAGGATTTTCTGAATAGGAATTCATGTGACAAGGAATTAAGGCCAACAGAGAACAGTTTGGAACTCATAAAACATAAGAGCTTCTGAGCAGCTAAGAAATAATTGATGAAAAATATCCACAGAATGGGAGAGAACATCTGACAGAAGATTAATATCCAGAATATACAAAGAATGCAAAAAATAAAACCAAAAAAAAATATACGACCCAATTAAAAATGGGCTTGGGATCTAAACACACACTTTTCAGGAGAAGAAATAACAAGGGCTAAGTACTTTAAAAAGGTGTTCATAATCCTTATCAATTATAAAAATGCAAATTAAAATGACTTTGATATTTCATCTCACTCTAGTCAGAATGGCTAAGAGAAAAAAAAAATAACTGACAACAGATACTGAAGAGTTGTAGAGAAAAAGAAGTGTTCACTTACTGCTGTGGGGAATGCAACTTGGGACAGAGACCCTGAAAATCAATGTGGAGATCCTCGAAAAACTAAAAATAAATCTACCATAAGTCTTATCTATACCACTTTTTTGGCATATGCCGAAAGGATTTAAAATCCTACTGTATCAATATTTGCTCTTGAATGTTTATTTTGCACATGTTCATAACAGCCAGGAAATGGAAACAACCTAGATGCCCTACAACAAACAAGTGAATAATAAAAATGTGATGCATATATACTATGGAATACCATTCAGCTGGGAAGAAAAATGAAATGAAATTTTCAGGCAAATAGACAGACCTAGGAAAGGTTATATTCAGTGAAGTTTTAGTCCAACTTCCAAACCCTTAGATGTAACTATAAAACGCAGAATAATGACAGAAACCAGGGAAATATAAAAGAACTATGGAGTGGGTGTTGGGAGGGGAATAGCACAACGATAGTTGATATGAAGTGGCTCTAATTGGGAGATGGGAGGAAGGAATGTCAATACAGAAGAAGAAAGAGGGCCAAGTGACAAATAACACTGGGGTTGTTTGATACATTCTCAAGAATTGTCTTGAGCTGGCAGTACTCCCAACAAGAACCATAAACTAAAGTTAATTAACCAATTAATTGAAACAGTACCAGGCCCAAGAAACTGCCTTTCAAATAGTTGATCAGAGTAGTCCAAATGACTTCCCAAACAATACAGCCCTTGCTTGTCTCTCAGGGGATGCAGATGAGCCCCTATTGATGAAGACACTAGACACTTGGGACACACATATCAATGATAAGGACTGAATATCAACTGAAAATCTCTTTCCTTAAGTCTAGCTTTTATGGCTCTAGAATATACTATGCAACCTACCAAAGGAGGAAAGAAATAAATTAGTCCTGTTCAGCTACAACACCTATGAACCACAATTACCAGCACAGGAAAATATGAATAAAAGTGTAATAAGTGGCACTCACCTGTTGGTGACAACCAGCAACTGTCTAACTGGACTTAAGGCCCATTGAACAAGCAGGAAAGCATGTCTGGTATTGGAAACCTAGTTAGGTTCCTTGGGCTTGTGAATAGATCTTAGAAAAGAATCTACTATAAGTTTGATAGAACATTACAAGTCCTTACTACATTCTAAATCTTATCCTTATACCCACAGATAAGATAGCTATTGCCCCCCATAAAAATATTATTTTTACAGTAAATGAAGAACATTATAGAAAACCCACAACTAAACACAAGGCAGAGACCAACAGACTGTGTGAAGCCCAGCCCCAATAGACACAGCTACATCACAACAGCTGCCATTTATGCATGTATGGCTCAGGGAACATTGTAAAGAGCCAGTGTACCAGAAAGCCTGTTATGAAACACTTTCTTGATGGGGATTGGGGGGCAAGGGAAGAGAGGAAGGAAAGGGAACTGAGATTGACATGTAAAACAAACTTGTTTCAAATTTAAATTTAAGAAAAAGAAGAAAGAAATAGCTGCATTCAAATGGCAATATTAATGGACAAGTCAATGTGGAAGGGAGAAATTTCATGGAGTCCCATTTTTAGAGAAAGAACTTCATGCAACAAATGACTCGTGAGAAAGGGGCAATCAGCCTCTTCCAGGGATGAAACAATTTATTGATTTCTGAGGCAGAGCAGTCAGCATTGAAATAATATACACCATATTAACAAAAGGGATTCAGCAAGGTGTGTGCATGTATGTCTCTGTGTGTACCTACACATACACACATATATTGATGTAGCAATAGTAAAGAAGACAACACTATCAGCTTGACAGTGGAGGAACATGGAAGGGCTATGTAGATGGATAGCTTGCAGGGGCTGGAGGGAGGAAATGGAAGGGGGAAAGTGAAAATTTTATTTAATTAAAAATATACTTAAAAATAAAGAACTCATAAGAGTGTTGTTTCAGACATAGATAAACTTAAAAATGTGTATGGAAACCCATGGGCACAAAAAATAGCTAAGGTGACAGTAATAACTAAGTACTCATCCCACTTTGTATGAAAGCTCATAGACACTCCATTAGTATTACAATAGAAATGTGTACATTTAAACCAATGGAATAGAAGAGAGAATATAGAAGTAAATACATACAAATATTCTCAAAGGATTTTGAACAAAAACTTAAAAGTATTTAGTGGAGATAGGCACCCTCTTCAACAAATCACACTGGAACTACTGAGTGCTTTGGAACATACAACTGAAACTTGACCTGCACCTCCCATCTTATTCTAAATCTCTGGAAGCATATCATGAACTTAAATACAAAAGCAAAACATGTAATGTTTAAGGTGAGATAAAAATCCTCAAGCTCTAGTAATGAGAAAATATTTCTTAGTCATGAGAATTCACAAAGGATAAAGTTATCCACAAAAAGATAACTTGATAAACTGGATTATATGTTTGCAACTCATGTTTATTAGAAGGCATCTAGTATCATGAATGCACAAATAATTCTCAGGACTGAATAGCTAAAAAAACAAATGATCAAAATAGAATATGAGGAAAAGACATGATGGTACTTTTCACTGAACACCATATACATATAACAAACAAATATGATAGGTGTGGTAATGTATATTGATATAAACTTCCTGCGATGTTTATATCTATGTAAAATAATGTCATGGACAGAGACTAAAGTCTATTGATGTTAATTTAAATATTTGCTTTCATGTATTGTGTACGTTTATGTCTGTGCCTATATTGCAGCATGCACGTGTAAATCACAGAACAACTTGTGGGAGTTCAAGTCATCCAGGGGCAGATTTAATGGCAAACACCTTTACCTACTGAACCATCTCACTGGCCCTCCATAATATCTTTGTTTTAATCCTTTTCCTTTTCTTCTCTTCCTCCTTTCCCTTATTTTCTCTCCACTCCTCTCCCATCTGCTTCTTCCCTCTCTCTCTTTCCTCTTCTGTGACAGGGTCTCATTAAGTAACCTAGAGGGGCTTTGAACTCACAATTGCCCCCCATGGAGTCATCTCCTGAGTGTGGGGATTACAGGTGTGCCTCACCATCTCTGGCTTGCATATAGATGAAGATATAGTAAAAACAAAAGTAGTACAAATCAATGAATATGTAAAACCAAGTTGATGATGAAAAGTACGTCTATGGAAGTGGATATGTTTCTCATGTAGGAAGAAGCTCCTCTGTAGTCTTTCATCTTAGTGGAATCTGGTTTTCGGAAGCTCTCTTGGTCTCTTATCTGATTTTCAAGAATGTTCTCAGTGAGATAAATACAATTTGGTCCTCTCTCCTTTATGTGTAGTACTTTTCTCTGCCTGGTTTTTGGCATGTTTCAAGAGTGCTATAACTACCACTGAAAGGCAAGTGGGGGGTAAATCTCATTTGGGGAATATAGGAATGGAAGAAATTACACACACACATATACGTATACATATATGTAAATCATATATATATGAATATATCACAAAATGGCAGACTCTGGAGGAAGTGAAACCAAAATAATAATTATATCCCAGATGCTTCTTGACTCTTTGTCTTCTTCCGACTGTATTCCACCACCCTGGCCCTGGCAAATACGCAGACTTGCCTTTACATTGGGACTTCCATAGATACTCATACTGGCATTTTAAAAGGAATGAATGCCGCTAAAGCTAATCAGAATGACTGAGGACTCATAGATGACAATGATGCTTTGACCAAAACTTCTAGTTTACTGTTGTTGACATTTAATGAGATAAATCAACAAGGTTGGTGCTCAAATTAGCCCCACTGTTGTTAGAGTAGGTAATAGGTCACAGTATCTAAGTATTGCCAACTCGCAAACTCATAATTTACTAAGTAGATTCTGATGACTACCTGTCAATTTGATCCCTTTGTTCTTGCATTATGGTAGAGAGGAGAACATTGACTTGGGCCACTGCACAGAGAAGTAGTTGAGATCCAAATCCCTGGCATCAGAATTTTTAATTATCAGTTTTCTAGTTATTATCTGGGAGAATTTGTGTAACAAAATTTTTCTTACAGGTTGTACTTTCTACAGGGCCTGTAATTCTAAGCCAAACCTCCAACAAATATTTGTTGAGAACCCAGTAGATGTCATGCACTATTCTAGGCTCCAGAGATGTGTTAGTAAACAAGTCAAACAAAACATCTTGCCCTCACATGTTTTACATAGTAGTGAACAGAGAAAAATGATAAACAATATTATTGAGTATATTATGTATTAAAAAGTAGCATGTCCCAGACTCTTTCCTCTTGTCCCACTTACATACACATGGGTATAATATCTGGAGAGCATGCTCTCCTCTCGGTAGAATATCGTAAGCTTTATCACAATGCTCCAGTTTTTACTAAGTCACATTTTTAGCTGAGCCCTAATCTCCTATCATGTGCTCAGCATCAGGTTCTCAGGCAGGGACTTCTGCTCTGAGCCTCTCTTGTCTCCTTGTGTGATGGAAAAAAATGGTAATGGGATGGCTATGTACAAGGCTAAAGAGAAATGACCATAAAAATGATGCTAACTGAAACTAATTGTGGTTATCAATTGAAAACAGTTTTTGTGAGGGAGTGGGGCTCATGTCTACTTCCCTTTCAGTACTGGGGCCGAATTTGGCTTAGACATATGCAGTACATGTGTCTGCTATGCAGTCTCTGTGAGTTCATATGAGAACCAGTCCAATTGTTCCTAGATACCTGTTTCCTTGGTATCTTGCATCCTCACTGGCTCTTACAATCTTTTATCCTCCTCTTCTGTAGAGGTTCCTGAGCTCTGAGGGTTTGATGGAGACATCCCATTTAGGACTGAGTATTCCAAGTCACTCTCTGCACATTGTCTGGCTGTGAGTCTCTGTATTTATTCCTATCTTATGTAGAAGGAAGATTCTTCGATGGTAGCTGAGCAAGGTACTGATTTATGAATGCAGCAGAATGCCATTAGGAGTCATTTTCTTGCTAAGTTCCATTTGCAGAATAGTAGTATTTGATTTTCTCCTATGCCCCTGGCCTATCTAGTCTCAGGTTCTTGGCTACCCAGGCAGTATCCAGCATAGGTTCCATCTCACGGAGTGGGCCCTAATTCTAATCTGACAGTGGTTGGTCACTTCTACAACTTTTGTGCCACTATCCCACCAACATATTGAGCTGGTTGGTGTTTATCTTCCTTCTTTGGTGGTATGCAGAGTACTTTCCAGTAACATGAACATCAACCAATAGGGGTGAAGGCTCTATGTAGATTTCAGTTTGACTTCTCTGGATTCAGTGAGTTATGTAGGTGTTTTCTTCAACAACATGATTTTACAATCAGTTTGTGGAAAGAAACTTGGTTGTTTTGGAAGTTTTCATGGGGCCCTTTTGTCCAACAACTAGATTAAATGTAACCAATTTCTGGCAATGAAGGTTTCATTTGGTGATATGTGATGTCTAGTTGAGGCCTTGTCTCACCCAATATTTGGTGATTCTATTTTTATTTCTTTCATATATGTATACATCTTAAGAAGATTCTACTGAATTGTGTTTTCATATGACCTTGTAAATGGCCCTTAGTTTTAGCTATCCCTACCCATATTATATTCCCTAACTTCCTCTTCCTCTCCTGTCCTGTTTGATATACCTATTCCAGTCTCCAAACCTTATCCATCCAGAAATATATATTCTATTTCCTTTCCTGGGGAGATCCTTCCATTCCCTTTAGTTGCTTACTATGCACCTAGTCTCTGTGGTTATACGGACTGCAGCATGTTCATTGAAGACTTAACAGCTAACATCCACATATAAGTGAATGCATACCATATTTGTCCTTTGGAGCTGGATTATCTCACTCAGGATGATTTTTTATTTGAATGTTCTTTATAATAATAAAGTTTTGTTATTAAAAAAAACTACCACTAGGTTCTAGGTGCCTTAGATCTCAGCACTTGGAAGGCTGAGACAGGCAGATGTCTGGGCTTGAAGCCAGTCTAGTCTACAGAGTGAGTTTCAGGATATCCAGGGCTACACAGAGAAACCATGTATCAATTCCCACAGAAAATTGAACCTTTCAGGAAAGAGTGGGATATAGGAGACTACATATGTAAAAAATCTTGCTAATGAATGCAGAGACTGTGAACAGCTTCTAAACTCCAGTAGTTAGAATCATACGCAAGATATTCTAGTAAAGTGTAAATCTCATGCAGCAAATTCAACACAATTGTTTCCTATCCTCAGTCTAGTAATTCATAGCAGAGCATTTTTAGTTAGAGTATCAATTTTAAATACTTCAGACTTCAAAGGCAACATTGAGATCTTTACACCCAAGTCCAAACCAAGAGCTTTTTCATTTTCTTTTTCTTTCTTTATTCTTTTTTTTTCTTTTTAGCATCTTGACAATTATAACTTGATTAATAGAAAAGCATGGTAGAAACTTGAATTAAAAGGGTAAATGTATCTAGATACTAGTTGGATACATCCTAAACAACTAATTTAATATTAAAAATATGAGTAGAAGGCATGAAATTATATGATCGTTACAAAGTTAATAATAACTTGCTTTCTCAATTTCTCCTTCCTAAGAAATACATGAACTCCATGGAAGTGTCTGGTAACTTCAGTGTGTTTTATGCTGGAATAACTGAATCTTATAGGCTATGTGATTTATATAGGAGCAGATTTGTTTCCACAGTTCTAGAGTCTAATGCCAATGTGTCAAAGCCTAGAGAGAGATTTCACTTTGCATCAAAACATGGCAGAAATGCAAATTGGCATTAAAAGGCAGGAGGGAAGTCAGGTGGAACCATCTTATTTTATCTGGAACTCACTCCTAAAGTAATGAAGCTACTCTTGGAACAATATCATTAATATATGCATGAGGGTAGCCCTTATTGTCTAATCACCTTTTAATTCTGTTACAATGGCAATTATATTTCACTTGGAGAAGAAGCAAACATAGTAAGGAGGAAGAATGTTGAATTGGAGGACATGGAACTATACACACCTCTAAGATTTGTGCAAGTCTGTTCTACATTGGCTCATCATTTTGTATCATCCCTACATTCCAAGTCCCACATTTAAGGTCTAATCAAGAGATAGGGTGTTATGGCATTTTGAAATGCTTGATGTGGGTGGTTATAGAAATTTATTATTTGAGGATGGGACTAAAGATTTCCCTGTTTGGAGAAAAGGTGATTTGTGAACTTCTATTCAGATCAGTACATAAATGCTGTAGCCCTGGGCAAAAAGAAAAAACAAAAAAAAAATGACTTCACAACAGAATAAGAGCCTCTGCATATTCAACACAGCTATCTCATTTGTGATGCTGTCAGGGCTTCTAGAGGACTCTCGGCCTTCCTAGTCCGGAGAGTAAAAACAAGGAAAGATCCTGATTGGAGAAGGTCATTAAACAAAATAGGAAAGTCATAATATTTAATTATCCCTGAATTTCCTATAGGATAAAGAAAAATCACAAGATATTCCTGCAGCCTATCATCTATGAGAACAAATCTCTAACTCGATATTACTAACTCTGAACTGTCAAAGAAAGAATGATATAATTTTCACTCTTCCTTATGACTGAATAAAATTTCCTTATGGTGAATACTATGTTTATACAATCCATTTTTAATTTATTTATATGTTGGTGGACACCTAAACTGATTCCATGATTAGACAACACTGGGCATTACCACTATAAACATTTATTAGCAGGTGTCTTTATTGTATGATAACATTGCTTCCTTTGGGTATAATCCCAGGAGTGGTAAAGCTGACTCATGTGGTAGATCTGTTTGCATTTTCAGACACAATACACTGCACGACAAGCATCCTTAAGAATTCCATAGGCATACAAAAGAAATAAAGGACACATTCTTGTTTTCAGGAGTTTATACACTAGCTATAAAACGCATACTCTCACAGTAACAATTGGTCTGAAGATGTCTTTTATACTTGATGGACCTGATTTTGGCATTTGAAGCTACGAAGAACTACTACATCCTTAAAGGCCTTCCCAACTTAGACATTTATTTAAAAATAAGAGTATATAAAAATACAGACACAGTTTATTATACCATGATAAAGGTGGATCAGGTTTTTATTGTTTAGTTTTGATGTTGCTGTTGCTGTTGTTGGTGTTTGAAGAACGCATTTTTTAAACCCGGAGCAGAGGTATCTTCTCAAAGCATTGGGGTCACTGTAAGTGGAGTGTTGTAAAAGTTCAATGCCAAGACTAAGGAACATTTTCTCTCTAAGGATCACTAAATGCAGTCAGGAAAGTCAATGACTCATTCTAAGACCTCCTCAGGGAATATATAGAGGGCAACTCCAAAGTCAGATTTAAAGTTTCCAGGTTCTCTTTTTTCATCATCTGCTGTCTAAATGCAGCAGGACTGGATGATTCCTATCAGGGCCATTATTTTGGCAAAGTGCCCAGCTTATGCCTGGGAATGAAGGCTATGTTTTTGTTGCTCATAAATAAGATTGGTAAATCCTTTGTAACATCGCTGAGGGGACAATATCAACTTCAAGACAAAAGGTCAAACACAGGCTAGAGCTGAGCATACAACAGATTACAACAGGTAATAGAGTTATTCAGTGATAATGAACACAGGATTAAGAGTCATTCGCTAATGCTCAACATTTATTTCACCTCAATTACTTTATAAGAAAAGTTCTAAAAATAATAAAAATATTATAAAGATTGCTAAAGTAATAAGATGTTGTGTACAAAGGGTAGGTTATGCACATGGCACCTAATAGACACTCAACAGTTTGTTATATTTACCATCATCATAATAATGAACTTCTCCCAATATTTGTGGCAAGAACATTTTTATCTTATTATTAAAGATGACTTACCAGATGTGAAGTGCTTAGAAAGTGTCAACACCACACTAGTTCCTATGGTTTCAAATACAAAACCCTTTCGAACTTAATGCTTTCCACAAAGGGCTTCACCAGACTCTTTCATATCATTTGACGATAAAACCATCTACTTCCATGATCAGGGGTGTTCAACTGCCCTATAATGTCTAACCATCAGTAGTATCTGATGTCAGTGTTCTAGTCTCCGGAGAGTGTATGCATTAGTTGATCTTTTTGTGCATGGTACTCATGAGTCTAGAGTAACAGCTACTTTCACATCCCGGTGTCTATTCACTAATGCATGTTGCTACAGTCCAGTTGACAGGGATTCATGTCAGCTTCCTAATAGGAATGAAGGTTTTTCCTGGCTGTCTGCCTAGACCTAACCAGTCATTTCCTATTCAGAGAGTTAGGCAATGTCCCAAGATACCTCCCAACATGGATGGGACTCTTATTACGTGACTGAGAACCAAAATACCATACATTGAGTGTTATATTTCAGAGTATCTTACTGACATGACTGAAACTCTAAGACATTCTCGAGAGTACTGCCTTATATGGTGTTTCTATCAGGTTCACAGCAGGACATAGAAATCTCACTCAAAGAGAATAAATGAGAAAAGTTTAATTAATTGGATATTTAATTTGTCTGAGAAGTATTGAGATAAAACAATAAAGAATAGTAAAGTCCCCAGACATTTGCAATAACAGAGTAGCTACTGTCACGCCAGACTAAATAGACAAATCCTATGGACTCTCCATGTGTGTATTAATATTGCCATTGTTTCAAACAAATGCTCAAAAAGGGAATTTAATGGAGGAAAGTTTTGATTTGGGCTCATGGTTCAGAGGAATATATAATGATGAATGGATGGTGACAGAGCAGCCAGGTCAATGGTATTAACCAGGAGCAGAGAAAAGATAATACTATGCTTATCAGACCTTCTCCTCACTCCTTTATAATACAGTGAGAGACCTCAGCTCATGAGATGGTGCCACCTGCTTTCAAAGTCTTTCTCCCTCAATTAATCCACTCTAGAAAGGACCTCCCAGACAGACCCAAAGGTGTAATCCACCAGTGTTCCAAACATTTCTTAATCCAGTCAAGTTGACAATCAAAATTAATCACCATGCTCTCCCACTTGTGTCATTTGGTGGAGTGATTCAGCTAACAACCAAGGATAAATTATAAAGAATAAGTACTAGGAACTCTTTCTCTTCTCATCTGTTACCATTGTTTCAAATTGCCTGTATCCAACCAAGACGTCAAAAGGCAAAAATAGCTGAATTGACACGCCAGCAAAGGTCAGACTTCTGAGAGCCCAACAGAATTCAAAAGGGCAAGGACTAGGTCAAGAGAGAGAAATAAAAACTATTCAGTGCAAGTAGATACTTCTATTTGAAATTATTCTTCAATCATTTAGCGTTAAAGCAGGTATAATCTATAGCATGCTCCTAAAATCTTCCCCTATATTGTACCAAGTCAGAGCTATTCATAAGAGAAATTAACCAAAAATTGGAGTGATTAAAAGTGAGAGAATCCATGTCTAATACCCTTAAGGTCCTTGTGGGACAAACTGCCATTGCACTTAATAATTGTGCTTACTTAATTAGTGATCCATCTCATTGTCATAGAAAAGAAGTTGAAGCCTTTAGCTGCTTAAGCCCCCACAAGACATTCTCCTTCAGCTTCCTAAATCCAGGAACAGGTGAGCGTTAAGCTCTGTACTTAAGGGAGCTAGCTATCGCTGCATGCCTCCCACACCATTAAAGCTAGAGGTGATGAAAGATGAACACAAATTTTAGGTGTCCTCATGGGATCCAGGTTAATCTTCTATATTCCAATTTGTGTTTGTCCCCTCTCACTCTCCCTGCTCATCTTGGGCTAAATACCAAATGCTAAAGTGAAGCATGGACCAGGCATTTTCTTTGTGTCACCACCCAGCTCCCAAAACACAGAAAAGCATTCCTAATTTTGAATAGTCAGCCTAGCTTATGTACATTTCTGGCTAGCTCCTTTAACTTAAATCAACCGGTTTCTCCTGTTTCTCTTCATCTACCTTTTGCTTCTTGGCTTATTGCCTTTCTTATTTCTTTATATCTTACTTTCACTGTTTCTCCGCATCTGTCTGGGTGGCTTCTGCCAGGATTCTTGCCCTGGTGTGTCCCTCATTCTCTTCTCCTTCTTCTTCCATTCTTCCTTCTTTCTAAGTGTAGAGTTCTCCTCCTATTTTGTTCTTTCTGCCTGGCAGCCCCATCTATCCCTCCCTCTGCCTAACTATGGGCCATTCGGCCCTTTATTAGACCAATCATGTGCTTTAGTAGGCAGGCAAGTTGAAACAAATGCAACACATCTTTTCATAATTAAACAAATGCAGCACACACAAAAGCAACACACCTTTACCCAGTTAAAGTAATATTCTACAGCATAAAAAGTAACACACCTTTACCTAGTAAAAATAATATTTTATAAAGAAACTTGTAAAAACTAACTCAGTCCTGCAATTGCATAACGGTTAAGCCATCTTATTAAAATCATTTATTCTCTATTGTCAGTGTCAGTCCTATTTCTCTGAGGAAATGTTAGTTGAGACATGGGTAAGTATCATAACTATCCTTATCTAACTTAAAGACTAAATAACAGACATAGAAAGATTAGGTCAATTGTCAAAAGTTAAATAGTATGCACGGGAAACAAAGGTTTGAACCAAAGCAGCTGAGTGTAAGAGTGTGCGTGTAATTATCTATCAGCCTGTCAAACCTTAGTTTATGATTGTGCATAGGGCAGTAAATGAATACTACAAGAAATAAAATCCTTTGATAGCACAATAGTATTCAGATAGGAGCCAGAATGTGATTTTATATTTATTTGCATGCTTATTAATCCTACCATATCCAAAAGATGTTAAAACAGCAACAAGAGCCAAATTACATCAGAGAGGCTGAGAGCCAGGTGGCTGTTCTGTCCATGGGGCTGGGAGCTTCAGCATTCCAAGTCTGGTGTAAATAGCTGATAAAGAAGGAGGAGTGCCTGAATTCAGTGATGGTAATGCAAAAGTGGCCTATAGTGGATGCTTCTTCTACAACAGAGAAACTAACCTTCAATAGCATAGCCATATAGAACTTAATTTCAGTACGATGAATGGATGGAGAGATGCTATAAAGGGCACCTGAATATGATTCAGAAAACTTGCAATCTTTGTTCTACTACTGTTTTCCTATGTGATTTTCACCACAGCTTCTTTTCTAAGATGAAACAATTGGACTGAATATCTAAAACTCCTCCTAGTTAGAACATTCTATAGCAAGCAGCCTACTAAATTAAGACCAGTCCAATATTTAGCTCATTCAAGAATAAACCTGGGAATCTCTCAAGTGATTGAATATTAGCTGACTACATAGGTGAAAATGTTAAACTGGCATTCAGATGGTTTTGCTGAACTTCTGAAGAGAACCAAGTCATACGGAGGGGACAGTTTGCATGTTCATAAGAGAAGCAATGAATGAAAGGACAGTTTCCATGTTCATGAGAACCAAGACTTGGAGGGGACAGTTTACATGTTCATAAGGGTGCCAAGACATAGTGGTCGAGTTTACATGTTCATAAGAGAACCAAGGAATGGAGAGGAAATCTTACATGTTCATAAGCAGTTCTTGCGGTTGTCACCAGTTATAAGCCACTTCTCACACCCAGATCTCATGTGAATTTTTGATTTACAATAAAAAAGACAAACACATTCAATTTGGAGAGATGATCTCTTCATCCAAAAAGTCTCCAGGGTAAGTTTTATCAAATAGAAGAATGTGAAAGCAAAGCATGATTCAAGGAAACCACATGACCTTCTGCCCAGAGAATGATGAATCCTTTCTGCCTTGGTCAGGAAGAAAAACATGAACTAGAATTGATTTCCTCTATTTTCTTTAGGGAAAAAGTGGACTGAAGGAACTAGACATCCCATTTTAAGGATTTTCTTATTTAGTTGATATATTAGATTTGAATACAATGAAATACTTCTTTTGCTCAATGATTGGTTTTGTAATTTGATCTGAATATATTTTTGTAATTATATTTAATTAGAATTTGAAACCAAATAATACCTTAGGTAACAGACAGTTAATCTCTAAGTATGATAATAGCTTTGGATTTAGTCTAATATCCTAAAGGTTCTATGTCTAACTGAAATTTTAATGGTAAATGTTTTCTTGTTATTTTTAAAGAGAATGAGGCAATTTAAAAAAGACTGTTGTTAGCACCAGGAAAAGCATTTTCTGAAAATGTATGGATGGAATGACATCACATTACTTTAACAAAGAGTCAATAAGGAAAGTAGTTATTTAATGTAAAATAAATGAAATAATAGCATTTTTGTTGATTTAGTTTTTCCCCCAAAGGGAAAAAGGATCTTAATTAATTGCTAACAAATGATATTAGTTCAAAGGCTGAAAACTATGAAGTGAGCTTTGTGTTTGGAAAATTAGCCACATCATGAGAAGCCATTTTTCATTTCTATCTTATTTATCGTCATTCCTTTCCTTGTGACATATATGCCCATTTAATTAATGGATTCATCCAAATTCTATTAAGAATGGGTTTCATGTCAGGTACTATGAAAAAAAAGCGAGAAAGCATCATCATATTCTTTTTAATTTTATTTAAAATAAAAATAGACTTTCTTTCATAGAATATATCCTGATTATAGTTTATCCTCTCTAGATTCTTTATTCACGTGGCTCTTTGGTTTTTAAGAATTCCTTGTAGATGCTGAGAATCAGGACTTCAATCCAAATTTTGTATTTTCCAGTGCCTTGAACTTCCCTGCATGTTTTGACTCTGTTCCAATCCATCTCCTAGATTCATATTATACTGTACTAGCAAAAGATAAGAGAGGTGTATCACACAAAAATATCATGAGGCTAAGATATATCTGGCATATAGAAGGGCATTTAACATGTCAATCAAGACTATAATCAATATGGAATAGTAAAGAGAGCATGCATCTACCCTACAGTACCATTTGTCTTTATTGTCACAGATTTGTGACTGTTGATCTTCCATTATAAAGGGACTTTCAGCCTCTAAACTCTCATTAACTAGCTCTGAAATAGTAACTTCACCCAAACAGCATCCCTATCAGTTCTCTTATTCTGGCTTGCTTTTTTTTCAAGGCATTTTAATACATTACACATTTATCTGTCATCTTTATAAGCCACGTGTTGATGATGATTGCTTTTGTCTGTCTTGTTCAGACAAATGTCTGAACTATATTAGTAACTATAATAGTGCTTTGCACATAGGTAAGCCCTCAAAACATGTTGAATAAATGCATGAACATCTGTTTATCTGTTTTACCATATTTGACCCTGTGGGCCTCCATGTGTTTAAGATCTACAGTCTGAACCTAACCTAATTTCCTCTGTCTTGTTTGCCAGAACATAACACAAGATTCTCATTAATGAACAGTACCCACCTATTTACCCAGTAAGAAAAATAACTACACCAAAAGACTGTTGCAAACAATGGGTCCACCTACACAACAACATGTATATCATTTTTTTCTTTCTGAATCTATCTTCTTATGTTACTATATTTGAATAATTAAGTGATTTTTATTTTAACAGCTCCTTTAGATGCTCTAGCAAGGGAGTACATGTATGGATATACCACTGACTAAAGCTCTCCACTATCTGAGAAGGCTGACTCTTCAACCAAACTTGTAGATTCCGGAGGTATGCACATGGAATGAATGGTGAGAGAGGAAGGAAACACCATGCTACCCAGTCAGATCAGCTGAATGAACACTAGCAATCAACAGTGTAACAGATACTACAGCCAAATCACTCATATATGATGCTTTTGATCTCATTTCAGGAATTGGAAACATCACTGTTTGTCACCCACCACAAGATTTATAACCTGCATCTAGGCTTTGTAGCCCTAGTGGAGTTATTCTCTGTTCTGGGTGATAGTAGCATTTTGCTAGGCTCAAAGACTAACTCACAGAAATAAAAGTTTCTGCTTTAAATTAATTAGAGGACACTAGAAACTGAGGACTTTCTTACTCCCTTAGAAGACATTGTGATCAACGATCTTAACTCGAGAGTAGATGGGGTATATGTGAAAAGAGTTTAAAAATATTTATGTACTCACTCACATGTGGATTTTACACACAGAGAAAAGGATCACCAGCTTCCTATTCAAACTGCCAGAGAAGCTAGGAAACAAAGAGGACCTCAACAGAGACATACATGATCACCCACAGAAGGGGAAAGGGACAAGATCTCCTGAGCAAATTGGGGGCGGACAGTAGGGGACAGGGAGTTAGGAGAAAGATAAAATGAGAAGAGGGGAGAGGAGAATATGAGGGACCAGGAATATTGAGTCAGGGGAAGAATAAAGGAGAGCAAGAAAAGAGAAACCATAATAGAGGGAGCCACTATAAGTTTAAAGTGAAATCAGGCACTACGGAATTGTCCAGACACCTACAAGGATGACCACAACTAAGAATCTAAGCAATAGTGGAGAAGCTACCTTAAATGTCCTTCCCCTATAATGAGATTGATGACTACCTTAAATGCCATCCTACAGCCTTCACCCAGTAGCTAATGGAAACAGAAGCAGAAACCCACAGCTGAACAGAGCCAAACACCTGGAATCCAGTTGCAGAGAGGGAGAAGTGATGAAACCAGGTCAAGACCAGGCTGGAGAAATCCGCAGAGACAGCTGACCAGAACAAGGAGGAGCTCATGGACTCCAGATGGATAGCTGAAAAACCAGCATAGGACTGACATAGGCCCCTTGAAAGTGGGTCTCAGTTAGGAGGTCCGGGAGTCTAAGGTACCTCTGGCAGTGTAACCAGGATGTATCAATAGTCCATGAATAAACTACAGGAGCCTATTCCCAGTGGATGGATACTCCGTTAGCCTAGACACATGGGGGAGGGTCTAGGCCCTACCCTAAATGATGTCACATATTTTAATAATCAAAAGGGAGTAGATGGGGGATGGGATGGGGGTCAGTAGGGGACATGGGAGGATGGTAGGAAAAGGGAACATGGATCTATATGTAATATAAGAAAAAATATTTTCAAATCAGCCCAAGTCAGATGTGGAGTTAGTGAAGATCTTTTCCATGTCTGTGGGCTGATATTTGATCTTGTCAACTGTGTCCTTTGCCATACAGAAGCTTCTCAGTTTGAAGTGGTCCCATTTATTAATTGTCCATCACAGTGGCTGTGCTACTGGAGTTATGTTCAGGAAGCGTTATCCTGTGACAATTTGTTCAATGTTACCTCTCATTTTCTCTTATAAAATATTCAGTGTGGCTGGATTTATGTTGAGGTCTTTGATACATTTGGACTTGAATTTTGTGTATGACAATAGATATGGGTCCTTTTGTAGTCTTCTATGCACCATCATCCAGTTGTGCCAGCACCATTTATTGAAGATGTTTTCCTCCTTCCATTGTATACTTTTAGCTGTTTGTCAAAAATCAGGTGTTCTTAGGTATGTGGGTTAATATCAGGATTATTTTTTATTTCATTCCATTGTCTATTTTTGTGCCAATATAAGACTGTTTTCAGGACCATAGCTCTGTAGTAGAGCTTAAAGTCAGTAATGGTGATGCCTCCTGAAGTTCTTTTATTGTACAGAGTTGTTTTCACAATCCTGGGGCTCTTGTTTTCCATATAAAATTGATTATTATCCTCTCAAGTTCAGTGAAGAATCGTGCTGGGATTTTGATGGGGATTGCATTGAATCTGTAGATTGCTTTTGGCAAGATTGCCATTTTTACTATGTTTACTATGTTTACTACGTTTACTATGTTTACTATGTTTATCCTACCTATCCACGAGCATGGGAGATCTTTCCATTTTCTAGTATCTAATTTATTTCTTTAAAGACACAAAGTACTTGCCATATTGGTCTTCCACTTGTTTGGTAAGTGTTATCTGAAGATACTTTATGTTGTTTGTGGCTATTGCAAATGGTGATGTTTCTCTTATTCCTTTCTCAACCCCTTTGCTGTCTGTATATACTAGGGTTACTGATTTTTTTAGTTTATCTTGTATCCTGCTGGTTTGTTGAAGGTGTTTTGCAGCTGTAGGAGTTCCATGGTAGAATTTTTGGGGGGTCGCTTATGTAAACTATCATATCATCTGAAGATAGGGACAGTTTGACTTCTTCCTTTCCAATTTGTATCCCCTTGATCTCCTTTGGCTGTCTTATCAGAAAACTCAAGAAACTAGTGACAAAAACACTAACTAACCCTTTTAAAAATGGAGTACAGAGCTGAAAAGAGAATTCTCAATAGAGGAAATCAAAAAGTCTGAAAGACCCTAAAGAAAGTTCTCAACATCCTTAGCTATCAGGGAAATGCAAATCAAAACAACTTTGAGATACCATCTTACTCCTGCCAGAATGGCTAAAATTAGAAACACCAATGACAACTTATGCTGGAGAGGATGTAGAAAAAGGAGAGCACTCCTCCACTGATGGTGGAAGTGCAAACTTGTACAGCCATTTTGGAGATCAATATGGCAGTTACTCAGGAAAATGGGAATCAATCTACCACAGGCCTCTGAAATCCCACTCTTAGTCATATACCCAGATCATCCATATCCATGCAACAAAGACATCACTTCAATTATGTTCATAGCATCATTATTTGTAAGAGCAAAACCTGGAAGCAACCTAGATGCCCTTCAACTGAAGAATGGATAAAGAAGATGTGGCACATTTACACAGTGGAATACTACTCTGTTGGAAAAAATAAAATAAAATAAAACCAATGGAATCTTGAAATTACCAGGCAAATGGATGGAACTTGAAGAAACCATCCTGAATGAGGTCACAAAAAGAGGAATATTGTATGTACATACCCCTATATGGATTTTAGACATAGAGCAGAGGATCACTAGCCTATAATTTACACCACCAGAGAAACTAGGATACAAGAAGGAACCTAAGAGATTCATATAAGGTCCTTCATAGAAGGGGAAAGGAACATGATCTCCTGAGCATATTGAGATGGGGGGCAGTGAGTGGAGTGGGAGCTAGGAGAAACAGAAGGGGAGAAGAGGAAAGCCCATGGGACTAGAAAGATTGACTCAAGGCAGGAATAGATAAGAGACAAAAGAGAAAGAGACCATAAAAGAGGGAGCCATTATAGGTTTGAAGAGAAAACTTACTCTAGAGAAATGTCCAGAGACCTACAAGACCCCAACTAACAATTTGAGCAACAGTGAAAAAGGCTACCATAAATGCCCTTCCCTGATTATGAGGTTGATGACTAACTTATCCACCATCACAAAGCCCTATTCTAGTAGCTGATGGAAACATAAGCAGATACCCACAGCTCAACACTGAGCTGAACTGGAATCCAGATGCAGAGAGGGAGAACAAGACCAGATTACACAGATCCACAGAGACAGCTATCCTGAACAAGGAGGAGCCAATGGGCCCCCAGACTGATAGCTGGGAATCCAAGTTTGGACCGACTCAGAACCCCTGAACATGAGTCTCAATTAGACGGCCTGAGCAATCCAAGGGACCTCTGACAGTGTAACCAGGATGTATCCCTGGTGCACAAAAGGACTTTGGGAACACATTCCCTATGGAGGAATAATTTCTTAGCCTAAAGGCAGGAGGGATGGCCTAGTCCCTACTCCAAATGACTTCACAGATTTTGATGACCCCTCCTTGAAGGCATACCCCTCCCTGTGGAGTGGGGGGGGAATGGGATTGGAGGGTGGTCAGGAGAGGGCATGGGAGGGAGGGAGAGATGGAACTGGGATCTATATTTAAAATAAGAAAAATAAATAAATAAAAGAAAACATGACAAAAATATTCATTAAAAGTCATTAAAAGGAAATATTTAAGTGTTGGGACTTTGTTTCTAAGATATTCAATCAAAGCCATTACTTTTTTCTTGACCACTGCCATAATTACATCCTCTATGCAAAGAACATACGAAGAGCAGTCTTTTCCCCATTGACAATTCAAGAGACTCTTCACAATCTTTGCTCATTCTATGTTACAGTTCAATTATCTAAAAAGGTACACAGGCAAAGGAAGAATCTCAACAAGATGTCAATTGCCGTCTACTTGAGACTTGAACCCAGGAAAGGTTATATGGCTCTAAGGAAGTGATGTATGAGTTGAGGGCTTGAGTAGAGGGAGTTTTGTGTAGGGTGAACTCTCAGAGACAAGATGACTAGAGAGGAGCTCTCTATGATAGCTGAAAAATGAACAGGAGGTCTAAGGGTAGAAGACTAAAAGGACAAGTGTTTGTTTGTTTGTGTGTGTATGAGTATTCATCCATGTATACATGTGTACTATGTGTACATATGGTTTTATACATATATACACACATGTGTGTACATATATGTGTGTGTTTAAGTGTCTGTGGGCCAGTTATCAACATCAGTCAACTTCCTTAGTTCTTCTTCACTTTATTTTTGAGACAAGGTCTCTCCCTGAGCTAGAGTTCAACAGTTCACCTAGACTGTCCAGTGAGGTTTATAGATTTGTCTGTCTTCACACATTCCATTCCCCCAGAATGGAGGCTGATGAGAGTTAATTGTCAGCCTTAGCATTTTCATGGTTACTAAGGATTCAAACTAATTTTCCCAAACCTACCCAGTAAGCACATTGTTGAGTGAGCCATCTCTCCAGGGCCCATGCAGGCTTTTATTTAATAAATAAACCTAAATATTTTGGAATGACTTTAGGTTCACAGAAAAGGTACGAAGACTGAAAAGTATCTTGGTGCTCCTCACTTTCACCTATTATTGACAATCATTACAGGCAAATTTGTCACAAATAAGAAATTAACACTGATGCAATATTATTACCTAATCTATGACATTTCCTAGATTGTACAATAACTTCATTTTCACTGTCTCCAAGTCTAATCCAAGATTACACAATACATGTAAAAGGTAGTTTTTGACACCAAAGACAGTTTATGTTGGAGAGGATTTGGAGAATGCTGAATACTCCTCCATTGCTGGTGGGAGTGTAAATTCATACAGCCACTTTGGAAATCAGTATGGCAGTTATTCAGGAAAATGAGAATCAGTCTACCCCAAGATCCAGTAATTTCACTCTTAGGCACATGCCCAAAGGATGCTCTTTCATACAACAAGAACATCTGTTCAACTATGTTCATAGCATCATTATTTTTAATAGCCAGAATATGGAAGCAACCTAAATGTCCCTCAGCTGAAGAACGGATGGCAAAAATGTGGTACACTTATACAATGGAGTACTATTCAGCAGAAAAAAAGAATGGAATTTTGAAATTTGCAGTCAAATGGATCGAACTAGAAGAAACCATCCCGAGTGACTTACCCAGTGACAAAAAGACAAAACATGGTATGTACTCACTCATATATGAATTTTAGGCATAGAGCAAAGGATCACTAGCCTACAATACACACCAGCAGAAGAGCTAGGAAACAAGGAGGACCCTAAGAGGGGCATGCATGGTCCCCTGGAGAAGGGGAAAAGGAAAAGAGCTCCAGAGCAAATTGGTAGCACTAGGAGATGGGGGAGAGAGCTCAGAGAAAAGGAATGGGAGGAGGGAAGAGGTAGGCATGAGGGAGCAGGAAAATTGAGTCAGGGAAAGAATAGAGAAGAGGAAGGAAAGATACCATAATAAAGGGAGCCATTATGGGTTTTTATTTTTTTATTTTACATATCAATCCAAGTTCTCTCTCCCTCCTATCCTACCATGCCCCCACCAACCCCTCTGTCCTATCCCACATCCACTCCTCAGATATGGTGAAGCCTTCCATGTGGGAATCATCAAAGTCTTTCAAATCATTTGGGGTAGGGACTACACCCTCCTGAGTGTCTCTAGGTGAAGGGAGTATCCCACCATGGGGAATGGGCTCCTGAAGTTCATTCATGAACTAGGGATACATACTGGTTCCACTGTCAGAGGTACCACATACTTCCCAGGTCTCCTGATACCCTCATTCAGGAGGTCAGGATCAGTCACATGCTGGTTTCCCAGCTATTAATATGGAGTCCAAGAGCTCCCCCTTGTTCAGATCAGCTGTTTTGTGGGTCTCTTCAGCAGGATCTTGACCCATTTGCTCATCGCTTCTCCCTTTCTGCAACTGGATTCCAGGAGTTCAGCTCAGTGTTTAGCTGTGGGTGTCTGCTTCTGCTTCCATCAGCTACAGGAGGAGGGCTCTAGGATGGCATATAAGGATGTTCTCAATCTCGCTATTGGGGAAAAGCATTTAAGGTAGCCTCTTCACTATTGCTTAGATTGTTACTTAGGATCATGGATCATCCTTGTAGGTGTCTGGACATTTTCCTAGTTCGAGATTTCTTGTTAAACCTATAATGGCTCCCTGGCTCCCTCTATTAGGGTGTCTCTTTCCTTTCTTTCTTTCTTCCTTCCTTCCTTCCTTCCTTCCTTCCTTCCTTTCTTTTTCAATTTTCTTGCACTGTCATGTTCTTGATTCTCCTCCTCTTCTCCCCTACTCTTTCTCCTAAGTTTCCACCCCCCCCCCACCCCATGCACACCTGTTCCCAATTTGCTCTGGAGATCTTGTCTCTTTCCTCTTCTGGAAGGGACCGTGTAAGTTTCTCTTAGGGTCCTCCTTGTTTCCTAGGTTCTCTGAAAGTGTGGATTGTAGGCTGCTGATACTTTACTCTATGTCTAAAATCTATATATGAGTGCACACCATGTTCATCCATCTTTTTGTGACTGGGTTACCTCACTCAAGATGGTTTATTCTAATTCCATCCATTTTCCTGTGAATTTCAAGATTTCATTTTTTGTTTTGTTTTGACTTTTTTCTGCTAAGTAGTACCCCGTTGCATAAATATACCACATTTTCTTGATCAATTCTTCAGTGGAGGGGCATTTAGGTTGTTTCCAGGTTCTGGCTATTACAAATAGTGCTGCTATGAATATAGTTTTACAGATGTCTTTGTTGCATAAATGTGCATCTTTTGGGTATGTGCCTAAGAGTGGAATTGCTGGACCTTGTGGCAGACTGTTCTCATTTTCCTGAGTAAATTACATACTGTTTTCCAAGGTGGCTGAACAAGTTTGCACTCCCACCAGCAGTGGATGAGTGTTCCCCATTTTCCACATCCTCTCCAGCAACAACTGTCATTGGTACTTTTGATTTTAGCCATTCTGACAAGAGTAAGATGGTATCTCAGAGTTGTTTTGATTTATATTTCCCTGATGGGTAAGGATGTTGAGCACTTTCTTAAGTGCCTTTCAGCTAGTTGAGATTTCTCTATTGAGAATTCTCTATTTAGTTCTGTACCCTACTTTTTAATTGGATTATTTGGTGTTTTAGTGACTACTTTCTTAAATTTATTTTTGTATATTTTGGAGAACAGCCCACTGTCATACGTGGTGTTGCTTAAGCCCAGTCTGTGGGCTGCCATTTTGCTTGTTGACTGTATCCTTTGCCTTACAGAAGCATCTCAGTTTCAGTTCCCATTTATTAATTGTCAATGTCTGTGCTACCGGTGTTATGTTCAGGAAGCAGTCTCCTGTAGGGTACCTCCCACTTTCTCTTCTATGAGATACATTGTGATTGGATTTATATTGAGGTATTTGGTCCATTTGGACTTAAGTTTGTGCATGCCAATAGATATGGGTCTTTATAAAGTCTTCTACATGTCACCATCCAGTTATGCCAGCACCATTTTTTGAAGATGCTTTCTTTTTTTCCATTGTACTATTTCCCAAAAGTCAGGTGTTCATAGGGTTTTTAATTCAATTCCATTGGTCTACCTGTCTATATTTGTGCCAATACCAACCTGTTTCCAGGACTATAGTACTATAGTAGAGCTTGAAGTCAGGGATGGTGATGCCTCCAGAAGTTCCTTTATAGTTCAGGGTTGCTTTTGCTACCCTGTGTCTTTTGTTATAAAGTTTAATATTGTCCTTTCAAGGCAGCGAAGTATTGTACTGGCATGTTGATGGGAATTGCATTGAATCTGTAGATTGCTTTTGGCAACATTGCCAATATTATTTTGTTGATCCTGCCTATCCCTGTTCATGGCAGATCTTTCCAATTTCTGGTACCTTCTTCATTTTCTTTCTTGAAAATTTTAAATTGCTTGCTACATAGTTCTTTCACTTGTTTTGTTATCATCACCCCCAAGATATTTTATGTTGTTTGGGGCTATTGTAAATGCTTATGTTTCTCTGATTTCTTTCTCAGCCACTTTATCATCTGTATATAGTAGGGCTACTGATATTTTTTTTTAGTTAATTTTGTATCCTGCCACTTTGCTGAAGGTGTTTATCAGCTGTAGGAGTTCCTTAGTAGAGTTTTTCAGGTCACTTGTATAAACTATCTTATCATCTGAAAATAGTGAAAATTTTACTTCTTCCTTTCAAATTTCTATCCTCTTGATCTTCCTTGTTTTATCTTATTGCACTAGCTAAAACCTCAAGTACAATATTGAAGAGATATGGAGAGACTGGACAACCTTGTCTTATTCCTGATTTTAGAAGAATCTCTTTGAGTTTCCATTTAGTTTGATGCTGGCTGTTGGTTTATGTATATTGCTTTTATTAGGTTTATGTATGTTATTATTATCCCTGATCTCTCCAAGACCTTTATCATGAAGGGGTATTATATTTTTTCAAAGGCTTTTTCAGCATCTAGTGAGATGATCACTCCCATACTTTCCTTGGAACTTCCTGGTTCGGCTCTGCACTTGGACCCCCATATGCCCTCTGTGTGAGTGGTCCTGCCCTGGCACACTGGACAATCTAGAGCCTGCCCTCCTCTCAACCTTGCTCATTATAGGTTTAAAGAGAAATATGGCACTAGGGAAGTGTCCAGCAATCTACAAAGATGACCCCAACTAACAATCTAAGAAATAGTGGAGGGGCTACCTTAAATGCCCTTTCTCAATGTTGAGATTGATGACTACCTTATATGCCATCCCAGAGCCTTCATCCAGTAGCTGATGGTAGCAAAATAAGACAACCACAACACAACACTGAGCCAAACTCCTGGAATCCAGTTGTGGAGAGGGAAAAGTGATGAGCAAAGGAGTCAAGACCAAGATGGAGAAACCCACAGAAACAGCTGGCCTGAACAAGGGGGGGGAGCTCATGGACCCCCAGTCTGATAACTGGGAAACCAGCATATAACCGAAACAGACCCCCTGAATGTGAGTGTTAGTTAGGAGGACTGGGCAGTCTATGGGGCCTCTGGTAGTGGATCTTATTTATCCCTAGAATACAAATGAACTTTGGGAGCCCATTCCACATGGAGGGATACTCTCTTAGCCTTGACACATAGGGAGGTCCTAGGCCCTGGTCCAAATGATATGACAGACTTTGCATATCCCAATGGAAGTCCTCATACTCCCTGCTGAGCAGAAAGGGAATGGGATGGGGATTGGGAGGGGAGCAGAAGAGAAGGGGAGGGAGAGGAAACTGAAATTTACATGTAAAACAAGCTTTTTGACATTTTAAATAAAAAATAAATTAATATTTAGAAAATCAAAAAATGGTAGTTTTTGGTACAGCATAATAGCTAATCTAGATGCCAGAAGAGGCCCTGGCTCATCAGAGGGAACTAACTCCTACTTGATCTTTTTCCTAACTCTAAATATTACTTAGTCTTTATTGCATTATGCTTGCAAGGAGAGCTTAGCTAAATAGTATGCAAAGGATACTTTTCAAGAAAAACATCATGCACATATGGACAGGCCTGAGGGAAAAGCAAGCTACAATATTGGCTGTCAAATAGAAGTCACGAGTACAAAAAAAAGGGGGGGAGTGGAATTGATGGTCATTTTGCAGAGCTTCTCAAGAGGTTTCAAGAATTCACCAGAGAGAAAATAATTGAATGTAACTCACTAATAAAGGGAATGGCAGAAGTACGCTCATGCATGAAAAAGGCACAATGCATACAGAGAATCATTTCCCGGCATTCCATTCTGTAAAGTATTAAAACCCTATATTATGAAATAGACTACTGAGAGTCACTAAATTAATGAGATACTACAGAACAGGAGTTAAAAAATACATCCCTACAGGCCAAATCTTGTCTTCTGCTTTCTTGAATAAAGTTTTATGGAAGGAAGCACTTAGCTGCTCCTATTTGTCTACATATTATCTATTGCTCCTTTTGCATGACAAAGTTAAATAGTTGAAAGTGAAATTACTAATGGCTTGCAATGCCTAAAAGATTAAGTATCCTGCTCTTTATAGACTTAATTAACAGCTAAAGAAATAGAAGCCTCGATGGGTTCTACCAGAGGAAGCTATACAACTATTAGCTGATATATGCAACCTCTGATAGAGGTCTGGTATATGACTGCTCACATACTCAGAAGTGTGGGGAGCTTCCATGAATCTCTGAAAATGTCAGACGGTTGAATTTTCTTGCTACTCCAGACCTTTTGTCCTAGAACCTCTAATTACGGATAAAGCATCAATTCATGGAAAGGATAATTTGTTATTGAAAGAATGGAATTTGTTTTACTAATTCTCTGAGACTTCTTTGCAGAAACAAGATAATATAAGAAAGAAATGAAGGAAACACAACTTATTTAGATATATGTATACTTTTACCAAGATCAAGTTCTCCTCATGCTACCATTATATGGCAGTTTGTATCACCTAAGTAATTATTGAATACTTAGTACATGCATGGTCCATATGATTACAAATAGGAGTTATAACCTATGATTTAATGGAGAAACAAAAGGTATGTATTGAGCCACCTGTAATAAGATTACAATGGGGAAAGTACCCAAAACATCTAAACATGTCCACATAGCCCCAAACTTCTCTCACTCTTAAGATGGTTCTTCACTTCTCCCTACAGCATCCTCCCAAATTTTGCTACTGTGCCACTAGGTAATCTCCATTCCAAGGCCATCAAAATTTCCAAAGTACTTAAAACCACTTCCCACAATAACTCTTTGATTCACTGAATTATGATTTTAAAAGAATCCTATTTCTTTTCCAGCTTTCTTAAGATCAGGCTACTCCACTCTCTCAAACTTCAAAAATGTTACTGCTACCATAACTTGTTGTGTTATTTCCATTTTAGTGATGAAAAAACTAATATTTACAAAGGTCAAGGAACTTGGTCACACTGTTGACAGGTGGAAAGACTAGTATGATGACACATGGAAATGATTGGAGCTTATATGAATGTGCTGGCCAGACTTTTAGAACTTTTATGGTTTCCCATTATTGTTTATTGCTAAACTGAAATAACCAATGAATGGTACTTAAAATATTTTTAGCATCAGGTACTTCGAGCACCTGAAACAATGGAATGTTATCTCCACAGAGGAAAAAGAGATTTCCTAGCTTCATTTGATGGTCTGTAACCTATCCATTCTTCTTTCGTAAAGGAAAGACATTGCAGAAAGAACTTTAATTACAACCTTTTGGGCAGTATTTATTTAATAGGACAACCGTAAGCAGCCAGGTGCAAGTTGGAACCAGGATAAATTAAAAGGGATGTAACTCAGAGAGCTAAATAGGGTGTATTTGGGACAATTCTGCTAACCAAAAAAAAATGTTTTCAAATCATTCTTTCCCAGAATTCTGGTGTGTTGTATATGAGTTATACATTTGTTAATATGTGGATGATATATTATTGCTTCAGACTCGAGGCTCTAGTGCTCATTATTTTTATACTAGGAGTACATAGATATACTATCTACTAATATTACAGTTTCCATGCAGGGAGTTAAGAAGCTCTGATGCTGAGGATGACTGGACTGATATCCCAGGTAGCAAAATATCCCATGCCTTGTGTACAGTATACAGCTGCTTTGCGCCTGATCTGCTGCCATGTTAGAAGCTCTGTTTTTCAAAGCTTTTGGAAAAGTAGAATATTAGTTACTTTATTGGAGCTGTGACAAAATAGTTCACATAACATAACATTAGGAATGTAGAATGTTTTTTCCTTTCCTACTTGAAAAGGAGACACAAGTGCTGTGGTACACCTGTCTTTCTAATACTTGGGAGAGGCAGAAGAGGCTGGAATTCAAGGACACTCCCAGCCATGTAGTAAATTCAAGGCCATATCATAAGTTCAAGGCTAGCATGGACAATAGAGTGGGATACTGTTTAAAAGACAATAATCATAATAATTGGAAGACATAGTTTTTGGAGCAGGAGGGATCTGACTACATTGTGTCCACAGAAAAGAAACACAGAGAGATGAATACTTGGTTTTTCTTCCTTTTCCTCTTTTTATTCTATCTGGAGCCCAAGCCTGTAATATGGTGCTGTCCACATTTAAAATGGCTTTTCCACACTATTCAAAGCTCCCTGTAAATACTTTAATAATCATGCCCAGAGATGTGTATCTTAGGTAATCATAATTACAGTAAAGTGCACAGGGAAGGTTAACCATCAAAAAAGGGGACGAAAAAAATGTAAAATAGACTCAGCACTCTCCCAAATGACATAATCTTTTTGTGTACATGGTAAACTGGTACCCCGTCTTTTCAAAGAATTCTTCTGTCTTGACAGACACTTTGCTCAGCATGCAAAGGAGATGAGTAAGCAGAAATTAGCATATCAGCAAATAAGTGAATATTCCATGGTCTTCATGTCTGTCAGATCATCCCTGATTAGTTGCAGACTGATATTTTGGGATTCTTCAAATGAAGTAATGAGAATACATACAGTCTTCGAAGGCTATACACTAAAATGTTGACAGTGTTTATTTCCTGCCCTTCTGTGTCTGGTTATTTTAATACTGAGCATTCATTTGTCCTATACTAAAAATAGCAATGAAGATATTCCAATTTTTGGAAAATAGGTACATGATGCAACTGCTTATTTGTTCTGTGGGAACAGGAGAGACTTCACAGGTAGAAAATACCA
Source organism: Phodopus roborovskii (assembly GCF_943737965.1). Classification (NCBI taxonomy): domain Eukaryota; kingdom Metazoa; phylum Chordata; class Mammalia; order Rodentia; family Cricetidae; genus Phodopus; species Phodopus roborovskii. The sequence goes on along the minus strand of NW_026125928.1, from coordinate 622,758 downwards.
CCACAAAAATAAAACCCAAATGTTCTTTTAAATACTTTGAAGTAATGTTGAAATTCAGCTTCTCCTCTAAAACAGCAAGAATAAAAAGAAAGGAGTATACAGACATGGGTAAGAACTTTCAAAATTTCTCCAGTCTTTTGGGAATTAAGGATAACAACTGATAAATGTGACTTCATGAAATTAAAAAGCTCCATACCATAAAAGAAACTGTCAGCAGGGTGAAGAGTTACCCTACATGATGAGAGAAAGAAAATATTTGCCAGTTGGATATCTGTTAGAGGATTAATAGCAAGAATATACAAAGAACCCAAAAACTAAATATCAGGAAAACAAAAAATGCAATAAAAATGGATTAATGGAACAGTAACAGAGAGTTTTCCAAAGAAGAAATATAGGTGGCTGGAAGGATTTTTAAAGGAGTTTGAGTAGAAACACCCTATGTGGGTACACAATGTTTCCCCTGGAAGACATGGACTAAATGATATTCTTAGTGCCATGTGTAGGCACTTATGAGATACTTTCTGGTCAGTTCCAAGAAGACTACCATACTCTACAGGTCAGTTCCAAAAAGTCTACCATACTCTACAGCTTCTTGCCATTGTCCTTGATTGCCCACAAGAACTTGATGGTAAGCCTCTGTTGCTGAAAACTCTGCACAGTTTGGTCACCAGGCATAGATAAACAAAGCTGGAACTGAAATGCAAATTTCTTCCCTACCAGATAACCTTCATAGTATCAAAAGATTTGTGCAGGATGCTGAGAGACAAAGGTAATCAATAATCTTATCTAGCTTTGAATCCTGAGAGCTATAACAGTGATCTTAAAGGCAAAATGTGCCCTTTAGTGCAATAATAGCATGGTGGTTATAATGTTAATCAAATACTTTGTGATTGAATTTGAGGTCTGCTTCACAGGAGAAAGTTCATGTCTGTTATTCTGAACCTAGTCCAAAGTCCATAGTTGGGGATGTCATAACCTCTAGTGGACAGACTACTACTGTTTCTTTCTTAAATGGAAATATTGTTAAACTACCTTCTAAATGTTTATGTATATGCCCACATAGTAATTCTGCTTTCAAATTTGGTCAGAAAAAGTTTTCTTTTCAGAAGTTAGCAGTTAATGCAGAAACTCACAGCTAGGGAAAGGTGTTTAGAGTAAGTGCCAAATGAGTGTTTTGCCCTAAAATGGTTCAACTATGCATCCCCCTCCAAGGCTCATGGAACACTGTAGAAGACGGCATAGTAAGCATTAAGAACAAAAGGAGGAAAAGAAGTGGCATGATCATTGTAATCATTATAACATAGCAGCTTTGGTTACCTGAACAAGACTTGCATAAGACTGGGCATTTCAGCATTTCATCCTGGATTGGTAAGAGTCTCATTAGAATCCACCCATCCTTGAGGAGTTATTGCCGGTTATTGGTTGCTGGAAGGGGTTTGCGTCACGTTTTTTTCAGTGATGTAACCACTGGTAAGTTTTCTATGGTATAATAAATAATTCCCATCCAGACTTACACAAGCATGGTGTTATAAATAAATATGTAATCAATCAATAAATAAATAAGTGGGTGGTGGTATACAACTTTAATCCCATCACTCAAGAAGCACAGGTAGGTGGATCCCTGCCAGTTGGAAGCCAGTTTGATCTCTGTGAGTTCCAGGATGCTGGAGCTGTTACATACATACACACACACACACACACACACACACACACACACACACACACACACACACACACTAACAACAACAACAACCAGAAATATTTTGAAAGTACATGGAAGAGTTGGGAGGAAATGGGTGAAAGGGTATTTGGGTGACTATGATCACAAAACATTGTGTATATTGTGAAATGCTCAAATATCATGGTAAATTCAAACAAATGTCCTTTAAAAATAAATAAAGTTATTGAACAATATAATTACTATTATCAACATAAAAATAAATGAATGAAAGAATCTTGCAAGAATATGATTCCAGCAGGGAGTGCAGACCTTCATGCTATATCATACCATGGCAGAAAGTATCACGTGGTGAGTACAAGTGATAATGTCTGTTGGATTCTCCCCCTTCTTTCAAAGCCATCCGTTCATCATGTAGGCTACTCTAATCCTAATTACTTCCTAACACATAGAATTTGGGGGACATGTTCAAATAATTCATTCATAAGACAGAAATACAGCATTTTCAAAGTTGTCATAAACATCAAAGCAATAGTAGCAGTCAACAAAACAGCTGGACAAAACAGCCCTACAGACTACAGCTAGGATATCTGAATCTTCTTCGAATCCCCCAAGACAGTACCCCTTACCAGCAGGAAGTAGTTTGGAAAGAACGACGCCCAAATTCCCAAATATTGTGTATAAATGTTTGTTTTCATTTAATTGGACTTTGTTATATAAAATTAAATAAAATAAATAGTAGCAGTCAAAGCAGGAAGTCAACAAGCATTCTTTAAAAGGGGGAGGTGGCTCTGACTGGAGAGTCTCATTCACATAGATATGAGTTGTCTGTGCCAGAAAAATGCAAAGTAACATTTGTAGAAGCTGCTGAGTTTCAGGTGAGGTTGTTTGGTTTCCATCAGAAAAAGGCAACAGAGGAAAGAAGTTAAGTAAGATGTAGATGCATTTGTATTTGCCTAAGGAGGAGATTCACCCAAATGCCACTAAAAGAATTTGCTGCACCACTGATTATTCCCATTTTGCTGTTATTCTCCAATTCTTCCTTTCCTTAGTTATACAAAAGAATTAATGAACCCAACCAACTACCCCAGATAGAATACTAAAAGATTCACCTTGTGAAATGTGAATGTGACACGCAGACTGGGCATTGCTGTTCTCACTGACCATAGTAATATGAGACTCTTAAGTGGGATGTAGAGTTTGGCTATAGTAACTAAGGCCACCTTCATCTGTGGGAAGCATGGTGTATTTTTTATCCTGAGGAAGTTTTTGTCATATTTCATTATTTCCCATCAGATGCACAAAGACAAAAATGTATAGTGTGTTTACCTTTAAATAGAAGAAATCAAAAATGGGAACAGAGTATGCAAAACTGTCAAAGTCCAAAGCATAAGATGAGTAACTACAGAAGAAGCTCAAATAGTTAATCCAATTTTCTGAAATACTTGTTTCCGTGTGCCAGTCCCTGTTCAGAAGATTTTGCATACAAGGTGCAGGCCAGACAAGTCACAATAATGGGTAAGTGACCAGCATGTCAGCTGAACTGCCCCACACCCTGGATTTGGATCCCAAAGACTCATTCCACACTGCCCCCACATCACTGCCTGCCCCACTGCCAGGCCCATGCCACCTACACCAGTGGACCTACCCTGCTCAGGTGCAGGCCAAGCAAGCCAGCAAAACAAATAGGTTAACTCAGGCACAGACTCCCTGCTGGATCAGAGACCACACCTGCAACCAGACCACAGATTAGCAGCCCTCCAGCAAACCTCCTCTGCTCACTCAATATCCCCAATCCTCATGCACTTCCTCATGAGCATATATCACCCCTCTCTAACTCAAGCAGAGAACCCCTGCTGCACCAAAGGCCTCCAAAAGTCTAGCCCCTAACATTGACAGAGACTCCCTACTGGACCAAAGGTCATGGCAGCTGCCAGAAATCCTGGCCACAGAGACCAAAAGATCAGGCAGGCTATAGAAACCAAGGAACAAAATAGCCATCCAACAAAGGCAAATTCAGAAGTCAGCACCTAGACCTATAATCATCCCAGACCCAGATGCCTAAAGGCCAGTTTAAGAACATAGCTAACAACAGCCAGGCCAATATATCATTAGCAGAATATAGCTATCGTACAACAGCAAGAACTGAATATTCCAATGAAGCTGAAGCACAAGACCTTAAAACCAAATTTATGAAAATGATAGAGGTCTTTAAAAGAGAATTTTTTTAAATCCCTTAAAGAAAGGAAAAGAGAAAGAATAAATTGGAGGAAATAACAAATCCCTTAAAGAATGCCAAGAAACACGAGGGAGGGCCTAGTCCCTACTCCAAATGACTTGACAGATTCTGTTGACCCCTCCTGGAAGGCACCACCCTCCCTGTGGAGTGGGGGGAAATGAGATGGGAGGGTGGTCAGGGGCATGGGAGGGAAGGAGAGATGGGGGAGAGAGGGAGAGGGAACTGGGATTGATATGTAAAACAAGAAAAAAATAAAACATGAAAAAAAAAAAGACTGACAAGAAACCAAGATAAACAAAACAAACAGGTAAAGGAAACTGTTCCAGGTCTGAATACCAAAACAGAAGCAATCATTTAAACACATCAAAACAGATATTACCTCAACATAAATGGTTGGAAAAAATATTTTCCAAGCAAATAGAGCCAAGAAGTAAGCTGGTGTAGCTATCCTAATTAAAAAAAAATCAAACAAAATTAATCAGAAGAGATAGAATAGATTGTAAAAGAAATAATACTGAAAAATTAAATCACACACCAAACCTTATACATTAATAGTGGGACACTTCAGTACTCCACTCTCATCAATGGACAGATCATCCATGCAAAAACTAAACAGAGAAATAATGGAGCTAACAGATGTTATGAACCCAAGGGACTTAACACATATCTACAGAACATTTCACCCAAACACAAAAGAATATACCTTTTTTTCTCAGCACCTCAGGGAACAGTCTCCAAAATTGGCCACATATTTAGTCACAAAGCAAGTGTCAACAGATACAAGAAAATTGAAATAACCGCCTGTATCCTACCAGAGGACCATGAATTAAGGCTGGATATTAACAACAGAAATGATAGAAAGCCCACAAACTCATGGAAATTGAACAAATCCCTTCTGAACAACTACTGAGTCAAGGCAGAAATAAATAAATTAAAGTCTTCCTAAAATTCAATGAAAAGGGAATGTATTACATAGCCAAACTTAAGGATACAATGAAAGCCATTCTGAGAGGAAAGTTCATAGAATTAAATGCCTTCATGATGAATTTGGAGAGATCTCCTATTAGCATCCTAACAGCATACTTGAAAGCTCTAGTACAAAAAGAAACAGAAATACCTAAGAAGAATAGACAGCAGGAAACAATCAAACTGAGGGCTGAAATCAATAAAACAGAAATAAACAGAACAATACAAAGAATCAATGAAACAAAGAGTTGGTTCTTTGAGAAAACCAAGATAGGCAAACCCTTCTCCAAACCAACTAAAAGGCAGAGAGAGAATATTCAAGAAAATAAAATCAGAAACAAAAAGTGGGACATAATAACAGACACCAAAGAAATCCAAATAATCATTAAGTCGTACTTCAACAATCTGTACTCCATAAAATTGGAAAATCTAGAGGAACTGACAACTTTCTTGATAGATACCACTTACCAAAGTTAAATCAAGATCAGATAAACAAATCTCAATAGACCTACATTCCCTAAGGAAATAGAAACAGTTATTAAAAGTCTCTCAACCAAAAAAGATCAGAGCCAAAACGTGTTAGCACACAATTCTCCCATACCTTTAACCATGAACACATCAAAAACATCCAACATGATCAAGTATGCTTCATTCCAGAGATGCAGAGATGGTTCAACATACAAAAAAATAATCTGTCAATGTAATCCATTACATGAACAAACTGATAGAAAAAAAATATGATCATCTCATTAGTTGTTGAAAATGCCTTTAACAAAAATCTAATACCCCTTTATGATAAAGGTCTTGAAGAAATCAGGGATATAAGGAATATACCTAAACATCATAAAGGCAATACACAGCAAGCAGACAGACAGCATCAAATTAAATGGAGAGAAATTCAATGTCATTCCTCTAAACTCAGAAACAAGACAATGCTGTCCACTCTATATCTATTCAATATAGTCCATGAAGTTCTAGAGAAAGTGATAAGACAATTAAATGTTATCAAGGGGATACAAACTGAAAAGGAAGAAATCAAAGTATCGATATTTGCTAATGATAGTATGTATAAGTGACCCAAAAATTCTACCAGGAAACTACTACAGCAGATAAATACCTTAAGCAAACTGAATGGATACAAAAAAAACTCAAAAAAATCAGTAGTCCTCCTATACAAGTGACAAATGTTCTGAGAGATAAATCAGGGAAGCAACACCCTTCATAGTAGCCTCAAATAATATAAAGTATCTTGGGGTGACTCTAATCTAGCAAGTGAAATGCCTTCACAATACAAACCATAAGTCTTTGAAAAAGGAAAATGAAGAAGACATGAGGAGATGGAAAGATCTTCCATGTTCATAGATCGGGAGATTTAACATAGTAAAAATGGAAATCTTGCCAAAAGCAATGCAATCCCCATGAAAATTTCAATACAATTCCTTACAGACTTTACAAGAATAATACTCAACTTCATATGGAGAACCAAAAAACCCAGGATAGCTGAGACAATCCTGAATAGTAAAGAACTTCTGGAGGTATCACCACCCTTATACTATAAATCTGTTGTAATAAAAAAAATTGTGTGGTATTGGCATAAAAGCAGACATGTTTATCAATGGAATTAAATCAAGGACACAGAAGTAGTTGTAAACACCTATGAACATCTGATTTTTGACAGAGAAGCTGAAAATATACAACAGAAAAATAAAAATATCTTAAACAATTGGTGCTGGTTTAACTGAATATCAACATGTAGAAGAACATCTATCACAAGGACATTTGTTCAACTATGTTTATAGCAGCTTTATTTGAAACTGGAAACAACACAGATACCCTCAACTAAGGACTTATAAGTAGGAATTAACTGTAAAGTAGAAGATAGTCATGCTATGTCCCCCAACACAGAGAGGATGAGTTACCTGGGGCATTAGTGGGGGGAAAAAATCTTCCTGGGAACAGGAAATAGAATAGATTGCATGGATTGAGTGGGAATGGGTGGGGTTAGAAATAGGAATGTTCAAATGGAGCATGGAGTAAATACTGGGAGAAATGACTGGAAAAAGGGGGTGTGTCATTGGTAAGGTAGAAAACTAGTGCAAGAGAAACATCATAGAATCTATGAGAGTAACCCTGGATTCCTAGTAATGGGGAGGCCTGCCAATTTCTGTTACCGTGTAAGGCCTCTAGAGGAAGGATTGGGACACTAACCCAGCCATAAAACTTGCCTTCAGAATGTTCTGGGAGAGGACCCTAGCAGAGTCCTCATCAAAGAGACCAGTGAGACTTTATCCAGCAACTAACAGGAACAGATGCAGAGTCCCACAGATTCACTCAAGTATTCAGCAAGTGGTATAGCTGAACAGCTGATTCTGTGGTCTTTGCCAACACTATTCACTTCATACTTCTCTAGGCTGCAGGAACTATGAATAAAGGAAAGCCCTTGTAAGTATTCCATCTCGATTCCTCCAGGCATTTTATTCTCTCCAAACATTCATATTTTCCCTTACTTTCACTCCTTACCTTCATTGATACTAGGGAGCTGTGGCAACACTTTGTCACAGCAAGTCCTCAAAATGGAATCTTTTACATTTCCTTTGCTCTCTTGATCTTTTGAGTTTAGTGGTTCTTAATAGGAAAGGCTTCTGTGTCCTGAAGACTTCCTGCTCCTTTCTTCCTGCCCACTCAGGTTATTCAAGAACATGGTCTCCATTAGAAATGAAAAATGAAACGGAAGGCATTAAAGAATGTGTGGAGAAGGCACTGCATCCTGTTTTTATACTCCCTATTAGCAAACACAGAGGCTACGTCAGCAGTCAGCCTTGGAGTGTTAGCATTTGACAAAGCCTCTGAAAGGCATTACTGAATAATATGAATCCTTGGGCCATCACTAATCTTTGTCAGGAACATCATATGAATTACTCATCCAAGTTCTAAAGAAGGGGCTGATCCTTTGGATGGAGAAAGTTTTAATAAGTCAATTATTCCTTAGGTTGGAAATCTCCTTAATCACTCTATTCCTGACGGCTATTGAATTTTTCAACATGACTTGCTTTTTCCCAACATATACTCCATTTTTAATGAATATGCTTACCATTAATGGCATTTAAATGAAAGGCAAAATTCTAAGATGCAGGCAGTATCAGTCAGGAAAGAAACCTTGGAGGCCCTAAAAATATATCCACAAGACCACATCTTCCCAGAATTGGAAGAAAAAAGAAAAGAAATGCTGCACAGATGAGTTACTCATGCTGTGCTAAGCAAGGCCTTTATGGTTTTTACATGTCTATGCAGGAGAACTGATGTGAATACCAATTTAAAGAAATAAAAATACCACAAATAAACTAGGGAAACAATATTTCAAATAGGACTGAGTGAACAATAGAATAATTACAGGGAATGACATTTTGTACTGGTCTTGATGGTGCAGGAGTTCAATAATTCAAGGTGATTGGTTTTAGTCAGTGCAATGCTTGGAGAGTCTATTGTGTCAGTATGGCAAGAAGGAAGAGCCCAGGTGAGATCGATAGGGAGGATTCAAACATGGGGGGTAAAGTTAATTTCTTCAAAAATGCTCCACGATACTAAAGAGAAGGCACACTGACCATGGAAAGTGAATCTTAATCTTTTAGTGGCTACTGAGATTGTGCACTTTAGTCTCAAAACCAAGATAAATATCAGTATTTTTACAGCTTTGAGAATAATGATCCTAGAATTGTTGGGTGTTTCATGCAGTGTTTCTGAATTTTACTTTGTTTTCTGAAATGATGTTCTAAAAGGCAACGGTGAACATAGTCTATACCAGTTCTGTTTCTCAATAGTGGGAATAGTTTGACATTTCTGTATACAATAATACCTAGGACCAGTATCTGATCAGGAACCTGAAAAAAATGACTGCAATATGATAAAGTCAGTAGAATAGGATGAACTCTTTGAGTGTAGATTGTGGAAAGAGATAAAGAAATAAAATGAATGATACCAGGTAGAGAAATGACTGGAATCTAACAGAAGTAGGGATGTCTGGCTCTGCTCAAGCTGATAATGTTTGCAGTGCTAGAAGCACACCAGGTAGGGAAGCAGAGAAAGCAGGTATGCCTTTCTCTTTCCAGGGGCTCTTAAATATGAAGTGTACTATAACTGAATAGCCACGATAAGGAATTGAGAAGACTGACAGACAAGGCTTTGAAACCCTATGCATCTCCAAGGAAGAAAATGGAAACCTAGGAAATGGGCAGAAGTGTGAATGTATAGGCTCTAAATCAATAAAAATGAGGAATCCAAGGGAGTACTGTAGAAACTATTTCTTGGATCTGGATGAATACAATATAGAAGTGAGAAGGATCTTTAATTGTTGGTAAGCAATAGGTATAGCCAGCACCACCAATAGAGTACATATATTCCCATGATCTATTGGGCTTTCTAATGGTCAAAGTCTGCCAAGCTGAACTCGGAGAGGAATAATAGGTTTTATCTATTCTGTCCCTGGAAAATCTTGTTTTTAGCTCTTGACTAAGACATGGGGATTTGACTTAACTAATATTTTCTTCTAGGAATAAGTTAATAAAATAAATAAACATGTTCCCTTATTGATACAGAAAATCAATGTGTTGCTAAAGCAAACAAACATTTCCAGAAAGTATGCATAAGAAAGACTAGACCTGAGAGATCAAGGCTAGGATACCTTTGGGAGCAAAAAATAGTTCTTTGAGTCTGTGAAAATGGCATGACCTTTGGAGTCAGAATACCAGAGATTAATCTCAGAACTATCACTCAACATTTGGCTCATCAAAGACGAATCACCCATCCTCCTCTGCAGGTGAGATTTCATAACTGTAAAATCAGCTCCATTTTATTGATGAGACATTGCATTTTGGTTTCAAAATGAAATGTATGTTCTTCCTGTAATCCTTCACCAAACTGTCTATGGGTGACTTTGGAGAGAGAGAATTACTTGTTCCATTCCCAGAGACTCGTGCAATTCCCACTGGCCATGAGAGAACATATTAGAAGCTAGGAGTAAGAGACTCTCATAGAGAATCAGCCCATTTTGAAAGGAACTGCCTGTGCTCTGTGAGGAGCCTTAGATAAAGCATCTCATTCAAGCCCCTCACATTCCATGATGGTACTATTCTTCATTTGCTAAGTGCATGAAGCTAGTATTTAATGTGCTTCACTACAAACTACACACACACACACACACACACACACACACACACACACACACACACACCTGTACTCATTCATGCACGGTCTTTCAATTATAAATATTACCACCACGTGAAGTCAAGTTTCTAGTTGTGTAACAAGACTCTTTGTCTTCAGCCAAGAGAAATGTAGAAGGATCCCATTAAAAGTGCTTTCTAAAGCAAGAAAGATGCTACTCAGTATACCTAGGACAAAGCATATAGAGACAAGACTGGACTTAGAAAACAAATACCAACACCACTTGCATTTGACCTGCATTCCGCAGTGTACAGAACCCTGGATCAAGGAATAATGCATTTCAGCTTCACACTGAGCCTTGAAAATACACAAGGCTGTTATTTTTACTGCCTTTTTCAGAATTAGGGTAGTGAGTCTTAAGAAAGTCAAATAACATGCCCCAGGAACTTGACTGTACCAACATTTAGCTAATAGGGTTTCTGACTGGATTCTACACATTTGAGTTCTTTCTACAGTTTATACATTCTACTGTTGCCTGTGTGATGTGAATGCTCAACAAATAATCAATGACAGCTTCTGCCTGGCTCCAAATCAGGAGAAGGACACAATGCAAATGTGATCTTTGCATCTTAAAGTGCCGACTATGAAGAACAGATAAATGAAGGGAAGTGTAAATTGTGTGCCAGGTGCTTAGTATTCATCATTTAGCATCAGCAGCAGGCGTCAACGTTGAGACAATTCTATTTTCAGATGCCGCTAAATAAATTCATCTCCTTCCCCTGGTATGACAGTAATAGTAATAAATTCTCCTGAATTTTCAAGACAGGACTCTACCTCCTTGCAGTCTCTAAAGCTGAAAATACCACTCAAAAGGGGAGGAAATGAACCCATACTAGATATTCTTCAATAGTTTGCATTTAGTAGAGTCTTTTGTAATTGGAATGACAAGGAACATGAAGTAAACCAATGGATCTCTGTCATGGAGTTAATGATAATTAACTGTAACAAAGGTCTCCCAGTGGCTTAGTGCTAATGTCACATTTTGCCCTAAGGCTTATTCTCCTCCAGCTGCTCTTTATCTGAAGAATCATTTTGGGTTAATTGAGGCAGGTCAAGACTGCTAGGAATTACAGCACAGTAGCAAGTATGATGAGCCAGAGGTTCTAAACTGATTCCTATCAAAAATGATGTCAGATGAATCATATCTGCTTTGAAAATATGTACAAAGCTAAGGAAGGTACTTTAAACTTCACAAAGTAATCTGATGTGGTTTATTTGGCTTTATAACCAATAATATAAACATTGTCCCTGCCACATCTATGCCAGAACAAAACATTATAATCCAACAGGAAAATTGTTTTCTAGCTGAGAGGAGAAAAATAATCTTCCCTCTTTAGGGCAGTTTCTTCCATTAGAGAAGTTTATAGCAGACAAAATTGACTCAAGTATAGCAGACATTCTCCCACCGCTTTATTGTTTATCATCATTGCTCTTAAACCAGGGTGATTTGCTTATCCATGAACCATATACCAATATTTCCTGTGATAAAACTGTCTAATTCTTTTCTGAAACTCTCTCTTGTAAATAGAAAATGTAATTGTGTTTAATTAGAACCATATTATTTCTGAAAATACAGTTGAAGACAGTAATAAATTCCTAGATATTAGAGCCTTAGTATGTTAAGTCATTGTATATGGAAAAGGTATTAATCATAATGTAGAGGTGACATTGGAGCATAGTTTTCTTCAAATCAAAGAGAAGACTATAATACTGGTTCTGGAAATCAGCAGATATGACAGTAGGTGCTCAAAACACTGTTTTATTATACAAGTTCCAGATGCATAATAGGCACAGGACATATTAAGGGTGCTATTAACTGTCTATTTTTCTAGCAAGCAACATCATGTTGTATATTCTCCAGGGTGTTCTCTCTCTCTCTCTCTCTCTCTCTCTCTCTCTCTCTCTCTCTCTCTCTCTCTCTCTCTTTCTCTCTAAAATAAACAGCTAAACTCATTCCCACTGAAGGGCTTACTATCAATAGGGCCATTTGTATTTTGAGAAGAAAATAGTAGGGAAAAGTAGTGATTTTTTTTCCAAAGGAATTCATATTTTTCAGGGAAATTCTACTTAAATTCTACTGTTCAGATGAATAAGGAGAGGCGTTCACTACTTGAGCAACAAAATAATAGAACTGCAAGGTGTTCACATTCACCAGTCTCCTTTACATACACACACAACATAGGCAGCTAAGACATGGAATCTCAGCCTGCCATAGAGGTCTGCTTGTATTAACAGGTAGTCATGAAACTGACAGGGGAGGACCACTTAAGCCTAGAAGTTCAAGAGCAGGCAGCATACCATAGGAATGCCTTGTCTCTTAAAACAAAAAAGAAATCTGTTTGCATTTAACATTTTTTTTCTCTATTTGTTATAAATTTTTAGTCAGCATACAGGGTAATAACCTTCATTTTAGCAATTTCATACTTCGATACATTTTATATGTAGTTCTTATTTTTTTCACACTCTATTGCCATCACCATCATTCCTCCCTCTATCTTTTGTTCCCTTTCCCCTGCCCCAATATTCCCTCCATAGCAGGCTTTCCTTTGGATCACCAATCAGCCCCTAAATCATGACATGGAGACTTATTAATTATGAATGCTTGGCCTTATCTTAGACTTGTCCCACTAGCTCTTATAACTTATTTTAATCTGTTTCTCTTCATCTACATTTTGCCTTGGGGCTTATTACCTGTCTTTCATTCTGTATGTCCTACTGTCCCTGCTTCTTCAATGCCTGGCTGGTTGGAAGCTGCCTGGCTGCACCTAGCTATCTCGCTCTCTTTCTCCTTCCTTCTCTTTTCATTCTCTCCACTCTCTCCGTTCTCCCAGCCTAGACTCATTTTCCTCTTTACTCTTTCTGCCATCCAGCCCTGCCTATCCCTCTACTGCCTAGCTATTGGCCATTCAGCTTTTTATTATACCAATCAGGTGCGTTAGGCAGGCAAGGGAAAATAATAACACATCTTTACATCATTAAACAAATACATCATAAACAAATGTAACACATCTGTACATAGTCAAAGTAATATTTCACAACACCCCTCTTTTGCTTTCATGTTGTACATGTCTGATAAACCTCTCTTCCCTTCATCCCTTATGATCTTTGCTCCTCCCTTATGGTCTCCTCTATACTTTCATGAACACACACACACACACACACTTAAGATGCAAGTCTCTGAATTTTACATCTAGTAATGAATTTTTGTGATCCCAGTACTCAAGAAACAGAGTCAGAAGGTTCTGAAGTTGAAGGTAACTTTCAGCTACATAGGAGGCTTGAGGCTAGTGTTGTCTATATGAGGACCTATCTTTAAAAGAAGAAAGGGAGGAAAGAAACCAGAAAGACTAGATGAAAGTTTCAAATAATTAAGGAAGCACAGATGTAGATCAGTTATCAGTCTGAAAAAACAGGCATATCTGCTGCATCCGCAGTACAGGAAGGCTTGAACACCTAAGTTTTCTGTACTGTTTAAGCAATCCCCCAACATAATTCATAAACAGGAACAGGTTAGCAGATATGTCTTAATTGCCTAAGGCATTCAGAACTCACTGATAGGAATATTTTCTGTGAGTCTCCACCTGCAGTGGCGTGGCTGAGGTGTTGACCCAATGGAGAATAGATAAGACAGATGAAAGGGGTAAGAGTAGACCAACTGAGAAATCTCGAGAGAAGTAGAGACATTACAGATTTCCCCAAGAACCAGAAGCTGTAGTGGTCTGACTTTTCTGCCTCAACTTCTACCCCAAACAAAATATTACATAATCTGACAGAACATCAGAACTACAACTGTACTTAAAGGTCACTTAACCCAATCTGCCCTCTGCTATTAGGACATTTATTCTGGCCCAAAAAAAAAGTCATCACTTTATTTAAGGGTTTATTTAACAAAAAGATATCAGGAATAAAATAATCAAGTGCATGCAAAATCCCCATGTCCTACATTCAGGGATAAAAGGCATTTTTACATATTTTCAACGAAAAAATTAGGTTGATTCATTAATTATCCTGAGTTATAAAGAATAGAAACCAATGAAACAGACAACCATGAATTCTCCTCCAGTCTAACAGATTTAACTGCCCTGAAAGCTTCTGGCTTTAAAAATAAAGCTTTACATACACAGTTGAAATTCTATTCTACCAAGTCCCTCAGACTGTGACATTATAATTAAACTGGTTGAAATCATTCAAAAATGTTTCTTTCCCCATCATATATGTTTGTACAGTGTATTCCATCTAAATATTTGAAAATGTATGTAAATGGTCTCACAAACTACACACACACACACACATATGTAGCGGTTATTGTATTTATCCACTCTCCCCCTCAGAGAAATTAGTGCTTTCCAATTTCACTCTAGAAATACATCTGCCATAAATAATCTTTCAAATACCTTTGTGTTTATTAAATGCAGATGAGAGATTCTCTAGTACATATATATACACAAGGAGAATTTTGAGTATTGGGCACTGAGACGATCAAATTCATAGAATTTTTCCTTGCTACTCACGTTATCAAAACACTGAAAATTATGTTTTTATCCTAAGCCTTAGTAGGATTATTATTAATGCACAGAATTCATGCTAGAAGAAATGTTTATATGTGTAGCCATGTCTGCACTGAAATTCTAAAATCAAAATTATCATATTCCCTTTCACAACAAGTGTCACAAGCAACACTGTAAAGTAACACTTCAAACGGAGTACAGGAAAAAAATGTGTTCAGCCTCAACCTGAACTAAGAGTAAAAACAGATAAAGGAGCTCATCTTCAGGACCTAGTTTTCTCCCTCTAAACTTACCTATTAAAACCAACCACTTTTGCAGCCTGGGTAGGGGGAAATTACACAGCAAAAGAAAAGCTTAAAATTCATTTTACCAATGGACTCCTTTCAGGGTAGAAAAATCGAAGAAGAATCTTCCAGTGCTAAAGTCTAGCAACAACATGATATGACAAACATCTTCAGTATAACCACATATTGGCAAACTAATCACTTGAAATGTCTGATATCAAGTTGCATTTTCTGACTCTCATTTTCCCCACATGCACAGTAATATTGGGAATAGTCAGATTTTAAATATTTCCTATATGAAAGGAGAAGGAAAGTGGTATCTACTTGCATTAATTTGCATTTCCCTGGGTATGCTTCATAACCATCCAGATTTTTGATTGTGTGGCAGGATCGGTTATCCATTTTTAATGTTTCTAAGTTAGTTGTCATCCTTTCTCTTGTTTATGTGCAAATGTTGCTAATATATTTGGGATTTATTCCCAGATAGATGCACTGCAAAATCTATTATGTGATCTGTCTTTTGGTGCATAGACGTGTTTCTTTTTATACATTAATCAATTGTCCCCACTAAGCTTTGTCCTTCTTATGTCATATTTATGAAATATTTGCCCGACTGGAGTTCATGCATTCAACTCTAGAAAATATTTAAAGCTTTTCTTCACCACTCAGGCATTTAATATGTTAATTCCTCTCTTTTCTTTAAGTTTACTTTTATAAGCTTTATTGATTATGCACTTGTTATTGTTGTGCATGGAGTTTTAACATCATTCTTTACTACATTTAATTGCTCCTATATAACTATGACCTGGATTTTAAAAATAATTCTCTTGGAGATGGAGAGATGGCTCAACAGGTGCACAACTACCTGTAATTCCATCCTGATGGCATCTGATGCACTATTCTGTCATTCAGGGGCATCTGCCCTTGCATGCACAAACCAATGCAAAGACAAAGATTGTACACATAATTAAAAAATAAAATATTTAACTTATATAGAAATAACTGAATTATCTTACAAATAATTACAGTTTGTCTGCAGAACAGTATTATTTTTATGGGTAATGATAACCTTTACTTCCATTAATGCTAGTTGACTTAAGTATGGCTTGGATCTAAAGTGAATTTTGTGATAATGACATTTGTCACCTAGTATACATATCAGATTTCAGAGTTTCCTCTTGTGTTTTTCTTATCATTTTTCCTTTATTTATTTATTTATTTATTGCACTTATGCACATGTACCACTGATCTATCTTGCCAGCCCTGTTTCTCAGTTGTCTCCCTTAGTGTTCATACAATTGCACATTGTTACATTGACAATGAGAGGCCATCCTGTATCCATATTCCAAGATCTAAGTTTATAAGTGTGAACCATCATGTCAAGAATTTTGATATTTTTGTGGATATTGAGAGTTTTATGTTTGCATGACGAGCATTTTACCAACAGAATCATCCCCCCCAATTTGATTCCTGCTAGCATTCCTGCACACTTTCTCCTGCTAGTAACAAACTATAAATGCATGTACATAAATAACTATAACTTTATGTGTGTTGTAGTGACCTTGCATTTTATTTAATTTTTAAACTAATTTCATAAAATAGTAAGGTAGTGATTACATCTTCATACATATAGTAAGGTATACATATAGTTTGATTATATTCACTTACTACTACCCATACTTATGATTCTCTACCCTAATGCCAGGCAACTTCATGATCCCTAATACCTCATTTTACTGTTTCTATTTTCACATCAGTTTTTGGATTAGATTTCACATGAAAGAAAAGATCTGACTTAATTATAAAATTTTATAAGGGAATCTGAAGATAGCTAACAAATCTTTTCTCCTTACAAATAAAACAAATACTTTAATATGTTCAATATCATTGAGTATTATATTTCTTGTAAGTTATTTTCTAAAATTTAGTTTTTTTAAATATACTTCACAGTTAATTATAGTAAGCATAATTTATAGCCCCAAAAATATCCACTGTTTCTCATAATCTTTTTTTCATTCCGGTTTTCTATTTTTTTTAAAATAAAAGCTGATGTATTGATCTTTGGCCTTGCTGGGCCCACTGCTTGGAGTGAGTATTTGAACAGAGTGCATGTAAAACCTCCCTCCATCCCCTTGCAACTTCCTAGGTCAGCTCTGCACATACTCAACATGCCTATCAACACAGAACCACCTTCAGCCTGCACTCACCTGATCTTTGGGCCCCATTGCCTGCCCTCTGCCTAAGGTGAGTCCTAGAGCAGCCCAGGCCAAATCCCCCCAACATTCCTTCCTGGGAACTCTCTGGGTTAGCTCTGCATCTCGTTCCAATGTGTAACCTTGGCCTGAGTAGTTCAATTCTGGTACCATGGTCCATGCACCACTCAGAGCCTGCCTTCCCCTCATCCTTGGCCTTGCTGGGCCCACTTCTTGGGTGGGAATTTGTCCAGAGGGCAGGTAAACACTCCCTCCATCCCCTTGAAACTTCCTGGGTTGGCTCTGCACATACTGGACCCGCCTGTCCACACAGAACCACCTTAAGCCTGCACCCACCTGATCTTTGTACCACATTGTCTGCCCTCTGCCTGAGGACTACCTTGAGGCTGCACTAACCTGATCTTTGAGACCCATCCCCTGCCCTCTGCCTGAGTGCTTGAGACCGTCCTAAGCCTGGCTTCCCCACATCATTGGCCCTACTGTGACCACTACTTGAGAGACCTTCAAGAGAGCTTGGATCAACCAGAGATACAGATATTGAACTCCTGATCCAACTACACCCACCAGGAGAGCAGGGTAGAGAGAGAGAGAGACTCCACCTGCACCCACTGGAAGAAGCAATAGGAAGATGGCAATATAAGAAAATGCCCAATACTAGAAAGAACACTGTGACACCACCAGAATCTAGAGACTCTACACCAACTAGACCTGAACACACAAAGCAGATGAAGCAGAAGAGAATGACTTAAAAAAATAACTTCATATAAATAATAGAGGCCCTCAAAGATGGTATGAGAAAATCCCTTAAAGAAATGGAAGAAAAAACAAACAAAAATTGGAAGAAATTGAGGGAAAGACCAAGCAAAAATGCAAGAAATGAAGAAATCTCTTAAGGAAAGTAAGGAAATCCAAGAAAAAACAAGCAAACATATGAAGGAAACAATTCAAACAGTTCAAGACCTAAAATCTGAAATAGAGACAATAAGGAAAGCATAAACTATGAGAATGCTGGAAACAGAAAAACAATCAGGAACTACAGATGCAAGCATAACCAACAGAATACAAGAAATCAAAGAGAGAATCTCAGGAGCTAAAGATAAACGACAGGAAATAGATTCATCAACCAAAGAAAATCTTAAATCCAACAAATCCTTAACACAAAACATAGAGGAAATGTGGGACACTGTGGAAAGACCAAACCTAAGAATTATAGGCACTGAAGGCGAAGAAGCCCAGCTCAAAGCTGCAGAAAACATATTCAACAAAATCATTGAAGAAAACTTTCCCAATCTGAATAAGGACATGCCTATGAAAGTACAAGAAGCATACCAGACACAAAATAGACTATATCTAAAAGAAAAAAGTTCCGTTGCCATATAATAATCAAAACACCTAACACAGACACAAAGAAAGACTATTAAGAGCAGCAAAAGTAAAAGGCCAGGTAACATATAAATATAAAGGCAGAACTATCAAAATTACACCTTATTCTCCATGGAAACTCTGAAGGCCAGAAGGTCCTAGATAGATGTTCTACAAATATGGAGAGTCCACAGATGCCAGCCCAGACTACTATACCCAGCAAAACTCACACTCACCATAGACAGAAAAAACAAGATAGTCAATGACAAAGCCAGAGTTTCTAAATACATATCAACAAATCGAGCCTTACAGAAAGTTCTAGAAAGAAAACTCCAACCCAGGGAAGTTCACTACACTCACAAGGATATAGGCATTAGATAATTTCACTTTATTAGAAGCCAATCAAAAAAGCAGGGCAAAAATATCTATAATACCACAGAAAACAACAAATCTAAAACATAAAAATAAATAATAATCAATGGTCTTACTTTCCCTCAATACTAATGGTCATAATTTGCCTATACGGAGACACAGGCTAACAGAATGGATACAAAGACAGAATCCATCCTTCTGCTTCACATAAGAAACACATCTAAGCTTCCAAGATAGACAATTCCTTAGGGTAAAGGGTTGAGAAAAGATCTTCCAAACAAATGGACCCAAAAGCAAGCAAGTATATGTATCCTAATATCTAAGAAGTTAGACTTCATTAACTAAATCAATCAAAAGAGATAAAGAAGGTCATTTCATATTAATCAAGGAGACATCCATCACTACAAAGCCTCAATACTGAACATCTATGCCCCAAATATAAATGCACAACATCCAGTGTGTAGAAGACTGCAGATAGACCCATGTCTATTGCCATGCGCAAAACTTAAGTCCAAATGCAGCGAAGACTTCAATATAAATCTAGCCACACTGAAAGTCTTAGAAGAGAAAGTGGGAGGTACCCTTGAATGAAATGGTACTGGAAACTGCTTCATGCACATAACACCAGTAGTGCAGACACTGAGATAGACAATTAATGAATGGGACCTCCAGAAACTGAGAAGCTCCTGTAAGGTAAAGGAAGCATTCGACAAGACCAAATCGCAGCCCACAGACTGGGAAAAGATATTCACCAAGGCCACATTTGACAGAGGGCTGATTTCAAGAATAGACAAGGAACCCAAGAAACTAGTCACCAAAACACCAAATAACCCTATTAAAAAGTGGGGTACAGAACTGAAGAGAGAATTCTCAATAGAAGAATCCAAAAATGCTGAAAGACACTTAAGAAAGTGCTCAACATCCTTAGCCATCAGGGAAATGCAAATGAAAACAACTCTGAGATGCCATCTTACTCCTGCCAGAATGGCTAAAATTAGAAACACCAATGACAAGTTATGCTGCCGAGGATGTGGACAAAGGGGAACACTCCTCCACTGCTGGTGGGAGAGCAAACTTGTACAGCCATTTTGGAGATCAGTATGGTGGTTCCTCAGTAAAATGGGAATCAGCCTACCACAGGCAATCTCCCTCTTAGGCATATACTCAAATGATCCACATCCATGCAACAAAGACATTTGTTCAACTATGTTCACAGCAGCATTATTTGTAATAGCAAGAACCTGGAAGCAACCTAGTTGCTTAATCAGTTGCCCCTCAACTGATATATGGATGAAGACGATGTTGCACATTACACAACAGAATACTACTCAGTGGGGAAAAAAAACAATGGAATCTTGAAATTAGCAGGCAAATGGATGGAACTTGAAGAAACCATCCTCAGTGAGGTTACCCAGTCACAAAAAGAGGAACATCATATGTACTCACTCATATATGGATTTTAGACATAGAGCAAATGGTTGCTACCCTGTAATTCACACTGCCAAAGAAACTAAGATACAAGGAGGAACCTAATAGATTCATAACTGGTCCCTCACAGAAGGAGAAAGAAACAAGGCCTCCTGAGCATACTGGGATTGTGGGGGGCAGTGAATAGAGAGGAAATTAGAAGAAAGAGAAGGAGAGGAGAGGACAACATGTGGGACCAGGAAGATTGAATCGGGGGATGAATAGACTTGAGAGAATAAAAGAGAGAGAGAGCATAATCACTGATGGAAACAGAATAAGACATGCACAACTAAGCACTGGGCTGAACTCCTAGAATCCCGTTGCAGAGAGGGGTGATTGATACGAAAACTGGTCAAGACCAGGCTACAGAAACCCAGAGACATTTGACCTGAACAAGGGAGAACTCATGGACCCCACAGACTGATAGCTGGGAAACCAGCATTGTACCGTCTCAGACCCCCTGAACATGGGTCTCAGTTAGAAGGCCTGGAAAGACTAAGGGAACTCAGACAGTGGAACCAGGATGTATCCCTGTTGCACAAAAGGACTTTGGGAGCACATTCCCCATGGAAGGATACTCCTTTAGCCTAGAGACAGGAGGGAGGGCCTAGTCCCTACTCCAAATGACTTGACAGGTTTTGATGTTCCCTACTGGAAGTCTTCACCCTCCCTATGGAGTGGAGGGGAGAATAGGATGGGAGAGTTGTCAGGGGCATGGGAGGGTGAGAGGGAGGGAGGGAGAGGGAACTGGGATCGAAATGTAAAATAAAAAAATAACAAATATGTATAAAAGATTGAAAAAAGAATTATACAATTTGAAGAGAGATCAAATATGTTTCAAAGCTTGAATAACAGAAATAATGAAGGAAATAGAGACCAAGAGACTGGTGGGGTACTAGCAATCACAAAAATTTATTATAATGGTCATTCCACAAGAACAGAAAAAAAATAAGATAGGCTATTTGAAGGACATACAACTAAAATTTTTCTTTTTATATAATTTATTTTTTATTTTTATTTTACATATCAATCCCAGTTCCCTCTCCCTCCCTCCCTCTCTCCCTCTTTCCCTTTCTCCCACCTTCTCATGCTCCCGGCCACCCTACCCTCCCATCCCCCCCCCACTACACATGTTAATCTGATAAAAGAAACCCTTAATCTGACATGCCATAGAATATGAAATAATTCTAAGTAGTATAAATTCAAAGAAAAAAAACTCATAAACAAATCTTAACCAATTTATTCATAGTTAGGCTGAAAGAAAGCCTTAAGAGATATCCTTTTCTACCTATGTACTTTTGACTTAAATATGTATGTTTTGTAAACTATATAAACAGACAAATACAAAACATTTTTTTCTTTTTATTTGTTGATCTTTTGTTTTGTATTTGAGACGGGCTTTTGCAATGTGCCTCGCATGGCTGAAAACTTGCCATCTTACTTTTTCAGCTACTCAAGTGCTATGATTACAGGCATGATCATCACGCTTAGCTGGAGATTCACTTTCATGAAAATGAATACTGTATAGTAATCAAATGAGAAATGCCCTGCACAGTCATGGTTATTTGTACATTTGTTCTCTAGTTGGTGGTGCTGTTTATCATGTATGAACATGTTGGTGGAAGTATGGGACTTTGGAGGGGAGGGGCAGACTTGAGAACTTAAAGCATCATACTAACTTTAGTTGGCTTTCTCTGCTTCATGCATGATGTTCAGGGTATGAACTCTCAGTTATTGCTCCTACAGCCATGCTTGCCCCTTATCATTGTGGAATATTGTTTTAATATGTGTTATATTTGTTTATGCTAGGGAGTTACTTGTTTAATGATGCAAAGATATGTTGCATTTTTATGTTGCTTTTAACTCTGGGAAGCTGTG
Source organism: Phodopus roborovskii (assembly GCF_943737965.1). Taxonomy (NCBI): domain Eukaryota; kingdom Metazoa; phylum Chordata; class Mammalia; order Rodentia; family Cricetidae; genus Phodopus; species Phodopus roborovskii. Next base: position 600,571 of record NW_026125928.1, on the reverse strand, counting down.
TTACTATGCCTATCTAAAACAACTGATTGATCTAATAAAGAACTGAACAGCCAGTAGCAAGGCATGAGTAAGGACAGGTGGGGTTGAGAGGCAGAAAGAATAAATAGGAGGAGAAAATTTGGAGGAATAGATTGGGGAAAAGGAAGGGAGGAGAGGAGGACATCAGGGGCCAGAAAGCCAGCTATACAGCAAGCCATGGAGTAAGAAAAAAGAAAAAAAATGTATACAGAAGTAGAGAAAGATACAAGCCCAGAAGTGAAAGGTGAATGGGATAATTTAAGAAAAGCTGGCAAATCCTGGAAGGCTTCATCCTCCCTGTGGAGTGGGTGGGGAATGGCATGGGACGGGGGTTGGGGAGCATGGAAGGATGTGAGGGATAGGGAACTGTGAACAATATGTAATATAAGAAAAAAGTTATAATAATTAAAAAAAAGAAAGAAAAGCTGGCAGGAAACAAGCCGAGCTAAGGCCAACCATACATAAGAAAGAAAGAATAACCAGTATTCATCTGTGATCTGGGTGTCAGTCCCCCCCTACACACACACACACACACACACACACACACAGAGAGAGAGAGAGAGTAAGAGAGCCATCTTGCAACTGTCCAAATGGCTAAAACAAAACACCAATAACAGTTTATGCTGGAGAGTATGTGAAGAAAAGGGAACTATTACAAGTGATTTTCCCACCATCCTGGTCCCACAGCCTCACCAGCCCCAAATAACACACAGAGATGCTATACTCAATATAAAGCTGTTGTCCTGTTACAAGCACTTCTTATTTGCTAGTTACGACTTAATTATTAACCCATTTCTATCAATCTAAGTATTTCCACGTGGTCTTATCTTACCGGAGAGAGGGTTCAGAGTTCTGTTCTCTCAGTCTTACATTTTGAATCTCCACTACATCTCCCAGAATCCTCCTTGTCTCCTTGTCCTGCCTATCTTGCCTTCCTAATTGCCAATAGTGCTTTATTCATTAAACAATTAGAAAAACATATTTACAAATTGACATCTCTCATCAGGGAACACTCTTTCACTGCTGGTGGTAATGCAAACTTGTACTGATACTTTGGAAATCAGTCTGGTAGTTACTCAGGAAAATGGGAATCAATCTACCTCAAGATCCAGCAATTCCACACTTAGGCATATACCCAAAGAATACACTTTCATACAACAAGGACATCTGTTTAACTATGTTCATAGCAGCATTATTTGTAATAGCCAGAACCTGGAAGCAACCTAGATGCCCCTCAACTAAAGAATGGATAAAGAAAATGTGTACATTTACACAATGAAGTACTACTCAGCAGACAATAAATAAATAAATAAGTCTTGAAATTCACAGGCAAATAGATGGAATTAGAGGAAACCATCCTGAGTGAGATAACCCAGACACAGAAAGAAAAAACATGGTATGTACTCATTCATAAGGGGATATTGGATATTGGACATAGAGCAAAGGATCACCAGCCTACAATCCACACTGCCAGAGAAGCTAGGAAACAAGGAGGACCCTAAAAGAGAATAACATAGTCCCCCACAGAAGGGGAAAGGGACAAGATCTCCTGAGCAAATTGGGGAGTAATAGGGGAGCAGAGAACGAGTTAAAAGAAAGAAAGGGGGAGGAGGGGTGAAGGTAGGAAGACATGAGGGACCAGTAAGATTTTTCAGAGGAAGAATGGAGGCGAGCAAAAAGAGAGATACCATAATAGAGGGAGCCATTATAGGCTTAGAGGGAAATCTGGCACTAGGGAAATGTCCACAGATGCTCTAGGATGACCACACCCAAGAATCTAAGCAATAGGGTAGAGGCTACCTTAAATGCCCTTCCCCTATAATGAGATTGATGACTACCTTATATGCCATCATAGATCCTTCATCCAGTAGCTGATGGAAGCAGAAACAGAGACCCACAGATAAGCACTGAGCTGAATCCTGGAATCCAGTTGTAGAGAGGAAGGAGTGATGAATAAAGGGGTTAAAGATCATGCTGGGAAAACCCACTAAAACGTCTGACCTTAACAAGGAGGAGCTCATGGACCCCAGACTTACAGCTTAGAAACCAGCATGAGATGGAACCAGGGCCCCTGTACATGGGTGAAAGTTGGGAGACCTGTATAATCAGTGGTGCCTCTGGTAATGGAACATCATTTGTACCTAGTGTAGTAATGGACATTGGGAGCCCATTCCACATAGAGGGATACTCTCTCAGCCTAGCCACATGGGGGAGGGCCTAGTCCCTGCCCCAAGGGATGTGACAGATTGATGATGCCCCATAGAAGGCCTCACCCTTTCCATGGAGCAGAAGAGAAATGGGATAGGGGTTGGTGAGGGGCATGGAAGATCAGATGGGAGAAGGAATTGGAATTGATATATAAAATAAGATTGTTTCTACTTTAAATAAAAAAAAAGAGTAAGAGAGCCAAAAGAGGAAGACGAAGAGAAGGAGGAGGAGGAGCAGGAGGAGCAAGAAACTACACCTGTTGTCAAGCTTTCATTACCTTCCTTAATACCTCTGGAACCACAGGCTCAAACAAACTCTTCTTTTTTTAAGTTTGCATTGGTTGTGGTGTTTTATTATAGCCATAAAAAATTAACAGATTCAACTTGGATAGCAAAGTGTGCGTGTTTTTCTGTTATTATATGAATTTACTGAAAGCCTGTTAGAGGCATAATCAAAACATTTTGTGGCAAATTATCTCAGAGAATAAAATTGAATAGCAAGTAAACCAAAATATAAAAACCATGACAGAAATATTGCAACAATCAACTTCCATTTATTCAGCTTGATTAAGAAATGGTATGTTTGTTAATCACTGGGCAACCATAAGCTCTTGGATCTATCTACATAAATTGACATTTTTAAATGATCGGGATGTAATAATTACATGAAAAACAGAAAATCTACTGAGAATGAACATTCTTTTCTATATTGACTGAATCTAGTTTGTAGCTTTAATGTCTCTATGATTTCTCATTTTCCAGTAGCAAGGTTATAACTAGTTTTAGAGATTTCAGATGAATGTGTACTTTGTTTTGCCATCCATTTAAGTGTTGGTTTTAAAATAATCATATTCCTGATGTCAGATTGTGTGTTCTTTCTTAACAAGCAACTGGGTAGAAAATGTCAAGGATCTTTATTTATTTGACCTTTTCTATGAATTAGACTTCTGATATATAAGAAACTGTGCAACCTGAATATAAATTATTCTGAAGTTAAATAATTTCTGTGTCTGGTTGTAAATTAAGTACTCTGGAATGCTTTCAGGTAACTAGGGCAATGATAAGTAGGTTTGTAAATTAAGTAGTCTGGGATGATTTCAGATAACTAGAGCAATGTTAGGTCAGTTTTTTTCTTAAGATCTTTAAGGATCACTTGAGATATTAATAAGTTCATCCAGCTCTCAATTTTAGTAAAGATCAAAACTGATAAGACATTGGTAAAACAGAATCTACTTAAATTATTTTAAAGAAATTTGAGTATTATGATGTATTCAAGAAAAATAAAATGAATCCACAGTCTTATTTGTATTAAACCTATGCCTAGAGTAGAAATAAAGTAGTTTAGACCCATTGGAGAAGTTATCAAAACGTTTTCAGGACATAAAGGAACAGAAGATATTTCTTCCAAAGTTCTTTACCATGACTATTTATCTACTTGCATTAGCTGAGAGAAGCATCAATAGTATGGTTCCTTAATTGCAAAAGAATAATATATTATCAGGGAAGTAAGTTATACATTCATCATTACATAGGAGAAAGCTACAATGACCATGATCCTGTGAACAAAATGCACCATTTCCACCCATGTGGATGCTATGTTTTAATAGCTAATTATCCTTCCTTTAAGTCTCCAATCATTCAAATGTCCTTTAATAAAATTCCTTAAATTCAGACTGTAGAGACAGATCAATCAGTGAAGTACTTGTCATACAAGGAAAGAGGACATTAGTTTAAGGCCAGAAATACATGTTTTAAAAAACAAAACAAAACAGGGGTGATACTGTACATTTCTACATGGGGAGATGAAGACACATGGGTCCTTGCACCTCACTGGCAATATAGCCTATAATTTCTTGAGTTCCAGGTTCGGTGGGAGACCCTGCCTCAAAAGAAGAACAACAATCATAGTTGGCTTTTTGTCCCCACATGCAAACATATATGCATGCATACACACCAGCACACACATGTGTACATAAACACAATAACCAAAAATTGTTCCTTAAAGTCTAATAGGAATAATTTTAATTCTAGTGGCATAAACCCAAGTTCTAGGATTAGGAGGCTGAGACAAGAGTATCACAAGTTTGAAGCCAGTCTGCATTACAAACTGGGATTCTATTCCAATAAAATACAATGGAACAGAACAGTATTCCATAAATACCTTCCACAAACCATTTCAAAACTCTGTTTACTATCAAACACTGCGAGTTGGAGATAAAGAATGGCATCATTCTTCAACACATTTCAAGTTGTAGACCTTTAGAACATCTGACAAATTCGGAAACCTGAAATCACAACATTGAAAGTGCCCCAGACCATAGTACTCTATGCCAAAAAGCTTTGAAGAACAAGATGGCATGTTTCATTTTCTTTGTTCCTTGTAGGTCCAGTCTGAAGACAGCATTCTCATTTTGAACAAAGAAGAAAATGTCTTGAGCAAAATACCTTTATGTTGTTATTACTTATGTGTTTAGGGGAGACCTGAGAGAAAAAAACCAGGCCTCTTCCAAATGGCTTATTTCATAGATTTTTGTCAGCACTCAACTCTCTTGACCTGCAAAAGATGCTTTCTCCTGTATTGCTCCCTTGTAATATGTCATTGTAAATGTGCATAAATGCCAAAGTGCATATTTTGTGGTCAGAGGCTGTCAACATGTATTATTTTGTGATCAGAGAATCACATGTTGGGTCAGAATTGTTATAAAATAGCTTGATTGATCAATCTTTACCATGGTGACAGCCAAGAAGGGGGACTGCAGAACTGAGTTGACATCATTTTGCTTACAGGAGAATATATAGGGTATACTGAATGCATTACATCTTTGTTTTCCTAGCTGCTAAATAAAGGAGAGAGTAAAATGACGTTTGACAACGAAGATAAATAAGCAGACATCCAGCTGACTCCAGTGTCGGAGCAGTGGACAAATGCTTTCGTTACAGATATTTCTCTGTATAATACATAAGTGACAAAGGCGAACTTTGTTGAAGAGCCAGAAGGAGCTCAACAGTTAATCCTCCCCAGGTTGTGAGGCAGTACTGGAGAGAGCAGCAGAGAGGGAAGAAAAACAAGCACCTGCAAATAATTATCATTTGGGTGACTACAACTCTCTAAGTGCTTTCTAATTGCTTTTGGCTCAGCCCTGAGCTGTTTGCCATTGAGTATTTGCTAAGTAACTTAAAAAGCAAGAGGGAAAATGAAGCCTCTAGATAAAGTAGCTGCAATTTGTGCCCTCACTATCAACATTCACAGTTGACTTCCATGTCTTAACCTGATGGACAACTGTGTTTTTTCTTTTGGAAGAATTAAACATGGAAGAGAAATTTAGATACATTGATATACCCTGGTTGTTCTAATTTCTTTCCAGACAAGATCTCATTATGCAGATCAGGGAGTATGCAAACTCAGGGTGACTCTCCTGCTGTAGACTCCCACTTACAAATTTGGCAAATTTTTCATCTGCTTTTTCCTTCTTTCTTTCTTTTTCTTCCTTTCTCTTTTTCTTTCTTTTTTTTCCAGTAACAGAGATTGAATTCAGGGACCTTCTTCATATGAATCAAGTGATCTACCATTGAGCTACATCCCAGACCCTCAGATCTATTTCAGAGAATGTGCCCAGATCCCTTCCCCATGAGGGATGAGCAAACAGAAGAGTCCTCAGCAGCTTCTGCCTAACCTTGCTCTACAATTACATTGTGTAAGTCTAATAGTGAGCACTAAGAAGACTGGAAACAAAAGCCCTTTTCAGAGTCCAGAAAAAAAATGGGTAACTGAAAAAGCACCTTAATTAATGCATTTCAAAAATAGCATATGACAACTTCTCAGTTCTGCACACACTTCTGTGGAAGCACAAAACACTGTAGGGCATTTAAGACAAAATAACTTAAATTCATGTTCCCTTATAGCAATAATAGATTGGCCTTAAAGGTCTATAAATCTATACACATAGTATGCAACAGTTCATATCCATTTTTTCACCAGTATTTTATGAATAGAAGTTTTGTATCTATTGTTGTGCTTTCAGTGTATCTTTTCCTCTACAAAGGCTAAGTTAACAATCAGCTACTCCTCAACACTTGTGTGTTCTACCTCTTGAATTGACACAAATTTAGGAGATAGGAAGAGGATAGAAAGGAATTGAGAGTTTTTAAGAAAAAATGGCTGTATACGAGCAGCCAAGGTAGGCACAGGAGAGGCAACACATCTCAGGAACAACTGTATTCATAGCTAAGAGCTACTCCACTATCTATATATTTGCTATGTTCTAGATTCTCTTTAAGATTTCTGTTTTCTCTATTACCTCTACTTCTGGGAAGTTTAAACTCCAATCTGGAAAATACAATCTGAGTAACATCCATTCTAAGAACCCAAGTCTACTGCCTACATGTGGAATTCTTGCCATCATGTGGTCTTTATATTCCTTTCCATGTGTCTGCTTGAATTCTGTAAGTTACCCAGCTACATTCTGTCCATTTCTAAAACATGACGCCTCCATTGGTCCTAGACTGGCTTCATCCCAGTTTCCGATGACAATACATGCTACTTGCTTCATAGGGACAGCAGATTATCCTACCACATTTCCTTCAAGCAGGTGAATAAAACCAAACTTCCTACAACAGGCTCCAAGATTTTATGTGGTTTCTTCCTACCTCCATGTCTGTTTTAGGTAACTTATATATAGTCAGGTTTTTTTCTAGTTAGAGTTACTATTGCTATGATGGAACACTATGACTAAAAGCAAGTTGGAGAAGAAAGGGTTTATTTCACTCATAGTTCCGTGTAACAGTTCACCAACACTGAAGGTAGGGGGTGATAAAGAGACCCTAGAGGGGTGCTGCTTATTGGCTTCTTCCCCATGACTTGCTCAGCCTTGTTTCTTAGAGAACTCAGGACCACCAGCCCAGGTATGGCACCACCCACAATGGCCTGGGCCTTACCCATCAATGACTAATTAAGAAAATACCTTACAGCTGAATCGTATGGAATAATTTTCTCAAAGAGGTTCCCTCTCAGATGATGCCAATTTGTAACAGGTTGATATATGAGTAGCTAGGTTTGAAATTAATCAGTTTTACAACCTACCTCCTATATCCCTGTTATATACTGATTTTGAGGAAAGAGGATATGTCACAATTGCCTCACCTTAGAATTTGAAATGCTATGGTTAATCATAGATAACAACTTTTACAAATGGCTTCCCCAAAGATTGACAATACCATTTGATAAAGGCAGCAAGAACTTCCCTTGCTTGCCTAAGCAAGGCCAAAGGCCTCTGTGATAATGAGGAAATCCTTTTTCACAAAACTACCTAGAGTTAGCTGGAGAAAAGAAAGAGGAGACACCAGAAATCATGGTAAGAGGGGGAAATGACTAGCTCCTTAAAGAGGTTTGTGCTCATATGGCCCAGAAACCACTTCCTCCATGCAGTTACTACAAATCCCCATTGTTAACCTCCCCCTTCTTTCTAATAACACTGTTTTAGACACTAGCTTAAACCTTAAGTCTTCTTGCCCAAATATTCTCACTCTTTCTGGAAACCCTCAAACTCCAACTCCATTCTCCACTCCCACACAATTGCTCACAGAATTCCATTTCTGATCCTGTCTCTTCCTCTATCTCTAACTCAGAAAGTATACTTTCCTTTCTTCCTCTTACCTACTTCCCTCCTTATAATCAGTTATCTAGATTGCTTCCCCTGTGCTTGGTTTCTTGGAGTTTTCCCAAACTCCAATGAAGTTGTCTATGAGTTTTCTTTTGGGTCTGTTTTTAAATTATTTAATCCGTAGGACTAAAATAACCCCCAAAAACTTTCTTACACCCTATGTTCCCCAAAACCATCTGACCTCATAATTTGGCATCATTATCCCCCTGTACCTTCCTCCATCCACAGTGGCCTCTTAAATTTGTCATCAAAAAATAAAAATACACAGGCTGAAGAAGTGGCCTAGAAGAGCACTTTCTGCTTTACCACAGAACATGAATTAAGTTCCCAGAACCTATGCAGAGGCTCACAACAACCTGTAACTCCATCTCCAGAGGACGTAATGCCTCCCACTTGTATCCATAGGCACCTACATGCACTCACAAATACCCATAATTTTAAAATAAATCATTAAAAACACAAGCACACTTCACTTTCAGATTCATCTTGTTGTTCCCTTTATCTAGTGAAGATCTATTAGAAATCCCCACAACTGCCTCCTTTGTTTTCTTATGTTCTCTATTCAAATACCATCTTTTCAGATAGGCCTTTGCTGTTCATCTTCACCTTTAGCATGTCTTGCCATGTATCATATTTCTCTCCTGCCCTCAACAGTAAGTCTCATGAGGGTAGGCAGGTCATCATCTTTGTTTTCTTTACTTTATCCTAGCACTTAGAATAGTGCCTAGTGCCTTTGATGACTAAACAACGATCAGAAAATGATAAGCAAAGAGCTCCTGCATTGAGTGTCTCACTAGCAATTCTGAGACAGGAAATAAAAACTACATGAAACATACATTTCCTTCTATTCTAAATCCAGATGAGACTATGAGATGTTTAAGTATACATTTGATTGCTATATACTCCAGTGAAAAATAAATACAATCACTACTATTCTTTATCAAAGCTCTCAACCCCTGTTTCTCATAGCATTATTCAAAGTATGTTACTGCCAAGGTTTTGTCTATGTTTAATACATACTTCCTCCCACTAGAATAGAAGCTCATGGAGTTAGGAGCCTGGCCTGTGTTGCTCATTGCTTGTATTGTCTGTGCCAAATATGCTAATGGTGATCTGGTGAACTTTAAATAAATATGAATCAAATAAACAAATGAGCCATGGAGAAAGTCTTTACAGAAATTAAATTTTCCTTCTTCTTAGTAACAGTGTCCCAAGGAGTACAGTTTAAAGCTAGGTAATTCCCCCCCAAAACAATCATGTGAGGGCTTTAATTAAGTGAAAAACATAATGACAGCATGCAGTCACTACTCATGTAAAATCTGGTCACAAATAATTATCAAAAGGCAATTGAAAAGTATTTCCTCATGGGTGATTTGGTAAGAGAGAGAAAAAATAACACTTATAATTGTCAATGTTCTGTTCTTTATATATATATAAGAAATAAACAAACAAACAAAACCAAGCAGTCTAGCCCCAAGAGTGTTATTCTGGATTTGACAATTCTGTTAATTGACTTGACTTTCAAAATTATTCAAGGCTTGTTGAAACTTGGCTTATTTTTAAAATAGATCAGACCCATAAGATTAATTAATGACATACTGTCTCCTTTGAAGCCATCATCAAAATTAAACTATACATTTGTATCAGTTTTAATTTTCTATTTTTCATATGTGGATTTTTTTCATTTAGTGTTATTTTGAGAGATAGGTATTATTGACATCACTGTTTTCCATATAATGTTTCCATAAAGAAATCTATGCATGCTCTCTGTCTCTGTCTCTCTCTTCCTCTCCCCCCCCCCTCTCTCAGACAGGCTGGGAATCAGGAAGGAATGAGATGGCCTAGGCAGGGAAGGATTCAGTGGAAGAGCAATGAAGAAGCTATCTTGATAGAGAGCCACTATGGACTTAGGGAGAAACCTGGTGCTAGGATAACTCCCAAGAATCCACTTGGAAAACCCCCAACTAAAACTCTTAGCAATAGTGGATAGGATGCCTGAATTGGCATACCCCTGTAATCAGATTGATGAATACCCCAACTATCATGTTAAACCCCCCATCCAGTAATTGATAGAACCAGATGCAGGAATTCACAATCAAGAACCAGGCCAAGCTCTGAGAATCCAGATGAAGATAGGTAAGAGGGAACATATGAGCAAGGGAGGACAAAACCATGATGGAGAAATTTACAGAGATAGCTGAACCAAGCTTTTGGAAATTCATGAACTCTGGACCTACAAACTGTGGAGACTCCAGGGGTTGAAACTAGGCCCTCCATATGTGGGAGACAGTTGTGAAGCTTAGACTATCAGAGGGGCCCCTGGCAGTAGGACCACAATATAAACCTGGTACATGAGTTAGCTTGGAGTCCACTCCCCATGGTGGATGCTGTGCTCAGTCTTAATGCATGGGAGAGGTGCCTAGCCCTGCCCCAACCTATTGTAACAAACTATGTTGACTCCGGATGGGCAGGGGAAGAAGGGTGGGAGCAGGCAAGGGAGTGGGAGGAGAAATAGGAGGGAGAACGGTGGTTGGAATGTAAAATGAAATTAAAAAAAATAAAAAGTGGGGGGAAAAAGCAATCTGTGACCTAGAAAGGAAAAAAAATTACATTCTCTGGGTTACACACTTAACATATGTCGGAGTCAGGATTTCAATCTAATATTTAGCTCCTAGTCGAGTATTCTTTTTAAACCTTTTAGACTCCATATTTTGCTCACAGGGAAGTTGGGTTCTGTAGGGTAAACACTTCGTCCTTATCAGATGGCATTTCTCGGTTTTAATGCTGAAAGTCTTCTGCCCCATGAACTCCCGTAGTTTCAACCAAACTTGGATGATCACTCTAGTGTCCACCTAGACCAGAGGTCCAGTCTCACTCACCATCCTTTCTCCTCTACCATAGCTAAATCTCAACTCATTCAAATGTTATTGAGTTTAATAATTTACTATAAAAATATCTACTGCATACAGACAAAAAGGATTTGAAGATAACAAGACTACGCGTAATTTTGTTTGTGGCAAATATAAGATGTGATGTAAATAAACATTTACCCAAGACTATTTAACTCTTCTGTGATTGACAATGTGGTTTTTGGCCAGGAAGAAGCAGAAAACTTGAGGTTACAAGACTGCCTGAGTCAAGACAGGTGAGGGGTTCTCTACACTTTGAATTCAAGCAAGACTCTTGCCTTCTGCTCACCCCATAATGATGAAATTAAATATGTACAAAATGGCTTAGTACATTAGCAAAGTGTGAAAGTGATAACAAGCCTAGCATCTTCTATGCCTTGTGGTATGATGGCTTGGTCCTTGCCAGCTTTCTGTACCCAGCAGTGCCCTGAGAGGTGAGTAGTAGATCATTAGAGCAGTGGAAATGAACAAATTAGCTCTGTCATGGTGACATCATTTGGCCAGCACAGGTACGAACCTTAGCTTGCTCTCATTGTGGCCACCTCATGGCTAAACACTTAGCATTCTTTCATCCTTCTTGAATCCTAATTACTTCTTTATGAAATTTGTCGAATGTGTTCCCAGCCTCTGGGTGTAATTAGCAACAAGCAGGATGTGACATCCTAGTTAGTGCCTAGACCACTTCTCAGAAGGCAGAAGATTTAGAAATAGCCATGCTCATGTTTATAGATACTCAAAACAAAGGCAGTTTAGGAAAATGAATAATATTAAAGTCTTGAACCTTAAAGAGCATGTAACCCACAGTTTCTTTATCCAGAGAGGAAATGACATATGTAAGAAATTCATCTCTGAAACAGCCGGTTGTTTATACTAAGAAATCTGGTGGTGCATTGGTGGCAAAATCTAAGATTAAATCTGAGAAAAAGAAACACATGATGGAAAAAAAAAAAAACAGGGAAGAAAGCATTTGCAGTTTGGCATTTCATTATGAGTTTGATATTTCTATCCGAGCCAGAATGAGACCCACAATGAGGCTGGTGCTACACTGACCATGAAAGCTGAGATGAAGTAACAATATTGTAAGGTAGGCAATCCCCTCCCCATTCACTGGCGTAAAACCTGGTAATACTGAACTTACTACATCAGTCATCAAAATATATCTACTTTTGTTTTGATGCTCTCCTCAACACGTTCAATTAGTGATTATCTCAAACTTACATGCCAGGTGCCTCATTCACAAAAACTGCATTCCACTGCCTGCATGGCTAAGGATAGAGGATAAAACAGAAAATTGAGATCTTGTCCTTACTCTTGCTCCTTTCATACAGCAGCTATGGAGATGTTATTTTTGTTTGTTTGTTGTTTGTTTTTAGCTCTCCAAAGCTCCCCACCAAATAGTAAGTAAATCAAAAAGCCTTTGATATCTGCCCTCTGATACTTCAGTTACTCCTATTTTAGATCCAATCTTTTGCTGCTGTTTGCAAGACTGAGGACTGATGCTGTGATCTCCTGAATGCACTATACCACTGAGCATTATCTCTCACCTTTAGTGACACTTTCTTTCCCTCAGCTTTCATCATGCCCCTTATCTAACTTATACATGGGCCAGCCATTGTCCTGATTGAAGATCTTTATGCTTGCTTTCTACCCTCTGCCTTGATTATTCTTCCTGACATATCTCCATGTCCTTCAACATTTACATTTTTAGTCATCTTTACCCTAATCTCTCCAAAACTACAGTTCTGTCACTCGGGATGCTCTTCATGTATCCTATCACTTTTCTCTGTTCCCTGTGTCCACCTGGTTTGCATGATCATCTAACATAGAAAGGGATGCTTTAGCTCTCCTCCTTTAGTACTTTTCTGTTTCAAGAGTACTATATGTTGTACCAAGATAAAGGCTGTTGTCTTTTAATAGGGGTCTCTAGCACCTAGAAAGTATCTTCATTCAGAGAATATACCAGTTAAATAAAGGATATATATATACATATATATATATTATACTTGTAAAGTATATATTATATATAAAATATATAATATCTGGAAACGCAAAAATACCCATATATACATATATATGTATATATATATATATATATATACATATATATATATGTAAAACCTGGAAATGAATGAATGAGATTTATTTGTTAAGATCAACTATATACAGTAAGAATCAGCTGAGGATTTCCTATTTCCAAGAGAATGTAACGAATGAATGACTTAAGAGCTTACATAAATGTGCCTCTTTCTGTAGACAGTTTCAGGAGAGACTTGGATACTTGAGAGCTAAGAGATGGGGAAGGGGCCTGGCCCTGCTCCAATGTATTGTGCCAGACTATGTTGACTCCTCATGGGAGCCCTTACCCATAAGGAGGAGTGGACTGGGGGTGGACTAGTGGGGAGAGGTGACAGGAGGTAGGGAGTTAGAGGAGGGGTGGGAGAGAGACTTGTGGTTGGAAGTTTAAATGAAATAAAAAAATGAAGAGAGAGAGAGAGAGGGCACCCCCTCATTCCATATCTACCTTAGAAGCAATATCTCAGAGGGACCCAGTCCTTATCTGAGGTACTCAGTGAAAAACATATAAGTGAATAACACTTACTGCCTACTTACGGCTTAAGTTCTTAAGCTATCACAAACTGAGAATTATTGTACACTGGGTCTTTTATATAAACACATAAGGTGCACACAAATAAGGGTAAATAGAATTGCCCTCATTTTATACAGTGGCAAAACAAGGCTCAAGAGAAACTGAGGAACTTGATAGAAGTCTTATGACAAGCGGTATAGAGAGGTGAAACTTCTATACAATGTGTCACTAGCACTAAAGGCTCTTCTCTTGCTGTGCTGCTCTGCTCCATGTGGAGCAAGGGAACAAAGCTTTATACAAGTTTTTTTGTCTTGCTAATTCTAACCTGTGGGTCAAAATCATCAGTCTTGGCCTTAAGTGGCATTTGTAGGAACATTTTCAATTTCTAACTACAAAATGCCTCTATAATGACAGGAACCGAATTGCTGCCTTACCCCACCCCCTGCAGTACATAACAACAAATATCTATCTTTTCCCTTTGCAGACTACTGACCAACTTTGTTTGACTGTATTTCATTCTATTAGCATTGCTAGAGCTAGAAGACCAAAGTACCAGGATTTTACACTCTGTCACTTTCAGTTTGACCATTCAGATGACAGTGTAATACATCTATTATTCCTTGTTTGGGGCATGATAAGAGGAGCTGTAGCTTGATGTTCCATCAAGCAGAAAATGAATGGGAAAAATCAAGGCTCATTGAGATCTAGTGAAAATTGTTCCTGTATTTCTTATAGCTAGCTTTTGACAAACAATCTATTATTCATTTGATACATATTAATAGAAGAGAATGGTCAGGTCTTGTGGCTAGTGAGTATGACAGATACTCACTATGGTATGGAAAAGAAACATGCAGTTCAACAAATAGCTACACAACGTGGCAAACGCCACCATGGTGGGAGTGAGAGGAAAATTCGGAGAGCATACAGTTGTTGGAGGATATAGAAGAGGCTTCTTAAAGAGGCAAAGTCTTACACAATTAATTCAGATTTCATCATTCAAATAGCTATTTATCACCCACTTCCAAGACACAGTGGTGAATCTTATTCATTCATATGTTTACTTCAAAGTGGCATCAGTAAGAAGCTTACATCATAGCTAGTACAGTGAACAACAGCCAGGATTCTGTCCCATACATCTTGGTGGCTCTATAGCATATGCTTTAGAAGCACAAAAAATCCCAACACTGGCCAGCAAAACCATAGTTACAACTTCATCACAAGGCAGGAGTCAAGTGAAAATCTAAATTCTGGAATTCTGAAAGAAAAATATATATGTAAAATTCTCCCAGTAGAGTGGTTTATAAGCCAGAGGGCAGTGAAGTGGGATGATAACTGTATGATAAGCCCCCTAGCAACATGGCAGAATTTGGAATGGTGTCCATTGGAGGAATTAAAAAGAGCAAATAACGAACTAAGAAGGTTTCACAATCTTACTTCGTTATTCACCTACATGAGAGACAAGATGTGGCGGTACAAAGGCCATCTTGGTCTGGAACTAGAATCAAACTGGAATGAAACACTGAATTTCCATCAGAATCACATGGGAATATCAAAAGACACACATACCTAGGCTGAAATCCCAGTGATTCTGATGTAATGAATCTGGAGCAAGTCCCAGACCCTGGAATACTGGTGAAGATTCCAAGATGATTTCAGCATGCAGTCAGATGTTAGTATACTTTTCTGCTGATCTTAATCTTAAGCAGGCAGCCTAATTTTCTCCCTGTTAGTCAGTGGCTCTCAAAGCATGGTATCCAAAACAACAACAACAACAACAACAAACTAGAAACAGAAATCAAGGGTGCATTAGACACCCACCTCTTGGGACCTCCATTTCAGATCTACTGAAGCAAACACTGTAGGGATGAAACCTAACAATCTGATTAAACAGGCTGTCTAGGTGGTAACCACTGGATTTAACCAGCACCGACATGAAATGAATCTATCTACTCTGCAATAAAGAACAACTACAGGCAATCTGGCTTGTTGCAGGAAATAAGAGAAGAATGGGAAACAACTTAATAATGGGTATCATTTTACTTTAAAGCTAATATCAACTTATAAATAATGTATATATGATATTGTTCTTTCTAGGTCTGGGTTACCTCCCCCAGGATGATTTTTCTTCTAGTTTCATCTATATGCTTATAAATTTCATATGGTTATTTTTTCATCCACTAAGTAGTACTCTAATAAGTAGAGGATAATCATGCTACAATCCACAGACTCAAAGTGTTTAAGTAACAACGAGGGCTCAAGGGATGTGGTGGTTTGAAAAAATGGCTCCAAGGGGAGTAGAACTATTAGAATGTTTGACTTTGTTTGAGTAAGTCTGTACTACTGGAGGAAGTGTCACTGTGCAGATGTGCTTTGAGTTTTCATAAATGCTCAAACCATGCTCTGTATCTGAGACCACTTCTGTCTGCCTGGACACCACCAAGTCACATGGTGATAATTATACACTAAAATTCTGCCACCACAAATAAATGTTTTTCCTTCTAAGAGTTGCCATTGCCTCCTGGCATTGGTGGCTCACGACTTCAATCCCAGCACTCGGGAGGCAGAAGCAGGAAGATCTTTGTGAGTTCGAGGCCAGCCTTGTTTACAGAGCAAGCTCCAAGACAACCTCCAAAGCAATACAGAGAAATCCTGTCTCAAAAAACAAAAAACAATACAAACAAACAAACAAAATAAAATAAAACAAAACAAAGAGTTGCCATTGTCATCACAGCAACAGAAAACCTAAGACATAAGTTTGTACCAGGGATTGTGGTATTGCTGTAATAGGCCAGATCATGCTCTTGTTTGAAGGAATATGGACCTTGGGACTCTGATTTAGACAAGCAATTGAAGGCTTTAAGTGCTGCTTAATGAGCCATCACTGTATGAGCATGGAAGACAGTGAAGCTGGGTGTTATTTGCACTGTGGGTGCCTAGCTCAAGAGATTTCAGAGAAGAATTTTAGTAGGTTACCTAGAGATTCTTCTTGTGATATTGCCCTTGTCTGAAGACTCTGCCAGAGATTAAAGTGAAGAGTTTTGGATTAATTCTGCTAGCAGGGGAAATCTCAAACAGCTTAGCATAGACTCTATTGATTGGTTATTAGTTGTAACTCTAATAAAGATTTATAATAAAAAATATTTATAAAATGTAAAAATGAGAAAAGGGGCACCAGGAAGTGGAATGAAGCTAAGGCCTGTATTCAAAGAGATAAACAGATTAAGAACTGGAATAAATGGAGTGGTGACCTCAGGGCAAGATCCCACCCAGCTATGTTTCCAACTTGTAAAAAGGAATGAAGGAATAGCTTAGTACCAAGTGTGGGTGACACATGCCTTTAATCCCAGCACTGGGCAGGCAGAGGCTGGCAGATCTCTGAGTTTGAGGCTAGCCTGGTCTACAGAAGAAGTTCCAGAACAGCCAAGCTTAGGCAGTGAAAGTAACCATTGAAAATAGAAAGCTGGTAAAGATAAAATTGAAAGATGTCTGAGTTCAAGACCAGCCTAGTCTACAGATTCAATTTCAGGTCAGGCAAGTTTAGGCAGCAAAAGAACAGATAGTTGGTAAAGATGCAATTGAATGAGGGGGCCACATTCCAGCCTCAGTAAGCAGCAGAACTTGGCAGTTTTGGCCATATGGGTCTTGAGTTAAAGCTAGAAGAGGCTACGGAATCTTCCTTGATGACTAAGCAACATCACGGAGGCCAGTCATATGCCACGGGTGTCTCTGCATGGAGGACTAGAAAGGACATTGTGTGAAGCTGTGAAGTTAAAGCCTGGATTTCCTTGGAGATCCCCAAGATGTTGGAGAGGTCAAAGCAATGGTATGCCTGCTGAGGAAAGCTGCTAACAGGAAGTGAACAAGCACAAGGGAGGGAAGTGTGTTGTAGCCAACAAAGCTGAAACTAGTTGGAGATCTGAAGAGTATTCTGATATCAGACATGAAGATGTTGCATAATTTGGAGTTTGCCCAGCTGCATTTCCTCACTATACTCCCTGCCCTGTGTTTTGGAATGGTAATGTATACCCTGTGCCATTATGTGCTGGAAGGATGTGATCTGCTTTTTTATTTTAATTTTCAGTTTTTTTATTTTAATTTTCATTTACAGTTAAGAGATCACATGAATCTCAGAAGAGATTTGAACTTTAGACTTTGAAATAAGTTAAAGCCAGTTCTAGACTACGCAGACTTTTGAGGCTGGACTGAATGTACTTTTGCATTATGATATGGCTACAAGTCTGTGGGGCCAGAGAATGGAATGTGGTGGTTTCAAAGAAAATGGCCCACAAAGGGAGTGGTGCTATTAGGAGGTGTGGCACCACCACTATTTCATATCATGATGATAATGGACTGAACCTCTGAAAATGTAAGCCACTCCAATTAAATGCTTTTCATTTATAAGAGCTGCCATGGTCATAGTGTCTCTTCACAGCAATAGAAATCCTAATTAAGATCAGAAGGTGAATGAATCTCCCTGGGAAGGGGGAGTATAATAGATATTGAGTATGGACTGAGGGCAGGTAGAGACTGGAATAAGGAAGATCAGGTGTGGGAAGAATGGAGGGAGAGACAACTGGAATTGGGTGGTATCTTGGGGTTAAGTCAGAAATCTAGTGCAATGAAAACCTCCAGGAATATATGAAGGTGATCTTAGCTAAAAGTCCTAGTAATGTGGGAGACAGCCTCTGACCTGGGCATCTCCTATAACCAGGCAAGACTTGTAATAAAGGCATCGGGACTCCAACCTAGCCACAACTCTTTCAAACTACAATTTGTCTGGCCTACAAGATGTGCTGGGGTAAAGGTAGTGCAGAAATGGGAATGACCAACCAATGACTGGTCCAGCTTGAAACCCTTGTCATGAGAAGGAGCCTACCCCTGATACTGCCTAGAGGACCAGAGGACCAGGGGGAACCAGAGGGTAGATTGATCAGAGACCTACGATAGAATGAAACATGACCAACAGGAGCCCAGCATAATCATCACCAAAGAGGCTTCATCCACTAACTGATGGAAACAGATGCAGAGACCCACAGTCAAATATTAGGTGAGGCTCAGTGAATCCTGCAGAAGATGGGGAGGAAGGATTGTATGAGCCAGAGGAGTCAAGTACGTGACAAGGAACCCCAATGAATCAACAAAACAGGGCCCATAGGGGATCAAAGAGACTGAACTGACAATCAGGAAGTCTACATCTCTGATCTAGGTCCTCTGCATATATGTTATGGGGATGTAGTTTGGTTTCCTTGTAGGACGCCTAACAGTGGGAACAGGGCCCATCTCTGATACTTTTGCAGACTTTTGGGACCATTTTCTCCCTACTGGGTTGCCTCATTCAGCCTAGTTTTACTCCAGCTTGATATGCCATGTTTGGTTGCCATTCCTGGGAGGTCTGCAGTTATCTGAAGGGAAATGAAGGAGGAGATGGATGGGAAGGCAGAGGGGAACTGGAGGGGAGGGACAGGAAGAGGAAGGAGGGGAAATTGTGATTACGGTGTAATATATGAGAAAAGAAATAATAATTTAAAAAAAATCAGTATCACACCAAATTGTAATTTTCAGGTTTAATTCAACGACAGCTAGCTGCTATATCTTGCAATATTTAAGAATTAACAAAACCAATGACTCAAAAAGATGTAACTTATTTCTGGTACTGAGGGTTTTATTTGGTAGCATATCATTTTTAGTTGGGTTATTGTCTCCCCCGCTACAAGGCAACTCTATTTAGATTCCATATGTGTGTGTATACATTTCTACAGTATCATATTTAGATATGGTTTTTCAAAAGGACCTTAGTGTTAGTTTTACCTTCCTATATTCACTCCTCTGCCCTGCCCTTCCATCCCCACCTCCTCTAATCCCCCTGTTCTAATGTCTGCTTTACTCCGTATAACACTAATTTTCCCTTCCTTGGAAGATCCCTTAGACTCCCTGCTCTTTACTAGCTACCTAGTCTCTGTAGATAATCTAAATAATACACATATCTAAATTAGAAAAGCTAACAACCACATATAATAGAAAATGTGGTATATTTTTCTGGATCTGAATTACCTCATTGATGATTGTTTCTAGTTCCTCCAAATTGCCTGCAAATTTTATAATGTCATTTCTCTTTACAACTGAGTAATACCCCCCTGTATAAATGTTCTGCATTATTATTATCCACTCATCAGTAGATAGACATCTTGGCTGTTTCTAAATTCTGACTATTATGAATACAATAGCAAAGAACATGGATGGGTAAGTATCTCTTTAATAAGATGGAGAGTCCTTTGGGTATTTATTTGCCTAAAATGGCAGAGTTAAATGCTGTGGTAGATGTATTTTCAGCTTTAAAAGTAACCCCCGCACTGATTTTCATAATGACTATATCATTAAATACATATTTTGAGTCATTGACCGAATCATTCCCATCGAGGATCCTCCCAAAACATCACAAGCTTGCCTATGCTATTGTATAATCTCCACAATTTGACAGTAAAGATATATTGCTAGAACTCCACATACTTATGACATAGAACATGAGGAAATCTTGCTAGTACACAACTGGAAGTTTCATCCCTACTTGCTACTATTCATAATGCTAGAAGGTGCTATAGAATCTAACAAAGCAGGAAAGTCATCATAAGTCTCATGCAGCTTCAAACTTACAACCTGCCTGAAAGATATGCCTACTAATGCATAATCATTATGGGAGTAACAAACTACTTGTTTATTGGATTTAAGGGCCACAGCACGATATGGAACATGTACATGATACAGCTAAAGTGGCCTAGAACCTGAGACTAGATAGGCCATGGGCCCTAGAATAAAACCTAATACTATTATTCTGTTAAAAGAACATAGCAATCAAATGAGCACTATGAACATATTGCTACACCCACAGATCAGTGTCTCACTCAACCCTCATCAAAAGCGTCTATTTTCAATAGATGGTAATTAGCACAAAGACCCCATAAGTAGACAATGCACACACACTGAGAGACTTTTGGAGCTCTCAATCCTAAATGAACTCCTCTCCCCAAGACTCAATCTATGTGGAAAGTGGAAGGAGAAAAATTGTAAGAGCCCGAGGTAGTAGATGACTCCAAGGAAACAGCTTCTTCCAAGCACAGCAGGACTGATACACAATGACTGAGAAAACTGACAACAATGGCTTTGGAGGATGTGGAGAAAAAGAAAGCCCTCATTTACTGTTACTGAGATTGCAAATTGGGCCAGCCTCTCTGAACATCAGTGTGGAAAAGCCTCAAAAACCTAAAACTAAATCTACAGTATTCTATACAACTCATAGAACTATTCCCAAAGGACTCAATCATGTTCATTGATGCTCTAGTCACAATAACTGGGAAATGAAAGCAACCTAAAATGTCTTTCACCTGACACATGGGTAATACAAAGGTGGTGCATATACACTATGGAATGCTGTCCAGCTGTAAAGAAAAATGAAACAATGAAACTTGCAGGCAGATTGATTTAACTAGAAAAGATCATATTTAATGAGGTAACCCGAACTCAGAAAGACAAACATCACATGTTCTCTTTTCCTGTGAAGCGCCTAAATACACGTCTTCATATGTGAGCATTTATCTGGATCAGCTGAATAAACCAGTATTGTAAAAGGAGATTGTGTGGGGGAGGAAGAATACAGAAAGGAATAACAAGGAACAAGTGATCTGAAGGGGAAAGTGGGGGAAATGGGAAGAACTTTCATGTGGGAGAGAGGAAGAAGATAAATACAGGTAAAGGAATAAAGGAGGGAGATGGGTAAAATAATGGTAAGGAGGTCTGAAAAAGTCAAAATGAATCATATTATTTTCTCTATACCTATAATTACATAAAATACATGTAAGTCTGCAGGCACATGTATACATTGCTGAAATTAAATTTTCTGATCTGCAATGACAATGCCCCAAGCATTATAATAATATTAAGAATATCTAACAACACCAAATACAGAAATTGCAAGCCCTCTTTTGAATTGTTGATCAAGACTGTCCAAGAGACCCCCAAAATGTTATAGGCAATTGTTGATGTATGGTTTATTAAAGCTTGCCTGATGATTCAGAAAGCAAAGTCAGCCACAAGCTATAGAAGCCAGGCACACACCTTTAACCTGAGCAGCAAGAAGCTAGGAGGTGGTGGTACACACCTTTAATCCTAGGACTCAGGATTAAAAGACAGACAAATCTCTGTGAGTTCAAGGCCACCCACATCTGCACAAGAGTGAATCAGTCTAAAAGAGAATTATAGCTCACAACCTTTAATACCAACATAGGGAAGTATATAAAACAGAAGCAAGGTCTCAGAGAGGCATTCATTCCCCAGCCATACTGAAAAGAGGTTACAGTCAGAGGTTGTGTGAGAGCTTGTGGAGACAGGACCAGCCCATTAAGCCCAAGGCAGAGGCAAAAAGCTAGTGGCCAGCTGCTTTGTTTTTCTGATTTTCAGCTTGAAGCTTGAACCCCAATATCAGTATCTGGGTCTTTTATTTACTCATATTACAGGTGTCTTTGTTCCTTCTCAGAGACTGAAGGCAAGGCCCTATTGCTGAAGGCACCAGATACTTCAGATGCAGAGCCAATGTCCTCTGAGCTGGAATAGATCTGAAAGCCTCTTCCCTGAGGACTAGTTTTCATGGTATCAGAAGGCTCCATGCAAGCTTCTAAAGGAGGGAAACAACCAAAAGTCCTATCCAACTATGAGGCCTATGAACTACCTCAAATACCAGCTTGGCAGCATAACCATATGGGTGCTATGGTAGCATATATAATTTGGCACTTAACTATAACTCCCTAAATGAGCATAAGGCCCACTTAACAAGAAAGAAACCATGCCTGGCATCAGAAACTTAGCTGAGGATTGTTAAGACATGGATTTATTTTAGGGGGGGGTTTAATTGCCACTTTTCTAAACTGCCACAAGTACATTCCTAAGTACATTCTACATATTTATCCTCAAACCCACAAGTGAGTATAGACCTTACCCCTCATCAAGGAAACTTCCCTTTGTAAGAAATGGAGAACAACAGAAAATCATAAGTGGTCAAAGTGCAGAGAAAATGAAAACATGTTGTATTCAGGTGCAACAAATTCATCTACAATATGATTTCTGTACCTAAAGCTCAGGGGACATTGTGGAAGATGGAGAATAAAAAACTGTAAAGGCCAAAGGATCAGGAAGTTTGCTATGTGGTTGTATGTCCTATAAGTGTAAAAGAAGCTACACATATAGGTCTCATTAACATGCTTGCCTAAATAAGACTAGAACAATGTTGACACCAATAGAGATGTTAAGAGGGAGAGCTCATGGTGCCTCAGCCCTAGTCAAAGAACTACAGGCAACTAAAGAATACGAGATTCAAGGAAATGGTCTCCCCTGGGCAAGAGCCACTATTAGGTTATCCAATACCAAATGGTCATCCCTGACTTCATATAAACTCAATATTATATAGATTGAGAGGGAGCTGCTGCAGCTCCGGGCCCCTGCCAGAGATACACCTATCCCCATGGGACCATTATGAGTCCATGCCTGCCGGATTTTTGACCCCCATCACCTGGCCTCTGCTGGAGGTGAGTCTAGGACAAGTTCAAGTTGAAACCCCTCCACACCCTTGCCTGGGATCTCCCTGGATTGTCCCCAAATCTTGCTCCCCTCTGTGTCCTGTCCCCAGTGAGAGTGCTCCTAGTACTCTGATAACAACCCCCCCAAGCCGCGAAGAGCCTGCCCTCCCCCCCCACCCTGTGCCCTACCTAGCCCACTGCCATACTGCTCTGTTAGGCACTGGAACAAAAGGCAGATCCAACAATTCTGCCACCTACGGGGGAATTTCTGGAGTTGTTCTGAACACAGTAGACCCACCTATCCATGGGGGACCACAGAGTCACCATCAGCCTGATCTCTGACCCCCACCACTGGTCCTTTCCCAGAGTTCTGGGCCCTTGCCAGAGATCCACCTATCCCCGAAGAACCATCCTGAATCCATGCCTGCCTGATATTTGACCCACATCACTAGAACTGTGCCTGAGGAGAGACCTCCTAAAGAGCTTGAACCACACAGATCTACAGACATTGAACTACTGACTCACCTAAGCCTAGCAGAGGAGTGGCATAGATAGAGAGAGAGACCCTACCTGCACCCACTGGAAGAAGCAACGGCAAGATGGCAATACAAGAAAACACCTAACGATAGAAAGGCAAGCGTGACACCACCAGAAACTAGGGACTCTACACCAACGAGACCTGAACACCCCTAAGCAGATGAAGCAGAAGAGAATGACTTAAAAAAAAGTCTTCATAAAAATGATAGAGGCCTTCAAAAATGATGTGAGAAAATCCCTGAAAGAAATGGAAGAAAAAAAAAAACAAACAAAAAAGTGGAAGAAATAGAAGAAAAGACCACACAAAAATGCAAGAAATGAACAAATCTCTTAAAGAAAGTAAGGAAAGCCAAGAAAAAGCAATCAAACAGGTGAAGGAAACAGTTCAAGACTTGAAAACTGAAATAAATACAATAAAGAAAACATAATCTGAGGGAATGCTGAAAATAAAAAAAACTGGGTAAATGATAAGGAACTACAGACACAAGCATAACCAACAGAATACAAGAGCTGGAAGATAGAATCTCGGGCACTGAAGATAAACTAGAGGAAATAGATTCTTCGACCAAAGGAAATCTGAAATCCAACAAATCCTTAACACAAAACATCCAAAAAATGTGGGACACTGTGAAAAGGCCAAACCTAAGAATAGGCATAGAAGAAGGCAAAGAAGCCCAGCTCAAAGGTGCAGAAAATATATTCAACAAAATCATGAAAGAAAACTTTACCATCTGAAGAAGGACATGCCCGTGAAAGTACAAGAAGCATACTGAACACCAAATAGACTGGACCAAAGAAAAATAAAACCCTTGACACATAATAATCAAAACACCTAACATATAGAATAAAGAAAGAATATTAAAAGCAGTGAAGGAAAAAACCAGGTAACATATAAAGGTAGACCAATCAAAATTACACCTGACTTCTCATGGAAACTTTCAAGGCCACAAGGTCCTGGATAGATGTTCTACAAGTACTAAGAGCCCACGAATGCCAGCCCAGGCTACAATGCCCAGCAAAATTCTCAATCACGATAGATGGAGAAAACAAATTATTTAATGACAAAGCCAGATTTTCACAACACATATCTACAAACCCAGCCCTACAGAAAGTTCTGGAAGGGAAACTCCAACCCAAGGAAGTTAACTACACACAGACATAGGCAATAGATAATCCCACTTCACCAGAACCCAAGGGCAGGGCAAATGTTTTCACAATACCATCGCCAACAACAAATCTAAAACAAACAAGCATTAACAATCAATGGTCCTTACTTTTCCTCAACATTTATGGTCTTATACGACTATAAAAAGAAACAGGCTAACAGAATTGATACTAAGACAGAATCCATCCTTCTGCTGCATACAAGGAACTCATCTAAGCTTCAAAGACAGACATTACTTCAGGGTAAAGGGTTTGGGAAAAGATCTTCCAATCAAATGGACTCAAGAAGCAAGAATGTGTGGCTATCCTAATATCTAACAAGACTTCAAACCAAAATTAATCAAAAGAGATGAAGACAGCCACTTCATATTCACCACAGGAGAAATCCATCAGCACATAGTCGCAATTCTGAACATATATGCCCCAAATACAAAGGCACCCACATTCGTAAAAGAAACACTACTAAAACTCAAAGCTCATATAAAACCTCACATGCTTATAGTGGGATACTTCAATACTCCACTCTCAACACTAGACAGGACCACTAGTCAGAAAATTAACAAAGAAACAAAAGAACTGACAGAACTTATGTCTCAATTGTGTTTAACAGACATCTATAGAACATTCCATCAAACATGAAAGAATATACCTTCTTACCTGCTCCACATGGAACATTCTCTACATCGACCAAATAGTAGGCCACATAACAAACCTCAACAGATGCAAAAATATTGGAATAGTCCCCTGTATCTTATCAGACCACCATGATTTAAAGTTAGTATTCAACAACAATGCAAATCGCAGAAACCCTACAAACTCATGGAAACTGAACAATGAGCAATTGCACTGTACCTGGGTCAAAAAAAAAAAAAAAAAAAAAAAAGAAAAGAAAGAAAGAAATTAAGAACTTCCTAAAATTCAAGGAGAATGCAGACACAACATACCCGAACTTAGGGGACACCGTGAAACCAGTGCTACAAGGAAACTTCATCGCACTAATGCCAATATGAAGAAAATGGAGGATATTCACATTAGAGAATTAATAGCACAACTGAAAGCCTTAGAGCAAAAAGAAGCAAAATCACCCTGAAGGAGTAGACACCAGGAAATAATCAATTTGAGGGCTGAAATCAATAAAGTAGAAACCAGGAAAACAATACAAAAAAATCAATGCAACAAAGAGTTGGATTTTTGAGAAAATCAACATGATAGGCAAACCTTTATCCAAACTAACCAAAAAGCAGAGAGAGAACATGCAATTAACAAAATCAGAAACAAAAAGGGGACAAAATAACAAACACTGTAGAAATCCAGACAATTTTCAAGTCATACTTTGAAAACCTGTACTCCACAAAATATGAAAATTCAAGGGAAATGGAAAAAGTTCTGGATAACTATCGCTTACCAAATTTAAATCAAGAACAGATAAACAACTTAAATAGACCTATACCCCCTAATGAAATAGAAGCAGTCATAAAAAGCTTTCCAACCAAGAAAAGCCCAGGGCCAGATGGCTTCAGTGCAGAATTCTACCAGAAATTCAAGGAATAGCTAATACCATTATTCTTCAAATTGTTCCACACAATAGAAACAGAAGGTTTGTTACCAAACTCTTTTTACAAGGCCACAATTACCTTAGTACCCAAGCCACACAAAGACACAACCATGAAAGAAAACTATAGACCAGTATCCCTCATGAAGATTAATGCAAAAATACTCAATAAAATACTGGCAAACCGAATCCAAGAACACATCTGAGAAATCATTCAACATGACCAAGTAGGCTTCATCCCTGGGTTGCAGGGATGATTTAACATACAAAAATCTCTCAACGTGATCCACCATATAAATAAACTGAAAAAAAAAAAACCACAGGATCATCTCACTAGATGGTATAAAACCTTTGACAATATTCAACACCCTTTCATGATAAAGTCTTGGAGAGATCAGGGATAACAGAAACATACCTAAACATAATAAGAACAATATATAGCAAACCAACAGCCAACATCAAACTGAATGGAGAGAAGCTTAAAGTGATTCCTCTAAAATCAGGAACATGACAAGGCTGCTCTCTATCTCCGTATCTCTTCAATATTTTACTTGAAGTTCTAGCTAAAGTTATAAGACAACAAAAGGAGATCAAAGGGGTCCAAATTGGAAAGAAAAAAGGCAAACTGTCTCTATCTGCAGATGATATGATAGTTTACATAAGCGACCCAATAAACTCTACCAGGGAACTCCTACAGCTGATAAACACCTTCAGCAAACTAGCAGGATACACGATAACCTCAAAAACTCAGTACTACTGTATACAGACGGCAAAGGGGCTGAGAAATAAATCAGAGAAACATCACCCTTTACAATAGTCACAAACAACATAAAGTATCTTCGGGTAATGCTTACCAAACTAGTGAAAGACCTATATAATAAGAACATTGTGTCCTTAAAGAAAGAAATTAAAGAAGCTACCAGAAAACAGAAAGATCTCCCATGCTCTTGGATAGGTAGGATAAACATTTAAAAACAGCCATCTTGACAAAAGCAATCTACAGATTCAATGCAATCCCCATTAAAATCTCAACACAATTCTTCACTGACCTTGAAAGGATAATAATCAGTTTTATATGGAAAAACAAAAGACCCAGGATAGCTTAAACAACCCTGTACAATAAAGGAACTTCAGGAGGCATCAACATCCCCAACTTTAAGCTCTACTACAGAGCTATAGTACTGAAATCAGCCTGGTATTGGCACAAAAATAGACAGGTAGACTAATGGAATTGAATAAAAAATCCTGACATTAACCCACCCTATGAACATCTGATTTTGTACAAAACAGCTAAAAGTATACAATGGGAGGAAGAGATCATCTTCAACAAATTGTGCTGGCACAATTGGATGAGGGTGTGTAGAAGACTACAGATAGATCCATGTCTATCACCATGCACAAAACTCAAGTCCAAACGGATCAAAGAACTCAACATCAATCCAGCCCACTGAACCTCTTAGAAGAGAAAGTGGGAGGTACCCTTGAACAAATTGGCACAGGAGAATGCTTCCTTAACATAATTCCAGTAGCACAGACACTGAGATAGAAAATTAATAAATGGGACCTCTTCAAACTGAGAAGCTTCTGTAAGGCAAAGGACACAGTTGACAAGACCAAAAGGCAGCCCACAGACTGGGAAAAGATCTTCACCAATCCTACATCTGACAGAGGGCTGATCTCCAAAATATACAAAGAACTCAATAAACTACTCACCAAAACACCAAATAACCCTATTAAAAATGGGGTACAGAACTGAAGAGAGAATTCTCAATAGAGGAAATCAAAAAGGCTGAAAGACCCTTAAGAAAGTGCTGGACATACTTAACTATTAGGGAAATGCAAATCAAAAAAAACACTGAGATACCATCTTACTCCTGCCAGAATGGCATTGCTCATTATTTTCTTAGTTTTACTTATTTATTGAGAATTTAATACTATATATTTGTGTGAATAGTATAGTATGTGTATGTATGTATGCTTGTATTCTTACATATACACTATATCTTCACAAATAAAATCTATTCTCTTTTTAAACATCATCACGGACAAAAACTCTAAAACCACCAAGAGCTTCAAAGACATCAGATATCAATCACCAGCTTCCAAACAATAAGTTATTCAAGTAAGATGAAAATCAACTAATGTATTGCTGATACACCCTATCAATCTCCATCACTTCTGTTCCCACACTCCTTCATGATGTCCTCATAGTACTCCAGATTTTGAATTATATATATACCACTTAACATAGAAACCCTCCAGGATACAGTTAAAGTTAGAAAATAAGTATAATAAAGCCAAAAACTGCTTTTAATACCAATGGAATTAAAAAAGAAAGAATGAAGAACAAAATTGGTACATGCATACATAAGGATGAAATAATTTTTATCATTTAAATATCATTAAGGTATATATAAACAAAGATAATGACTAAAAAGATATGTGAAATAAAATTTATGACTGGGCCATGCCTTCACCCACAGGAGGAGCCTGCCTTTTGGTGTCCTGCTCAGAGCCTCTTGAGGACTGGGGACTACACATGGGGTAACCCATCCCAGCAGACCAGCCCATCCAGAGTCTGGCAACATCCTAGTCCAGCCTCCACCCACTGGAAGAAAAGAACCATTGGAGTATTGGACTTGCTTTTATTCGCCAGAGGAGAACCTTGGTCCCGTACTCACCAGAAGAGGGAGAGACCCCACTGGTGTGCACTGGAAGACAGGATGGGTATATGACAGTTAAGAACACATTCACCATCAGAAAGATCAATGCAATACCCACAGAGTCTAGGGACTCCACACCAACAAGATCTGAACAGATGAAGCAGAAGAGAACGACCCTACAAAACAACTTCATGAAGATGGTAGAGACCCTCAAACAGGTAATGAGAAAAATCCCTTAACGAAATGGAAGAAGAAACAAAACAAAACAAAACAAAAGAAAAAAAAACACGAAATAGAGGAAAAGCCAAACCAAAAATTGCAAGAAAGAATTCAAAAGAATTCAAACAGTGCAAGTGCAAGGCTGGAAAGCTTAAATAGAAAACAAAAAACAAACAAACAAAAAAAAACAGTCTGAGGGAATGCTGGAAATACAAAAGGGATACAACCATAACCAACTGAGTACAGAAGGAAGGAAGAGAGACTCTCAGGCATTGAAGGTACATAGAAGAAATAGATTCATCAACCAAAGAAAATCTTAAGTCCATAAAATTCCTAACATTAATATCCAGGAAATATGGGACACCGTGAAAAGATCAAGCCAAGATTCATAGGTACAGAAGGTGAAAAAACCTACTGCAAAGGTGCAAAATCATATTCAACAAAATTATAGAAGAACTTTCCCAACCTGAAGAATAACATACCAATGAAAGTACAAGAAGCTTACAGAACACCAATTACAGTGAACCACAAAAAAGTCCCCTCGCCACATAATAATCACAACACCAAACATACAGAATAAAGAACGAATATTCAAACAATCAATGGAAAAACACCAAGTAACATTCAAAGGCAAAACTATCAGAATTACAATATGAAGGCCAGAAAGTCCTGGATAGATATTTTACCAGCAATAAAAGACCACGGATGCCAGCCCAGACTACTATAAGCAGGAAAGTATTCAATCACTATAGATAGAAAAAGCAAGATATTCCATGGCAAAGCCAGATGTAAATAATGCATATCAATTAATCCAGTCATACAGAAAGTTTTGGAAGAAAAACTCCAATGCAAGGAAGTTAACTACATCCACAAAAATATAGGCAATTAATAATCCCACTTTACCAACATACAAAAGCAAAATGGCATGGAGGGATCCATACAAAATGCCACCAAAAACAACAAATCCAAAACAAAAAAATAATTTACAATCAATGGTTATTAACATCCCTCAGTATTAATAGTCTTAACTAGCCTATATAAAGGCACAGGCTAACAGAATGGATAGAAAAACAGAAACCATCCTTCTGCTACATACAAGAAACACACTTCAACTTCAAAGATAGATGCTACCTCAGAGTTACAGGTTGAGCAAAGATTTTCCAATCAAATGGACCCAAAAATCATGGGGGTGTAGCTATCCTAACATCTAACAAATTAGACTTTAAACTAAAATCAATCAAAAGAGATGAAGAAGGCCATTTCATATTCATCGCAAGAGAAATCCATTAAGATGAAGTTTCAGTTTTTTTTTTACGTCTTTGTTTTATTTTAATTTAAATTTTATTTTTTATTTATTATTATATTTTCTTATTTTATATATTGATCCCAGTTCCCTCTCCCTCTCTCCCTCCCATTCCCCGCAGAACTCCCTCCCATTCCATTCCCCTCCCACTGAACAGGGAGGGTAATGCATTCCGGGAGAAGTCAACAAA
Organism: Phodopus roborovskii; assembly: GCF_943737965.1. Classification (NCBI taxonomy): domain Eukaryota; kingdom Metazoa; phylum Chordata; class Mammalia; order Rodentia; family Cricetidae; genus Phodopus; species Phodopus roborovskii. Next base: position 569,999 of record NW_026125928.1, on the reverse strand, counting down.
ATCTGTCAAGTCATTTGAAGTAGGATCTAGGCCCTTCACCCTGCCTATAGGCTAAGGGAGTATCCATCCATGGAAAATGTGCTCCCAAAGTCCTCGTGCACAAGAGATACATCCTGGTTCCACTGTCAGAGGTCCCTTAGTCATCCCAGGCCTTCTAACTGAGACCTATATTCAGGGGGTATGAGTTGGTATAATGCTGGTTTCCCACATATAAGACTGGAGTCCATGAGCTCCCAGTTGTTCAGATCAGCTGTCTCTGTGGTTTTCTGTAACCTGGTCTTAACCCCTTTTCTTATCACTCCTCCCTCTCAGCAACTGGACTCCAGGAGTTCAGCTCAGTGTTTAGCTGTGGGTGTCTACTTATGTTTCCATTAGCTACTAGATGGTGGATAAGTTAGTCATCAATCTCATTATCAGGGAAGGGCATTTATGGTAGCCTTTCTACTGTTTCTCAGATTGTTAGTTGGGGTCACCCTTGTAGGTCTCTGGACATGTCTCTAGATTCAGTTTTCTCTCCAAACCTATAATGGCTCCCTGTATTATGGTATCTCTCTATCTTTTTTTCACTCTTGTATATTCATCCCCAACTCAATCTTCCTGGTCTCACATATTCTCCTCTCCTCCTCTTTCTCTTAACTCCGTCTCCACTCACTGACCGCCCCCCCGACTTTCAATATGCTCAGGAGACCTTGTTCCTTTCCCCTTTTGTGAGGGACTTTGTATGAATCTCTTAGGCCCCTCCTTGTATTCAGCTTCCTCTGGCAGTGCAAATTATAGGCTGGTGATTCTTTACTCTATATCTAAAATCCTTATATGTGTGAGTACATACCATGTTCCTCTTTTTGTGACTGGGTTATCTCACTCAGGATGGTTTCTTCAAGTTCCATGCATTTGCCTGGGAATTTAAAGATCCCATTGCTTTTCCCACTGAGTAGTATTCCACATGTAAATGTGCCACATCCTTATTCATTCTTCAGTTGAGGAGCATCTAGGTTGTTTCCAGGTACTTGCTATTACAAATAATGCTGCTATGAATATAGTTGAACACATGTCTTTGTTGCATGCATGTGGATCACTTGGGTATATGCCTAAGAGCAGAATTGTCAGGTCTGTGGTAGACTGATTTCTGAATATCTATGCCCCAAACAAAGGCACCCACATTCATAAACATTCATAAAAAATTAAATCACACATAAAATCTCACTCACTTAAAATGGGAGATTTCAACACTCCACTCTCAAGAAAGGACCAGCAGACAGACACTTAACAAAGAAACAAAGGGACTAACAGAAGTTATGACACACTTGGGTTTAACAGACATCTATAGAGCATTCTATCCAAACATAAAGAATATACCTTCTTCTCAGCACTACATGGAACCTCCTCTAATATTGAGCACATACTCGGCAATAAAGCAAACATTAATAGGTACAAAAATATTGCAATGACCCTCTGTATCTTATCAGATCACCATGCTATAAAGTTAGAATTCAACAACACAAACTGCAGAAACTCTACAAACTCATGGAAACTGAACAATGCATAATTGCACCATTCCTGGATCAAAGAAAAAATAAAGAAAGAAATTAAAGACTTTTTAGAACTCAGTGAGAATGAAGACACAGCATACCAAAACTTATTGGAATACTTTGAAAATAATAAGAGGACATTTCATAGCACTAAGTGCCTACATGAAGGAACTGAAGAATAGTCACGCTAGAGAATTAACAGAATACCTGAAAGCTCTAGAACAAAAAGAAGCAAACTCACCCGGGAGGAGTAGATGCCAGGAACTAATAAAATTGAGGGCTGAAATCAATAAAGAATCAATGTAACAAAGAGTTGATTCCCTCCCTCCTTCCATCCCTCCCTCCCTTCCTCCCTTACTCCTTCCCTCCCTTTTACCCTCTCTGCCCTCTCACATGCACTCTAACCACCCTCCCCTCCCATACCCCCACCCCAATTCCATATGAAGGGGAATGCCATCCTGTTGGGGTCATGTAGGTCTGACAGGTCATGTGAAGTAGGGACTAGGGCTTCTCTCCTGTCTCTAGATTAATGCAGTTATCCCTCCATGGGGGATGTGTTCTCAAGGTCACCAGGGATACATTCTGGCTCCACTGTCTGAGGTCCCTTAGACTGCTCAGTCCTTCTGGCTGAGACCCATATTCAGGGGGGCCTGAGTAAGTCCCCTGCTGGCTTTCCAGCTATCAGTCTGGTGGCCCGTTAGCTCCTTCTTGTTCAGGTAAGCTGTCTCTATGTGTTTCTGCCTCCTGGTGGGAGAGAGAGAGGGAGAGGGAACTGGGATCGACATGTAAAATAATAAATTAAATTAAAAAAAATGCTTTGACTCCAAAATTTAAGTTCAAGGACAAGTTACTGGGGGAAAGAAAATGAAAAGATGTGGATTCCTTCCAGACTAATGTGGTTTGATCAAGCCAGACCGCCTGAAACAGAGTACCAGGTGATCCTACATTCAAAACAGCTGGACAAATCAGCCTTGCAGACTACAGCCAGGATTTCTGCATCTTCTTAGAATCCCCCTTGACAGCACCCCTTACCTTACCAGCAGGAAGTAGTTTGGAAAGAACAACTTCCAAATTCCCAAATATTGTCTATAAATGTTTGTTTTCATTTAAATGGACTTGGTTATATAAAATAAATAAATAAATAAATAAAGAGTTGGTTCTTCGAGAAAACAAACAAGATAGACAAACCTTTATCTAAACTAACCCAAAGGCATAGTGAGAACACACAAACTGACAAAATCAGAACTGAAAAAGGAGACATAACAACAGACATTGAGGAAATCCAGAGAAAACCTCTACTCTACAGAATTGGAAAATTTAACGGAAATGGAAAATTTTCTGGATAGATATCACTTACCAAAATTAAGTTAAGAATAGTTAAGCAATTTAACCCCTAATGAAATGGAAGCAGTCATCAAAAGTCTCAAAAAAAAAAAACCCAGTGCCAAATGTTTTCAGTGCAGAATTCTACCAGAAATTCAAAGAAGAGCTAATACCAATACTCCTCAAAGTGTTCCACACAATAGAAACAGAAGGTTGATTGCCAAACTCTTTTTATGAGGCTACAATTTCCTTGGTACCCAAGCCACACAAATACACTACAAAAGAGAGCTACAGACCAATATCCCGCATGAATATTGATGCAAAAATACTCAATAAAATACTGGCAAACCGAATCCAAGAACACATCAGAGAACTCATCCACCATGACCAAGTAGGCTTCATCCCAGGGATGCATGGATGGTTCAACATATGAAAATCTATCAACTTGATCCACCAAATAAACAAACTGAAAAAGAAAAACAACATGATCATCTCACTAGATGCCTTTGACAAAATCCAACACCCTTTCTTGATAAATGTCTTGGAGAGATCGGGGATAACAGGAGCATACCTAAGCACAATATAAGCAATATACAGCAAACCAATGACCAACATCAAACTAAATGGAGAGAAATCAATGGGATTCCTCTAAAATCAGGAACAAGATATGACTGTCCACTCTTTCTTCAATATTGTACTTGAAGTTCTAACTAGAGCAAAAAGACAACAACATAAAAGACTATGCCATAACTGTTACATATCCTACAGACATATATTAAACCAAACTGAACTGATATTTTTATGAACAATTTTTATTGTAGTTTTTGAGACAAGGTCAACACAGGCTGGTCTCAAACTCTTGATCCTTTACCTTAGCCTCACAAGTTCTGGGATAACTGGGATAACCACACTGTCTCTATGGCAAAATTTTAAAAGGATTCTTATGCAGACAGATTAATGTACTTCTGCTCTCTGAATTTGGTGCCCACTGCAATTTGCATATTTTGGAATGCAATCTCCAGAGTAGTATTAAAGGTGGGACCTTTAAGGGATGGATGGATCATGAGAGAAGGTCTTTGAGAGTTCGATCAGTATATGGGTTTCCCATGTGTGTGAATGAGTGGGTCTCTTATTCTTGTGCCTTCTCTTGGGCTCCTTTCCTTCTGTCATTTTGTCCTGCCCAAACATCAATATGATAGTTTTTGTCTTATCTTATTACATTTTATTTTGTTAATATTTTTCTTTTTATTTTTATTTTACATATCCATCCCAGTTCCCTCTCCCTCCCTCTCTGCATCCCTCCTTCCCTTCCTCCCTGCCTGCCTCTTTCCCTCTCCCCCCCACATGCACCCCAACCACCCCCCTTCCCACCCCCCTCTCCACATGTAGGGTGATGTCATCCATGAGGGATAATCCAAATCTGTCAAGTCATTTGAAGTAGGGACTAGGACTTCTCTCCTGTCTCTAGGTTAAAGGAGTATCCCTCCATGGGGGATGTGCCCGCAAGGTCTTTTTGTGTACCAGGAATACATCCTGGTTCCAATGTCTGAGGTCCCTTAGACTGCTCAGGCCTTCTAGCTGAGACCCATGTTCAGGGTGTCTGAGTCAGTCCCATGCTGGATTCCCAGCTATCAGTCTGGGGGCCGTTAGCTCCTCCTTGTTCAGGTAAGCTGTCTCTATGTGTTTCTGCAACCTGGTCTTGTCCTCTCTCTCTGCATCTTGATTGTAGTTCGACTCAGTGTTTTGTTGTGGGTGTTTGCTTCTGTTTGCAACATGTACTAGATGAGGGCTCCAGTTATTTTGTTAAATTTTTAAAAATTGATGGATATATGGATGGATGGATGGATGGATGGATGGATGGATGGATGGATGGGTGGGTGGGTGGATGGATGAATACCTGGCCACTAGGTTAAAGGTTAACAATTGAATTGTCACTTTTATATGCTAGGAGAGGAAAAAAATCAGTTTTCTCTAATAGAGTGATACTGAGTATATCAACCACTCCTGGACAGGCTTCATGCTCAGGAGTAATTGACCAACATATAATGGATTCCACAGATTATTGTGTGTGCTCTTTATTTGTTTACAGTTGGTTTGCTTTTTTCTTTTCTTTTTGGGTGGGTTTTATTTTTTCTTTGATTTGTTGTCATATTGTGTTCTTGTTTGACTTTTTGAGAAAGAATTTAAAGTTGAGTAGGAGGAGGAGAGAATCTAGAAGGACTTAGGGAAGGAAAAAATATGATCAAGCATATTTGAATTTAAAATTTCTTTTGAATAATAAAAATATATATTATTTTTAAAAATTGATAGTGTGGGATTACAAGCCAATTAACAAAATAAATATCCAAGAAAACTCATACTTAAATTCTTCAATAAACAACATCTTACTCAATAGTTCTAATTAATAAATGCAAACTGAATAAGTAAAAAGAAAATAGCTATTCAAGCACCATAGTAACAGTTGCTACAGGCAAAATACACTGATATATGCTAACATTACTGCATCCAACCTTAAGAAAAAATAAGGTAGTTACATAACCTCTAAATATATTTTCCAAAACTTTTATTAATTACTGTGGTGGCTTAACATATACCCACACAGTTTTGAACAATCCTCCTTCCTGGAGAATGAAATAAATTAATTTGTCTTCCCATAAACTGAACTTGGTCATTTTTGTCTTAAAGAATAAACCATGAACAAAGAAAAAAAACAACTTTATCTGGAAGAAATCCAGCTAATAATACCTGAACCAAGTGATGAAGTTCAATACCACTCATCATTTGCCTAATCTGAGAAGGACACTCACCTCTATGATATTCTAACATTAAATGGATAACCTCAGTCTAGTAACAGGAAGACTGTCAGTCAAATCCAAAATTAGGGGCAAAATACCAGTTATTGTGCTTCAAGAGTGTCAAAGTGAGAAATCAAAGAAAATCTATGGTCAAATAAGATTCAAGAATCAATTTACTGATCTTGATTATTGTACCATCTTTATGTGAGCAATGAGCATTAGAAGAACCTAAAAATAAGTGTAGATGAGAAAATTATATACTATTTTTCACCTCATCTGTGAAAATGATTTTCAAATGCTTAAAAACTCCATGGAAGATTTGTTGAAGACAATGCCAATTCTAAAATTTGGCAAAGTAGTTCTAAAATTTAGTTGCAAATGCAAATGAACTAGAACAGCCAAAAACACTTTGGAAGGAATAATAAAGCTGGGAGAAAACCTACGAAATTTCAAAATTTTAAAAAGCTCTTTCTTGAGGTAACATTGCATATAAAATGTTGCTGCTAGGTATTGCAGATAATTTGTAAATTTTGAAGATAACTATGTACTCATGAAGCCAAAATAAAAATCAATCCCATGAAACTGTTTGCCCCTAAAACTTCTCTCCTGCTCTCTGTTATTATTATTATTATTATTATTATTATTATTATTATTATTATCTTGTCATAAGAATATTTAACATAAGACCTCAGAAAATATTGAAGTATATAATAGAGTATCAATAGTTAGAGGCATTTTACAGTTCATTTCTGGAACTTAATCACTTTGTATAACTGAAGCATCATACTAGTAAATCCCTGCTTTCTCCTCTTCCAGCTCCTAGAACACCATTTTAATCTCTGTTTTTAGGAGATTAGCTACTTCAATAAGTAGTACCATATAGGATTTATCCTATGTCTGAATCACTTCATTAAGATAATGTCTTCCAGGTTCATCCATGTTGTTATACATGACAGGGAATCTTCCTATTTTAAAGACTGATTGATACTCTACTGTGAATATATGTGGCATTTTTTTTACTTCACATCCATCAATAGATATTTAGATTTCTGGTGTATTTTGGATGATATGAATAATGTTTCATTAAGGACTCCTGGTTTCACTTCCCTGGATTATAGTTATATGTCACACATTGGTGTTGTAGTCAATGATGGACTAAAATAGTGGAGCTATGTTCTCAAACTCAGGGTAGTTTTCCTGTGTCTGCTCAGTGTCCTTAGTGCTGTGAATAAAGCCATAGACCGCCATGCCTGACTCTGGATTCAAATTACTACAAACTCACATTTTTGTAAACTTCAAATTTAAATTAAAAGAAGATTGCTAAGCAGTAGTGAGCACATTCTGCTCTTCACAGAACCCAAGGTAGATTCCTAAGTACCCAGAGTGGGCAGTGCACGGTCTCCAGCAATTTGAGGTCTCTAGGGGCTCAAATCTTGTGGCTCCTATGGACACCTGCACACAGTGGGCATACATACAGATACATAAAAACCTAAATCAGTGTGATAGTTGAAAAGGAGCCTTTTAAGGTCATACTAGAGAAATACATGCACACTTTAATCTTTTGTTTACTGAACTGCAGTTTAATGAAATTTGTCCTTAAGTTCTTTTAACATGTTTAAAAATATACTCTCCAAGTACTTAGAGCCCTACATTTATCCAAATACCAATATGTAATTCCCAATAAATTAATTTAGAGAGCAAAAAAAGATGGTAGTGGATTTTAAAAATTCCTATCACCTATTACCATCTTAGCTATGTACACAACGGTGTACAAGGGTAGCCTATGGCTATGGCTACATCATTGCCAATGCTTAATATCTTTTTTATTCATGTTATCAATCTTAGCAGGTGTGTCAACTTGTTTCATGTCGGTTTGACACAAGCTAGAGTCAGTGAAGAGGAGGGGAGTTTTCTCTTAACTGAGAAAACACTTCAGTAAGATTTGGCTATCAGCAGGCATGTAGGGTATTTTATTAATTATTGAATGATGGAGGAGGGACTAGTCCATTGCTGGTTTTACTGTCCCTCGGCTGGCATTCCTGGGTTCAAAAGGGTAAGCCAAGAAGAGCAAGCCAGTTAGAAGCACCCCTCCATGGCCTCTGCATCAGCTCCTGCCTCCAAGTTCCAGCTCTGCTTGAGTTCCCATCCTGACTACCTTTGATGGCAAACATTGCTGTGGAAGTGAAGCCAAAAAAGCCCTTTCTTCCACAAGGTGTTTTGGTTATGGTGTTTCATCACAGCAATAGAAACCTTAACTAAGACAGCAGGTATAAGGAAATTATTTTCACTGTAGTTATGATTTGTACTTACTGAATGATTAATGATATTCACATTAATGATTATGCTGGCCATCTGTATATAATTTTTAGAGAAATGTCTCTTTAGTTATATTTGCATGTTTTTGTAGAGCTAGGAATCCAAGCCAGGGTGTTGTGCACTCTATGCAAGCATTCTGCATCTGATACACGGCTCTACATGTTTCACCCATTTGTGTTTCTCATGGTTACTGAATTGTATGACTTCCTTGTATATCTATCAGCTATGTGCTTTGTAAACATTTTCCACCATTTTGTAGGTTACATTTTTATTGTTTGTTGTTTTATTCTGGGCTGCTTTTTGCACTGATGGAATTCCTTTTCTCTATTTTTGTTTTTGTGCCTGTGCTTTTAGTATAATGGCCAAAAATTCACCAACAAGGTCAATAGCAAAGTATTTCCAATATCTTCTAGGACTGTAGAGTCTCGGGTCTTACTTTAAGTCTTTAATTCACTTTAGTTGAACTTTGTGAATCACATCTACTCTCATTCTTCTGTGTGTGAATATCCAGTGGTCTAAACACCATTCTTTGAAACTCAAATTTTTCTCCCTTTGTGTTTTTATCACCCTTGTTAAACATCAATGATCTATATTTGTGAGAAAAATGCATAAGAAATGGAAAGGAAACAGTTATCTCAGAGTATTGGGCCAGAGTTCGGGTCCAACAACACTTCTGCCTCCTTGGAACTCCCTGGGTCTGCTCTAGGCACAGCGGACTCTCCAATCCACGCAGGATTATGTTGTGGCTGCACTTGCCTGATCTTTGGATCCCATCGCCGGCCCTCTGATGGAGGTGATGGACCAATTCAGGTAGAATCTCACCCACATCCTTCCCAGGGAACTTCTGGGATAGCTCTGCATCTCGCCCCACCCCCTACTATAACTTTGCCCTGGATAGTACAGTCCTGGTACTCTGCTCCATACACCACTCAGAGACTGCCTTCCCCTCAACCTTTGTCCTATTGAGCCCACTGCTCTGGGTGAGCATTGGGCCATAGTGGGGTCAAACAACTCCTCCAAATTGGTGGAAATTCCTGGGTCTACTCTGGGCATACTGGACCCGACTATCCAAGCAGGACAACCTTGAGGCTGCACACACCTGATCTTTGGACACCATCGCCTGTCCTCTGCCGGGGTAGAAACATTCAAGAGAGCTTGGATCATCCAAAGTTACAGACATCGAACTCCTGACCCACCTACACCCACAAGGAGAGCAGGGTAGAGAAAAAAAAAAGACTCCACCTGGACCCACCAGAAGAAGTGATGGGAAGACAGCAATACAAAAAAAAAAAAAAAAAAAAAAAAAAAAAAAAAAAAAAAAACACCCAACAATATGTATGACACCACCAACAAGGGGGATCTCACAGACCTCCAGGCTGATACCTGGGAAACCTGCATTTAACCCACTCAGACCCCCTGAACGTGGGTCTCAGTTAGAAGGCCGGGGCAGTCTAAGCGACCTCAGACAGTGGAACCAGGATGTATGCCCGGTGCACAAAAAGACTTTGAGAGCACATTCCTTATGGAGCAATACTCCCTTAGCCTAGAGGCAGGAGGGAGTGCCTAGACCCTACTCCAAATGACAGATTTTGATGACCCCTCCTGGAAGGCGTCACCCTCCGCATGGAGTGGGAAGATGGGATAGGAGGTGGGCTCAGGGGTCATGGGAAACAGGGAGAGAGGGAACTTGGATTGATATGTTAAATAATAAATGGAAATGAATAAAATAATCTTATTTAAAATATCATTGAAAGAATGAACTCCTTTATGAATAAAGTTGTTAACAGTGGAGCTTACAGATATGTACACTGAAATTTATAAGATACTTATAATATTTTGCTAGGCTAAGTAGATAAAACATTGTGCTATTCATTTAAGGATGGATAAATGGAATAATAGAACAGAATATAGATCCAAGAAATCCATCTATATATACATACTCAATTGACATTTTAGTGGCAAATCAACAGAAAATAATAATATTTCAATAGACAGTGCTCTTAAAATTACTCATATAAACTTTGATGATGCCCAACAGGAGTTTCTACCCTCTCTGAGGAGTGGGTGGGGTGGGATGGGGAGATGGTGGAGGGAATGGGAGGGTGAGAGGGAGAGGGGACTTGGATTGGTATGTAAAATATGATTGTATTAAATTTAAATAAAAATTAATTTTAAAAATTAGTCATATAAAAACTGAAATTCATCTCACAACATAGAAAAGTAAACTGAAAGATGATCTTATACTTAAAATTAAACCCCCAAACTTTAGAACTTCTAGAAGAAAACATAAAGGAACACTTTCAGGTAAAAGTTTACTTGGATGCAGATGTGAAGAGAAAACTCCATCCAAAGTAATTAGTAAAGAAATCTTCAGCAATTTTTTTTTCTTGAAAGAAATTTACTAGACAAGAAGGAAACGACAGTCTAAATACTGAGCACTGGCACAATGCCACACACCTGTAATGCCTGTTCTTCGTTGGTGGAAACATGAGGCTTGAGAGGTCAGTGATAGAGCAATAGGATGCTTCATGAAGAAAGGTGCTTGCCACTACGAGCAATGACTTTAGTTCAATCCCAGGATGCACAGTGGAAGAAGTGTACTGACTCCTACAAGTTGTCCTCTGTCCTCCACACCCATGGCATGGCTTGTATGCATGTGCATACATATGAACAAATAAACAGGTGTGATGAACAAATATATATGTAAACAACATCAATGCCTGCCTGGGCTATAGAGCAAGTTTGAAGCTAACCTGTATTTTATGAAATCCTGTCTCAAAATAAACAAATACAGTTAGAAAATCATTACCAAGCTTATGTGATAAATAGCCCTCAAATCTCACTATAGAGAACACTGATTTGGTTTAGGGGTAAGAATTGAATAGATGAGCTGGGGGTGGTGGCACACATCTTTAATCCTAGCATTCAGGAGTCACAGGCAGGTGGATCTCTTTAAGTTCAAGTCCAGACTGGTCTACAAAGTGAGTTCCAGGACAGAACAGCTAGGGCTGTTACACATAGAAGCCCTTTCTCAAACAAGCAAACAAAAAGAATTGAATAAGCATTACAACAAAGAAAATATACAGATCACCAATAAACTTACAAAAAATATTCAGTATCATTAGTCTTTAGTTAAGTGTGAATTGAAGCCTTAGTGATACTACTACATAACTTTTGGAATGACTAAAATAATATTAACTAAATGTTGGCAAGGATAAAATGCAACCGGAACTCTCATACAGTCTTCTTGGAAATGTAAAGTGATGATTTCACTTTAGAAAATAATTTCACAGTTTCTTAAAATGTTAAAAGTTAAACAAAAATATGACACAATTTATTCTACCCTTGAGTATTTATACAAGAGAAATGGGAGCATGTTTTCTTTCAAAGACTTAAACATGAATATTCACAAATACTAGAAACAATTCAACTGTCCATCTGTATGCAAATAAATTTAAAAAAGCATGGTGGTATATCCGTACAGTGGAATAAGTTTTCTTGCCATCATTTCATTACTTTGAATCATAATATCTTTACTTCTATCTTTATATATGAAGAACATTCTGGATGAGGTTTTTATTTAGGCAAATGTCTATTGGAATTATGTTTAAAGAAATCTGATAAGCACTGATAGAGGTATAATCTCTTCTTGGTACCCATGAAAATACTGAAAGCACACCCTTCAAGCCCCAAACCAGAACAAGGCCACCTCATACTTGTAGTTTGGTTTTTGGATTTCTTGTTTTAATTCTGATTTATTTTGTTTGTTTGTTTGTTGCCTGTTTGCTCATTTGTTTTCTAAAGAGACCCAAGTTATATTTTTACAAGAACAATTTAATGTAATCAGCCACTACAGAGTAAGCTTCATCTACCAAATACTCAAAATATATCCCCTGGAACACCAATGAATAGAAAGCAATGTGTACAAAGAATTTGATACTGAGATGGAGCTTACTATGTGGGAATCAGTTACCACATGTGGGTTTAGTGGAAATATAAGTAGAACACTTGGACAAAAATTTTCCCTAGGAATATATCTTAAAATGGGAGAGAGGAAAATCATGTTAATCATTTCAATACATTTCAATCATGTATTGAAAAAAACACTCAGGATTTCTAGTCCTAGCTGAGCCAGGATACTGGCTGTGTGAAAATCCTCTATGTGTGATTTCACTCTTGCTCTCTTCAGTTCCAGATCTAGATTTTAAGACTTCCATCTCAGATTCAAACCTTGAGATCCAAAGAAGTCTCTGATAATCCCGCCTTGTCATGTAAAATTTGCATGTTTGTGCATAATTCCAGGAAGAGAATCTTTACCACTGTCTTTATCTCCAAAAGATTAGAAAATACTGATTTGAACCTAGTTTCTGTGAATAAGCTTGGCATCGAGCCCATTGTGAGATCACAAGTGACCCATCTGCATGGCCCGAAAACTTGAGAAGTAAAAGCTAAGGCTGGGGTTTTATGTTTTCTGCCTGCCTGGTTATCTGCCTTGCAAAGCACATTAACCAAATTGAATCTTTCAAAGTAGTGGGATGCATGAGGCATGAGGAGAGGTAATGAAGGGAAACAAAATCTAGGGGTAATGACGGGTTATTCAGTGTTTTTATGACGCCAAATACCTTGTTTCACTGAACGTTTTTGACTTCTGAGTCATTGCTTCTGTTGCTTATACAGGTAGCCCAAGACAATGGAAAAAGCATGGACTTCTTGAGATAAACTAAACATGGCTTCAAATCAAATGCCATCATCCTGGAGCAAGTTTCAATTTTAATTTTTTTGGAGGAGGGGAGGCTTTCAAAAGTGGGAATGATAAGTGCCTGTTCATGTGGTTATGCAGATAAAATATTCAAGTGCTTGGTATACGAGGAATGTGCTAATTGGAAAAATTCCTACAATCCTCTTTTCTCACCATGAAACTATTTCCTAAGTTTTGTTCCTTCTTTCTGTCCTCTTATCTATTATGCTTCATATCCCCTCCTTTCTCTGTCTTTCTTTTCTAGTGTCTTCTTACTTCTTTCTCATCTGTCTTTCCTTCCCACACTCTCCTGCTAGTCTACTGTCAGAAAAGAAGGAAATATGAAGCAACATTAAAGATTCTAAGGCAAGAATAATCAAGGAAAAAGAAAAGGCATTTGCTAAGTAAAACTTAAGGGATATACCAGATCTCATTATTGAATGCAACATCTTCGCATAAAATAATATATAAAACTATGCAATTACCTCTAAATTTACCTTGTTCTCTGAATGACTTCTAACTCAGCCAAAAGCTGTGACAAGTTTCCTGTTGTACTCTGAGCTGAAAATGAATCCCTGGGTGTCATGGAGATTTGAAGTTCTCTCGAGAGTTTCTGAGCTTTTACTTAAATGAAAATCCACACATCCAAGTAATATTTACTCAGGGATTAGTTTGGTACCTTAATTGAAACACGGTATAAGCCATCTTACCAATGGAATTAAGACAGATAGATGTGCAGATTATCGAAGTTCCTTTAAAGCACTAAACAGTAAGAAGTATCATAAATGCCTTAGATATGTTCCTAATTTAAAATGTGAATCTGTATTCACTTTACAGTATTCTGATACAGGATCTTAGCCTATACAATCATTTTTTTTTAGATAAAATGTTCCCATAAATATTACCAATGACATCAAATCTTTATTTTCACAATGAAATAAAATGCTACACACATTTTTAAGCATATTGAATGAAAAACCCTAAATTTTATGATTCTGTTCTCATTTTGTGATGGATAGACTTCCACCGAATAGTAAGTAGTTAGTGACATAAAGTTGCTGGAATATTTTATATCATTTAAATTAGTTTTTACCATTGAACATACCATAGATAAAGTGAAATGTAGATATAAAATATATAGCACAATCATTAAATTAACACTCATACACAGCCCACTTGAACAAATATATCTATCATTAGAGATAACCTGGAAAGTTCCTGTGTCGGGAACTGTGAAGAATCTGACTCTTTGGAAGCTGACACTCACTGAAAGCTGGCACATTTGCCCTGTCATAGTTGCATGGATGCTGTCAAAAACCCATCTAGTTCTTTATCTCTATGCCAGTAGCACACTTTTGTGGTGGAACGTAATGAGACATGAAAAAGGATCTGGCCCATGTTCTCCAACTTTGCTCTTTTCTGAGATGATTTCTACTAATCTAAGTCTCTTACAGGTCTGTGTAAATATAAAAAGAAATTGCCCCCCCCAAAAAAAGCAAAGAAATCATACTGGCCTTTTGATTAGGAGTAGTGTGAATCTATAAAAAAAATTGGGGTAACTGATATCCTAGGAATGTTAAGCTTACCTTCTGTTTCATAGATAAAATATACCTCTACTTATTTAATTTCCCCATTATTGAAATAAATTTTCTTATTAATTAGATCTTATGCTTATCATATTAACCAGTAACTAAGAATTTAACATTTTAATGCTATTTTAATATCTTTTTTATCCTATGTGATGTTAATGAGAAACGATACAGTGTTTCATTATTCATTGTTCATCCCAGGGAGGGGGGAAATTGACTTTTTATCTTTTAAATTTTATGTTAACTGTAGATATTTTGGCTAATGAAATTTATCAGGTTAAGAACATTCCCTTGGAAACCAGCAATGGACCAACTCAGACCCATAAACATGGGTCTCAGTTAGAAGGCCTGGGCAGTCTAAGGGATCACTGACAGTGGAACCAAGATGTATTCCTGGTGCACAAAAGGACTTTGGGAGCACATTCCCCATGGAGGGACACTCCCTTAACCTAGAGACAGGAGGCAGGGCCTAGTCCCTACTCCAAATTACTTAACAGATTTTGTTGATCCCTCCTGGAAGGCATCACCCTCCCTGTGGAGTAGGGGGGGATGTGGGAGGGAGGGATACAGGGAGGAAGGGAGGAAGGAAGAGGGAGTTGGGATTGATATTTAAAATAAGAAAACAATGAATATAAAAAATGAATACAGCAATAAAAAAAAAAGAAAATCCCCTTCTATTTCTAAGCTGTTGATACTTGTAAACAGGTATAGACACTAGATGCTAGACTTTGTCAAACACTTTATATATCTACTATGATGATATTATATTTTCTTTCATGTGCCAGCATGATAAATTATATTGATAGAGATATTAGTAAACAAATCTTGCATTTGGTCTTTCACTGAGTGTTATCATTTTATATATTTTTTGAAACAATTCATCAATTTTTTTCAGAATTTCTGCACTTTGCCTCATGAAATATATTGACTTGTAATTTTCCTTTCCTGCAAACTTTTGAGTATGCTTGATATTGCAGTGCTGCTGGTATACAGGATGAATTAAGAAGTATCCCTTCCTCTCCTCTTCAATTTAGTGAAAAGTTTATTAGGATTGATTTAATTCCTTATTTAAATTATTGGAAAAATTGATCAAGGAATTCAGCCTCATAATTTTTTTTCTAAGAAGAGTTGTTTAATTTCTTTTCCTTTTCCCATTCTTTTTTCTTCCTTTTTTTATATCTCCAAAGGTCTTGATATGTATCTCAAGCCTTGCCTCCCATTCATGATCCTTCTGTTTCAACCTCCTGACGGCTGGTATTGCAGGAATTGAGCCACCATGTGTGGCTAATGAAAATGTTTAATTTATATTTTATTTACTTCTTCTGGAATGAGCTTTGGTAATTTATGTCATTTTAAGTACCTAAGATAAATTTCATGTCTCTTGTTTTGAGGTTCAATTTGTTTTCTAATATTGTCTTTGAATTAAATAAAATTCAACTACTGTGCATAGTTTTCTGTCCTTTCCTCCTCTCATTTGAGAACTCAAGTTAATCATTTTGTATTCTGTAAAATTTCATTTGTGATTTTGTGTGTAGAAAGGAATGGAGTCCCATATACCTACTTAACAATTTCCAACTTTTTTAGCTTCTATATATAGGAAATGTTAGAGTATTTTAGTATCCCTTTTTATCTAATCTTTTACCTGTGTCACTTGTAACATGGTTTTTCTCCTTATTTGGTGTCTTACTGTCTTGTTGCCTTTGAAGATATTATAGATAATTTTGTAGTTCATGCTAGATATGGTGAGTTGTACCTTCTTCAGTGCTAGAAAATTTTGTATTCCTTCAAATAGTATTAGTATTACAGTATTGGACTCCTTGATGTACATGTGCTGTTCTGGATTCTATATTAGTATCTTGATAATTCTGTCTTCTGATTCATATGAATGAAAATATCTTTCCAATGATTTAATTATTCTGAATTTTCTTAAATAATGTTGTATTCCTTTTTAGAATTAACATATTTTATTTTCTTGACCTTTGTCCTACTATATTTTATTCTGCTGGATGATGGTATACATCATTCTATTAAACCTCTTTTCATCTCATTCCTTGGTACCATACAGCAGCATCCTGATTTGTGTGCTGATTGTGTGTCATGCCAATTTTGTTGAATTTATTAACTCTATTAACTCTGTAAAGAAGAGGATTCTTTCAGGTTTTCTCAAAATGTGATCATGACATTTACAGACAAAGATAGTTTTGTCTTTCCATGCAATTTGAGTACTGTAACATGAAACAAATAGCCCAGACACTGATATTGGGGTTCAAGCTTCAAGCTGAATATCAGAAAAGCAAAGGAGCCAGCCACTAGCTCTCACCTCTAGCTCAGGCTGAAAGGGTCAATGCATGCATGACCTCTTCACCAGGTCTCAAACTGCTATCTCTCCTCAATGTGGCTGGGGAACAAAAGCCTCATATTTCAGTGTGGCTGGAAAATGAACACCTCTACTCAATCTTGATAGTGACTTATGAGTCCTGGAATTAAAGGTGTGAGCTATAATTCTCTTTTAGACTGATTCCCTCTGGTGTAGATCCGGGTAATGTTGGACTCACAGAGATCCATCTGTCTCTTAATCCTGAGTCCTAGAATTAGAGGTGTGTAGCACGACCTCCTAGCTTATGGGTGCTCAGATTAAAGATGTGTGTTACCACTGCCTGATCTCTATATCTTAACGCTGACGTTGCTGAATCCTCAGACAAGCTTTATTAAATCATAAATAATACATTGCTACAGAGTACCACTTCCTGAATTTCACCTAATTGTTCTTGTGAAAAACCAGAATGAAAATAGAGCATGTGAACAAAGCTTTCAGTCATCCGTCATCTTTCATTGAATATAGGATGAATTGTGAGTTTTGATAAATACTATTAATCATGTTACATAAATTCTCTCTTTGCCAGACAGCCATATGGTATTATTTATAATGAATGAAATTTGATGCGTACTTTTCCTGCATTGGGGTACGCATGCACTCTTAACCTTTCACTTTATTCATTTGGTAAATTCACATTGACTGTTTTGCTTGACCATGTCTTTGAATTCATGAAAAGAAAAATTTACAATAATGGTATATAATAATTTGAAGTTTCATTAGATTTAGTTTACTAGCATTGATACAAGAGACCGGTCCCTGAACATAATTCCAGTAGCAAAGACACTGAGATCGACAATTAATAAATGGGACTTCCTCAAACTGAGAAGTTTCTGTAAGGCAAAGGACACAGTTGACAAAACTAAACAGCAGCCCACAGAATGGGAAAAGTTCTTCACCAATCCTACATCTGACAGAGGGCTGATCTCCAAAATATCCAAAGAACTCAAAAAACTACTCACCAAAACACCAAATAACCCTATTAAAACATGGGGTACAGAACTGAAGAGAGAATTCTCAACAGAGGAAATTAAAAAGGCTGAAAGACACTTAGGAAAGTGCTCAACATCCTTAGCCATCAGGGAAATTCAAATCAAAACAACTTTGAGATACCATCTTACTCCTGCCAGAATGGTTGAAATTAGAAACAACAATGATATCATATGCTGGAGAGGATGTGTAGAAAGGGGACCACTCCTCCTCTTCTGGTGGGAGTACAAATGTGTACAGCCATTTTGGAGACCAGTATGGCAGTTCCTCAGGAAAATGGGAATCAGTCCACTTCAGAGAACCCAGTATTTCCACTCTTAGTCATATACACAAAAGATTCAAATTCATACAACAAGAACATCTGTTCAACTATGTTCATACCAGCATTATGTGTAATAGCCAGAACCTGGAAGCAACCAATATGTCCCTCACCTGAAGAATGGACAAAGAAGATGTGGCACATCTACACAATGGAATACTACTCTACAGAAAAAAAATGGAATCTTGAAATTCGCATCAACAATCAATGGTCCTTACTCACCCTCAACATATAGGCTAACAGAATGGATATGAAGACAGAATCCATCCTTCTGCTGCATACAAGAAACACATCTAAGCTTCAAAGATAGATATTACTTCAGGGTAAAGGGCCACAAACAACATAAAGTATCTTGGGGTAACGCTTACCAAACAAGTGAAAGTCCTATATAATAAGAACTTTGTGTATTTAAAGAAAGAAATTAAAGAAGATACCAGAAAATGGAAAGATCTCCCATGCTCTTGGGTAGGTAGGATAAACATAGTAAAAATGGCAATCTTGCCAAAAGCAATCTACAGATTCAATGCACTCCCCATTAAAATCCCACCACAATTCTTCATTGACCTTGAAAGGATAATAATCAACTTTATATGGAAAAACAAAAGACCCAGGATAGCCAAAATAACCCTGTACAATAAAGGAAATTCAGGAGGCATCACCATCCCTGACTTTAAGCTCTACTACAGAGCTATAGTTCTGAAAACAGCCGGGGTCTTGGTTGCTTCCAAGTTCTTGCTATTACAAATAATGCTGCTATGAACATAGTTGAGCACGTGTCTTTGTTGCATGGATGTGGACCATTTGGGTATATGCCTAAGAGGGGGAATGTTGGTAAGTGTTAGTTATCCAGAAATTTGTCCATTTCCTTTGAATTTTCAAATTTTGTGGAGTCCAGGTTTTCAAAGTTTGACCTGAAAATTGTCTGGATTTCCTCTGTATCCGTTGTTATGTCCCCCTTTTCGTTTCTGATTTTGTTAATTTGCGTGTTCTCTCTCTGCTTTTTCATTAGTTTGGATAAAGGTTTGTCTATCTTGTTGATTTTCTTGAAAAACCAACTCTTTGTTGCATTGATTTTTGTATTGTTTTCCTTGTTTCTATTTTATTGATTTCAGCCCTCAAATTTATTATTTCCTGGCATCTACTCCTACGGGGTGAGTTTGCTTCTTTTCGTTCTAAGGCTTTCAGTTGTGCTGTTAATTCTCTAATATGATTAGCTCCGTTTTCTTCATATGGGCACTTAGTGCAATGAACTTCCCGTGCAACACTGCTTTCAATGTGTCCCATAAGTTCGGGTATGTTGTGTTTTCATTCTGGTTGAATTTTAGGAAGTCTTTAATTTCTTTATTTCTTCTTTGACCCAGGTATGGTGCAATTGCTCATTGTTCAGTTTCCATGAGTTTGTAGGTTTTCTGTGATTGGTGTTGTTGTTGAATTCCAACTTTAAAGCATGGTAGTCTGATAAGATACAGGGAACTATTCAAATTTTTTTTGTATCTGTTGAGGTTTGGTATGTATCCTAGTATGTGGTTGATTTTAGAGAAGGTTCCATGTGGAGCAGAGAAGAAGGTATATTCTTTTGTGTTTGGATAGAAACATGTTCTTTAAAGTTTTTAAAATGTAAAATATTGACAAATGAACTTGGCCTACAATTCTTTCTCTGATTGGTAGTATAAGATGATTTGGGCACTACTGTGTCTTTTTGTTTTATTGAAAACTTCGTATATGATCATATGACTGTCTGGATTTGCTATTTTCAAAATAGAGAGACTTTCATTTAAAAAGAAGTTTTAAATATAATCATTATTAAACAGACTCCTTTTATTGAGTCACCTTTGTTAAATTATACTATCTAGAAACTCGTTCATTTCAAAAACAGTTTTCAGTATTAGCATAAAGTATTTCACAATATTCTTTTATTCTTTTCTGTATCATTAGTGAAGTCACTTATTTGGTTTATTCTTACATTGTTCATTCAACTGAGTTTTCATATAAATAATAATTTTGTTTTTGTAGTCATGTTCCATTACTTGTCATAATACTAAAATTAAATTACTGAATTGCAAGAATAATTTCAATTGGTTGAAAATGCAGTGGGAGTAAATACAACTGAATCTTGACTCACAATTCTCAACTGCCTTTGGTGATATTATTCTCGCTTTAAAAAGATGCACCCCTCAGCTGAAAGTATTGGCTTGCTCAAAGTTTTTAGAGAAATTGGAATGTGTTGTGTTCATTGCAAATCAAATTTCTTATATTTATGCAAGAGGCAAACAATTGTTTGAGTTTTCTGTGAAGCATTTTAAATATGTTTTTCAATCTTCGTGTTCAGATACGTAGTTGTCTTTGAGTTTCTAGTAATGTGATTCTTTCCTGTGCTTTCTCAAGAAAAAGGAAATTCACTGGTTTGGGGAATTGTGTTATATACTTGATAAACTTCCAATTTTAAGATTGCATATGCACATGAAAACCCTTGACCTATGAAGTCTTTTCTACCTAAAGCTAATTTATGCTACCTTTAAAAGTATTTTTGCAAAGATTCTATATTGATGACCACCTGGAAAGGATAAAAAAAAATCTTTTGCTTTTCATTTAGTTCCAATTAAAGACTGGTAATTACTACCCTAAAACTTAACTTAGCTGTACCATACACTTTTTATAAACCTAACTCAAGCAAAACAATTTAGAAAGATGTAAGGAGAAATGTTACTAAAATATACTTAATCAAATCTTCATGATTTTAAAGTGATATTATACCACCCCAGAAGCTTGATAATAACATGAAAGATAGCTATCATTTTCATGATCAGCATATGAGCAGTAATAGACATTGAGTTGATAATGCTGGGAGGGAGGGAAGGAGGGAGGGTGGCAGGAAGGGAGGGAGGGAGGGGGAACTGGCATCAATGTGTAAAATAAGAAAAGTAAATAATTTTTAAAAATCTGAAAATTCAAAATATAAAAAGCAATGAAAGAAAGAAAGAAAGAAAGAAAGAAAGAAAGAAAGAAAGAAAGAAAGAAAGAAAGAAAGAAGGAAAGAAAGACCACAACAATTATCATTTATGTTCTCAAGGGTTCTTTACAAAAGCTTCTTTTTTGGTTTCCTTTCTTATTTGGACAACTGATATTTTAAGTTCCCACAACTCTCTTTAGGCTTTTAAGCACACCTATCTCCAACCTATGTTTGCTGTCTTTTTCAAAATTGAAAGTATACAATTAAGCATGAACACCATTATCCTCCTGCCTTTTTATTCTTATATTTCAAATAATAGCACTCATCATTTTCTTCATTCATTTCAGAGAAAAATGTACTCACTTCCAAAATTAGGTCTAACATTGTTCTTCTAAGCTAATATACCTTATTCAAGACTTATACATCCACACAGCTAAGCTCAACACCTTAAATAACTGTACTTTCAAAACTTCTCACTGCAATCACATCCCTTGTCATCTCTTCTATATGGGAACATACTTTCTCTCAGTTCCATAACTATCCCATCAATGGTATACTCCCACATTCGTGCACTCTTGCAGATCCTTCTCCCTGAGTTATAAACTTATTTTCCCATTCAAAGCAAACACACTTAACGACTCTTAAAATTTTAACATGTTGTATCTACAATTTCTTATGAATAAGAAACTTGTTGAAAAACTAGTCAATATATATGTCAAAGAAATTTTCTGTATCTACTAGCACAATCCTGTTTTTGAAGAGCTAATTTGGTAGGAAGAGGATGAGGATAAGAGAAGATGGAATACACTTGATCAATGAGCATTACATATGTGTATGTAGATGTCTATCTCTATATGCATATGTATATGTATAGATGAAATTGTGGAGAACTAACAAATTTTAGAGCATTTATTAATACATATATTTATTTCTTCAGCATCCATTCCCTCTTTTTCATACTGATATGTGGATGATAAACTTATCAAATGTTGGCAATCCATGTTCATAATGGAACTTCTAAAACAGATTTTCAAAATAAGAGTTTAACAAATATTGATAATCTCACTATAAATACATAAGCATTATTGATACTATGATGTCTTCTTTGTTTTATTTTATTTACAACATATGCACTTTTATGTAATTATGTGCTATATCTTATATACCTATACTAGCCAACACTTCAGTCATGCCCATTTTCAGACATTTACATTCTTATGTAATTCCTGACAAGACTATGACAAGGATTTATGTTACAGGTTTCATATAACATAAATAATATTATGATCTTTATGAAAACCATGGCTTTGGAGGAAGCCAGCAGCTATTAGAACATGAATTTAGACTATTTCTTAATTCATGACAAGAAAAAGAGGCCCCAGGCCAATAGCCACTGAGAACCTGAGGTCTACCAAAAATCATCTGTACCTGACATGTTGACTGAAAACTCAGGAAGAAATATAAGCTTGAAATATACAGCAAACACCATCCCAGATACCCCACTCTCATAAACTATATGATATTATAAATATCTGTGTTTTAGTTTCTGTGTTTCAACTTAATCATTTAAGACCTATAATGCTTTCAAACTAGTATATATGTATTCAAATTACCTTCACCAAAGGTTATAGGAATTGATCTCCTACCAATTATATATGTGCCCATTTCCATATTCCCATATGAACATTAGGTTTTGCTATTTTTTAATCTAGTTTTAAAATTGCATTTCCATAATTTCAAGTGCAGTTGAACCTTTCTGTGAAACATCACTAGTCATTTGCATTTGTTTTCTTCTTTGTAAATTACTTGTTAATATTGTTTACTCATTTCTTTACACCATTTTATAGGTTTATGAAACTTTACTACATGTTAAGTAAATTTAATCTCATTTCTGGCCTATATGTTATAAATATTTTGCTGAGTTTTATAACTTTTATTTTAATGTGGTTTATTATGTAATTTTTAAAAATATATATATAGTCAAATATTTGTGAAACTATGGCTTCATTTTTATGTGAGTGAAATGTTTAAATTGTCTTATTGAAGCTTTGTGCCATTACTTTATGTAATCTCTATTTACTTTTTAAAAGAGACAGAGACAAAGAGAGAGAGAGAGAGAGAACATAAAAGAGGGAGCCAATATTGGTTTGAAGAGAAAATTGAACCCAAAGAAAGGTTTAGAGAACTACAAGACTGCCACCAACTAACAATTAGAGCATCCGTGGAAAGGCTACCATAAATGCCCTTCCCAGATAATGAGATCAACAACTAACTTATCCATGGAGCCCTCATCTAATACCTGTTGGAAGCAAACACTGAAGCAAACACCCATACCTAAACACTGAGTCAAACTAGAACCCAGATGCAGAAGGAGAGGACAAGACCAAGCTGCAGAAACACATAGAGACAGCTGACCTGAACAAGGAGGAGCTAACGGGCCCCCAGACTGATAGCTGGGAAGCCAGCATGGGACTTAATCAGCCCCCCCTGAATATGGGTCTCAGCCAGAAGGACTGAGCAGTTTAAGGGACCTCAGACAGTAGAACCAGGATGTATCCCTGGTGCACAAAAGGACCTTGCGAACACATCCCCCATGGAGGGATAACTGCCTTAACCTAGAGACAGGAGAGAAGCCCTAGTCCCTACTTCAAATGACCTGTCAGATCTACATGAGCCCAACTGGATGGCATTGTCCTACATAAGGAATTGGGGTTGGGGGATGGGAGGGGAGGGTGGTTAGGGTGCATGTGAGAGGGGAGAGAGGGTAAAAGGGTGGGAGGGAGGGAAGGAGAGGGAACTGGGATCAACATGTAAAATAATAAATTTAATAAAAAAATTATGAAAAATACATTTTAATTAAAATAGAATTACATCACATTCCTCCTTTCTTTTTATCCCTCCCTCCAACCTCTCTCATGTCCCCCACTATCATATTGATACCTTCTTTTTCTTTAGTATTGTTGCATACATACATTCATGTATATGTATGCACATATATATAAATACAACCTGCTACATTATTTTTGTTGCTTGTGTGTATATGACACTTTAAATCTTAGCTAATTTTGTTTTCACAGTAATGGGAATTAAGCACTTTTTATACAATTCCTCTCTCTGCTTTGCCCCGATTATAATGGCCAAGTATTACCTGATATATCACTTCTTCAACCTCAAGTAACACAGCCTGGATTTGTATATCTGGCAATGGAGGGAAAAATGGAGCAATGAGCATAGAAATCTTCCTTGAACCATAATTAAAGGCCTACCATAATAAAACTTATAGCTGAGCAGCCACCCATATTGCAACTCTAAACCAGTGTTAAAAGCAATCTGTTGGTTAATGCCACCATGCTATACTTGTATTAGTTCTAGATGGTATTAAGCTAATTTTTCTGTGATTCTCAGATAGACAATCACATTATATTAAATGGCTATTTTCCTCATCCTTTTGAATAAACATGTCTCTTATTTTTCTTGCACTCAGTCTATGACTTTCATAATGATATTGGTGGCAGTAGATATTAGAAGCAATCCTGTCTTGATATTGATTGTAATAAGTGTTCTTTGTATTGCCATAATTAGAATATTGTTATGTTCTCATGTAATGGAAGTATTCCTCTGCTGTAATTAAATACTTTTATCAGATTGAATGCTAACTTTCCTTAAGTACCCTTTTTGGTATCTATCAATCAAGATAATCCTTTGAGTTTTTTCTTTCAACTATTAAGATAATTAATTTCATTAAATTATTTTGTGACTTCAATCCAGGTGACTTGAGTGACTAGAACTCTCCTGGGTTTGTCTCCTGGCAGAAACATAGATTTAAGTAACCATCCACATATGAAAACATCTCCATAAGTATTAAAATAAGCACAAACATAAAATATACATTAAAAGAGGGGGATGAGAACAAGAGGGAACAAAATGGCCTATTCAGGGAGAGATGCAGTGGAAGAGAAATGAAAGAGATATCTTAATAGAGGGAGCCACTATGGGCTTAGGGAGAAAATCTGTGCTAGAGTAACTCCCAAGAATCTACAAGGAAGACCCCAACTACGACTCTTAGCAATGGTAGAGAGGATTCCTGAACTGGCCTAACCGTGTAATCAGATTGATGACTTCCCCAGCTATCATCATAGACCACTTATTCCATAATTGATGGAACCAAACACAGACATCCACAACCAAGAAGCAGGCTGAACTCTGGGAATCCAGTCAAAGACAGTTAAGATGGAATATATGAGCAAGAAGGATCAAGATCATGATGGAGAAATCTACCGAGACAGCTGAACCAAGCTCATGGAAACTCATGAAATCTAGACCTACAACTGTGGGGAGTCCAGGAGACTAAACTAGGCCCTCCATATGTAGGAGACTGTTGTGAAGCTTGGACTATCAGAGGGGTCCCTGGAAGTAGGACCGTGATATTAACATGGTATATGTGCTAGCCGGTTGGAGCCCATTCCTTAGGGTGAGATGCCATGCTAAGTCTTAATGCATGAGAGAAGCTCCTGGCCCTGCCCTAACCTATTGTGCCAGACTATGTTGACTCCTCATGGGAGCCTTTACCCATGAGAAGAAGAGGACTGGGGGTGGGCTATGGGGGAGGTGAAGGGGGTGGGAGGGAACAAATAAACAAAAGTAAGAAAATTTAGAAAATACATCATTCCAAATGACAATAGCAATGCAGTGCAAGTATCTGGAAAATAATGAGCAAACTGCCAACAGTAAGTCCCTCCCCATCGGTAAATATTTGAATGTAAATAAACTCTATAATTAAAAGACTCTGTGGTATAGTAGGAAAACATAGAATGCAACTATACACTGCCTACCAGACTCCCTTCACATATACAGACACATTTTATACTGGAAGTTAAATGATGAAAAACATGTATTTCATGCCACTTGAAACAAAAATAGTTTGGCATAGAAATTATTAGATTAAAAACAGACATTAAAATGCATATAGTTTTAAGGTAGAAAACTCAGTAAAATGAAGTAACACTTCCTAATAAATAGTGGAATATCTAATAGATAAAACTAGTGCTAATAGCCTGGGAGGGAAAGATAAGCATCCATTAAAATAAACACTGGGAAAAATTGCTATCCCAATTTCACTAATAGACAGACCATGCAGGTACAACATTGACACAGAAATGTTCAATTTAAACTGTACGTTAGCTGTGCCAAATGCATCATGCTACTACTAAACTATGTAATATGCATTCTTCTCAACCTTACCTGAAATATTTTCCAGGACAGATTACATAGTAGGTCATAAATGCTGAACAGTTTTAAGAAAATTCAAAACTTATTAAATATATTTTCTGATCATAATTGCATAAAATTAGACAAAACTTAGAGAAATAAGAAATATATAAATCCAACAAGCATAATCCTGGACAATTGATGGCTCACTGGAATTGATTGAAAAGTAGATTAAAAGACAGATAAAATTTATAAAGGATCACTGGTGTGAGAAGTCTTCACTATTAAAAAGGCTAATCTAAAAAAAATTGATGTGTTCCTATTCATGTACACCTGCCTGTGTTGAATAACAACAAAGTGGAAAGTGAACAGACAAATGAGCAATAATTAATGACTAATACAAAATGTGCTGTCAAAGAAAAGCTCAGAATGTGACAGTTTCTACTAGTGAATTATACCCAATATTTAAAGCATTCATGTTAACAGGTCTCAAACTCTTTCAAAACAAAAAAACAAGAGAGCTAGGAATAGTATCAAACTCATTTCATGAGGCTAGCATTTCCCTGATAATAAAAAGTAAAAATAGGTAATTAAAAACATGATAACGCCCAGCAGTGGTGTCACATGGTTTTAATCCTAGCACTCCAGAGGCAGAGGCAGGTAGATCTCTGTGAATTCAAGGCCAGCCTGGTCTCCAGAGCTCCAAAGCAATAGAGAACCGCAGTATCAGGGGAAAAAAGATAATAACATCTTTGGTTAACATAAATGCAAGAATCTTCCTGTAATGTATTTGATGGTGGGACTGCCAGGTTGGAATGGATACTTCGAAATCTGTGATGGCACAAGGGGGAGGAGAGCTTAGGCCCTGCTCCAAATGTTATGACAGAATTTGAAGACTCCCCATGGAAGGCCTCACCTTGCCCAGGAGCAGAAGGGGAGTGGGATTGGGGGCTTGGTGGGGGCATAGGAGGGAGAGGGAACTGGGACTGATACATAAAATAAGATTGTTTCTAATTTAATTAAAAAGCAAAGATGACAAAAATACATACTGGAAGGGAGAGTACATCCTCAGCTAGTGGCTGGAAAATTTGATGCACAGTCATGGGAAGAAGTATGTAGAATAGAGAAGAAAAAGTTTGACAAGACAGAGCTGGATCACCAAGATCTGGTGGTAAAGAGGTGGCTGGGGAAATTTCAACTAGCCTGGAAGAGTAAATTGAAGACATGTATTATACAACATGGGTACTATCATTACCAGCACACAGTATTATTAATAAATTATTAGAGTAGGTTTAAAATGTTCTCAACATAAAATTATACCTGTAGGATTCAGCTACTGCACAGCATGTTTATATATGTATTTGAAAACATTGTATTGTTCATAATAAATTTAATTGTATATGTAAAGTTAAAAAAGAAAACAACAAATCATCCCTCAGAAAACCAGCTGTACATTCTTAAAGTGAGTCCTTCTGGGTCAGAGAATATCACTCTTTCTATCACATCACTTCTGTTCATTTCTATACATACCATATTACTGAAATTTTTGAACCCATGTTCATATATGAGGGTTTCCTTTTGTTTCTGTCTTTGTCATACAAGAGTTTCAGACTTGTTTTTAAAATGACAAGTATCCCTTACTTATGAGAAACTACAAACTCACAGAAAGTATCTGTACTGAAAATGTTCAGGAAAAAATCACTTATTTCCATGTCTAAGATATCATTTCTATATTTTTGTTGTTGAAAGACTTGCTAGTTATTCACCAAATTTTTATAGGTTTTTGTGTTTGTCTTTTGAGACACGTTCTTTCTTTCTGTGTAGCTCAGGCTGCCCTGAAATTCACAATACTCCTGCTTTGGCCTCCTGAGTGTTGTGATTACAGGATGTCCAGCAATTCTTAGCATTTTATAGTTATTACTTTATCTTCCTTAATTTGTTTCTCATAATTTTTACAGAATTTTATACTTTTGTTTTCTGTTCCTCTCTCTATCTCTGTGTGTAATATTCATAAAAGTAAGCACTTATTTACACTACAGGCTCTGAAGTCAGTGTATCTATGTTTGAGTTCATTCCTTGCCCATCTACTTATATTCTCAATTTAAAATAGACCCTACATCAGCAGCTTCTTCACTATCCTTTTACAAGGATGAAAGTCATTAATTCAATAAGTGTACAAATGAAAACAATATCTTAAATACATTTATCCTTCAATTATTATTGTGTTAGTTTCCTAGCTCTGCCACCCAAAACACAGCCAAGTGGAATACTTAAAGCCACATACACTTATTCTCTCGGTTTTAGAGAACTGTTGTTTTAAAGACCATGCTCTCCTGAAAATCTACAGAAGGAGGAAAAGGGAAAAGGAGCTGGTTTTTTTTTCTCTTCCATTCTCTGGGACCCCCTGGCATTTCATATGTGTCAGCATAACCACTGTCATCTTCAGGTGGCTTTTGTCCCTATCCCTCTGATTTTATGTTCCTATGTATTGGTAAGGACAATGTCATTGTATTTAAGGCCCACCGAAGTCTAGAATGTCCCCACCTTGGCTTAAGTATATCTGCAAAGCCCCAATTTTCAATAAGGTCACATTGAGATCAGGGGTGGACATGAGTATTAAGAGGATATGGCTCCAACAATTCTAATGTGCATTCTCTCCTTATTACTTTTTCCTCTTTTATTATCTATTACAATGGATTTGCCACTTATGGCTCATTTTGAAAACTGGCCTGTATTTATTTCTGTCTCTCTGTGTTTTTCTTTTCTGCTTAATTTTTTTACATTTTATTTTTATATATATTTATTATTTTTTCTTATTTTACATATCAATCCCAGTTTTCTCTCCCTCCCTACCATGCTCCCATGGAATTGTAAAAGCCTGACCCAGCTCTCATCCTATTCTGCCCCTACTCCCCAGGGAGGGTGGTGCCTTCCAGGAGGGATCAACAAAATCTGTCAAGTCATTTGGAGTAGGGACTAGGCCCTCCCTCCTGTCTCTAGGCTAAGGGAGTATCCCTCCATGGGGAATGTGCTTCCAAAGTTTCTTTTTTAATATATAAAACTTTCTTTCCTCCCTGATTTTTTTATGTTTTTGTATCTACTTTCATATTTAATTTTCCTGTTTTTAATTTGGAAAAATTATATGAATTTGTTTTTTAATTAACCACTATATTTATTCTCTAAACTCATGTTTTGCCTTATTTGTCATTTATCAAAATAACATGCCTGTAGTGAGACATTCACAAACACTCACACACACACACCGCACTTGTAGCACTGACCATGCCACAAGTGTAGATGTGACTGAGAGTTGGATTAGGTCTGGGGTCGGGACCCATGTTCTCTCTCTTGGTTCTGGAGAGCAGAGAGCAGCCTGGGTGGATGATTGGAGCGGGAACTTGCTGTGGCCATCTGTTTCTTGTGTAATGGCTTTCTCCTCGAATAAAATTATATTAATCTATATTGAGCCTAGTCCAGTGAATCGTGACCCATGCATCCACACATATCATTGAAGTTTTTATTTTATCTTTGATGCAAAATTATTTAGCATGATATATTTTCTATATTGCACATGGTTTGTCTTCATTATTTACCCATGCTTTTTAAGATATGGACTCATTGAGACATGACCATATATTATGAGATTATAGTCTAAATTCCTAGTTTATGGTATTTATTTGGTTACAGCATTTTTAAATGTTTCGTGAACATTTAGTTAAACCATTAATGTATCTTGCAGGACATAAATATACATATATGGCTATTTTCTTAGAGTTAAATACATTGGTTTTATATTAAATTGACATGTTTCTTTCTACTTTGGTTTTTTGTTTTGTTTTTTTGGGGTTTTTTGTTTTATTTATTTATTTATTTATTTATTTATTTATTTATTTAGAGTATTTGTAGTGCAGAAACTGCTACTTATAACCCTAAGCGTCTTACTTTCTTTTTAGTAACAGAGACCTGCCTGACTACTAAATGAGTTTGTTGCCACTCAACATAAAGCAATATGTCTCCAGCCTCCCTCATGGCTACCATGCAAGTAGATTCTGGTGGCTGTGATCTGTGCATGTCTGGAAGTGGCAGCTTATCCTCTTCTTCCCCCACTGGAACACAGAATTGATAGGCTGGAATTGTAAAAGCCAGTTCAGACTATAAAAATGCTACAGATGACCCTCAACATATAATGGAGTTATGACCACATAAAACTGTCATAAATTGAAAATACTGTAAGTCAAAAACTGTATTTAATACAACCTATATACAATCACAACTTAACACCACAGTCCACTGTAGAGATCATTTCCTCTCGTGCTCACACAGCTAAAGGGGAGTTGTGCTTTACTTTTGCTGTCTAATATCACTAGAGGCTCACACTGTATATTGCTAGACTAGGAAAAGATCTAAAGTCAAATTCTGGAATACACAGCAGTCTTTTCTCTCTTTGTACCATTGCATGGAAATTGTCCTTGCTAATGTCCTTTCGTTGTTAAATTCCAAGGTACAGTTTGCAAACATTATTAAACATTGTCATTCTAGAACATTTCACACTCTTGTTTTACATGATACAATGTTCTTCTGGCATCCTTCCAGAAGCGCAGAGCCATATCTCTGATTTCTAAGCCGAATTTCCGTTACATCAAAACTGAATGGATCTTGTAAAACATGCTTCCTTTAGTTAGTGTTAGCAAAGCCTAGCTTGATAACATCCTTCCTTTACTTCCAGCTTAACTGTATTTCCCGCTATCTATCAAAGCATATCTCACAAATACTTTTTGCATTGTGTCCTAGATAATGTATTAGTTTAGTTACCCCACTTACTTTTGTTCAGTGCTGGTGTTGAAATGTAGTACATGCTAGGCTAGAACTATACCATTGAGTTACAGGCATCCATCCCATTAACTTCCTCTTAGACTATACCAACATCTACCTTCATGCTTCTAGTCTCCCCCTCATCTTTTATAAAGCAACCCATCTTTAACATATTTGATCACATATCCAACTTGCTTCAAAATATCCATTGATTCTTCATTGCTAAAATTCTTTGTACCTTCTTTGTAGAAATCCTTTATGACTTTCAAAACCTTCCCCACATAATACCTATGGTCCAGGAACAGATTTATCATACCACTAGAAAATATGCCAGATGTACACCTTTTCACAGCTTCATAGGTTGATACCTGTTTTCTTTTAATAGAATATCTTCTTTATATTCTTTTTATGGCACACTCATATTCATCAGTCAAATCCCAGTTAAAATGTCACCTCTTTCAAGAAAGCTTCCCTGACTCTCACAGTTAGGAATCAGTCATTTTTATTCCTTGAAACTACTGGTATTTTTCACTGGAACTGCTGCTATACCACTAATCAAGTTACTACTCCCTTGCTCAGGGCCCATTTCCCTCCTATATGGAATAAGCTCTATGAGAACCAGGATCTCTTGTTAACTCTAGCAGTCTCTACCTCAGTAAAAGACTAGTATCCAGAATCAGATTAAAGAAAAGATTCTTGGATGTCTATGTACGTATGTCCTCCCAGATCACTAATACCTAAAATTCTCCATTTCCACATTTGTCTTAAGGTACTCAACCTTATTAAAATACGCTTCTAGAATGGGCCGAAAGTATTCACAGTTATTTTACCATACCCTAACTGAAATAGTATGAAGTCATGAATTTTCAATACTATTGGACAAGATATATGCCACATTTTGTTGACAAAAACTTTGTTTCTTTTCCAATAAAAATAATCAAGAACAATGTAAAACCCTGTGTCAAATGTAAACCTTTTGCATCAAGGCATACCTCCACTTGTGTGGCATCTTAGTAGTTAAAAATGAACAATCCATTGTTTTTAAATTAAGACCCATGATTCTTTGGGTTGAACATATTGCCTTAGATTCACTTCTTTATCTACTGATTACACTGCACTCTCCATGACTACAGAGATTTTGGGTGGTTCCCTAAGAAACCCCAGTTAATACCTTTTTTTAAATGAACGAGTGATGAAAGTGTGTGTGGGGGTGTATAAACAGGGAAGCTTAGACAGTTAACTCAGTGATCATTGATTAACAACATGTTCCCAGGCCCTGTAAAAGTCAGCTCACAATCACCTGTAACTCCCACAATAGGGCTTGTGACGTCATCGTCTCATCTCTGAAAGTACCTACACACAAGTGTGCATGTGTGCACAAATGCTCACGCACACACACAAATAAAAACAAAATGTGTCTTTAACTTTAAAAAGTAAGAATAAAGGTAGCTAAATTATTTTTTTTTTGTTTCAGAGCTCCTACTCACCCCCCATCAATCAAGGACAAAGCAAAACCCTGAGTCAAATATAAAACCTTTCACAGCAAGGCATACCTCCATATTCAAGACCTCTTGTAGTTCACAGTCTGTTATTCTATTATTGGAATCATCTGACCATGACATCTGTCATGAGCAATGGAGAACAAATGCTTACTCTGAAATATGCCCTAAATATCAAATCATGAGAGCATACTCTAATCATAACCTCTAAGGTTACTATTATTCCTCATAGAGCACCTTCCTGGGGCTGTGTATTACTTTTGACCAAATATCTGCCAAGAAGAAACATAAGGGGGCAAGGATTCATTTTGGTTCATGGTTTGAGAGACTATAGTCTAGTGTGGTAGCACAGCATAAAGGCAGATGGCTCTAATAAGTAGTGGGACATCCTTTTTGTCCTTTGTTCATTTGTTTTTATTTTATTTTTCACTTCCTGACCGCAGTCTACCAACCCTTCTCTCCTCCCCGTCCGTCTCCCCCTCCTCTCCCATTTCCCCCATCCACTCCTCCTCTATTTCTATTCAGAAAAGGACAGGCCTCCCATGGGTATCAACAACATATGGAATATCAAGTTGCAGTAAGACTAAGCACACACCTGTCATATTAAGGCTGTAGAAGGAAACCCAGTATGGAGAATAGTACACCTTCACATCTTACAAGAACAGTAAGTATCCAGAGGGCCAGAGGGAGGCGAGGCTATGAACTTAGACTCCATCCCCAGTCACTTGCTCTTGTGCATTCCAAAACCTCCCAAAACATTGTTAGCATATATATGTACATATACACACATACACACTTACATACACAAACACACACACACACACACACACACACACACGTGGTAGATAACAGAATCCTCATAGTGTAGGAATGGCTAGCTGGTCTATGAATTCCCAATAGGAACAGCTATACATTGTTTAATATCCCTAATGGGTGTGTTGGTGAAATCTCTGCTGGGTCATTCTGCTTGTAAAATCAAATATTACTTCCAATACACAATTTGATGATAGTACTGATATATTCCCCACCAGTGTCTTGCTCAACAAAGACTGGCTGCAGAAAGCATGGTTTTTCTAAGGTGACCTGGCTGGCTCTTAGTATGTCAAAACTGATGTAATCAGCAGATCTTTGATCATGATAAGTTGCACTGCATGTGTCAGAGCTCAAACTCAACAAATGACAAGTGAGATATCTATAGTTTGGTGAGACCTACTTGAATATAATCAAAACTGAACTCTCAGATTCCCTTACACTAAATTACTATATAAAAGTTGATATTTGCATATCATATACTGTGGGCTGTGGCATCATACTATTGTGAATATCTTCAGCAATTAATTCACTTAATCTTAACAAGTTTAAGGTAAATGTAACTTTCACATGCATTTTACAAGTTGAAAAAAATGAGGCACAAACAGTCATCATTTGTGCTAGAGTGAATATTCAAGTTCAAAATGTTTAACTTCAGATTCCATATATCCTCTGATAATTTAAAAGTCATGGCACTCAGTGAAATACCCTTTCCTTCTTTCTGATGCTTTTACCCTACAATCTCCCAATCACTTTCTCACTGCCACTCCGCTGTCTCTACCTTCTGTACGTTCTTAACAGAATGTAAGTATTTGTCTTCCTCTCCACATTAACTGTTACCATCATTTTGTTAACTTTGGCGGTAAAATAGAATTGAAGGCAACAAGCCTTCAATTATATTTCCAAGCATGTATTCCTCACTCACAAAACTGTACTTTTTAAATACCTTTTCTTTTAAGAATAATATAATTACATCATTCCCCTTTCCTGTTCCTCCCTCCAAACCCACCCACATAACCACCCTTTTGCTTTCTTCCAAATTCATGGCCTCTTTTGTCATTGGTTGCTGTTACATACACATACGTATACACATATATTTCTAAATATAACCTACTCATTATGTATAGTGTTACTGATATTTTCTGTGTTTTCAGGGCTGAAACTATCCAACACTATTTTGTGTCGGATAAGCAATTGGCACATCTTCCATGAGAAAGACTATTTCTTCCATTCTCACAATCACATTTATGATTTTTGTCATTACCAGCTTCTGTTCTGTCTATAATATGCCTAATTCTAAGCCCTTTCTAGTTTTCTACAGAATGCTTCCTCTAATTTTCAAGATAATGTACACTCTCAATGTCAGTTGGACCACCTTTCTGTTGACTCCTCTGTATTCTACACATACCCTCCCCTGCCATTACTTTTGTCTACATGGAGCTCTTATTAAACAAATCACCACATCCCTAGCCCCTCAGTGCACTAAGCTTCCATCTCACTCAGCTAGAAAATCTCAAAATAAATTAAGTATCCTCCTTTCCCTCATCTGTACTATGTAGGCTGAGCAGTATTTAAAGAAATGACATCAACGTTGCCTGATGATTCCAGTTCCTTACTTGGCTGGGTCTCTCATTCTCAAGTTTTTCTCCCATCTCTTCAAAAATCTCTAAATCTGGAGTCTGGGTAGATGGGTCCTCAGATAAAAGCACTTGCTGCTCTTGTAGAGAACCCTGGTTTGCTCTCTAGAATTCACAGGACGACTCACAACCATCTGTAACTTGACTTCCTGGGCTTCTGTTGCCCTCTTCTGGCCTCCACAGACACTGCACACATACAATACACATATATCCATTGTAGACAAAACAGCCTTGAGCCATATAACCAAACCCTTTTGAAAAAAAAAATCTCTAAATGCCCACACCCGGAGTCTACCTCCTCAGGAAATAATATCATCTCTTCTAAATCACCACAGAAAATATGAAAAGGTCATGAGTATATTGCCACACCTTTAAACCATTAAACCTCCAACTTTTTAATCCACACTAATGTATTTACTCCTTTTGTGTCATAACAAGAAAGCTATTACTCTGCCCTCCTCTCATATCTAAAGCTAACATTGTCATATTTTAGGGCCTCAGTATGTGTATTATCTTCTCTCTTCTTCCTACCTTCCCTACTGGTTATGTTGTCAGCATTTAAACACCTCAAAATCCTCTTAACAGAATTAAGTAAAAATCCCAACCACCCTGACTTTATATGCTATACCTGCTGTGTTCACCATTTCATCTTTCCTGCAGTCTGAGCAAGCTAACCACATGCTGACTACTTCCATCTACAATTCATTGTCCAATACAGGGCATTCTCACTAAAATTGAAGAATCAGTGACTATCCATTATACCGTTAACAAGGGTAGTTACATTTTGTCATTATTTCACTAGACTTTTTACCAAATACTGTTAATCCTTCCTTTTTGAAGATAGTTTTCCTTGGTTGCAATCCTCAATTGTCCTCAAAATACCACTATAATCTCATTGTTCTCACCCCACTATTCTCAGTTGCCTTTGGTGGCCTTTACTTAAGGACTTGATCTTTAAGCGCCAGAGCTAGGCCTTCACAATCTGTTTCTCTTCTCTCTCCTATTTATATTTTCTCCCTAGGTGATATCATTTTAATGGCATGGCTTTAAATAACATTTGTATGCTGACATCTTCCAAATCTTGCTACTGACCTTGAACTCACTTTTGAACTTGAGACATATGTCCAACTTTCTTTCTTCTCCCTTTGGATATTTTAAAACCATCTTTAACTTTCCATCTCCTAAACTGAACTCATGTCACATCTTTAAAATATGCAGATCCATCAATTTATGTACATAATTGAAATAGTATCATGATTCACCTACTGGTCCAAGCCAGAAAACTTAAAAGTCACCTTTGGCATATCACTCCAGAATTCATCATTAAGTTTGGCTAATTCTGTTCCATAACTGTTTCATGATTGAGCCATCTTCTTTGTATCTCACTGTCACTACCTTATTAGACACAAGTATTTTTTCTTTCCTATATTATTTTATAGCCACCATAGTTTGTCTCTCTGCCTCCAGTTTTCTGCCTCTCCAATTCATTCTCCATAACCAGATTGATCTAACACCATTTTAGCATCGTGTACCTCTTCTTCAATAACATCTAATTATTTTTAGTGTGAAGTTAATAGTCCCTAGCATGGCAATAAGTCTTTGCTCTCTCTCATACAGTTATATAATACAGTCCTTGAATCTTCTTGCTGTATTCTTCCTCCATGGAATCTACAAAGCCATTGCTTTTTTTTTTTTCAACTTTCTAGAACAAGCATTATCAGTGAGTAAATGTACAATATAAATAATATGTAGACGTAAACTGAGTGAAGAAGGTTTAGTGCAATATTCCAAAGGTAGTAACATGTAGAACTTCAAGGGAAAAAACTCAAAATCTCTAATAATTATCCTTGTATGGAAAATGAAAGTAATAGTAGAAATGGAGAGAGAGAATCAAATCTAAGTGATTCAGAATTGTCAATAAACCCTTGTAGTGAGATGTTCACTTTGCCTGCTTCTGTGACACTGACCACGCCCAATGGGGGGTGGAGCCAGTGGCGGAAGTGACCTGTGGTACTAGGTCTGAGGAGGAGTTGGGAATGCTCCCTTGCTGGCAGGATGTGAAGAGGAGAGCATCTGTGGAACATGCTGGTGTTCATCTAAGTTGTAAGTTATTTCTCCCTGAATAAACATCTATTCGGCCTATTGGTTTGTCCTGATCCTTATTAAACCACAATAGACTTTAGTGAATTTACTGGTTATACAAGCTAGGAGATGGGGGAAAGGCCACAACAAACTCAATTCTCAAGGTCTAGGATAAGAAAAGTCTTAGTTATGTTTAAACTCATTACACTTTATATTTAAAATTAGAGTGTTAAAATGTACAAACATAAAACCATTGAGCTTTGACTGAAGATTTAACATTCAGGAGGCTGGGTATGGAATGTGATCAAAGGTGTTTAATTTGTGTCCACAAGAGAAAATTAGGATGTGTTTTTTTTTTTATTTCATAGTTATATAAATACATAAAAAGAGCAATTTTATAGTTTTCCCATACTGATTATTTACAAAGTAGAATTATATATAGAAGGGTAAACCAATAACCCAATAATGGCCAAAATGTAGAAGCTGAGAAATAAAAAATTGATATAGAAATATAATACCAACCTGGCAGCAATAAGCTATTTTATACCAATAATTGCTTGAATAAAAATTGTTGCTTTTTTCCAGTTAAAAAGCAGAGGTTAATAGGACATGTTTTAAAAACATGATTCAAGTGTGTACTATTTAGATTCAAAAATATTGCATATAGCCAGTAAAATTTAGCCTGGGTAGTAATATTAACACCAGAAAAAAATAGTCTTCAAGTTATAAAAATTAGTCAGAAAAGACCAAAAGAATATTAAATATTTATAAGAGAATCTAACCATGAAGAAACATAAAAATTATCGAAATGGAGACAACAACTTCAAAACAAGGATTGAAGGGTAAATATGCATCTAGATAATAATAGCGGGAGACTTCAATGTTCCACTTTCAGTATTATAAAATAAGATGAGAAATCAATAGGAAAATAAAGGACTTGAATAAACACTCCAAGTCAAATATAAACGATATACAGACAGACCTTGGAGATATTGCAGAGCTGGTTCAGGTTTCAGCAGCAAAATAAAACACAATAAAACAAGTCACATAAATTGTTCTGTTTTCCACTGAACATAAAAGTGATATATGTATAGACTACTGTAGTCTAGTAAGTGTGTGAAACAGTATGTCCTTAAAATGTACATATTTCA
The DNA here is from genome assembly GCF_943737965.1 of Phodopus roborovskii. Taxonomy (NCBI): domain Eukaryota; kingdom Metazoa; phylum Chordata; class Mammalia; order Rodentia; family Cricetidae; genus Phodopus; species Phodopus roborovskii. The sequence goes on along the minus strand of NW_026125928.1, from coordinate 531,877 downwards.
ATTCAAAAATCCTTTCTTATTAAACGTGCTAACGATTGCCTAAGCCTTTAACACATCATGATATTTTGTTGTTAGTTGAAGATGATGCTTAGAGTTTATGGCTGAAGAATGGCCATGTAATTGTTGAGGTCATATTTTAACACAAAACAACAAAGTATGCCTTGTCAATTAACTATTCCTTTCATGAATATTTCTCTGAAGCCTGTGATGCAATTTGATCTTACTCAATGGAGAAATTTTAAAATTTGGAGTCACTACTCACAACTAGGTTCACACAATACTCAATTTCTGCATGGTTATGGAAAAAATGTATACAGAATCCTCACTAGTAGATTCCATTACAATAAATTATGTTCTTTGTTCATCCATAAGATACAGTTCTTCATCTACCTCAGAGTTTTATCATGGTATTGCAGCAATTCACTTACATGTTTAGGTTTCACTTCTAATTTTAGCTTTGTTGATATTGCTACCACATTTAAAGATACCTCTTCAGCTGAAATGTTGACCACTGGAAAGTCAACTGTAGAGGTTGGAATCAGTCTATTAAATTCTTGTTATTGTTGATATTTTGACTTCCTCTCCTAAATGATGATTTCATTAAAGTCTTTAGCTAATACATAAAAATCTTAGAACTAGGTACTATATAATGTTATAAGATGTATATGATAAATATTATAAAGTTCAAATGAGGACAAATGTTCTCCTTCCTCATATATTATGAAACATTTTTTAGCTTTCTAAGAAGATGTACTACATTATTCTCTATCTATAGCCATTTTCCTTGCAATACAACTACCAATAAAGCTTTGTCACTTTCTTATTAATCATGAGTTTACTCATTTGCACTTTTCATTTCCTTCATTAACTTTTCCTTTGTATTCACAATGTGACTACCTGTTTGGCACAAGAGTCCTAGCTTTTATCTCATATAAGTTCAGAAAATTGGGGACCAGGTTGCCTTTTGTTGTGTTTTATTTTTTAGATAGGTTTTCCTGAAGTACTTAAAGTTGAACTTGAATTCAGTATTTAGATGGTCAGTCTCAAATACAGCATCATCCTGCCTCAGTTGGCTAAGTTCTGTGTTATAGATGTGTGCTATCATACCTGATTTGGAGATGGGAATGAGATAGTGACTCACTATGCAACCCAGGTAGACCTTAATCTCACATATCCAGGGCTGATTTCAAATACATAGTTCAGTACGGCTGCCTCAGATTCTTGAGTACTAGAATTATAAAGCATACATCACCATACCCAGATCCTATCACAACTTTTTTCAAAATTTTCTCATTAACTTTAGCACTTGTAGATTCTTTCATTTTGAGTGATATGCACAGGATTCCTTTATTTGAACACTTAGAGTCCATTACTGGCCATATTAATCTAATTTGATGATTCTGTACAAAGAAGAGGAAAGCCTGAAGAGAAAAATGGGAGAAGATCTAGCTGGTCAGTGAGTAATCAGATCACATACAACATATATTCATTCAATACATTATTTGATGTGTGATAGGAGATGCCATTCTGTAAATATGTTTCTCATACTGGTTAATGAATAAAGCGCTGTTGGCCAATAGGAAAGCAAGATAGGCAGGACTAGGAGACAAGGAGGAGAGAGGAAGTAGTAAGGAGGAGTCAACATGGAGAGACTGGAGAGAGCAAACGCCGGCCACACTCCCCAGTAAGATGAGACCACGGGGAAATACGTAGATTAACAGAAATGGGTTAATACTTAAGACAGAGCTAGCTGATAAGAAACAAGTAACTGGCCAACAGAATTATATCAAATACAGAGTCTCAGTGTGTTATTTGGGGCTGGCGTGGCGGTGGGACCAGCTATAATACCATTAAACATTTTGATCACAGATCACAATAAATGTATGGTAACAATGAAAAATCTGATATACTGCAAGAACCACAATAATACAATGTAAAAATATGAAGTAAGAACGTGCGTTGGTGAAAGTGGTGCTGATGTATTCTCAATGCATGGTTGCCACAAAACTGCAACTTGTGAAAGGTAAGTATAATGATGAGTGTTAGGTGCAATAGTGAAGTTTAGTTAAAGGAAGGGCTTTTTGCTGTTGTTGTTTGTTTTTTTGTTTGTTTTTTTAATAGGCTCTTACTGCGTACTTCACTATATTGACCAGGATGTCCTTAAGATCACAAAGATCCACCTGCATTTATTTCCTAAGTGCTGGGATTAAAGACATGTGCCATCTACTAAACCAGCATAAGTAACTTTCTTAAGTGCATACAGAACATTTTTCAATAATATATATTTTAAATTAAAAAGATAAAATCATACATAGCATTTTCTCTGGCTGCAACAAAATGAGCCCATAAATAGAAATCAATAATAAGAAAGTTACAGAAAATTTTGGAAATATATGGAGCATAAACAACAAATAAGTCAAACAAATAATATGTCATACAAGAAAATTTTAAAATGCCTCAAGAGACCAATAAAGATAAAAGTAATGACAATTTATGTGATACACTGAAAGCAATACTCCAAGTAACACTTACATTGTAAGCACATGCATTAAAAAGAGCCAAATTGATTAGCTAATTTATGTGTAAGGAACTAGAAAAAGAACAAATTTAACCTAAAAGAAGCAGAGAGAAAGAAATAATAGGTACTGGGCTACACATATGTAAAAACAGTTAATTGAATTAACATTAGAGAAAAACCAACAAAAGCAAAAATTAATTCTTTAAAGGGATTTTAAATCATTATACTGCAATGAACTCACAGGTAAAACCATCACACAGCTAGATTAAACACCTGCCCAGTCCCAAATTATGCACAACTCAGTGAACTTCTATACAATTAGGACAGCCTGTCTGAAGCCATGGAGCTTTACTTAGGCTTTTACAGTTTCATTATCAATTTAATTCTTATGTGCTACTAGTAAAGGAAAAATATGAGAAAGATGAAATTAAAAAAAAATTAGCTTTAGTTTACTTCAAAAATGACCAACAGAGCAAGCTCTAGGCTAACCAACTCTACAGAACTGTCTCCAAGAAAACAAGTCAAGACCAATAAATTTTAGCAAGATGCACTAAAATAAAAATGGAAATATTCAAATAACTAAAATTGTTAAATGAAATAGGGTACATTACTGACACCAAAAATGTAAAGGGAAGAAATACTTCCTTATTCAACTAGTAAAAACAAAAGAATTCAACAAAACTAAGCACTATTTTCATGGCACAAACATTCAACAAGCTAGGAATAGAAAACAATTTCTTCAAAATTCTAGAGAAAGATGGCAATTCCATCAAACTCAGTAGTGAAACACTGAAAGATTTTCCCCAATTTCATGAGAAAACTGAGGTTCCCTATCATTCTAATTCTGTGTAACATTAAATTAGAGGTTCCAGCCAGAACAATTTGGGAAGAAAAAAGAAAGAAGTCACATCAAAATTGGGAAAGAAAAACTAAAACTTACAGATAGCAAGAAAGATCTTATATAGATAGCATCTTTACAAAGTCCACCAAATACACACTAGAGGGGACTGATAGACTGGCAATGTTATAGCATATAATATCAAATATTCATGTACCAGTTATGATTCTATACACTAGTAATGAACAATCTCAAAATAAAATTAAGAAACAACATAATTTGATATTATCAAAAGAGTGTAATATTACTAATAAATGTAACCAAGAAGGTATAATATTTACATATTACTAAAAGAAAAGGAAGTTTAAATAAATGAAAAGATATAATAGTTCCTAAAGTTATATAAGAATGTGATTTCATGAATATCAAAAATTTAATAAATTTTTTAAGAAATAAAAATCCCAATCTTCAAATTTATATAGAATTGGGAGCTGCACAAAGGGACAAACCACTAAAAAAAGACTAAAGTTGGATTCATACTCCCCAAATTCAAAATTTAATACACTTTAATAATCAAAGGTGTTTGGCACTGGTATAGATGTATAGAGACCAGTGGAATAGAATCAAGAATTCAGAAATAAAACATGTTTATGACCAAATTTTTTTTGAAAGTCTGGAGTGGGCAAATTTTACTCTTATCAAGAAGGTGTGATCAGAAGAACAGAATCTATTGATTTTCTTTTCACAAGGTACCAAGATCATTCAAAGGGGAGAAAGAATAGTTTCTTAAACAAACAGTTCAGGGATGACTCTATATCTCCAAGCAAAAGAATGAAGTTGGATCCATATCTCTTACCCTATAAAAGGGACAGTTAAAGTAAAGACCATACCTACCATTCCCATATGTTACTCAGAAAACAGTAACAGAGCAACAAGACTTGATTAGAGTTTGCCTTATCAAAAGTTACTGTCAGGAAAGGTCCTTTTCAGTGACTAATGTTTGATTAGGTTCTGTGATTCTGTAATTCTACTTTGCAGATTTGCTCAGTGCAGTTCCACTTGCATTCTTATTAATCTTGAGCACAAGGAAGTCTTTAACTAAACCATTAACTGTGTTTCTATTTGCATTTCTTTTGTTAAATTTAATGACTATTTAAACGAAGACCTCATGCCTTGATTACAGGCTTCCTGCTCTGATATAAGCTTGAATATACCTTTGAATAAAATATATTTTCAATTACAGTCATTCATGGCCCCAATTCAAGCAAAATTTTCATTAAATAAATAATTAGTCTTGGCAAAAGAAGTGTGTCTTATGAATGTGTGGTTTAAATGTGGTAAATGTTCCATGTGTTGGTCTTTAAAAGTGACATATTTCTACATATTTATATGTTATTGGCTAAAAATTGTCCAAAGCAAGAAGTGCAACCCTGACTCACCAGAACCTTATTTTATAAAGCAAGAGCTTGTTCATCTGATTAAAACAGATATTCCACACTTCCTCCTGCACTTTGCTTTGCAGAATTTCTGATCAGAATCCCACAATTCACTTTAGTGTTGTTTGACTTCCTGGGGCAGGCATAGTGCTGGGTGTTAAAACCTACAATCACACCAACTTACTTTTCAACACTCCACAGTATTTTAAGAATAACCTCTTCTTACATTCTGTTCCATTTCTTTTGCTTTTGTCATTGTTGAGATTTTCTGTAGCAGGCAGATAGTTAGGAGCAGCTGCTTCCTTGAAAATAAATATCTGCTTTCAAAGTATTCAATGGATGACAGTCTTCATGATGTCCCATGCTCATTTTGATGCTAGGAACATTGTAAAAATACAAGCACCATATCTAGAGCAGTCATAAGAAATTTCATGTAGGGTTATGGCAAATGGCAAGAGCTTAATTTCCAGGGAAGAATCTTAATGAAAAAAGTCAGTGTTTGGAGACAGCAAAGGGATGAGAAATCTAGACTAAATTCCATCAAGAAACTTGTTATCTATGAAAATCAGTAACCATTTCTTTTGGGGGCAAAAGCAAATTATTATGCTGGAATTATTCCTTGACATTTGATGCAATAATCAACACACTAGTGATAGTGTGCACTTACTATAGTGATAGTGTGCACTTACTAAAAGATAAATGATAATGTGGAGGTATAGACGCTGGAAATGATCAAGCCAATCATTTGTTGAAATTGATTAATTTAAAGGTATCTTTTGTTTTTCTCACAAATATTCAGTATTTTTAAGGCTGCATACAACACAAGGTATGTGCATGCCATGTGGGTTGAACTAAAATAAATCTGTTCTTTAAAGTAGGACACTAATGAGAAAAGTTGTCAACATGGAAGTGATTTGCTGCTAAAGGGTCATTTGGTCCCATATAGAGACATTTAATTTATCATGAGGGGGGAATGGACCAGATCACCATTGTAAGGTAGTAAATAAAGCATATTGGCACTGCTAGCCATCCAATAATGAACAAAACATCTCTAAAACTAGGAATCATTGGGCTCCAAATATGAACAGTATCAAAGCTAAGAAACTATAAGAAAAGTTGGAAAACATATCAATCTTTTAGGTTCCTCATGTCAATCTTTTTTTGTTCATGATCCTTCACTAAATTTGAATCTACATATGCCATTTACCACTATAGCCAAGACTGTAAGAAGAAAGGAAAAGTTACCTAATTCAGGTAATTCACAGCTGCAATATCACAGTCATAACTGTCAAGAAATTTGAATACAACAAACCATGAAGGCAAACCAGCCTACCATTTTGCTAGATGGGGGTCTTCAATATGTTGGTTACTTTCAGTTTGGCTTTGAACCTCTATTGTAAACAACCATGGGAAATGTTAACAAACTAGAAAGGTGAAATATTATCCTATCTATAGAGAATATGAGCCAAACCAGGGCTGACCAGAAGCCCAAACAAACCTTGGGCATCTGCTTAAATTAATTTCTCATGCTAAGAGAGCATCCATTAAGTTTGTTATGGAATGCATAGATTTTAGAATTTTGAACTGTTGCTGCCATATCATTTTGTTCATGGATTTGTTAATCTAAAATAGTTTAAAGAATGGTGTAGAAGCTGAGTGAGGCAGGCTCAAATAGAGAAATTTTGATTTTAACCATAATCCACAGAGAAATCATCAAAATCTGAAGGCACACATAGTCCTGTATATTAAAGACAATCACAGTATGTAGAGGACCTTTGAAGAAAACAGCTCACAAGAACGAGGATTTCCTTCTGGCTGAGTGTGCTGGGCTTGGAGAAGAAACCTCAGCTGCAAGGCAGTTTAGCAAACTGAAGTTGGAACCCCCCAAACTCTTGTCCAAAGCCAGCATATTCTACTTACCCTGCAAATCAAGGGAAGGAGTCTCTTAATTACGACATAATTCTTTCTTGCAGAGAAAGCTGCACGTTAGAGTTTACTGGGTCACAGTAAAACTGCCTAAGAACAGGGGGAAAGGGCAGAAAGGTCTCAGAATCAAGCAAATTTTTATAAAACCATCCCCTAAGCCAGTTTTTAGAACCATGTCCTGGAGTGTTTAAACAGTGAAGTTCTACCCTCTCCCTTGCCAGGCTCTGGACTCTTAAATGCCTCAAAGTAATTAATACCATCCTTCTTCAATGTTTGTCTTGCACACAACAGCTTACTACTCCAAGATAATGAACCACCTCCTTTCTAGGAGATCAAAGGACAACAGGAAAGCGGTGTGACCCGAAGGAAAGTTGCTACTTCTCCCAACGAACTCAAGCAATCCCTGCTAAAGAGGAACTGTAATGGAAACCCTCAGCTGTTTAGGCAAGGAAAGCAGTTTTGGCTTTTTCAGAAAGTCTGCTCAGGCTCACAGTGTGTGTTCCAGGCGACAGCGGGAAGTACAGCTGAGTTTTTTTTAAAGCTGGGGTTGTTCTGAGAACTCGGGCAGGGGGAAAAAAAAAACCGTGAAGCTTGGGGTACCAGCGTGGCATCCAGAAAAGCGGCGCTTTGCATGCATTCTATTTTCTAGAGAGAACTGGGAAAGGAGACAAAGCAGAGATCAGAGCATCGGTTGGGTTAGGGTCTTGAGATGCTGCAGGCTAAGGGACAGAAGTGCCTATAGGTTCAGGTAGAAGTCTCTGGCTTGTGGTGGGGGTGGGGTTATTCAGCAGGTTACAGACGCATTGTAAAGGGTTGGCGTTTGGAAACCTTCAGAACAGGGTAAGAGGGGCAACCGGGTTGAGGAGTGAACAGAGAGGTGTGTCAAGTGACCTGAAGACACAAACATCTAAGAGACTCCCAAGTGTACAGTGGCACCACCCTTCCCCCACTGCCCTCCCGAAACACTGAGGCCAAAACTAAGCAACTTGGTTCCTCATCCTCATCCTCCAACAAGACTATCAATCTCTGTTTCAAGTCTAGGCTGGATTTTGCGCTCCCGGGGGCTGCCGGCACCAGGTAAAACTGGATCTGACAGCTAGAAACTGGCTCCAGAAGCTGCCAGGTCCCTGACGACACCGAGCCCCCTGTTCCACTGTCCCGCGGGCCACAGGCCCTCACTCCAAACTCCTCTTCCTCCAGGATGACCCGCACAGTCCAGGCGCCACTAATACAGAGCCCTAGTTGAGATGGACCGGTAGGGGTTACTGCCCAAAACAGGAGACACTTGGGTAAACGGGTAAAAGGGAGATTCTGTAAAGCAGGCGCCAGAGGCGCTCCTGTACCCGCTCCCCTCACCCGAAGCTCAGCCTCCCCTCGCCCCTGGGGTCTCTGCCACCACCCAGGAGAGGGGGAGTCTTGGGAGAACCAAACGAACGAAACAGAAAATTCCGTACCGAGGGGGGAGAGATGAGACGGTGGGACGGGGCAGCGGGGGGCTGACTTGGGGCTGCGGCTGCGGCTTGCGGCTTCTTTCCACCCCTGGCCACCGAGCTACAGAGCCGGGAGGAGCGGCTGCCCCTGCAGGCTGCCCCGTCCTCCTGCTTGCCCTCCCCCCTGCCCGCCTTCCCCGCCCCGCCTGCCCGCCCGCCCGCCTCTGCTGTGAGGCGACCGCCAGCCAAGCTTTGGCCAGGGGCTGGGGGAGGTGAGAGGTGCTTTCTCCAACCACTGTTCCTCTGCTCCCTCCCTCCCTCTCTCTCTCTCTCTCTCTCTCTCTCTCTCTCTCTCTCTCTCTCTCTCTCTCTCTCTCTCTCTCTCTCTCTCTCTCTCTCTCTCTCTCACACACACACACAATCAACCGCGACGGGTTCTCCACAGCTCTCAGCCACCCCCAAAAAAGAGAGAGAGAGGGAGAGGAGCAGCAGCAGATGAGAACCTAGAGCAGAGAGAGGAGCTCAGGGTTGGACATTTTGGGATCTAGGGGTGGGGAGGAGAAAGGGAGCGCGCCTCCTTGATTTTTCCCTCTCCACCCCTCTTTGCCTTTCTCTCCCCTAGGCTGGTATGGGATTTTCCTGAAGCAGCAGCAGTAGGGAAGAGAAACCTTTAGTCTAGAAAAGAGGATTGGAGAGATGACCGGAGCTCCCATCAGCTACCTAGCTTGAGGGTGCCTGGAAGAGTGAATGCGGTTCCCCTCCACACACCCCCCTCCACACGCTCCTCTTCATACCAGGGTGTCAGCTATCCTCAATTTGCCGGCGTTGGCTTCTCCCCTTCCTCTTATTGTTTGTGGTTTGCCGCGTGCAAGGGGGTGCGTGTGTTTGAAGGGGCTCAGGTTGGGAGAGAGAGCTGAGAGAGGACGAGCGAGAGCAGGGCGGGAGCACCGGTGGAGCCCAGAGTTTCGGGCACTGGCGAAGGCGAAAGGTGAGGAGGTTTGAGCAGTCAGAGGGAAGTTTGGCAATAACTGAAGAGCAAAGAGAGGAGCCCGGGTAGGAGTCAATCCTTGGGCCCCTCTCAGCACCCTGATCCTTTTGCCTGTGCTCAACCAACCACCCACCCACACGGCAGCCTCCAGGCACGGGACTGTCCCAGGCGGCCGCCTTGTGCGCGCCGCGGAAGACGAGTCCGGTAAGGCTGTTGCTCCAAGCGCCCTGGTGCACGGACTCCAGACAACAGAAATCTGAAGAAAGCTCTTGGCCTGGGGTAAGTTGATAAACGGCGCAGGTGCTGTCCTATTTGTTGCTGGGGAGCAGCAGCCAAATGAGGCTTGAATGAAGGTGCTGAGCTGCTGTGAGCTGGAAAGGTGCTGTCTGGCTGGCTGTGGGCTGGGGTGGTGGGATGCAAATGGGGACCAGCAACAGATTGTTTGGGACACCTGGGAGAGCCATGCAATGGAGGAGGGAGCCTTGGGAGATTTAGGACAAGATACCTTTGGCACCTGCCAAAAGCATCCTTTTCATTAGCAACCCCCCCCCCGAATCAGAGCCTGGAGAGTGATTTATTGTGATTTCCTGGGATAGATATTATGCCCCCACCCCACCCCGCCCCCAAACAACCTGCTCCCAGACCTCATCCTAAGAGTCCCGGGATGCGTGTTAGAATAAAGATCTCAATCTTCAAAGACAGCCCCCAACGGCAGAGAACCAAGAAGCCGATCCATGAGGGCTCAGGGACCAGAGCTCCCATTTCCCTTGCTTGTTTTATAACCTTCAAATTTAAGAGCTGGCCAGCTCTGTTTACCTGGATTCGTTTAAGAAAGCCAGAAATGCAAAAGAGGGGTATTGCTCAGCTCTGGGCTCTAAAGTGGACACTGCTCTGCAGCATAAGCAAGGACTGCAACAGTCACAATCATGTCCCACATACTCAGGTTCTGAGCTGAATTCACAGACCCTGGCCTTTTTGTGTGGTCTGTGAGAAAGAATGGGAGGAGGTCTTTTTCCCTATTGCCAAGGTGGGATGTTTGGACCACAGCCACACACCTGGTGATAGCCAAGTGTTTAGTGATATTATCACTCCCTTATGAAAAGTCTGGAGCCGGGAAACCAGCCTGGAAGACAGAATCTATGAACTTTACCCGAGTTTATTGTATGAATAGGAGAGGCAAAGACTCTCCCTGGCTTCAAATGAGTAGTAATTACTGTACTCGCATGATACGCAGAGCCACTTGTCTATTGTCATATTGTTATCTTCATAGTCTTTAGCTGGAATGACATGTTGACATATCAGTATTCCCAATCGCCTAATTTTTTGTTTGTTTCTTGGATTTGAGGGTATTCTACAGACCATCTGTATCCTTTCTCATTTCCCATCAAGTCTTAAAAGCTGAGATTTAAGTGCCTTTCACTAATCTAGAAAATCTACTAAATTAAAAGGCATGGTAGTGCAGCCACATAGTGCCAAGTTAGTTTTAAAGCAAATGTTTAGCCTGAGAAAAGGGGAACAACAAAAGTCTATAAGGTTGAACGAAGAACTGAATGGCACTTGAAGCCTGTGTTTTATTTCCAGGGTGGTGCTGTTTTCACAAACAGTATGTCTGTATTCATAAACCATATGTATGGGCTCTGTATTTGTATATAGATACTGTGATTTGGTTCTTCTGTGTGAACATATAGTTATTCAAGGGCTCCAGTCAACCCTATCAAGTCTGGACTCGGTTTCTGTAGAAGGGAGGGTGCTAAAAATGTGCTTTCAAAAGCACCCAGGCTCTTTAATTGAACTTTCTATTTATTAGATGCTACTGGAATATAATGAATTACCTCCTTTCAACTCGGCAAACAAGGGAAACCGATTCTGCATTAAGTGGAACTGTTTATGTTGCATCAGACAATTTGTTCTAATGCATACTGCTGAGAGACACAGAATGAGGATTACCAGGTCCAACCTGAAAAGGTGGCCATGCTGTTACTTTTCCCTCATTCTGACACAAATCTCTTCTTGGCTAGGTGAAAATAGCAAGGGCAAGATTACGGATGGCTAGAAAAGAACCAACACCTTCATGATTAGGGAAGAACTCAGCATCAACAAGAATGAAGCATAAGGTGTTGGGCATTTGCTCTATTTTTGGTACTATCTGGCTGCTGAAATGGTCAGGACCTGTGATTACTCAAGGGGCAAGGAGATAGATAGCTGCAATGAGTCAAAACCAATGTAGACCCAGCTTCCTTGATACAGATTGACCTGGCTTTAGCATAAACTACAAGAACAGACATGGATTGGATGATAACTGTCATCCTTTCCAGATATAAGATCTATAATTCTGAATCTATTCATTCTAGAATTAGCCACTAAAACAAGAGTGGCACACAGAATCACAGGAGGCAGGGATAGGAAGCCAGAGGTTCAGAGTGGGAAAAAGAGCAGAGGAATAGGAGAGCCAAAGACGTTTGCAAACACATGGAAAGAAATACGTCCAGGTGTGTGCTTTGGCTTGAAAAGGAATTAGTTCAGAAAATCACCTCAGATGTGAAGTGCTGTAAAAACTGCCTGCTTTTTGACTTGTAAACACTGAGTAAGTAGTAACAAAATTCCTTAGAGCCCGGGAACTGGGGACCTTGGAGGGCATTTTCAGGGTTGTCTTCTCATTGCACTCTTTAGCATACTGAACTCCAATCTACTAGCCACTCGGGTGTTTAATTATCAAATGAATATTTCAAACATGTCATGCTACTTCCAGCCTGCCTGGTTCCAAGTCTTCTAATTTGCCTTTCGCCTGGCTCCATTGCTGAAGAAAAGGAAACAGACCACATCTGACTGATTCACTTCTGCAGAGACTTCTGCTTGCCCCTGAAAACACAAAGCTGTTCAGATGCCTCCTTCTAGCTGGTGGGAAATGGGAACCCTCGTCATACTTGATGAAGTGCCCTGTGCCCCAAGATGCCAACAACTTATCCTTGCCCTGTTATTTTCCACGACTTTAGGGACAGGTGTGACAAATTTTGCAGCCTAGATTCAGAAATTATGCCAGTCTGGGCAGAATCAGAAGCTAATCAACCCCAAATGAGGACTACCGTGAAGTTAGCATTTATTTCTAGAGATGAGGAGCTGATGAATCTTTTAGCCATTCTCTGTAAAACTCACATCACTTTCCTCAGTTGATGGGCCCCTAAAGCTCTTTGTCCAAGTAGACTAGCAGACCCATCCTGCCAGCAAGGAATGATTCCTGGGTGACTCAGCTGTGGTCTCATAAACAAACATACAATTTACATCATCCTCAACTGAGTGAGAACAGATTGTTTAAAGAATAGAAGCTGGTGGGGCTCAGAAAAATTCCAGTTCACTGGGTCAAGGGAATTTTAGAAGTGCCTCGGATTTGGGTGCACAGTTGTCCCTTGGATCCTGACAAGCACTGAAATTACCCCTAGCCATTTTACATAGCAAAAGTCAGATTAAAAAGATGGTGAGAAAAACACAGGTTTAGTATTGTACTTTTTCGTATGGAGAAATCGGTACTTAGAAAGTAGAAATAGCTTGTTTAGATCACAAAACTAGCTAGTGGCCAACCCAAAACAAAAGCACAGGACGATCTTCTCATACTGAATAACTTTGATAAAGAGTTACAGAGATCCTTTCAAGAAAGTGACTGGATTCTAAAACCAAATTTGCAATCATTGTATTCTATTTCCTTCCCATATTTATAGTTACATGTTTTATATGATATAATGTCAAGTTTGTTTGGTTTGAGACAAAGTCTTATGGTGTAGCCTATTGTGATCTTGAAGTCTCAGTCCCCCTTGCTCAACTTCATTAGTACCAGGATCCCAGGCATCCTTTCTGTAACGGGCAGCTGTTATTTCCTTACCTCTGTAACTTATCTTCTCACTTATCACCTCTCTTAGAAACACACACCCAGACTGTTAATATGTTTCAGCTGTTAAAGGGACTTGTCAACAAGCCTGACAACTCAAGTTCAGTTCCAAGGACACACATGGTAGAAAGAGGTAGAAAGTACTGACTTCCGTAGTTCAGCTCTGACCTCCACACCTGTTCAGTAGTGTGTGTACCTCCCAATACATAAAATAAAGAAATCCAAATCACACACATACACAGAGAGAGACAGAGACAGATATACAGAGATGCCCATAACTGTTGTTCAGGAGGAGATCAAAGCTGACATAGCATTAACAAGTTTGTAACCAAATAATCTGCAAAATGAGAGAATTATAACACTCCATGGGATGATTGGAAGATGATTTGCATGAAATAAATGATACAGATAAAATAAGTATAAATAAAATTTTAATCTTAACCAAGGACACTGTTTTAAAAAACTCAATGGGGCAAACATATCATATATAAATCTCTATCTAGGTTTCAACGATGATTTCTTCAAAGAGCAAACACTTGACATAAGACAAAAGTACAATGCTTTATCAACATATTTTACAAAGGTGAGATCAACAGCAAGAATTAATACCTACATGTTCCTCATGTTCTTAGTTGTTTGCCATATTCCATAAAGTATCTCATTAAAAATCTCATTATAAAATAACTACATTGCAATTCCCATTTTATAGATGAAAAAGTATCTGGCGCTCAAGGGGATAATGTAATATACTGATTTTTATATACTTTAATGACTTAAGTGTGTATTATACATGTCACTATTTTACAGGTTAATAATAGTGACTCCCACTTCATCCCTACACACAGTAATACCTATGTGCTCATTTCGCTCACCTGTAAAATATGGTAGTACATAATATATGCAACTACAATGAAGTCATCATGCATTTGAATCTGTAAAGACTTAATTGGCATATATAATCTGTATAGCCTAATTGTAAAGACACAGAGGCAGAGCACAATCTCCAAGTGCCAGTCTTTTTATGTGTAAGATATCCAACTGCTGTTGAAGCTGAGGTTGCCCAACATGCTTCAACTTCTCAAGTAGATAAGATTCTTACAATATTAGTCATTTTAGACCATGCAGACAGCTATTTTCTAAGATTTCCATGGCCAAATTAATAAACAGTATACATTTTATCAATTGTTGAGCATCTTTGTATTAGCTTTCTATTTCTGCTATGACAATTTAGCATACACTTATTAATGTAGTACTTTTTATTAATTTAAAACAGGTCAGATTTATTATTGTTCATGTCATTTTATAATGTCATATATCAGAACTCTGCTGCAAAGCCTCCCGGACTGAAATCAAGGGGTCATGAAGACAATATTCTCTTCCAGAAGTTTGAGGGGAAAATCAATTCCCTTGCTTGTGCCAGATTTCTTGGCACAATTCACTTCCTTGAGTATAGGACTAAGACCCAGAGTGCTTTGATGGCATTAATGGGAAGTCCTTTCTAGCTACTAGAGGCCATTCGCATGCCTCAGTCTCCTTCTTTCAAGACAGAGAGAGCAAGTTGAATGCCATCACATCTGTAATCTCTCACACTTCTTTATTTATGTCTCTCTCTGATTTTTCTCTTTCCTCTCCTGTTTTATTTTAAAGTTGATTTACAAAGTATATTTATATAAAAATAGGAGGTAAAGTGGGATGTTTTTATTTTTGCATACATTGGGAATCAATCAACTGAAGGTGATTACTATCTATCTCTGTCTCAAATTTCTATCACATTTGTATGGTGAGTACATTCAAATTCATCTTTTCTAACTATTTTAATATGTATAATGCATTACAGTTTCTCCAATCTACCTTGACTTAAGGTGGGAGTATTACATTTCTATGCAAAAAAATCCAGGATACCCTCTATATTTATTCCATTTTTATTAATATATTTTTTATATTCCAACCCCAATTTTTAACCTCTACATTTAAAAGCCAACTATTTAGTAAATTAATGCTATCTGACACCCCTTGCCATGTAACATAACAAAGGCAGGTTCTAAGGGTAAAGGTTGTGAACTGGAGGACCACATTCTCTAGCACAGTCTTCTATGTACTGAATAGTATAATACTTGACATTAAATGATTGTGAGCATAATTTATTTGGCAATGAGAAAGGAGGAACCAGAAGTTACATAGTAGCATATTACATGGCTATTAAGTTGTACAGACCTCTATTCCTTTAAATACTGCATTTTCCTCTCTGGCCTACATTATACTGCCTCTTTGTTATCAAAAAGCTCTTAGATTGTTATGATTGTTTGTTTGCTCTGTTGTTAAAGTTATTTTTTAATCATACTTTTAGTTTCCATAGTTTTAGTTATCAATGACCAACTTCAGCCTGAAATATTAGTATGAAAAAAAAGGAAAATGCCAAAAGTAAATAATTCATAGAATCTCAGTGATGCACCCTTCTGAGTTGTATAATGAAATTTTATGCGGTCCTATTCTATTCTGATCTGGACCTGACTCATCCTTCTATCTAACATATTAACACTACGTACACTACGCATTCATTAGTCACTTTGTGCCCATTCCCATTACCAAATTTATCATAGTGCTTGTGTATAAATAACATTTGCATATTAGCCCAACATTACCTCACAATCCCTATGATAGTCACAACATTTTATATTATCACATAAAAATTTTATCATCTCACAACATCACAGAAAGAAAGATGATTACACTACAACAAAATATTTTGAGGAGACAATATACAGATAATTTCCATTATAGGATATTATAGACATTATAGTTATTCTATTTTATTATTCACTGTTGATATCAGTCTCTTAATGTGCCTAAATGTTTTTAAGCGGGCAGAAAAGATGAATTTACTCCTTTAAAATTTTAAGGATTTATTTATTTTATTATATTTATGTGCATGAATTGAATGTTTAACCTGCTTTCGTGTATATGCACCACAAGTGTATCTGGTGCCAGAATAAGTCAGAAGAAAGCAACAGATTCTCCAGTTCCCCAATACTAGAGTTACCGATGGCTATGAATCACCACGTGGATTCTGGAAAGGAAATTGAACCTGGGTCTCCTCTGCAAGAGCAACAAGTGCCCTTAACCACTGAGCTAACTCTCTAGCAGCCTCTAAATCATAAGTTTAATTTTATCATAAAAGTGTATGTATAAGAAAAAGCATAGTATAAATGTAGTTTAGTTTTATCTACAGTTTCAGGTACTAAGTTTCATAGAATATAATATATTGGCTCCATGGTTGGAGGAATGGTGGTAATTATTTTCTGCATAACTGTGACTAGCTACCCAAGCAGCTTAAGGAAAAAGGTTTATTTGGCCTCATGATTTGATATGCTTTATGGTGATGAAGGAACTGTGACTATGTAGCAGAGCTGTTGTTGATAGTCTGGGAAGAAACAGACATGGATGCTAGAAAACAGCAGGTTTCTTTTTCTTTCCTTATTCAGTCTGAAACACTACACCTGTATTTAGGATAGTTTTCCCCTCTGTGGTTAAATCTCTGAAAGTACCCTCCAAGCCATGCCTAGAAATGTGTCTTGTAGGTAATTCTAAATTCAGTCAAGTTGACACTGAACAGTGATCATCATGGGTTGAGGGGAGTCGGGGGCAGGGCACTACTATATTTTGTTTCCTGTTTTCTTTCTGTTATACTGTGCTAGGGAGGAAGCTTTGGGTTTTGTGTATGCTAGGCAAAGGCTCTACATGGAACCACAGTTCCAGCCTTTTATCTTCCTTATTAAAATTTCTTGAATAGATAATTTATGCCTGTGGTTCAAAAATCAAAATATATAAAAGAGTATTCAATGAAAACTTCATCCCCACTCTCTTTCCCAGCTGTATAACTACCATAGCCCCTATCCTTTTTCTTTGTTCTCATATAACATTTTTGAATGAAAATATAATCAACTATGAATAGAAAGATTATTTTATGCCATAACAAACTGAAGCTCCAGTCCATTTTATCTTTTTGTTGTATTTCCACAAAACAACTGTAGAAGAACTATCATCAATGTTAAGTGACAAAGAATTAGGTCAATCAGTTATTCAACCAACCAGTGATTAGCTAAGTTTCTAAAATTTGCTATATTCCCTTTAAACCCTTGATGATCACCTGAATAATGTATAATTTTAATGTCTCAATTTTGTTGTTTCCTGTCAATTTTATGCAGGTCCTTACAGAATCCCATAATCTCAGAATCACAAATTAGGTAGGAGACAAAAAAATAGTAGAGGGAACATGAGAGGAAAGATAAGGATAAGAATGCAGACAAGGAGGTGAGGAAGAGGAGCAGGAAGAGAGGATGAGCAGGCAGTCCACAATGCACAGTAAAGGGAAGAATGCTGCAAAGTTCATTACATATAGATATGTTACTGAAGAAAGTAATGAGGTGGTCTTAATACTACAAAGTTCAGTACTTTATTTGTAAATTGTCTTTAAAAACATGCCAGAGCTCTCTCTTATTGTGTAGAACAAACAACTCTTACATAATTGTCAGCGTTGAAACAGCCTATCACATAGCTAGGTAGTATCTTATATAGAAATTGGCACCAAAAACAAGTTTGGCTTACACATAGTTGAGTAAATCTGATAGGAAAACCAATGCACCAGAGATAATTTCATTTTCAGTCTTACTGTGAATATTTCTCTGTAGCTGTAACTTCAGAACCTTTTCCTCCTGGTGTGAGCAGAAAGTTATGCACATGCATGTAGTGAGATAATCCCATGGGCACGTGGTCAGTGCTACAGAAGGATTATCTCACTACACATGCATGTAACGTCTATCAACACAAAATAATATTTTATTATCTTTCTCTGTTTCTATCCTTCAAACGAGTGTTTTTCAAGCTATTGGCAATGAATTGTTAGTGTTCTGTTTAGTAGTCAATAATGAGTATTTTAATGAAAAAATATAATAACGTGAAAAACAAATGGTAAGAGTAAATACTACCTACTATATGAAACTTTTCCTTTTCAGTAACATACATGTATCAGTGAAATGTACTGTGTACATGTATGTGTGTATGTGTGTACATGCATGCCCTTGTTTGTGGATATACAGGGCCCAATGTAAAACGTTTTCCTTACAATTGGTTACTGGCAGAAAACTTGATCAACATTGTTTAAAATGCTTGAAACCATTAGACAGATGTTATAAATATTCTAAATCCTCATAAATAAATCAAGCCCTTTCCTTCATCTTGAAAACTTGATGTTTCTGAACATACTCTTCTAAGTAAAAGGATTCCATACTATTCCTTGATTTAGTAGTTCCTCTTCTCCCTTTTTGGGAAATGCTTAGAAAGCAAATATCCAAGAAAAATTAGGAAGCACAGCAAAAACTGGCCTTATTTCTTTCCATGATGCAGGAACATCATGAGATTCTTTACACATTAAAATTTGGACCTGAATTTCCCAGTTGTCATTTTCATTGGCATCTCGTAGATATAGTGCTCAGGGGACCCCAGTGCTGAATGTGGGCTGAAAGTCTGAAGCTTACATGAAATATTTAAACTCAAGAGCTTTTGGCTCTGCTGTCAGCTTCAGTGGTTGTCTCCAGGAACTTTTCCAAAATTAGAAACTTTTAGTCTGATGCTAAACACCAAGTGATGACGAAAAATTGACAACAAGAAAATAAAAATAATACTGTGGGATAAGGGTAGGAAAAGATTGATAAAGTGGTAATAAAATCATCCTGAGAGCTTGGTGTAGCACATTAATTGTACTGAAATTGTGCCAGGGAAGGAAAAATGAAAAGGCTAGCAGAGAGGACAGTACTTAAAAGTAACTAAATCTTAGTCTTCTAAGGGGGTTATTGATACACTATTTTTAATCAAAGGACAAGTTTTTCACTCACTGTAGACTTGTGCCTAAAAGGGGACCCTGTGCAAAACAAATATGCACTCTCATACTTTTTTCTCTGGAAGCCTACCAAATGGCCAAAAGTGAGTCACATGTAAGGAGAAAACATGAAATGAAATACTAATATGCCTGGATAGGGCATTTCAGTTTCAGTTAAGCTCTTTGTGGAAATTAACACAGTTATATTTCCAAAAGATATAGCTATGGCATTTGCTGTGGTAAAATTGTGGAGGGCTCTATGTATAAAGCTGAGTGAGGTTGGTTATAATTCAGTGTATGAAAGAGGTACAAAATGATTTGGAGATGGGAGGTAAACAATGATACCAATGTTCATGGGTGAATGTTCTCAAACAGCATTCAAGAAATAATGAACAAAAAGCAATCATACTCACTAAGAAGAAATTACAGAATCCCAGACACAAAAGTTAGAACAGAAGGTAAGTGAGGAATGAGGGCAAAAACCTATCAGGCTGACTCTGGCTCTATCATCTTATCATCTATGAAACTAATACTATCTACCTTACAAGAATGCTATAGTTTAAAGTGAGTTTACATATACAAGTTACTCAGCCCATTACCTACCAATTTTATTTATTACAGCGGATGATGTTGGTACATAGTGGTAAACCTACATACCAACAATGAAAGATATATAAAGAGTTGATACTGTAATAAATGATTATATATGTAAGAAAAACTTAAGCAAATATTACTGTAATTTTTAGTTGCCATGTATTACTAACTTTTCTTTTTCCTTGTTTCTGTGTTAAAATACTTAGATCTAAGCAACTTAATAAATAACCTTATTTTTGGTTCAATATTCAAGAGGAGAGTCCATAATAGCAAGGGAGTCATGGTGTCAGAAGCTTGATGATATTGGTCACATAAATTCACTGTGGAAAGTAGAGTGAAGAATGTATATGCTTAGCTAACTTCCATCTTTTTATGCAATTTGAACCTAGCCCATGTAATGTTTCCACATTCATTGAGCAGGGGTCTCCTCCCTTCAATTAATCTAATCTAGATAATCCCTCATAAATAGTCTTAAAGAGAGGTGATTCCCATGATGATGATTTTAGATGCTGTTGAGTTGCTAGTGTTGACTCTTATAAGTCCACCTCTTGTCAATTTGATGCCCAAGCATACATACCATTTTAGGTCATAATATTCCACCCTTTATTTCCATGGGCTCATGGCTCTGTCATAATACAAAATGTGCTCAGTTCAATTTCAAATAACCCCATAGTCCTTAACAGTCCAAAACTGTCCATTGTCTCTTCTGGGATTCAAGACAATGTCTTAAATAAAAGCACCAACCAATTAGAATTTTACATAGTTCCAATAAACAATTGCACAGAGAAAATATTCATATTATAAAGCAGAGGAATGGAAGTATAGAAAGGAAATATCAAACCAAGGTAAGCCTGAAACACAGAAGGGCCAACACCAAATCCTACAACTCTATCATCTAGGTTTTATGGTAGACTTTTCTAGGCTCCAAAGCCATTGTGTAACCCCATCTCTCTCTCTCTCTCTCTCTCTCTCTCTCTCTCTCTCTCTCTCTCTCTCTCTCTCTCTCTCTCTCTCTCTCTCCTCTTAACTGCAGCATATACAACCTCTCTTGGGTTTATCCCTGTTCATGCCTGCAGATTTCTTTTAACAAATGTCCCATGGTTCTGGCATCTTCAATGTCCAGGTATGTCTGCTGGAACTCAGACTTCACCTTCACAGCAACACAGAATGACCTCTCAAGTCTTTCTTGTAGTAACCCTGGTCCTACTACACACTGCCTTACTGCCTTTGCTTGGACTAGAGTTGCAGTGGCTTCAATCTGCCCAGTCAGTTGTTTTGGAGCATGGCATCACTTCATAGGCATCCTTTATTCAGGATTTCATCCTCTTAAATAAATATCCTTTTTCACAAATTTGGGTCTTTGATGGGTGGAGTTTTACATTCAGGACCTTTTCTATGGTCCCAGTGAAGAAAGTGCAGTTTCTCTTTAATAATTGCAGATGTCTTGCATTATCACCATTTTTCTACTTGTCTGCTATTTTAAACTTGCTCTCAAATTTCTCAACAAGCCTCATGTCTCTCGTACCTTTCTTGTTCTCCTTCACTAGAGTTCTAAGAACAGTAAGTAGTAGTAGCTATCATGAAAAGCCCTCCACCAAAATTTCAGTTTATTACATTTGAAGTCAACCTTGTGGGTGGCCTCTAGCTCTCTTACTGACAGAATTCTTTTCTCATGAAATTTCCTGAGACAGGCTCCCACATTCAGTATTTCTTTCACCATTCTATATGCCAAACTGCCACCAGAATAGTCACTAGGTTTTGCTTATATAGCTGGAAATTTTCTAGGCTGAAGTTCCAATGTCTACTTTCTTCCTGCAAACCAGGAAGAAAGCTTAAGAACCACATGATCATCTCTATCAGGTAACAAAGAAACTGTGCCCAAGGAACAGTGAAGGTGTGATGAAACACACAGATAATGAGCCAAGGTTTCAGTTTAGTATTAAGATTGGAGGAGTGGTGACAGCCTACTGAAAATGGCCACACAAACTTTTTTTTTTTTTTTTTTGATATGGCATTGGAATTTGAGGGAAAGGTTAAGGAATTGAGAAAAAAATTAGAACATCATATACATCGGCATATAAAATTTGATCTCTGGAAAATAGACTAAAACTATCCAAGGAAAAATATCCAAGGAAGAAACTCAGTAGAATAAGAGAAGCAAATACAATTTAACTTCAATGGCCCATGCTTACTAGAGAAAGAAGGATCCAACAGAGTGGCTGAAAGCAAAATGAGATATGTATGAGGCACTTCAGGGGATTCTCATAAAAGAATTTCAAATTTGTGACAGACACATTGTAAGGTATGCAATGGGTAATAATAACAGTTAGTTTTAAAATGTAAGTTCTCGGTGTTAATAGGTGGTAGAGAAATAGCTCAATGGTTAAGAGCACTTGCATTTGCAGCTCTTGCAGAGGACCTGGGTTCAATCCCCAGCACCCACAGGATAACTTATACACATCCATAACTCCACTTCTAGAGAATCTGACTACTACTTCTGGCCTCCTTTGTTACTGCTTACATATGGTGCACATACATACATACAGGCAAAAATTCACACACATAAAATAAAAAATACATCTTTTTTAAAAAGATGCATATTGTTTTATTGACTAGAGAAAGCAGGTAGGATTCAAGCATGGATTATGACTTGAATGACAGAAGATATTTGGAGATGTATTAGGAGTGCTATTCAGATAAGAACAATTATGTAATCAAAGGGGAGGAGTCAGAAATAGATGTATAAAGTGTAAGGAAAGAAAAGACTGATATAACATAAACAAAGAGAAAAAGACAAACAAAAAGAAGAAAAATGTTTTGTTTTTTGGTTTTTTTCCAAATCATCCACAATGCAAATCTGGAGTTCCAACTGAAGATTTAAAATGTTCAAAATCATCCTGTATTAAAAGCTGAATATTTCATGCAAATTTGTTCATAAAACTGGACCCCCCCCCGCCAGGGTTCTAAGTTAAGGGACCAAGTAAACAGCAAAGCTGTCAAAAAATAATAATGAATGGTCATTTAATTAAAGGAACAGGTTAGAATGACGACATATGTGCATGAGAAAAGGATGGTGAATTGGATTTGGGTCACACTGAAGTTCAGACGCCAATGGTGCATACAAATAAAAAATATTAAATAAGCAGTTAGATGACACTAAAACTCAGAGCAAAAATATGAGCTAGAAATATGAATTAGGCAGCAATTATCTAATACTAATAGTATAATAATACATATTTATTAAGTATATACTATATTAAACATACTGATCTAAGAGTTTTAAAAACAATAAAGTATTTAAGCATCACAATAATCCTATGAATACATTGCCATTTTTATCCCCATTTAACAAAAGGAATGAAAGTGAGACTTAGAGAGGACATACACTCAAGAGCACATGAATAAAGTCATGATTTAACCCATGTATGTACAGCTCAGAAACCTGTGCTCCTGGTAATACATCAACCATGGCTGCTAGTCACATAAGTAGAATCACCATAGCAGAACAGAATATGACTGTGAGGTGGTGTCTTCTGGTAATGCCAGAAGCTACACCCATAAAGTCTCAGCAGCATGACTGACTAAACAAGAGATGAACAAGGACAATAGACACACCAAAGTGGCCAGAAGGAAGACCATGAGACCTCAACACTACACAAAGAACTATAGGTATGCTGAGAGTGGGAGAAATTGTCTTCCCCAAGAAAGATCACACCAATTGGTTATTCAATACTAAATGGTCAGCCCTGGAAACATATGTACGTGTAATATCATACATACTGAGCAGGTTATATTTAGGAATATATATATATATATATACATATATTTATGCATGTAACCAAAGTTAATTGAAAGAAAAAAGGTCATGAATTTGAAAGAGAGCAAGGAGAGATATATGGGAGTGTTAGGAGGGAAGAAAGGGAAGGGGAAAGTGATGTAATTATACTATCATCTCAAAAAGAAAAGAAAGAACTTAAAGAACAAGGTCAACTGTTGATCTTTGAACATAATATTTGAGAGATAGGTGATAGGAGTCAAACACTCAGAACACATACAGCAATCATATAGGTAGAAGGGAAGCTAGGAGTAAGTGGTAGCAACAAAATCATGAGCAGAAATAATGTCCACAAGAAAGGATTACATCATGAGCATCAAGAGCTTTAGCCATTGGCTATTGCAGGGTCCTTGAATAATGTAGTAGTTAGAGCAGATGCAAAGAAACCACAACCAATGAGTATAACTGACTCCACTAACTATTTTTGTACAACTTGCAAGCTCAACATGTTCTTTACATTTGCAAATGCCTGAAAAATCAAAAGAATGTATTTCATTATATGCAAATCATGTGCAACTTAAAATTCAGTGTTCATAAATAAAGTTCTATTGGAACAGAATTCCTCTCATTTATTTATGTATTTACTGTGGTAGTTTTTCTACTACAATGGCAGAACTGAGCAACAGAGAGCATATGGTATGCTAAGCCCAAAATTTTCCTCATCTAGCCTCTTATAGTATATGTTTTTCACTTCCTGGCTTAGAGTATGGAATTTTCAGACAAGGCTACCTCAGTTAAACTCCGAATTCTGTTATTCATACATTTATGAGACCTTGAGAAAATCACTAACAAGCTATAGTGCCCACTATCTCTATCATGGAGATTAAAATGTGACTTAATTTTAAAGGATCATTGTAAATATCAAATAAGTGCATAACATAACACCTCGTACATAGTAAGAACTTAATATATGGTAACTCTTATTAATGCTCTGATGTTGTAAAACGAGTGGTGGGGATAAATAAATGCCCAATTTCTGTGATTGGCAAAAGAAATTGGAGATGAATACAACCAAAATGTAGCTTTTGAAGATTTTCACTGTGGAGTTGAGGAGGGGAAATGAAGAATTCTATTTTTCATAACAAGACTAAAGCAATTCAAAGGTTGAGAAAAATGGAATAAACGAGTACAGAGTGAGCACTGGTAGGACAGGAAATAGAACAACAGGCTGAAGGGGTAGGATGAAGAAGATCATGAGCAGGGTGGTAGCCTTAGAATGGAATAGGGGCAACTCTTCTCTGAAAAATAAAACTGAGTTACATACAACTGTAAGATTTGATGGTCAGGCAGTGGTGGCACATGCCTTTGATCCCAGCATGCAGAAGGCAGAAACAGGTGGGTCTCTGTGAGTTCAAGGCCAGCCTTGTCTATGGATCTATGGAGCGAGTTCCAGGACTGACACCAAAGCAATACTGAGAAACCCTGTCTTGAAAAACCAAAAAAAAAAAAAAAAAAGAAAGAAAGAAAGAAAGAAAAGAAAAAAGCAGAGAAAAAGAAAGGAAGGGTGTGTGAGAGAGAGAGAGAGAGAGAGAAAGGATTTGATCAGCTGGATGTAGTTTAGACACCAAAGTGTATTTCTTCTGTAAGTTCATGAATAAGGTTTTCTGTTGTGAGACAAGAGTTGGGAGATTTGATGGCACACTAATTATGGGACAAGGGAATTTCACAAGGAAGTTGATCCTGAAGATTCAACACAGAAGAATATATAGGAGGTCCAGGTGGACTTGCAGAGCTTGAAAAATAAGAAGTTGGTAGCATCAATATGCTAAGCCACACAACTTTCTTTATAGGTACTAGGAAATCCCAAAGGGGGGGGGGAATCCATGAAATGGAGGATTTAGTGTAAGCAGGACATTGTAGTTGTACTGAAAAACATAGCAATAGCAATGCCACTACTGGCAACCTGTCTTGGGAACCAATGGCTCTGCAACTGTGGACTCGTCAGCAAGCTCTGTGACTAGCTAGTCTTTTGCCCTGCCTCATGTGCTATATGGTTTTCACAGTAGCACTACCTTCCCAGACATTTCTCCATTTCTTTCCTTGAAATCTCCCTGCAGCATAACAGACAGACAGTACATTCAAAAGCTCCAAGGGAAAACATAAATTGTGACTTTTATGGAGAAAGAACAATACTTCTGAAGTATGGAGGCCAGTACTAGAGACTGTTTGAATACCTTTCAGAATGCCATGAGCCAAACACTAAAATCCCTTTTAATTTGTGAGATGCAAGACAAGAATTTTACGATGTTTGGCACAGATCCAAATGAAATGTAACAACAGCTGGTATATTAGGTTTTCTCCTTTGAGACTGCAAGGGTAAAATCAGAGGGCTAGCAGTCCAACTTTTGTTCGAGCCATCTAAATTCAAAATAGAGAAAGGGAAGCATGTATTTTCAGAGATGCCCACAGATTCAGGGAATAAATAACTAAGAGTTAAGAATAGAAAGAAAAAATGGAATAAATATTCTGCCAAAGATACCTACTGAGGCTCTTGGGGACTTGACTTGCAGCCCAGTGGATACTTAGCCAGGGCAGTGAGTGAGAACTCCACACAAGAACCATCCAGTCTTTAAATCTTCTGCTGAGCAATAGGGGTCTCCTGAAGGTGTTTCCTCATCTTTCCCTGACCTCCCAGCCTATAGAAAAGACAAGCATGTACTTCACCTACAGTGTTCCAAGTACAAGTGAAAGTCAGATAAAATGATGGAGGTCAGTTTGTGTTCACATAACACTCACACGCCGAAGCCCATTTCCACCTATTACCTTAAGTACACTAGTCGAATATCATGAGCACCACACCCAGCTTTCAAGAGTTCTGAATTCAATCCCTAGATCTGCTATATACTAGGAGTGTGGCTTTAACGAAGACATTGAATCATGCTAAGCCTCAGCTCCTATGATGTGTTAAATGAATATAACAGTAATAGTGCCCTTGTATAGTTGTTGGGAGGATTAAATAACACTGCCTAGAAGTCAGCCTCATTGGTGATAAATATTCATTAACTGCCATTGTCATCCCCATTTAACATACAAAGACCTTAAAGCAATACTTCCATTACATTCAGCTTGAAGCCTGGTTCTGCTGCTTACCCTGCCTGCAAATTTAAGGCTTTGTACAAGTTGAACCTCACTCTTAGTTGAAGTCATAATTACTAATCAAAAAAAGATATGTGAAATGTAAAGAACAATATGCAATATTTGCGCTCGTTTCTCTCTTACAGATGCTTTGTTTCTTTTAAAGGTAGAGAAGCAAAGGCAAGTTCCCAATAAAGCAAATGGTGATCCTTTGATGGGAACCAAGCCTCTGCTCCGCACCTGGGGCTCTGTCCACTTAGATTCTCCAAGTAATGCTTGGCCCTCTGGAGAGACAGCTCAGCTTTTAAGAATATTTGGTACCCTCACTGAGACTCAACATTTGGTTCCCAGCTCCCACATCAGACAACTTGAAGCCTGTAACTCCAGCTCTGGGGGATCTGATGTCCTCTTCTGGCCTTCTCGGGCATCCTCACCTATACATGTACAAAGCCACTCAAACACACACAAACATATTTTTAAAAAAAAAAATGGCCCTCTGATCATTTGGTACCCAGAGTGGGTTTCCTTGATGCTTATAAGCCAGAATGACAACATCACTGACTGGGCCACCTGCTGTAGGCTGACATCAGAGACAGAATCTCACACCACTGTCTTGACTCCAAATCCAAAATGCTTCCTTCTCCCCATTTCCACCTGATATTAATGTCTGACTCCTCATAATTCTGGCTTTGTTCCATCAAGCCTCTGCCCTTATTCAAAAAGTGGACTCACTGAAACTATTACCAATGAACAATTCATCAGCACAACAGCATGGATGAGGTTTGTTAGTTCTTTGTTCTTTGACAGGGGAAAAAGGAGACATTTCAAGTATGTGGTACTTTTTGGGCTTCTGGTATGCTAGAAGGCACTGGAGACAGCAGGAATGACACTATGAATAGACAAAGGCATAGGAAGGAAAGCCTGCTGAAGCAGCCGCTACCCTTTCTTAGGGTGGAGGGTAGCAAAGGGCAGATGAATGAACCATCTCTAGAACTGTGAAAGGAACCAGAGCTGGAAATGAAAAGGTCACAGTCCAATAGTATAAATGGATTTTTAAATCCTTCCCCAGCCTTATTTTCTACACCTGTAAAATGAAATAGCCATGTTATCTATCTTACTGTATAGTAAGACAAAAAAAAAATGTACGACCTACTTATAAATCGCTGTCCATGTCTAAAGGATCATTAAATATCCATTTAACTTAGAACAGGTTCCAGGATGCAGTGACCTTGACCATTAGATGGCCAGGTGAGATGCATCTGGCATTCCTCCTGGCCCCTCAACTGTTAAATGGA
The DNA here is from genome assembly GCF_943737965.1 of Phodopus roborovskii. Taxonomy (NCBI): domain Eukaryota; kingdom Metazoa; phylum Chordata; class Mammalia; order Rodentia; family Cricetidae; genus Phodopus; species Phodopus roborovskii. The sequence continues at coordinate 504,187 of NW_026125928.1, read as the reverse complement.
GCAGTTCTTGCACCTGCCATGCTTTTTCTCTCTTCCTGTCTCTGAGAAAAGTGGAAGAGTTTACTAATTCTTCCAAGGCGTGTCCGAAAGCACCAAAATTTGATGACAGGAAAAATGTAAATTGTTTCGAAGGCTGAATACCCCTTCTACTAGCAAGACATACCCTTTCAACATACAGGGGACCTCCAGTTCCAAACTGGGGTGTGAAGAACAACGTTGTTTACGTAACCTCTTGAGAACATAGCTCCAGAATTACTAACATAATTGTCCTGTGAAACCTGGGATGAGAGGAACAAGTTTCAACAATATGGGAAAACGGTTGTCTTGGGAAAGAACGTGATGCAAAAATAATTACGAAGGCATTATTCTTTTCTCTCCTCTCTTTGCCCTTTCTTTGATCCTACTTGAATCGAGGAGTCACAGGGGTTGTAGCCAGAGTAACACAAGTTACAAGGGAAGAATTGGCTACAACCAAGGATGCTTAAAGGTCATAGGTGGGCAGGGGTTTTGCAAAAATGTCTGCAGGCATGCCTGAGGATCCCCAACATTCATCTCTGGAGGACACAGAAAGAAATGGAAAGAGAACTGTCCTAGTGAAGGAGAGAGGGCAAATGGGAACATTAAGAGACAAGTACTTCAGACCTGCATGTCAGGGAGCTATGACACTGCTTTAGCCACAGAATTTTGAGCAAGGCTGACTCCCCAAGTGTGTGAAGGAGGTAGATACAATTAATTGTATGGTGCTGTACTGTGAAATAACACTGGAGACCACATCATACCCACAATAAACCCTGTCTTTAAAGTAACAAGAATAGCAAACATTTAAAAAGTTGGAAACAGGATTGGTAAGGAAGAAACAAGAGCAATCACATCATCACTCAAGCAATTTAAGTTAAGTTTCTAAGTATAATTTCCCAGAATTCCTTTGTTTTTTTTTTCAAACAAGTTTTATGAGCTGGACATTGTTTCACAGATGTTGAATCATATAATCTTCCTCACAACCCTCTGAGATAATGACTATAATAATCCCCATTTTAGAGATGATGTGAAACAAATCACAAGGACATGAATAAATTACCCAAAACAACAGTGCTAGCTTCTGAGATTACTAAAATACACAGTCTCACAGCAAACTCCCTGATCCCCTGGGGTCTCACAATCTTCCCACCTCTGCTTCCACAATATTCCCTGATCCTTAGGTGGGGAACTTTTTGTGGATTTATACATTGGGACTGGGCTCCACAACTCTATTTTGATTGGTTGTGGTTTTCTGTAATGGTCTCTGCTTATTGCAAAGAGAAGTTCCGTTCATAAGTGGTGAAGACTCCACTTATCTGTGAGTATAAGGACAAATGTTTAGAGTGTGGTTTGCAAATTTGCTGCTTTAATAAAGCAGTGGTTGTAGATAGGTTCTCCTCCAAGATCTTCACCAGCCCTGGGTAGTTGACTAGGCTTACAGTACTAGCCATGATTTCTCTCAACTATAAAGTCTCATAAACATGACTTGCCTAAACATGGGCTTAACAATGACAATAACAAATAGATATGCCAAAAGTGGTACAGACCATGGGGCTTCAATCATAGATTAAAAAAAAAAAACTACTGGCAACTAAGAAACTCTGAGACTGAGAGAAATTTTCTTCCCTGGAGAAGACCACACCAATTAGTTATAGAGACTGAGCGGGATATGTTTAGGATATATATGTAATATATACATATATGTATATAACAAGTAATGAAAAAAGAGGTCATGAATTTGAAAGAGAGAAAGAATTGTTATATAGGAGGGTTTGAAGAGAGGAAAGAAGGGGAGAAATGATGTAATTTATATTATCATCTCAAAAACAAAAGGGAAAAATAAGCTGCAATTTGTGGAACCTGTATTCAAACCCAGCCTAGCCCGACGATATGCTATACTATCAGACAACCGAAAATCAAATTACACTAATCATGTTCTATTGCAGTGAAATATTTGTTGGCCTCTTACACTAATCTAAGAATGGATAGTAAACACCATGGTATCATGGTGATCTTTACAGTTCACTATCAAATCCCTAAAACTTAATTCAAATGCTGAATTACTAAGTGATTTCATTAATGAAATTCAGATGTAGTGAGTATTCATTGGAAAAAAGATAAGTGCTGAATACATGGAGTATTTAGGGTAAAATAAGGTTGCGTAAGATCCAACTTCCACCTACAATTTGCTTTATTTGTGAGACAAATAATTGCAATGCCTTGAGATTTGGGGTATTTTCAGAATATGCACAGGCCTATAGATGCATATGGCATGGTGATGGGAACACAGAAGCAGAGGGGTGTTTTAGCTATTTGAGAAAGTCAGAAGAACTGTATGGAAAGGATGTAACACTTGACCTAGGGCTTTAAGAAGTTGGCTTCCATAGAGAACAGGCATCAAGTAGAAACATCCCCAGCCAGGAGAAAGACAAGAAGAAAGTGAAACTGCTGACAAATACAGATAATTGTTTTTTCTACTTTTGTATTTAAATTAGAAAAAAAAGCTTTTTTTTTTTTACATGTCAATCCCAGTTCCCTCTCCCTCCCCTCTTAACCTTGGCCCTGGCCAAACCCCTATCTCATTCCTTTCTGCTCCTAGGGAGGGTAAGGCCTTCCATGAAGGATCTTCAAGTCTGTCATATCATTTGGAGCAGGGCCTAGGCCTTCCCATGAGTGTCTAGGCTGACAGAGTATCCCTCTGTGTGGAATGGGCTCCCAAAGCCCATTTGTATACTAAGGATAAATACTGATCCACTATCAGAGGCCCCATAGACTGGCCAGGCCTCCTAACTGACACACACATTCTGGGGGTGTGGGTCAGTCCTATGATGGTTTCCCAGCAATCACAGTCTGGGGTCCATGAGCTCCCCCTTGTTCAGGTCAGCTGATTTTGTAGGTTTCTCCAGCCTGTTCTGGACGCCTTTGCTCATCACTCCTCTCTTTCTGTTAGGCTCAGTGTTTAGCTGTGGGTGTCTGCTTCTGCTTTCATCAGCTACTGGATGAAGGCTGCATATAAGGTAGTCATCAATCTCATTATTGGGGAAGGGCACTTAAGATAGCCTCTCCACTATTGCTTAGATTGTTAGTTGGGGGTCATCCTTGTAGGTCTCTGGACATTTCCATGGTGGCAGGTTTCTTTTTAAACCTATAATGGCTCCCTCTATTAAAGTATCTCTTTTCTTGCTCTCCTCTATTCTTGCCCCAATTCAATCTTCCTGCTCCCTCATTTCCTCCTTTCCCCTCCTTTTCTCCCCTTCTCTTCCTCCTGACCCCTTATCTGTCCTCTGCGTGCTTCCAATTTGCTCAGGAGATCTTGTTCCTTTCCCCTTCTTCAGGAAACCATGTATTTCTCTCTTAGGGTCCTCCTTGTTTCCTAACTTTTCTGCTGGTGTGTGTTGTAAGATGATAATCCTTTGCTCTATGTCTAAAATCCATGTATGAGTGAGCACATACTGTTTGTCTTTTTCTGACTGGGTTACCTCACTCAGGATGATTTCTACTAGTTCCAACCATTTGCCTGAAAATTTCAAGATTCCATTGTTGTGTTTTGTTTTGTCCTGTTTCTTTTTGGTCCCTCCCCACCCCCCACTGAGTAGTACTCCATTGTGTAAATGTATATTTTCTTTATATACTCTTCAGATGAGGGGCATCTAGGTTGCTTCCAGGTTCTGACTATTACAAATCATGCTGCTATAAACATAGTTGAACAGATGTCTTTGTTGTATGAATGTGCATCTTTTGGGTATATGCCTAACAGTGGAATTACTGGATCTTGTGGTAGACTGATTCCCATTTTCCTAAGAAACTACCATACTGATTTCCAAAGTGGCTGTACAAGCTTGCACTCCCACCAGAAGTGAAGGAGTGTTCCCCTTTCTCCACATCCTCTCCAGCATAAAGTATCACTGATGTTTTTGTTTCTAGCCATTCTGACAGGAACAAAAAGGTATCTCACAGTTGTTTTGATTTGCATTTCCCTGATGGCTAAGGATGTTGAGCACTTTCTTAAGTGTCTTTCAGCCATTTTGGATTCCTCTATTGAGAATTCTCTATTTAGTTCTGTACCCCACTTTTTATTTGGATTATTTGGTATTTTGGTGACTTGCTTCTTGAATTCTATGTATATTTTGGAAATCAGCCCTCTGTCTGATGTGGGGTTAGTGGAGATGTTTTACCATTCTGTGAGCTGCTGTTTTGTCTTATTGACTGTTCAGGGACAGGTAATTTAGAGTGACTGTAGCCCAGGATACATGAATAAGGGTGAAGAAGAGATTTTATGAGCTAGGTTGGAGCTTGGTGGTCAATTAAAACCTTATATTTTATCCAGAGTGGAACATCTACACTTTTTAGATGGATATAAAGATTATAATAATTGTTATGCCACTCTTATAATGAAGACAGAGGAAGACATAAACATGTGGAGGCCATGGAACAGGTGGTTGATATAGTTCTGTAAAGCAATAAGTTATTAAAGTCAGCAAGTCAGCCAGTAGTACTAGATATGAAAAATGTTTTAAAGACTGCATTGATAACTAGAAAGGTAATCGAAAAAGGAAGATTCAGAAATGACCCCAAGGTTTCTGGCTTGACAAGCTGGGTAGATGGCATTGCCCAAAAACAGTTATGAAATACATGAGACAAGTTACAATGGGAGTGGTGAGTTCTATATTGAATATGTTGAGTCTAAAGTATGTGCGCAAGTATTATGCAGTAAGGGTGGTTTTCAGAAGGCAGTTTGAAGCTCTAAACCTCAACACAAAACGAAGTTAAATTTGATCTCATTGCTCTACAAACCATTCACTGAAATCATGCATGCATGTGAGATTGGTTTCTTATAAAGAATCACACAGACCCTGATTTGATTCATCTCCATCGAAAGAGAACTCTCTAGGATTTTTAGATTAAGAAGAGGTAAATTGCTTCCTTATGACCTATTCTCCAAACATTTTCTTAGGCAGATTACCCCTGACACATTTCCAAAGAAAATCTCTCTGTTTCCTACTCTCTAAGCAAAGAGAATAGTTTACTTGAATCAATACAAAAATCAAAGACTCATTTTAGTCATCTAGGTGTGAGGCCTTTAATTGCATTAAGAAAAATAATAGCAGCAAACACCAGTCCCTACAGTGTCTTTAGTTCTCATAGGCCAAAAGGAAGCTTGAAAAACATGGAAGAAAATCAGGCAGAGAGACAGCATTATACAGGGCAGTAGGGTGGAATGTAGAAAAATGAGTTATTCAACTGCAGAATACTGCCCGGAAGGTACGACTGAGGAGACTAACAGATACACAAGGAATGAAATAACTAGATAAATCAGAATGTGGGACACAGCTAGCCTAACTATAGCCCAGAGTTCAAAGAAGACTGTAATCTGTAGGTTTACTCAAGTCCAACTGTCTCAAGATCCAGTGATATCAAATGGATTCAAATAGCCAACAAAATTCTCTGAGAACATCTTTCACAAACTAAGACCTAGCTTGATTTTTTAGACATGGCCTGGTGTAGTTGAGGATCCTAAGTGCTGAGAGTATAGCCTATTGGCCACCATGTCTAGTTTTATGCAGTACTGGGAATTGGCTATAACTCAAGACTTCATTCTTTTTGTAGTGTTTAAAAATATTTATTTTTATTTTCTGTGCATGTGTGAGTACATGCAAGTATGTATATGGACTGCCTTTGTGCTTTGTTTTCAGAGAAACCAAAACAGGTTCCCCAATCCTCAGGAAATGTCAGTATTTCTGTGCTACCTTGTGGTTACTGGGAACTGGACCCAGGTCCTCTGCAAGAGCAGCAATTGCTCTTATAAGAGCTGACCTGTCTTTCTAGCACCAAGGCCTAGTTTCTCAGACATGAGTTCTGACTCCAGGTAGAGTTTAATAATTACATGTGTCATTCATGAAAAGTTTTTAAAATTATAAAATATTTCTGGACATGTGACAACCCAAAATTAATAAAAAATGAAATGTAAGGAATCAAGATGTTTTGAACAGCACTTAACCAGTGTTGTATGGCACAACTTCATGCAGCCGTGGGATTGAACATACAGCATGTAAACTCCACACCACACATGTCATCACAAAACACACTACTAATAATCACTTCCTGAAAACCACAACCCAGATTCAAGAATATTGTATGTTGTGTGTTTTTGCTGTTTGTGAATATTTAAACTCTTGTGGAAACATACTGGTTTAATTATGAGAAACAAAGACATCTCATATTTTTCTTATCATGAATCCTCCATATATAAATTAGTATATCTTTGCCCTGGATTATGCTAGAATGTTTTATTTTAAAAAATATTATTTGAGTGGCTGGCTTGAGCTTCATAAAAAATTGTTAAATGTGATAACTCTGTTGACATAGACTCTTGTCTTAGTTTGCATTTCCATTGCTGTGAAGAAACACCATGACCATGACAACTCTTATAAAAAAGAACATTTAATTGGGGCTGCTTTACAGTTTTAGACTTCAGTCCATTATTATCATGGCAGACATGATGGCAAGCAGGCAGACACGGAGAAGGAACTGAGATTTCTACATCTTGTTAGGCAGGCAACTGTGTCCCAGGCATAGCTCAAGCATATATAAGCTCAAAGCCTGCCTCCACGTGACACACTTCCTCCAACATGGCCCCATCTTATGATAGGGCCACTCCCTATGCACCAAGATTCAAACACATGAGTCTATGGGGGCCATTTCTATTCAAACCACCACAGATGGTATTTAAAAAAAAAAAACTGGTAATGTATACTTGGAATCTGATTAGTGAAGAAATTTGAGATAGTCAGATAGATCTGGCTAGTCCATGCAGTGTGTTCAGGGCTAATGAGAAGCACTGTTTTTTTTAATTAACACATGAAAATGATATCCAATGTTATCTTGTGGCCCACATATGTATGCACATGCATATACACATATATATGTACATGTTTACATAAAATCACTAAATGAATTTCATTTGAGATTAGGGTTTAACTTCTAACAATTTATGAAATTACCCCAAGCATACTTTTGCTATTTTATGCTATGTATTTATGCAAAATGACATTCTAAACATTGACCATTCTAAACTCTGAAAAATATTGAAAAGGCTCTACATGCTCAAACATCAAATATTAAATCAAGGAGTTTAATTCTTTATGTGAAATTAGACAAACACACCTATCTCATCAGTGTGCAAAATTTCTTTCATCTTCAATAAATGGTAAAAAATTTATGTATGCCGAAAGTTATTTTAACATAAAATTTTTAACTTACTACCAGTAAATGATTAGATTATATACCTTGTATCCAAGGCCATGGAAAAATATTTCAGGCAAATAGGAGACATGAGTTCAAAAATTTAAAGAAACCTTTGTCATGTGATGTAGACATTGCTCAGTGGTTAAGAGCACTGACTGCCTTCCAGAGCACCCAGGTTCAATTCGCAACAACCACATGGGAGCTCACAAAAGTCTGTGATTCAAGTTCCAGGAGACCCAGTGTCCATTTCTGGTCTCTGTGGGGCACTGCATGCCCATGGTACACAAACATACATACATACAAGCAAACATTCATAGACATGATATAAAAAAGGAGCCTTGGTCAAACACAAGAGTGGATAACATCAAGGCTAAAAGGGGAACCCTTCTAGGGTTATCACCACGAGTCACTCATCAGTCTCATGCACTACAAACATGTACAAGTGCTATCAGTCTCTTTCTTTCCTTTCACCAATATGTACAGTAAAGTGACTTCATGTTTTGCTTGTTTCTCTTCTATGTTTTGTTACTATTCCACTACACTTGTCCATTTCTGCCATTCTACCCATACCCCTCACCTGCAAGCTAGTGTAACTCCCTTTAGTGTCTTCCTGCTACCAGATTGATCTTCTGATTTTGCCCTTTGCTGAAAACCTTAAAATGTTTCCTCCCAACCTGAAAGATTAAAGCTCACACTCCTTTCCCCCAGATCACATGCCTTATGCTATCTACCATAAACAACATTTTTCGTATAATCTCTGTATTAATCAGCATTCTGTCAAATTGTGGCTCGTAGTTCTGAAATGATTTTAATGGTTTAGACAAAGATCAAGGTGTTTATTGCTTTGGGCTTCCAGCACAGCCTCATGTCCAGAGAAAGCCATGTGACAGAGAAAATCAGGGAATAAATAAGAACAGACCTTCTTTGAGGAAAAGATTGAAGGAACCTAAGAACTTCCCTGTCCTCTGAAGTCCATGGCATCTGCCAGAAGTGCCACCCTGAGGGATAAGCCTTTAATACATAGTGAGTGGAGATACTATAAATATTCTGCAAACCCTCTGCTATAGAAAACCACTATTTGCAGTGTATCCCACGATAACCTTTGCCTTTCCCACACTTGCTGATACAATATATGCTATCAACAATATGGGACATTTTGGGTTTGTTGGCTTGGTCAACTATTTTTTTTGCTGTTGTTGTTGATGTTCTTTTTTTGTTTGTTTGTTTTGTTTTGTTTTCGTGTACAGATTTAGATGTCTGTGTGTATGTGTGTGCATGTGTTCGGTGTGTCTATGGTTGTTACTGTTGTTGTTGACAATATAGCACTGGCTGACATTCACTTTACTATGAAGCCAAGGGTGAACTCAAACTTGCAATCCTCCTGCCTCAACATCGCCTGTGCTAAAATTGTAAGTATGTCAGGAAAGAACACTGATTTTGCTCTAAGTGACTTCTTAAAAATTGTCTATCATTTACAAGCCACTGCAAAACCACCACACCCAACAAGTACATAGATTACATCTAGAATCTAAAGTCATTGCTAGCTTTCATGTGTTTTTATGATTGTTCCCCCCTCTGAGTCCATTGTACAGTGTCAAAAGATTGCCATGGGCTCTTTTTAATCATTTTCTTATAACATTATAAGCCACTGTGTTGTATTCAAACAATTTTTCTTCCCAAGTAGACTTTCTGGTTCTAGAGAGACTGTGTTGCTTTATCTCCACTACTCACTCCAAACCCTGCAAATAACATATTGCCTTGCATATAGTAGGAAAGCAATAAATATTTTTCAATTATTTTTATAACAGCATATTCCTAGTCAGAAATTCTATGTCCTTGGGAGACTGTGATTAGCTGGCAGTTTCTACAGCATCTACAAGAAGCAGGGCAGAAGTAAAATAAGCCGGCTGTCTCAGTACAATACAATTGAATTCCAGATCAAGAAGGAAAACACACTGGTGCTAATTAAATGGAATAGCCTGGAGTAATAATGAATTCTTAAAATGTGTAGGAGAAAGGGAAATATGACAACTCATAATAGAAAATAAAATCATTGAATCATTGGAATGATTTTTTCCTGGTTTTAGACAGAACTAATATAAAACTCTCAAAGACTTGCAGTTTGCAAACTCACTTTTGTGAATTAATATGAAGAATGAACAAAGGTGATTATACCAGAAGAACCTGTTTTGGGATTTTTGTTTTTCCTTTGTTCTCTTTCACTCTCTTTCACTCACTGGCTGTTCCATTATCCACTAGAACTCCTCATCTCTCTCATATTGGTGTGTGTGTCTGTCTGTCTGTGTGTAAAATTACGAGCTTATTAACTGCCTTGGTAGAGATTGCTCTCTCCTTTCTATTACAATTTGAATATGAAATGCCAGCTCAGGCTCAAGTTTTGAGGCTCATCCCCAGCTAGTGACACTATGGACAGGAATCTATGGAACCTTTAGGAGCTGGAGCTAGAGCTTAGCCAGTGTTTGCACTGGTTTATGATCACCAGAGGCATGCCCTTGGAGGTTATTAGTCTAGGTTCTAGTTCTGGTTGTTCTCTTGTTTCCTGGCCCACTGTGATGTAAGAGTTGCCCACCACATGCTTCTGACACCATAAAGTTCACCATGTTTTTGTCACTATCATGGACTGAAATCAGGATTCAAATTTGTTCTTTGACAATTTCATACATGTATAGGGTACATCCCACACTTTTTCTATCCAATGAGACTTAAATTAAAAAAATTATTAAATACACACACACACACACACACCCATATATGTATATATGTTTGGAAATCAACTGTTGAGGACTCATTTCCTTTTTAACACTGCTGAATACATTTGTTAGGGAGTTTTTAATCACAAAGATTTCATTGTTTGCTTTTTCATATTGTAGGTTAATCAGAATCCCTTAAGGGTCATATTCCAAATAAAATTCTGTAAAAATCCTTTTCTTTTCCCATAACACATTAAATGTGCAACATTTCTTTACCTAACCATCAGTATTGTCCATAAGTATTCTCTATGAGAGATCTCTAGCATTTTCTAAAATATGGAGCTGACATCCTACTGTAGACTCATTTGAAGATGAGCACAGGTAAACTGAGTTAGGAACACTAGGTTAAATGGATGCTGTTGGGGGAGAAGAGGCACAAGTTTTAGAACCGTCTTTTCTATTGTTTCCCAACTTTCCATCACTCCCATTGCAGCATAATACAACTGAAAGTTCCAGGAAACCATTTTATCCACTGAGTGCCTGCCCTGAACTAGGCTCCTTGAATAGATTCTATGCCAATGATCACAAATGGAACTGCATCATATGGCAGAAACTGTAATAACTTAAAACTAATAGACAAAAATGCAGCTGTTGAGCTACTTTAAAGTTTCAGGGAAGGGGGCTCAGAGACCATTCAGTGTATTATAAATGGAATTTATATGCCATTGCCATATAGCCTTTGGGGGTGCAGAATAGACTTAATGACACCATGTAGTTATGCATTGTATGGTTGGTAAGTTGTGGTTCACCTTTTACCATGTTTGAGCATGCTCAAACAACAATAAAACTGGTGAAGATTCAGGATTGTTGAGTCATGGCCCTATGTAGATTTTGAACAGGAAGTTGATAGTATTGTCAGTGTTTAGTAAAGGGTATCTTCATAATCCTGCTCCCTGTCTTGGAGACAGAGAATACATGATTTAGTCAAGGTAATAGGTTCTGAAGCTAGTCACTCCATGTTTTAATGCTAGCTCCATAGCTATTTGTGAAGTCTTGGCAATTTTTTGTAACTTTTCTGTATACATTTTACCCTACAGGTTACTTTTATTGTAGAGATAACATGTTAAGTATATAGATCAGTGTCTAGTATATAATGAGTACTCAAAATTTTGCTGTTACTAATATATTTTCTTAACAGCTTTTAGGGATAGAAATTAAAATCAATGTTCACTATTTAAGATATAAAGGGGCCTTAAGTAAATCATGTCTCAATATGGGTCTCAGCCAGAAGGACTGAACAGTCTAAGGGACCTCAGACAATAGAACCCTGGTGCACAAAAGGACCTTGCGAAAACATCCCCCATGGAGGGATAACTGCCTTAACCTAGAGACAGGAGAGAAGCCCTTGTCCCTACTTCAAATGGCCTGTCAGATCTACATGACCCCAACTGGATGACATTCCCCTACATATGGAATTGTGGTGGGGGGATGGGAGGGGAGGGAGTTTAGAGTGCATGTGAGAGGTTAGAGAGGGTAATAGTGAGGGAGGGAGGGAGAGGGAACTGGGATCGACATGTAAAATAATAAATAAAAACAAAAGTGTATCATGTCTCTTCCCAGGATCTTCGTTTTTTTGGTTTTTTTTTTTTGTTGTTGTTGTTTGTTTTTTGTTTTTTGTTTTTTTTTTCCTTTATAAAGTGAAATGGTAGCACAATATCAAAGACTTTGCAAGGTTTTTTTGTTTTTGTTTTTGTTTGGTTTTTTTTTTTTAGGATCTGCTAATGTCACCTTTTGTCTAAATCCTGGCAAAATAGAACGATATCATGCATGTCCCCCCACATCCTGTTAGTCCCCAAGACACAGGGTGGACCTTTGTACTCTGCCATTTCTTGGTTCTTTAATTCTGTGACACAAGAAGCACAGAATCAACGGCTGCCCCCAGCTCATCTGCTTACACCAGCTGTTAGCAAACAGTGCAGCTCATCTTTTTGCACTGAAAGCTGAAACATGAATCTAAGGACAATGTGTTATTTATCACTTGTCTCCCTTTGTTCCCCATCAAACCTGACACTGGTCAATGGAATCACACAGACCAGCTGGTAGGTGAAAGGACTACAGTTAATGCAAAAGCTTGCCTGTCTTCTTGGACTGTTACGTTGAATGTCAAGCTTAGATTGCTCCAAAAAGAGCCCAGCCTAGCAGACAAGCTCCAAGCTGGAAGAGGAAATGGTAACACTGTTCTTTCTTTCCTGGGAGGGGGCCGTGCAGATGACACTTGGCTTTTCTGGTGTTTCTTTTTTATTATTATTTTTAAAACAATCATATTTTACATAACAATCACAGGTCCCTCTCCCTCCTGTCCTACTGTTCCCTCCACCCTCTCCTCAGAGAGGGTGAGATCTCCCATGGTGAATCAACAAAGTCTGTTAAGGTCACTTGAGGCAGGACCAACACCCCTCCCCCATCTAGGCTGAGCAAAGTATGTCTCCATAGGGAATGGGCTCCAAAAAGCCAGTTTATGCACTATGGATAAATCTTGGTCCTACTGCCATTGGCCCTATAAGCTGCCCAAACCACACAATGGTCACCCACATTCAGAGGGCTTACTTAGTCCTAAGTAAATTCCCTAGCTGTCAGTCTAAAGTCAGTGAGCTCCCATTAGCTCAGGTCAGCTGTTTCTATGGGTTTCCCTAGCATGACTTTGACCACCTTGCTCATATTGTCACTCCTCTCTTACTACAACTTGACTACAGGAATTTGACCGAGTGCTTAGCTGTGGATCTCAGCTTCTGTTACCATCAGCTACTGGATGAAAGGTCTAGGATGGCATTTAAGGTAGTCATCAATCTCATTATAGAGGAAGGGCATTTAAGGTACCCTTTCCACTATTGTTTAGATTCTTAGTTGGGGTCATCCTTTTGGGTTCCTGGGAATTTCCCTAGTGCCAGGTTTCTTCCTAACTCCATAATGGCTCTCTCAATCAAAATATCTCTTTCCTTGTTCTCCCTCTCTGTCCTTCCTCCAACTCCACCTTCCTGATCCCTCATGCTCTTGTCCCCCTCCCCTTCATCCATCCTCTCTCTCCTACCTCCATTGCCCCTCCCCTCATGCTCCCAATTTGCTCAGGAGATCTTGTCCTTTACCCCTCTCTTAGGGTTCTCCTTGTTTACTATTTTCTCTGGGATTGTGGTCTGTGGGCTGAATATCCTTTGCTTTACATCTAATATCCCCTTATGAATGAGCAAGTATTATATTTGTCTTTCTGGGTTACCTCAATCAGGATGATTTTTTTCTGGTTCTATCCATTTGCCTAAAAATTTCATGATGTTATTGACTTTTGACTTTTACTGCTAAGGAGTACTCCAATGTGTAAATGCACCACATTTTCTTTATCTGTTCTTTAGTTGAGGAGCATCTAGGTTGCTTCCAGGTTCTGGTTATTAAAAACAATGCTGCTTTGAACATAGTTAAGCAAAAGTCCTTGTGGTATGAGTGTGCATCCTTTGGGTATACGCCCAAGAGTAGTTTTGCTGGTCTTAAGGTAGATTGATTCCCATTTTCCTGAGAAACCACCATACTGATTTCCAAAAGGGCTATATAAGTTTGCACTCCCACCAGCAATGGAGGAGTGTTCCCCTTTCTCCACATCCTCTCCAGCATAAAATGTCATTGATGTTTTTGATTGTAGCCATACTGACAACAACATTGCATTTCCCTAATGGGTATGGATGTTGATCAATTCCTTAATTGTGACTTGGATTATTTTTAATCACTGCCTTTAGTTTTCTCACAAAGATACTGCACGGAAAGGAAAGCTCAGGTCAGAAAAATGGCAAGCAGAACCTTGCATAGATTTTCCACCTTTCAAATGTGGTGTTGCCACAAAAGAAGACCACTGGACAGCAGAAATTAAATCACCTGGACAGCTTATTAAGGTACTACATTTATAATCCTCACAGAAATCTGCCTCGGCAGAAGTAAGTACAAAATTTTGAATTTAGTATCTTCCCTTAGGATTCATTTGTCTACTATGAATTTGATCTAATAGTCACCAGCTTCTTGAATCCAGCTTGAAAAGTTTATCAGTTTAAGGGGTAATGTCAGTTATGGATCAGTTTTCTATGGACAAGATATGTCAAATGTAGATGAAGACAATTGAATTGAGTCAAGAGCAATGTTTTCTGTCAGAATAATAAACCAGTAGAAGCCATAGAAATGCTAAGTACATATTTCCATTTTTAAAATGAAACAGGCTTGATAGTTCAAAAAACGTTCTGCCTTTTTTCATACCCCAACTATCTGAGGGGGGACTCATACTTTTGTCTCCAGGAATAATAATAAAAATATAAGTGGAAATGCTCCCTTAATTATGCACTATAAATTTTCACCTCCATGATCTCTGAAAGATAACTTATTTTATAGCCAAGGAAATAGAGATGTCTTAGAGAAGAAAATCCATTTTCTCCAAGGTCACATAGCTAGTGGGTTAGTTATAAATCATAGCAGTTATTAATGGAAAGAACAAATTATTTAGTTTATTTTTCCCTATTTCCCTCATCCCTCTAAATTTTAAGATTAAAACATTACTATCCCAATACATTTTATTTATTTAAAATTACATTTATTTGGGGCTATGCCAGGTATGTGAAGGTGGGAGTACAACTTTGTTACTTCTCTTCTCCCAATGTGGGGTTTGAACACATGCCATCAGACATAGCAGTAGCCATCCTTTTGACACTAATTATGTTCCTTCTGCTAGATCTGTACTGATGGAGATTTAATGCCTGATGACTGAAACAAAACCTCTTCTACACACTTTTGCAGATCCCTGAAAGGAACTCTAATAATGCTTATAGTGAACATGAAAGCAAAAAGATTAACAAACTCCTGTTGGCAGAGGTTTGGGTGCCCTGGTCAGGCCTTCAAATTACTGGAACTACACTTTAGTTGTTAGAGATCTCTATAGTAACAGCCAGAAAAGCAATCTTTTCAAATGTCTTGTAAGACATATAAATAACTATATATTAAATTAATTATATGGCTTAAGAAGAATAACCAAACAACTGAAGTTGCCAGCTGTAACTGCTACATGTACTCATTATTCCTGGTTAGAGATACTAGTAGGCACTACCATAGGGAAGGAAATACAATCAATAGTAGAAATGACAACCTCCACCTCCAGAAGCAGAGTGAACATATGCCTTCTACGTCCTCAGGAAAATAAGTGAGAGTCCATCAATAATTTTCCATGCATGACTAAGAAGCAAAATGCACATAATGCATAGCTGTTAAAAGTACTTGGAGATCACATAGTTTAATTCTTTTCACTTGATTTCCAAATAAATTGAGGCTCAGAGAAAGAAAATGATTAACCCGGAGTCCCATGGCTAAATACGGCTTTATAAATATTCCCTAAATAAAGCACATTGGTAGAATGGTGATTTTCATTGAGCAAGATCCCCCTCCCTATTACAAAATTGCACAGTGATTTCCTGTAAACTACTGATTTAAATCTAAGCACCTCGGTCCAAAGTTCCGCACTCTGACTCCATGCTAAGATAATGTTGAGGCCCTCTAAACACAACACATCTCCTCCTTGTGTTATTCTCTAACATATGACACTCTCCCGCTTCAAAGGTATATGCTCCTTCCTATAGCAGTCCACACCACTCTACAATGCCTAGCTCCGAAATCATTATCCCAGGGTTCCCTCTATACGCTTCTGTCTCATCAGGTTTGCTTTCTGATCCCACATGGTATCAAAAATATTGCAACCTCTGCATGCCATAGCCAAATTGCATCTGTGTTAGATCAGTTAAATAATCTACTTAACAAAAAAAATAATACTTGAAGAATATACAAATTATGGGATTTTTTTTTCAAATGCATAGATCCACCTAAACTAGTGACTTGCTAAGTATTACAAAGTACCAGCCTGGCCTGGCCAGGTGTCGTTTATTATGATTTTTGTTCTCCTCAATTCCAAATTCCCTCCCAAGGATTTTCTGATTGGAGTGTAGGGTCAATAAGGTACACACACACACACACACACACACAGAGAGAGAGAGAGAGAGAGAGAGAGAGAGAGAGAGAGAGAGAGAGAGAGTCATACCTATGTAACCTGCCTAAAACTACTTTGTTGTATTTTCAAACTGATATTGCCAGAAAACTGTGGTGTCTCAGGCATGTTGTGCTGTCTTAGTTAGGGTTTCTACTGCTGTGAAGAGAGACCATAACCACCACAACTCTTAAGAAGGAAAACATTTAATTGAAGTGGTAGTTTACAGTGGCAGAAGCTAAGTCAATTATCATCACGGCAGGGAGCATGGCAGCTGGGGGTATTGTGGTGTGCAGGCAGACATGGTGCTAGAGACTTCTACATCTTGATTCAAAGGCAACAGGTAGTAAACTGTCTCACTGCCCAGGGCCTAAGCGTATATGTGACCTCAAAGCACACCTCCACAGTGACACACTTCCGCCAAGAAGACCACACCTAATCCAACAAGGCCACACCTTAGCGCCATTTTCTTTCAAACCACCACAAATGCAAGCAAGTAAGAAGGCCAAATCAAGAGTATTGCCAAGTTCAAGGTCCTTCGCTACAGAATAAGTTAAACAACAGCCTGTGCAAGTTAGTGAGATCTTATCTCAGAATTAAAAAGTGGGGGTAAGGAGAATAAGTATGTCACTCAGTGGGAGAGTGCTTATCTAACATGCATGAAGTCCTAGAGTCAATTCCAATAGTATAAAAAAGAAACAAGTAAACATCAATGCCACCATCAATGAGAGCAGGAACTGGAACATTAAATATTGTTCTGTCTTTTACATCATACCACAGAGGCAATATTCATTGGGATAATAACTGAACACGTCATTTGCCAGCATGTATTCCTCAAGAATGTTAAGAGGAAATGTCAATTTGTCATGGAAAATGCTGTGCCAAGCCATGAAAAAAAAATAGGCCCATTTTGGCAATGTAAACGGTCTTTACATATTAAAGACTTTACAGTCACAGTCTTTAATATCCTAATATATATTGCACATCTCTGAGAGGATAGTAAAGTCTATTTAATTTGCAAAAGTTATCTAACTGTGGAGCCCTCCTACAGCCCAGCCTGTGACACCTCAAGGATTTTTGGAACAAAATAAATCACTGAAGCATGTCCTACACTCAGGAAGCTTCTCTGTACATTTTTATTTCAGCCACAAATATTCAATATTTATACATTAAAATATATTTTACCCCACCACACATGCTGTGCCGCTCACTTTCTGAACTGGTGACCCCCTGTAGTTGACTATGATTCCAGATGGATCTGGGGGAGGGAGTGGTAGAAGAGGCATTATTTTCTACCCAAACTGGAGACAACGCAATTCAGAATGCCTTTAAGAAAAGACAGCCTCATGATAGCTAACATTATGTAAGCAGAATGAGCTGCAACTGTAATCGTGGCAAGTTCTAAGCGCTTTCATATGCACCATCTCATTTCTCAATAATTATGAACAGTATGGCCATCTCTGCTTTATAGATAAAACTTAGCAAGATCACATATTTCTTTAAAGAGTGTTCATCATCAGATGCAAGACTTTAAAGGAGGTCTACACATTCCAATTCCAGTGTGTCCTTTAGTGTATTAAGGCTGAAAAACGAAAGATTATCTCAGCTTTATGATAACCCAAAGCACTGAGACCTAGCCCTAAGCATTCCACTGTCAAACCAGGAGGCAAGGAGAAAAGGTGACAGGAATGTTTTTAGAGGTTTTCATTGATTTCTTTCCTACTTCCCAAAGTTAATCACGCTGCTCATTACAGAAAGGCCAGAAGCAGCAAATAAACAAAATGAAAGAAATTAAAGTACCAATAAACACCCATAACTGTCTACCCAGAAACAATTGCCTTTGACACTTTATCATATAACAAGGCCTTTTCTATGCACGCTGGATTCTGAAATACATTGTATTTCATATTCTAGCATTACCAGAATTATACTGTTTTGAAAGCAATGTTCACAGTTGATGCCCTAGTATTCTTCTCATTAAGATGGTTAAGTATGAGGATACATCTTAAAATTATGCCATCTCAGTTCTAGTGAGAGATTTTCCCCCAAATTATCCCAGATTGTTAGTTTGGATCCTGCTTCTATTACTCTGTAAAACACATCCACTGATTGGTTCCACTGCATTTTTAAAAATAAATACCAATTTCTGGGCCTTTTAAAACGTTTGTCCACTTTTTCTTAGTACAAATAGCACAACAAGAGCTCATGATAAGTAAAGCATTAAGAACACACTATGTGCCAGACATTGTTCTGGGTGCTTAAAATAGAGCAATTAACAAAACAGACATGGACTCAACTTTCCATGTGTTCTTAGCAAGAAATGCAGGCATTAGGCAAGCATTCAAGCAAGCATGTGGATATATACTTAGAGATTTATGAGTGATCAAACTGCGAATAATGAGAAAATTCTTTCTTAGACAGTCATGGAAGGCCTTTTAAAGAAGCTAAGATCTGAAAGATGGTAAAAGCTAGAATGGCTACACTAGTGTGTTCCTTTCCAACCTGGAACCGTTTTCTATTTTCTATCCAGACTTCAGGGTTGAGAGTCAATACAATTATTGTTTAAAGTAGTATTTTTAAATTATTTATAAGATTGAGGTAAGTATGGTAGCCAACCTTCTACAGTTCCAGCACTAGAAATAGAAGGGTAATGGAGAAGACAGAAGGATCCTTGCAAAGTTGAGGCCTATCTGGGATACATGGTGAGTATCAGGCTAGCCTTAGTTACATAGCAAAACCCTGTTTCCAAAAATACAATGGTTTAAAATGCATTTTCACTTTGGTATTTCCTCTCCAACAGAAGAACTAGTATCACCCTACTGTGGTCAAATCGTGTCTACCAGTAATAACCACAGTGAAAAGTTAAGATGGTGGTTCCCTGATTGGATATCCTCCAGATACTTCTGAGTATGTGCTTCTTGTCTGGAAGACTGTTAGAAATGCATTCTCTGGCTTCAGAACAGACTAACTAAATTGGAAACTCTGAAGGTAGGGGCCTGAAAAACTGGGTCTTAACAAACCCTTCACATTATTCTGATAACTTGAAAAACACTTTCAAGGGGCGCACAATGTCTGTTTTGTGAGTAGATATAGGTCATCTGATTAACACCGCCACCAAAACTACAAAGCAGGGAATATGGGTCTCAGTTAAAGAGCAACAAAGCCTTAAGAGTTCATTTATCCACCCATGCAATAAATATTTTTAAATACCTACTGTGCACCAAATGCTTCCCTAGATACTTACAATTAAATAAAGAGATAGGACAAGACTTCTTATCTTTATAAAAGTTAATTGTCTAGTAGAATGATCAGTTGTGAGCCTGGGTTCTTGCACACATATTTGTAAATATTGTTGTTCTTGTGTTTTGGTGGGGGTTTTTATTGTCGGTTTTGATTTTTTGTTTCTCGAGACAGGGATTCTCTGTGTAGTGTTGGCTGCCCTGGAACTCACTTTATAGACCAGGCTGGCCTCAAACTCAGAGATGCACCTGCCTCTGCCTCCCAAATGTTGGGATTAATGGTGTGTGCCACCACTACCTGGCTACATTTGTAATTCTTAAAGAGCAAGAATAATAGAACAATGATAATGTAAATTGAGGAAAGAACATAGAAAATGAAAGGAGAGAAATGAACAGTGATGTCATTGAACTTAATTCTACTGAGGCTGGCCTATAGACTACTCCAGAACATATGTAGAACCCAGACAGGAAACATGCCAAGACTCTACGTGATTCTCATAAACCCTGTTAACACTCTGAATTGCCTCTGTCTTCTCCTTTTTCCAGACAGCACAGTCCTGACTTCTGTGGATTCTTGAAGTATGCCCCAGGGAATTTTAGCTCTATGTTAATGTAATACAAAAAGTAAAGTCACCTTGACTTTGCATTTATCCGGCTTATGTAAGCTCTAACCTTTTGCTGCAGAGCAACAGAAATGCCAGACCCATTTTGTCTAGGCATGTAAACAAACACTCATTCGAAATAATATGTCAGGGGACCTGGTGACTTTGGGAGCATGACAACCTGTAGGGGTTTGAGAACCATGCTACAGCTCTGAGTCTTGTTGCAGAGGGAAGCACCATACTCTGACTCCATTGTGCTTCCCAGGAGAAGTGATCATAGAAGAAAAAGCTTTTGAAAAGGCCCCAGAACATTTCCTTTTGTGAAACAATCAGCCAAACAACACAAAATCAAACAAACAAGCAAACAAAAAATTATTCACAGAAGGTATCTGATGAATTTGTGATGAGTTTGCAGTCCCACCAAGTCCCTCAGTCTGTACAAATTCTACTGGCTTCTTTCCTGATGTAGGAGAAATTATACAAAAGTGGTGAATAGTTTAGCTGCTTATGGTTTTATGCCAACATAGGGCAGGGTTTTTCAACCTCATTCATAACACTATAGGCTTGGTAATTGTTTGCTGCAGGGCTCTCCCATGTATTATATTGATGGATTCTACTACCCACTGCATGCCAACAACTGTCACAAATTTCACTGTATATGTAGTTATCATCAATATCTCCTGGGAAAAACAGTCATCAAATAAAGTTAAAAAATACTGTTCTACAAACAAGAATATTTAGACATCCTAAACTTTATCCTACGAGGAGCCATGCACACAATACTTTGAAATTTGATGGATCAAGTCATTCTAAAAGAAGATATAGGCTAGAGGTATAGCCCAATTTGTAGAGTTCTTACCTAGCGTGAACAAGACCCTGAACATGATTCCTCACCAATTAATAATAATAATAATAATAATAATAATAATAATAATGTAATAATAATGAATAATAATGATATTTGAAGGTACATATTTGAGTAATTAACTCCCTCCTAACTATAGTTAATTCCTTAACTGCCTCATTTGGTATGACAATGTTACCAGAATAATATTTTAATTTCTAAAGATAAATTCATAAGAGCCAACAATCACAGATGTCAGAAGCAAGTAATGGTGCTGTCTCTGTACAGGTAAATGGCACTTATCCTGCTAAGCCCCTGAAGCCTATTACTCATGAGTTATTTTCTCTTCCCCTGAGCCTTTTCATCTTCTATCAGTTCTATTAGTTTTGTGTAGTGTTCAAACTTCCTGACTAAAAACAACAGAAACTTATCCCCCCCACAGTTTTGAAGGTGAGAAACTTGAAATTAGTTCCACTGGGATAGAATCAAGGTCACACTGCCAGCAGACCCTGTGCAGTTAATTCTGTCCCTTGTCTCTTTCAGCCTCCTGAAACTATTGACACATTCCTTTGCCTTGTGCCCACATTTGCACTCTCTTCCACCTTCATAGTCACATTCCCCACACTGTTTCTTATTGAGTCTCCTCTACTTTCCTTTTAAAAGGATTCTCATTGTGTCATTATGATATACTAGGTAGTCTAGGATGAACTTCACATCTCAAAATTCTTCAATTGATTACATCATTGAAATAAATGCCACCACTTTTGTTCTGCTGGATCCTGTGACAGTCAAAGATTCCAGTGACATGGATACTCTAGGGGTGTTGTTAACAGTCCATCATACTACCCACTTGAATTGTATGAATAAAAGTTTATGTACACTGTATAAATAAGCAAACATAGGCTCAACAGAGTTAAATGGCTCTAAGAATTCCCCCTTATCAACTACCTTTCAGAGCCTCCCTACTTCCCAGTCACTATTTGGCAAACTCACGTTGGGGCTTTCCCAGCTTGAGGTTCTGTACTCATTATTCATGTGGCATACATTTATTATTGCACCAAGAACTAAGGACAAAGCAGTGGACATGATGCTCTGCTGTTTCATTCCATGTTAGTCTTGGAGGTTATTTGGTTTTTGAGATTATAATACAGTTACATCAACTACTTCTTTCTTTCCTTCCTCTAAACCCTCCCATATACTCCTAATCCTCTTTCAAACACATGGAATTTTTAAAATTTTATTATTATGTACACGTGTGTGTGCGCGTGTGCACGTGTGTGTGTGTGTGTGTGTGTGTGTGTGTGTATTCCTGAATACATACCTGCTAAGTCTGTATAATGTTACTTATATGCATATGCTTTACAGGACTGATTGTCCAGTATTAGTTAACCAACTGGTGTTCTCTTCCATGAAGTAGAGTATTTCTTCTGGTCCCATCATTCTCTGGCCATTTCATGCTCTCCCTCTCTCACAATTCCCATAATTAACAGCCTCTAAAGCAGAAACTCATATGTACATCACTTCCCACATACTTCCACACATCCTCAGCTTGTATGTGCATGTGTGTGCACGTGCGCGCGCACACACACACACACACAAACTTTTTTATGATAATCGCCTTTGTAGAAATGAATGAAGAATGCAGGACTTCAGACTCACTCTCTTCAATTAGGCTATAATGAAATTAGTATAATCATGAGAAATGAATAAGATGGACTTTCTAAGCTTGGGAAGGTTCTAGAAAGTGTCATATAATACTGAGAGGATTAAGAATGAGAAAACATACATAGTTGCAGAAGGCATTGGAATCGCATCAAGAAAATGAAAAGAGACTTAATATAGCACAAGAAGAAAGCAAACTATTGCCTTTTAATATTCACTGAGTCTATGATAGCATGCTGTTTCACACACTCATCAGCATTTCACATTGGCAATACAGAGTAGGCATATGCCATGTATAATTTTACAAATCTCTTTCACAAAATAGTCTCTAGATTGTCTTCTCATGACATCTCTACATGAAGGACAGCTATTATCATCATTCTATTTCACAGGTGGGAAAACAAAAATTTCAGAAATTAATTTTCCCTAGGCAGAATAAATTCCAAACTTTCTTTGTAATCATTGTCTCTTCCAAATAATGTGTCTCATTCAACAATGGCATAGCAGCATGCCGCATAAAATTATAAGCCATGCCTACTGAGATGTCAATATCTCATTTCCCTTTATTTAACATGACAAATGTTCAATTATATGTTGAGTTATATTGTTCACCCATTATTCACTTTTCATGTAATTCAGATACATGAACAAAAGGTGGCAGTAAGTCCCCGAGGTAAAGCAGCTTGAATGTTCTGCCTTCAATTGCTACATTTGCCTTAGTTTATGACTAAAGTTTAGATTTCCAGGACTTTCTTATGTAACACAAAATTACACTTTGCTAGTCCATCTTATTTTAATTAATATTTTCATTGATGCTTAAAAATCACATTCATAAATCCACATCAAAAAAGTAAAAATATATAATGTGTTATATTTCAAAATAATCTTATATTCACTACAATTTCACCAAAGCTTGGTTTTATCCTTGGGCTATAAGTGAAATGGTCATTTCTACTTGGTTCTAAGTGTTTGGGGGCAAATCCCTTCCTGTGTAGTACCTGACTGTAAGATTTCTGTTTAACTTAACAACAAAAGAGCCTAGGGCTCTATTCTCAAGTGGGAGAAAGATTTTTTTTTCCTTCCCTCTTTTCTCTTAAAGCTTTTAGGGAAAGTACATCAAAAGGAGTGCACAAGGCCATCTTTCCTTTGCAACTCCCTACTTCTAGTGTTCCCACCTCTCCTCAACAGAGAATCTATCAAATGGCAATGTGTTGTTACTGAAAGAAAGGGCCTCCTTTTGTCATTAATATGGAGTACTCTTTTGAATTCTAAGACCTAAACAGAGAGCACCATCCTTCCTCCTTTTAGCAATCTACAGAAGTAGGTCCCTGATCAGTGCATCATAAACTCTCCATGTTGTGAAGTTCTCTGGCAAATCCCTAAGTGCTTGCAACTTTCAGAGATATGCTTGCTTTGTTCAAGTTAGTGGCTATAAACCTAACATCATAGAATAATAATATAAAATGTAAGAAACCTATATATGTATATATGCATATGTATGTATATGTATATATGTGTGTGTACTCCTATAGAGAGATACATAATTGCTGCATAAGAGATCAACTGGTACATTATAGTAAACCTAGCCCATGTTCTCAGTTGAAAAAAAAACTGTTGTTACTTTCTAGACTTGGCACTGGCACTGTGCTAGAGACTGATAACTCAGAAGGAGTGTAAGCCAGAGAAATGTAAATCACAGTTTCTGCCTTAAGAGATTTGCAAGGCAATTGAAGAGATGAGATTCCTAAATGAAGCATTTCTATATCATTGTAATATGTACACCAGCACATATTCAAAGGAATGAGTAGAGACAGTGTGAAGTGCACTGAAGTGTAATACAAAGGATGGTTCCATGGGAAAGAACTAAAAGGGTAGGTACATAATGAATAACCATATACAAAAAGAAAGAATTAGCTCACAAAGATAGAGAGGTAAGAACAAACCTGGTAGGGTTATGTGCCAAATGCAGATATGCCTAGGAAAAAGCGGGAATCGGGCTAGAGAAATACAGTCAAGTCATACTATAAATTATCTATGAAGTAGAGAGTTAAGGACTAAGGATCAATTTCTTTTTTAATGAAGTATTTATTTCTGTTTTAGGTGCATTGTTATTTTGTCTGCATATATGTCTGTGTGAGCTTATTGGATCCCCTGGAGGTATAGTTACAGGCAGTTGTGAGCTGCCATGTGGGTGCTGGAATTGAAACCAGGTCCTCTGGAAGAGCAACCAGAGGTCTTAACTGCTGAGTCATATCTCCAGCCCTGATTATCATTACCATTTGCTTCTTTATTGTGACTGAATTCTAAAAGTTAAGACTAAAAAATTTTCCAGACCTTCCAGAGAAGGTCTATAGCTACAACTAGTGATGGAAGAGAAACTACATGTGATGAGATGAAGATGGCCTACCCATGAGATGAGAAGCACAGAGAGAAACCTTGACCTTGAGATGGTAATCTATGAAGCAAGAACACAGTATTACTAGAAATCTAAAAATGTTGGAGAAAGGTGGAGCTGTGTATTAGATATGGAGAAACTTGAAGAGTAATGGTGTATATGCCCTTAAGAGACAGCTAAAGATGCAATCCAATATTGAAGAAGAGAGTTTAAAGAAAGAACATTCTATGGTTTTGAATTACCTGAGAATAGCCCATTAATAACAGGGTCCTTCTGTATCTAATGTGGCACCTTCTATTTTTCTCTCAAATGTTTAGCACCATTCATCTTCCCTTCCAAGTGATCCTATATTTAGTGGCTGTCATATGGCTCAAGAAACTTGACCAAAACCCTATCATTTTGTGGATACCAGTAAGAAGACTTATACTAAAGTCCTTGCAGAAGATAATTTTCAGATAAGATATGTACTTGTAGTATCTGCAAAGAACATCTGCCAGCTTCCTTGAAGGCTACACATAGAGAACTGGCTTGTAATCCTTAACGTTCTGACTTTCTCATGCTGCTTCTCCTGAGTGGACTGAGACATGCAAATTAAGTCTAGTTTATTAGTTGGGCATTTGAGTCACCACTGTCCCATTCTCCATAAAGTAAGTGAAAATAGGTTCAAATTGAGCAGTTTACCTAATACTGTTAAAAGCTAGATAGTCAAGGCTATAAAATGCCTTTCAGCAAATAAAAGGAACCACATACATAAAATATGTTGGTGTCTTTCCAGCTATGGAGCAATGAGCTATATAATCCATGGGGAAAAATAGATCAGAGATTGCTGTCATTTTCAAGGCATTGGTCCAGAAATTAGCAAACAAAACCTCAGCAAGATATCTTAAATCCTCTTTACCGGCTGAGACAGTCAGTGGCACACACACATACACACACACACACACACACACACACACACACACACACACACACAATTAAAGAGACGGGAATCCAGTTACCAAAGAAAATATGTCAGCTTCTTACCACAGTGATTGTTAGTAGAATTCAATGGCCTCCCTTTTAACTTTCTGAGTTTTCAGTTACCTGTGGTCAGTGGTGGTCCAAAACTGTTAAGTGAAAACTATAGATATAAGCTACTCACAACTTTGCAGTTGTTCACTATCCTAGGTAGCATGAGTAACTCTTGCACCAACTCATTCTGTCTCAACTGAGACATGACTTTACCAACATGTCCATTGTATCCACACTGCATGTACTGTCCACCTGATAGTGACCTAATATTTTCTCTGTTATCAGATATATTCTTATGGTATCACAGTACTTGTGGTCAGGTAACCTTTGTTTGACTTAATAGTGGCCCCAAATTGCAAGAGTGGTAACATTATCTATTCAGACATATCAAAGAGGAGCCATAGAGTACCTCTCAAAAATGAAAGGTAAAAGTACAATAAGAGACCGTATTCACATAACTTTTTATACGATATTGAAATGACTATTATTCTATTTCAGTATTGTTAAGCCCTTGTTAGTTATATTTTACATTCAACCTAATCATAAGTATTCATGTATAGGGAAAAGTATACATATAGAAAAATACTATTTATTATGGTATACTATAGGAATACATTTCCTGCAGATAATGAAGGACAGGAAAATAGTGATTTAATGAGTGTGCATTGGAGAGTCTGGCTCCTGGGATTCAAATCTCAGATTTGTGCACTAGGTGTTGTGTGACACAAAGTAAGTTATTTCAGCTCTCTAAGCCTCTGTAGTCTCTGTAAACTGGAGATAATAGCACTATATTATCTCACTAAGAGGATTGTGTGAATCAATGTATTTAAAACAAATAACATGGTATCTGAGACACAGTAAGCATTCAAAAGAAGATATAAACATGGTTTCATTTCTTCTACACCTAAAGCTCTGACATCAGCTTCACAGTTAGTAGCAAGAAACAAACTATAATCGCTAATAATTTTATACAAAACATATTCACTTACATGCAGATGCATAATGTAGCAGACTCAGCCAATCCTATCTATACCTCTCCTCCCTTACCCAAAATTTTTACTATCAACATTGCCATTTCTTTTGCTGACATTCTCTGGATTCCAGAGACCACTTTTTCAATCTCTTGTGGTGTAATGAGCATACCAAGAGAGGATAGTTTTCAACCAAAGACTAGTAAGAGTCAATGTATCCATAATAAGTGAGCATATGTACTACACTACCTCTTAGAATGTCATCCAGTTCTTAAACTCCAGTTATTCTCTATGGTAGCTATTTAAATTATACTCTCTTTGGGACCTACCCACTTTTATTTTATAATTCACTACCCCAATCTGCCACTAGTATTTTCTTCATAAAGAATCTACCTAATAATTTCTTTGATTGTCTCAAGATCATTTTCTCAAGGAAACAAAAACTAAGATCTCAAAAACCTATGAGAAAACTAAGAGCAAGCATATTTTTTGTCACAAGGAAAACTCTTCACAAAGAGGATTGTGAGAATCAATGTATTTAAAACAAATAACATGGTTTCTGAGATATAGTAACTATTCAAAAGAAGATTCATATGTGGTTTCAATTTCTTCCAAGCTTCAAGGCTCTCTGACATCAGCTTTATAGGTAATAGCAAGAAACAAACTATAATGGCTAATGCGATTATAGAAGAGTTAGGTTTAGTACTTACAACTCTTGCGCTCCTATATTTGTTGTTGTTAACAAGTATATGTCATACCTTTTCCCAGGCATACACCAACTAATAATGTCAGGAAATACTCAATATCTTCTTCCTCATTGTGTGTATCAATTGATTTCCTAAATGTCTTTTCTGGACCATTCTGGGAAAGGTCACACTCTAGCTGACAAATATCATTAGGCTTCTCTGTGTTTTGCATGCATATTAATGATTTTTTTCTTTAAACATCTGATCCTAACTAGTCATCTACCTATTAAACAGTGAGTTATCTCTTAGAGTCTGTAAATGAATTGGTGAGATTCATCACGACTCTAACATAGACCTTTTGAATTAGTAGCAACTGATCTTTTAAAGTAATACTTGGGGCACTGATTGCATTAAACACATGAAAGGTCCCTTTGATAATTTTTCAGGCAATTGAATACCCAAAAGACCTTACAGTCTTGTGTGTACCATTAGATCTCATTACATAGGAAGACACACATAAGAACTGGATGATGAAATTTCCCCCAATTAATAAAAATGGGCAATAATATTTTTAAATATGAGATATCATTTTACAGCTCCATATTTTGTATCTCTCACCCAAAAGGGAGGTACCCTTATAGTCTTGTGTACCATAACTGAAAGGCTAGTTACACTGAGCATCTGCTAAATGTAGATTACAAGAAGGTTGTGTCCATTGGGTTCTTTCATTTTAAGAGAGTCCTTAATTAGCAGCCATCTGGCCTCCTAGGAAAGACTGTAATTAAAGTAGCCATGAAGGATCAGTGAACACATGAAGAGTAAAAATCTTGCCTCTCTGTGCCTTCCCTTCAGGATCCTCAGTACTCAGGTGACTGCCAAGGGCACATTGGGATATTTTAATTTTTCATGAAGATGATTTGTATCCAGAAGATGGAATTAAATAAATCACTGCCTAAATTATATGGCAGATACAAACTTTACTAACATCTGAATCCCCTTAGTGAATTTATTTCAGTGCAAATCTTCCACTTGCATTGTCCCTGTTGGTCATGTTTTGTGTTCTACAAGACAGTAGTAGAAGCTTCTTGCCAATTTGGGCTAGATGAAGGAATTGAATAAGACCCATGGCTTTGTCTAAGAATAAATTACTATCAGGTACTTAAGAGAAGAATCAGAGGAACGTTCTTGACCCAAGCTCCCAAATAATATCTTCTTAGTTTGAAATATCTCTGATGCAATATTCAAATATGGGGTTGTCAGCAAAACAGTATTTTATTTCTAGGATTATTAAAAATAATAAAATCAAGAGAGTTCCTGTGTATCCTATTTCTTACTATCTACAATACCTATAGATGAACACCTTTAGCAGCCCCACTTGTTGATAGATCAGAAATGAGATCAGAAATGGATTAGTGTAAAAGGACACAACCCACTGATGTCTTTAAATTATATAGCATTTAAGTATGGCTAGAATTTCTTTCTCTGCAAGAGGTCAAATTGTGAGAATCACTTAAGAAGAATAGAGGGCAACATGAAGTATATAGTAACTAACTCCAGACTTCACAGTAACTTGACTATTACAGTAACTTGACTATTAGTATCGAAAAAAAACTCTTTACCCAGCCCTTAGTTTACAAAGTCAACAGCATTGCAGCCATGCAACATAGCTAAGGATCCAGAGCTAAACAAAACAGTCTCCAATAGATTGTTTATGTTTTGCTGAAAGTCATGCAAGAGATTACTAAACAAGGATGATACCAATGGGCATACTATTGTGAATGGGGAAAAGCCCACAAGGCCTCAACCTTACATAAAGAGCAGTAGACTGAGAAATGCTGGGTTGCTGGAGAAATAGTCTTCCCCAGGGAAGAGCTCACCAACAGGTTATCCAATACCAAAACGTCATCCCTGAAAACATACATATACGTTACATTATACAGACCAAGCAGGTTAAATGTAAGAATATGTGTGTACAGGCATATACATGTAACAACAACAATTAATGAAAAAGAAGACATGAATTAGAAAGAGACCAAGAAGGGGCATGGGGGGGGTGGTTAGAGCAGGAAAGGAAGGGGAAATGATATAATTATATTGTTATCTCAACTTTTTTAAGTTTAGAAAAATACTGTGTTTTAAAGCTAAAAAGTGTTTTTTTTTTTTTTAAAGATTAAGAATACAAAGCAGGTGTAGAGAATAAAAGCTGACAAAATAACTCTGCAATTTGGGAATGTTAATGGTAGAGTACACATTCTTATAACCTGTAATGGGTCCTGGGGGCATCACTGGATACAGCACACTGAGAAGCTGAAAATCATAGCATGGACCCTGAGTCATCAAGAGAAGATAAAATTATATTCCATATATTCTGCCTAAGGAGGCAAGGAAGTGTGTAGTACAAGTTAGAAAATGTTCTAACCTGAGTGGTTAAATTAAAAATTGTTGCATACAAATAAGCACATTTAAACTCCAGAAAATTCTTCTCCCCAGAAATATTCCTTTTTCAGAGCTCCATCTGTTGCTGACGTCTCTCTCCCATCATTTTGACCTTATTCTTTACAGTCTTGGTCACCTCTTAGTTAAAGAAGATGAATCTCCATCTGATATTCCTTTTTATAATGGAAAAATACAACTATGGTTCTTCCAAGTTTTTCTACTCTTTGAAGAAAGGGTTTTTTTTTAATTTTCTATGTGCCTTATGAATCACAGAGTATTCTTATATTAGCCATGAATTTACAATCAAAAATCTGGTGCAAATTAAGATAGCCTGGAAGTGAAGGATAATTGCCTATAACACAATGTTGCAGAAAAATATTCATCCAATTAGATTATTAGGCAATTAGTGTGATTTTTTACTTGTATTCTCAGCACTTAGTTTCCATTTCGCCTGCAGCATTTGACAGGTCTGTAACCTACACTTTCTGAAAATGTCAAAGAAAAAGATCGTGTTTGTGAGGAGCAGTTCAGAGATTTTGAGAAAGAGTGAGGATAATGGGCCAGAGCAGACTCCAACAGATTCAAGATGAAGGGGAAATTTCGTGCCTTTGTTCAAAGGTACTATAGAACTAAAACTATACCTCTAAAGGATGGTCATACTACAAGAAAGGTTGATGTGGGGTGATAAAGCTAAGCTGACAGAACAAAATTTTCACAGTTTTCCCAGGAACTAAATGATAAAATTTCAGGGGAAGTCACCAGCATAAACAAGACAGCAAAAATCTGATACATGCTAATTTAGTAGCATTTGTGGTAAGAAATCAGACACCAAATCTTTAACTGGATCACAGTCTTTGGTGTTAAGACTGAAAGCTCAGAAAGATAGATGAGCTGTATAAAATGCTAAGTATAGATAGAAAAGGGCTCATTAGGAAAACTGAGATTACTAGAATTACCTAGGATGGTGATCGAACAAAGAACTCCTACCAGTAATTTTTAAAAATGGAGAAAGTTAGAGGTATAAAGGCAAAAGAGCCCAAAGAACAACTGTTTCAGCCAAAGTTATTGTATGGACACATTCATTTGGAAGGAAGATTATAACTGAGTCACCAGACTTTGAGACATTGTAAAATGGCAACAGAGAATACAGAACTCCCATTCCTTTACAGACACATTGAAAAAGAAGCTGGAAAACTCTCTCTCTCTCTCTCTCTCTCTCTCTCTCTCTCTCTCTCTCTCTCTCTCTCTCTCTCTCTCACACACACACACACACACACACACACACACACACACACACACAACTCTGTTGAAAATCTGGAACATAGTCAAAGATTTATAGAAACCCAGTAAGCGATGAATCAAGAAAAATGCGACTTCCACTTGGTTGAAAGGTTTTGGTGGTTCTTACCTGTGCACTGACCTCACTTTTCTCCCAGTTTGGCAGTGGTCTTGAAAGTGGCAACCTGTGTTCTTGTGTTAGACAGTGGAGCCCCTGATTTCAAAGAAAGTGGTGTAGATTGCATCCAAGACTTGTATGGGTCTGTTCAAAACTGTCTTGGAGCTTCCTGGAGGACAGATGCAAAATCCTCACCTCCATTTTACCTAACTCGGAAATCACTCATATAACAGTGACAGGCATTGCTCAAGAACACCATAAGGTGGATGACAAACTTATATCCATCTTGGGCAAAATATTATAATTGGGGAAATAATATGCCTCTTAAAGGCTACAGGGTCACTCAGAGAAATAATTTACTTGGGAAAGGAAAACAATCAAAATCACTCAAGTATACTGTACAGCACAGAAAGCCACACATATGCTCAAGGCAGGGCATATGTTCAGAACAGACCTATGAAGATCTTAAGCTCTTACTGATAGCTCATTTCTTGGCCTCAAATAAGCAATAATTGAAGGTTAAAGCAAAATTATAAATAGCCTAACTGTTAACAGAGGGTGCTGGAACTGAGCCAATCAAATATGTGAGAAAGAGTTTAAGGAAATCTCTGTCAAAATACTTTCTGATCTAATAATCTAAAGGAACAGAGACTTCAGTAACCCAAAATGACAAGGACCACAATCTGGTAAAACAGTTTGGAAATGTGGTTAAATAAGTAGACAATGAAAGTCTTCCATCTTTGAAAACAGAAACTCTTAGAAGGATGAAAATATAATCTTCAAAATATCACATTATAACATATATATATATATCAATAATAATTAATGACACATATAAAGGAATAGGGAAGTATGGCCCACTTTGGGGAGGACCAGAAACTGCTTCTTGATAAAGTTCATTGTTAAAGTGAAATTCACAGCTACACATGGAAAAAGAAAGGATGTAAATGGGCATGGTGGTGCACACATTTAATCCCAGAATTTAGGATACAGAGTCAGGCAGATCTCCGAGAGTCTGAGGCCAGCCTGGTCTATAGAGTGAGATATAGGACAGCCAGGGCTACACAGAGAAACCATGTTTCAAAAAAAAAGATTTAGAAGTATCTTTCTTTTATGAAATTATGGTAGTGATAGGATATAGTAGTATATATAGAAGGATTAAGATCTAAAAATATTCTTGACAAAATAAAAAATAGGTAAAAGGTGTTATTAAAGAAAAAGAGAGAATTTTCCAATCAACATTGTAACTTTACATTTTGAAGAACTAGAAAAATACGGGCAAAGTAAACTTAAAACAGAAAAAAAAAAGAATGTTTAAGCAAGGATAAACAAAACTGAGAATGAAAATAAAAAAAATCATTCAAAATAAAAGTGTCCAACTGTCTTGGTATCACATCTAGTAGCCCTGTCAAGTTGACAATAAAATTATTAATCACAGAAGGAGTAAAGCCTTACCTCTTTCTCTAGGTAGACTGGATTTGAGAGGTCATCAGTTCCCTTGTTCCAAAACAAAGCATGACTCAGCATCTCTAAGAAGGTGGGGCTCATTTTTTAAGACAATATAGATTAGATGAATCTTATAAAACCAGTTTCCTATAGAAGCGTATTTCAGAGACTTAAAAAGGATAGGAAATTACTAGTTAGAATGACCTTTACAGATTTTCTTTTATTTGGATTGGTAAAACCTCATTACCCACCCTCCACACCCTACCTCTGCCATACATATACCTCTGAGGCTTTGATTGGGTTTGGAAGCATGCAAAGGTATTAGCAAAGAAACTGTGAGCTTCAGCAAAACATGAAAGTGCAAGTGTAGATAAAGCAGGTTACACAGGCTCCCTGCTTGTCAGTTCAGTCTCTGTGAGCCCTATGAGCCCAGGTTAGTTGATTCCGTGGGTTGTCTTGTGTTGTCCTTGACCCCTCTGGCTCCTACAATCCTTCCTCTCCCTCTTCTACAGGACACCCTGAACACCTGAAGTTTAGCTGTGGGTCTCTGAATCTGCTCCCATCTGCTGCCAGAAGAAGGTTCTCTGGTGACAATTGTACTAGGCACCAGTCTATGAATATAACATAATACTATTAGGAATCATTTCATTGAGTTTATATGCCATGTTTGGTTGATTTCCACAGGAGGCCTTCCCTTTTCTGAAGGAAAACTGAGGTGGAGTGGATTGGGGAGGTGCATAGTAGAGGTAGAGAAAAGGGGCTAGTAGGGGAAGAGGGAGGAGAAATTGCAGTCAGTATGTAAAATAATAATAATAAAGATTATATAAGCAGGATATAAGAACATATCAAGGAGATGATACAAAAAATACAAGGAATTTTAGAAACTAGGTACAGTAACATTTTAAAAGGAATTAGATACCATCATATATTGAAACTTAGCAGATAAATAAACTTTAAAAGGTAGAAGACAAAGAAACCCAAAGAAAGCAGCATAATAGTAGAGGTTCACATGAGACTATAAACAGGAGAAGCCCCTAAATCAGGTAACTTCTCTGTCTCAGGCAGGAAGCCTTTGAAACTTTTTAATAGTATTGTGAGATCTGCTTCCCAAGATCTGGCCAGTTCAGGATAAGCATGACTTCAAGTTACTCCATTGGAATCTTCATCAGAAAATCCTCTCAAGGACTATGAGAAACTCACAAGAGACTGGAGGCTGAGAACAGATTTCAGTAGCAGGTGGTAGAATTACAAAGAGGAAGGCCAAGAAGAAAGGAGACCAGAAAGAATATTAAAGTACCTCAGTGGTGTTGGAAAGAAAAAATTAACAAAACTCAATCAATGCCCAAGAACAGGTCTAACAAGAGTGTTTCAACCCGTGGAGATCAGAGTGCATGAATGCTAAACAATACCAAATTAGAAAATTCTGTCTCATCAGAAAACCCCATAGCAGTTACTCTTACCAGGGTAAAATGGTACTCACAGTTAATCTCATGGTGATTAGCATGTTTCTTTCTTTTCTTGAATTTGAGCCAAGTTGGAAAGCCTTATCCATCATGTTTTCTTTTTGTGGTTATAATTTCAGAAATGCTGTAAACTTCTGCCCCAGTTCTAACTGTGCCTAGTCGTGATTTCATACTCCCACTTCAAGACAATTACAGTACAATTCATCGTTTGTAACACTGATTGAAAGCACTTACTCATTCATTCAATGTGTGCATTTAACTCCTACTATATACCAAGCATTGTTCAAAAAACCGACTATAAAGCAATGGGAATGTCATGCAAATTCCCCTGTTTCGTATAGCTTATGTTCTTGTAAACTTTTGAGTCTGCCACTCAGAGGATCTGATAACCAAGGCATTTGACCTATCCTGGCACACATGGAAAATAGCAGTCTGTCACTTCAAACAGAAGTTTCATTCCTCTCTGTAGCCATCTCATCATGTTCTTTCTGTAGCATCTGTGGACAGTTAGAATATGTTATGGTGAATGTGACATGATTCTCACAGTTATCTGATTGCCTGGTTTCCCATTCTACATAAAAAAAGAAAAAAATGGCAAAAGACTAGGATAAAAGGGAGACTGAATGTGATTTAGAGCATCTAGTTCTTAACAATAGAAATGCTGGCTCTTCACGCACTCATCTCTTGGACTGAAATGTAGCCCTACCCCTGACCATCAAACTCCTGAGCCTCCTGAAGATCTTGAAGCTAAACACTTTAGGGACTTTCAGTCAAAGCCTACAAAGAATTGATACATAGGCACTTAGGGACAATCTCTCATGTCATCCATTCTTCAATTCCATTCTATCAGGTATAAAGAATAGATACTCTTAATTTTTCTGTGCTATGGATGAAACGTAGGGCCATGTGTAGGTTAAGAAATTGTTCTATCACTGAGTTCTATACCAAGTTCTTATTTCTTTAGATAGGGTTAGAAGTAGCCCAGCTGACCGTAAACGTATAATCCTCCTACCTCAGGTGCTGTGGTTTGGGGCATATGCAATCAAATGTTATTACCCTTCCTAGGCTTTGTTTTTCAAAGTAAGATGTGGCAATGACTTATCCAAGGTCACATGCAAAAGGTCCCATTAACTTAGAAAATTCATGCCCTCTAGTATCATTTGGAAGTACTTTTTTTCTTATCAGTCCATCCAAGTTCATTTGTTATGCACTCTAGAATAACACACACAACAGCATGTTCAAACTTCTTTTCTGTTCAGGGATTAATGTTAGCTTTGCATGGGACTATCAGGAGAAAAGGAGGGGAGACAGTGTTGGAATTGAAATGATATTCAAGGGAATTAGATAAAGAATCTAAATTTCTCTCCCTGGTTTAGCAGCGGGAAATCTGAGGCCAGAGAAGTTTTGTAATATATATAAATGTAAGGATAATGCCACAGTCTCAGACACTTTAACGGATTGTGAAATTAGTATTTCATGGCACAACTGGGTGGCAAAGAAAATTCTTCAGTTTTGACTTGACTACAGGAGCTGAGTAGATAGAAGTGTCTTTCCTGGCTGTGTATTCTGCCTTCTTATTGTTTATTACTTTCCTATTCCCTTTGTTTTGGGGGCTGATACAATGAAGTCATCTTGTATTACGAATGTAGAGAGTATCCTGCATCACCAAGTTGGTTCTAAGTTATATGTAAGGATGGAGTAGAAAAACTAAACAAAACAATGGGAAAGTGGCAGGTGATTCTTTATGACTTAGAATAAACTGTCTCTACCCCAGCTCCCATCAGACCTTCCACCAAAGTTTCTAACAATAAGAAAGTGAACTGATTTTATGCCAGTTACCTCTATTCTCTTGTGACCCTGTGGTGGAACTGGTAAAGATCTCAAAGGCCAGCAGTAAATGGAAGTTCTCAAGTAGCCTGAAGCATCAGGCAAGTAGATAAACATCCCCCAGAAGAGTTGAAAATTGATTGCTGTCGTGAGTAGGAAAAGTCAGTTTTAGTCAGATTATTGATTATTTGGTTGTTGAAAAATTATCCTCTGTGACTGAACCAGTGAAACCATGAACAATGAGAAAGAAAACCATTTTTAAAAAATAAGCTAAGTTGATATGGCAGAGATCCAAACGAGGTACCTGTCCAACTTGAAAAGTAAAGAACACTGGAGGCAGCTGTGCCTTTAAATTTAATCGTTGACAAAGTCAAATGTGATTTTTGCCAGTTAGGCCCCAGAGATTCCACTTTTATTTTTTCTGCCTCTGGAAAAAAAATAATACTTGCTCGTCTCATCACATTGATAATGTACTGTCAGCACTAGGGGAACAAACTGTGTGCTTTTCAAATTCAGGTCTAAGCATGTCACTAAGGTAATATTCTTTGGAGTTCAGGGTGTTACATTTCCTTCTGTGTTCTTCATTGCTGAAGCTTTTGATGACAGGTGCTTAAACAAAGCATTCTGATACACAAATGTTGTTTCCCCAAAAAGCATTCCTGCCCCACCTAGACATCTAAATCCCTTTCCAAAAGATGAAGTGTCTAAACTTTTGCTCTCAAATAGTCCTACTAGTACTAAGCCCATGAGGAAAAATGGGACACATCTTTGCCCAAGTTTCTCCCTTCTTAAGTAATTGTTTTAAAGAAAAAAAATAGGATGTTTAAAAACTGAGAAATGAAGCACAGCTCATGATTTAACAGATATATTCAATGTTACATATAAACTATTCTTATTTGTATGAATCTCAAAGAATAGGCATTTTGCACCTAAAACTTGGTTCAGAATACAGGTGAGAAATAGAATAGATGAGAAAAGCTTATGTGATGGGAGATTTTAATGTCACCAT
The DNA here is from genome assembly GCF_943737965.1 of Phodopus roborovskii. Lineage (NCBI taxonomy): Eukaryota > Metazoa > Chordata > Mammalia > Rodentia > Cricetidae > Phodopus > Phodopus roborovskii. The sequence goes on along the minus strand of NW_026125928.1, from coordinate 467,168 downwards.
ATTTCTAAAGTCCATTCTACTGGCTATTCTGTGGTAGTTATTTTCTTTTTTGTTGGCTTGTTTGTTTGTTTTTGTTTTTCGAAACAGGGTTTCTCTGTGTAGCTTTGGAGCCTATCCTGGCACCTGCCGTGTAGACCAGGCTGGCCTCAAATCCCAGAGGCCTCCGAGTGCTGGGATTAAAGGCATGCTCCACCAACGACCAGCTGTTAGTTATTTTCTTATCACCAGTTTCCACAGCAGGATAGCAGAAGCAAACTATGATAATTTTAATCGTCAATTCAACACAATCTAACATCACCTGGAAAGAATGCCTGGGTAAGGATTGGGTTGGCCTGTGGGCGTGTCCATGGGAAGATCTTGATTTTGTTAATTGATGTAGGAACACCGAGGCCATTGCAGGCTGCACCATGCCCTGGGTTTGGGTCCTGAACTACATAAGAATGGAGAAAGTGGTCTGAGTGGTGAGCATGTGTGTGTTTATTCTCTCACTGTTCTTGACTGTGGACATGACTAGCTACTTCAAATTCCTGCCTCCTCCACTTTCCCACAAAAGGAGGGCAGGAGCCTGGAATCCTAAGCAGTATAAACCATTTATCCTTTAAAGTAGCTTTTATCAGGATATTTGCTACAGCAACGGAACACAAAATGAAAATGACTGCAGAGGCAGTGAAGACATGGCAGCTGGAATGGACAGTTCTGTGGTGGCAGGAACTCACATAGGCATCTTCCTACATGGAACCTGGAAACATAGAGAGTTTGGGGGAGACTCAGAGCAGAGCTTGCTTCCTCCATTCCCCACGAACCACTTTCTCCAGCTAGGCCCCACATTCTAAAGCAGTGGTACTCAACATGTGAGCCTTGACACCTTTGAGGGTCGAACGGTCCTTTCACAGAGCAGACATGTTGGATATCCTGTATATCAGATATTTACATCATGATTCATACCAGTAGCAAATTTATAGTTATGAAGTAGCCATGAAAATAATTTTATGCTTGGTGGTCGCAGCATTAGGAAGGTTGGGAACCACTGTCCTAAAAGCATAGTTTCCCAAATGACCAGCTGGAGCCAAGCATTGAACCCCATGAGCCTGTGTGAGATGCTTCACATTCAAACTGAAACACATTCTGTCAACTGATTCCACAGAAAGAGCATAATGAGATGGTTGCAGTCACCACCCACAGAAGGTGCTCCTCTTTAGACCCCAATTTCTTCTTCTGAAAATTGGGAAAGTTTTTTTTTTGTAATATCTGTAACATGCCACAGTTCACTCACAGTCCCCTCTACAGTGTCTGGGGATAGTTCCTTGCTTGACTCAGCAGAGCTCTGAGTTGACTTCTATCAGCTCAAAGTTTCTGTTCATAATTTCATCTCACTGAAAAGATGACTTATGTTCTACAAGCAGCAGGACTCAAAGGAGACCCAAATTTCCCATGTTTCTTGGTGCATACATCCTTTCCCCTAGGTATTTAACACAACACCAATGTAGATACAGTTTTGTTGTTGTTTTTTATTTTTGTTGTTGTTGTTGTTCTTTTTTGAGACAGGGTTTCTCTGTGTAGCTTTGGAGCCTATCCTGGTACTTGCTTTGTAGCCCAGGGTGGCCTCGAACTCACAAAGATCCTACTGCCTCTGCCTCCCAAGTGTTGGGATTAATGGCGTATGCTACCACCCCACAGCATGTACTTAAAGGTATTAGGGATGCAATTAAAGGCCTAAATAAACTGACTATAAAATGAAGTGATTGTTTTAGTTAGACACATCTAACAGCATAATACTTTAAAAGAAGGATGTTTTCTGTGGCTGGTTAAAAAGAAGCTACAGAGGCATGTTCTGTCTGTGAACTATCCTTGGGGGCTCCAAGAAAAAAAAAACAAAAAACAAAAATTAATGCAAATCCTCTCTCTATTTGCTGAGTGAACCCTATACCACAGATGATAACAAAAATCCATTTCTGCCCATAGCCTACACAAAATTAGAAGAGACCCTAATTCCTGCCAAGAAATGCAGTCTTGGCCAGACACCTTGAGTTCAGGTTAGTGAGGCCATGACCAGAAATTCTGAGCATATTGTGTGCAGACTTCTCACCTACATAAACTATAAATGTTATCTAAATTTATGTTAGTTGAAGCCGTTAAGTCTGTAGTCATTTTTTTCTGAAGCTTCTCCTCTTTTGTTACTTTTAGTTTCCCATAACTTGAGAATTATTTCCTCTTGTTCACACCACTTTTCTTAATAGAAGCAAGAAAATTTTACAGATAATACATTTTTGAGTGGAACAGCATAATACCACTTAGAAAGAGCTACAACTTCCTCTTATTAAGTGAAATTTAAGACATGAAGGAAGGAGCTAGTGAGGTGGCTCAGTGGGTAAAGACACTTGTTACCAAACCTGATGACCTGGGCTTCATTCCTAGAACTTACATGGTATAAGAGAACCAATTCACACAAGTTGACCTCCACCCTCCACACAGTAGCCCTGGCACATTCATATGTACAATTGCACATGGATGTATACATAAATGAGTAAGTGTAATTTTTAGAAATTAAATAGTATTAATTAAATGCCCACTTACATAGAGTCCAAAATGATTTCATGTATTGTTTAACCAATTCTAGGATTCAGTACAAGTCCATACGAAAGATGGATTCCTTCATTTGGCTGTAGTTAGTGGACCATTAGTGCATGTCAGATAACAGGGCTATCATAGTGAATAAGACACAAAGAGTATCTGCCCTTGTGGAACTGACAGTATAGTAAAACATGTTCTAGGGAATTGTAATGAAAATCATCCCATTTCTGCTCCTTAGAAAGAGTGAGGCCATCCATGGGGGATCATTAAAGTCTGTCACATCATTTGAGGCGGGACCTAGGCTAAGAGAGTATTCCTCCATAAAGAATGGGCTCCCAATGTTCATTAGTACACTGGGGAAAAATACTGACTGTTCTACTACAGAGGCTCCATAGACTGCCCAAGCCTCCTAACTGACACCCACATTCAGGGGGCCTGGTTCCATCCTATGCTGGTTCCGAGCTGTCCAGTCTGGGGTCCATGAGCTCCCCCTTGTTCAAGCAAACTGTTACTGTGGGCTTCCCTGGCCTGGTTTTGACACCTTTGTTCATTACTTCTCCCTCTCTGTGACTGGATTCCTGGAGATAGCTCAGTGCTTAGCTGTGGATCTCTGCTTCTGCTTCCAACAGCTACTGGATGAAGGCTCTAGGATGGCATTTAAGGTATTCATCATTCCCATTGTATGGGAAGGGCATTTAAGGTAACCCCTCCATTATTGCTTAGATTGGTAGTTGGAGTAATCCTTATGGATCCCTCTATTAAGGTATCTCTTTACTTGCTCTCCTCTATTCTTCCCCTGACTCAGTCTTCCTGCTCCCTCATGTCTTCCTCCCCTCCTTTTCTCCCTTTATCTTTCTCCTAACTCCCTCTCCCCTCTCCCATGCTCCCAATTTGCTCAGGAGATCTTGTCCCTTTCCCCTTCTCAGGGGGACCATATATGCTCTCTTAGAGTCTTCCTTGTTTGCTAGCCTTGCTGGAGGTGTGGATTGCAGGCTGGTAATCCTTTGCTCTATGTCTAATATTTATATACGAGTGAATACATACCATGTTCATCTTTTATGACTGGCTTGCCTCACTAAGGATTGTTTCTTCCAGTTCCATCCATTTACCTGTGAATTTCAAGATTTCATTTTTTTGTTTTGTTTTGTTTTCCCTCTGAGTAGTACTCCAATATATAAATATATCATATCATTTTTATCCATTCTTCAGTTGAGGGGCATCTAGGTTGCTTCCAGGCTCTAGGTATTACCAATAATGCTGCTATGAACATAGGTTAACAGATGTCCTATTTGTATGAATGTGCATCCTTTGGGTATATGCCTAAGAGTGGAAATGCTGGGTCTTGAGGTAGACTGATTCCCATTTTTCCTGAGGAACCACCATACTGATTTCCAAAGTGGCTGTTCAAGTTTGTACTCCCACCAGCAGTGGAAGAGTGTTCCCCTTTCTCCATATCCTGTCCACCAACTCTCTTTGGTGTTTTTGATTTTAGCCATTCTGACAGGTGCAAGAAGGTATCTCACAGTTGTTTTGATTTGCATTTCCCTGATGACTAAGGATGTTGAGCACTTTCTTAAGTGTCTCTCATCCATTTTAGATTCCTCTACTGAGACTTTGCTATTTAGTTCTATGTTCCACTTTTTAAGTGGATTATTTGGTGTTTTGGTGACTAGCTTCTTGAGTTCTTTGTATATTTTGGAGATCAGCCCTCTGTCAGATATGGGGTTGGTGAAGATCTTTTCCCATTCTGTGGGCTGCCGTTTTGTCTTGTTGACTGTGTCCTTTGCCTTACAGAATCTTCTCAATTTCAGGATGTCTCATTTATTAATTGTCGATCTCAGTGTCTTGGCTACTGGTATTATGTTCACGAAGCAGTCTCCTGTCCCAATTCGTTCGAGGGTACCTCCCACTTTCTCTTCTAAGGGATTCAGTGTGCCTGGATTTACATTGAGGTCTTTGTTCCATTTGGACTTAACTTTTGTGCATGGTGATAGATATGGATCTATCTGCAGTCTTCTACATGCCAGCATCCAGTTATGCCATCATCATTTGTTGAAGATGCTTTCCTTTTTTCCATTGCATAATTTTAGCTTCTTTGTCAAAAATCAGATGTTCGTAGGTGTGTGGGTTAATATTAGGGTTATCAAGTCAATTCCATTAGTCTATGTGTCTAATTTTGTGCCAATACCAAGCTGTTTTCAGGACTATAACTCCATAATAGAGCTTGAAGTCAGGGATGGTGATGCCTCTGAAAATTCCTTTTTTTGTACAGGGTTGTTTTGGCTATCCTGGGTTTTGTTGTTGTTGTTATTGTTTTTCCATATAAATTTGAGTATTGTTCTTTTAAGGTCTAACACAGAATTATTAATGATCTATTTTCCATGCTTTGTAATACGCCTTCAACTGTGTTGTTTATTATACATCTCATTTTGAACTAGCCACATTTCAAGGGCACTATAACCATGTACAGCTTATGGTTACCACCCTAGATAGCACCAGTCTGCCTGACACTGTAACAAACTGTGATACTTTGTTATGCTATAAGAACTGCCAAGGGCCATGGAAACATGACAGCAAGGCATTCAATTAAGGAATAGAGAAAACAAGAAAAGTTTAGTATGTGTGAATCAGGTGAATAGTGAAGGAAAAGATGTTCCAGAATAAGGAAATAACCTAAGCTGCAAATTGATCATGAAAGACACAAAGTTCAAAGTTTAATTTGTGCCAAATACTGAGGAGATAAAGCAGAGAAGCACAGCATGTAAAAGATTTCAGGCATTGTTAGAGCAGGGATGGTGAGAGAACAGGTTTGGTACCCTCCTAAGGAGTCAGCATCACTGCCTGCCAATCCAATGCATGAGCTCTGCCTCCTGTTATTATGGATCTTCATACGCAAATCATCATGTTTGGAAGCATTACTGTAAGGAGTATGGGTTTTTCCGCCCGCCGCCACTCTTGTCCTGCTGCCACGCCAGCCCCAATTAACACAGAGAGACTCTGTATTTGATACAATGCTATTGGCCAGGTGCTAGTTTCTTATTGGCTAGCTCTGTCTTAATTATTAACCCATTTCTATGTATTTCCACGTGGTCTTACTGAGAGTGGAGGAATGGCAGTTCTGTTCTCTCTAGACTCTCCATCTTGACCCTCCTTACTACTTCCTCTTTCCTCCTTGTCTCCTAGTCCCTCCTATCTTCCTTTCCTATTGGCCAACAGTGCTTTATTATTAACCAGTATGAGAAACATATTTACATAATGGCATCTCCCATCATCTCCTCTTTTCTGTCTAAATAAAAAGAAGGGTTTTAACCTTAACATAGCAAAATATATAACACAACAGTTATCAAATAAGAATCACAGTTAACAATATTTAGTCCATTAACATTTAGCAAGATTTAAGAAAATATCCCATCATCTATTCTATCTTTGTGTGTCTAAAGTCTATGTAACTTATCTTTAATCCTAACTAAGGAAAACTATAATCATTACTATCTGTCTTCAACTCCCTCAAAGACCACAGAAGGATAGTATATAAACTCTAGAAATGACAGAGACATCTTGCCTTGTCAGTCACCTGAAGTTCTTCTGTAATCTTCCATCTTCAGCCCATAGGCCATAGTGTGTCTAGCAGACTCTTCAACAAAGCAGGAAACTTTAAACTGTCTTCTTGTATTGGCAGTTTGTCCATCACTTTTCTCTGTGTCCTGCAAACTGTCTGGCAGACTCTTCCATGAAGCAGGAACTCTGTAGCAATGTCCATCTTGAATCAGCAGGGATGGTGAGAGAACAGGTTTGGTACCCTCCTAAGGAGTCAGCATCACTGCCTGCCAATCCAATGCATGAGCTCTGCCTCCTGTTATTATGGATCTTCATAAGCAAATCATCATCTGTTTGGAAGCATTACTCTCTAAATTTTTCTTTCTTCAAGTAGCTTACACCTCACACCCTCTGACTCCTTGGTAGATTTTAAAACATTATGCAATGTTATTACCAATCAACCAAGGAAAATTCTCCTTGAAACCAAAAATAGGATGTTTCTATAGACCTGTACACTTTATATTGTCATCATAGTAGTTTCTTTGGCCCATCCCAGTAGTTTCTGTCTCTGTAAGAGTAATGGTAACCATAGGAGGATGCTTTATAACTTACAATATGCCATTATATGTGCTTTTCATGAATTACAATTTCATATTGTATGAAATTATAATATCACTTCCCCCTTCTCTTCTCTCACTCCAACCCTTCCCATATACCCTTCTTGTTCTCTATCTCTCAAATTCATGGTCTCTTTTTCCTTGGTTGTTGTTATATAAATATGCCCATATTAGATATATTCATATAGATTCTTAAGTATATAAATAAAATATGCTTAGTCTATATAATGTTACATGTATTGCATGATCTCATAGCTGATCATTTGATATTAAATAACCAATTAGGGAGCTCTTCCCTGAAGAATACCATTTCTCTCACTCTGAGAATTAATCAGTTACCACAATTTTGTCTAAGGTTGAGATACTGCAAGCTTTCCCATTTCCATGTAAGCATGTCCATTTGTGACATCATTGTTCAGGACTTGTTTAGGGAGCCATGTTTATGAGACTTCATGAGTGTAGCCTCTCTGACATTTCTAGGAGAAATAAACTCACAGCAAACTTCTTGTTCCTTTTTTATTTAGTATTTCTTATTTTACATATCAATCCCAGTTCTTTCTCCCTCCCATCCTCCCATGTCCCCTAATGATCCCCCGTCCCATCCCCCATCCAATCCCCAGACTAAGTGAGATAAACCATGAGGGATCATCAGAATCTGTCAAGTCATTTGTGGTAGGGCTTAGGCCCTCCTCCATGTCTCTCGGCTAAGGGAGTATCCCTCAATGGGGAATGTGCTCCTGAAGTCCATTCATGCACTAGGGATACATTCTTGTTTCATTGCCAGAGGTCCCATAGACTGCTCAGGCCTCCTAACAGAGACCCACATTCAGAGAGTCTGGGTCAGTCATATGCTGGTTCCCCGGTTATCAGTCTGGGGTCCATGAACTCCCCCTTGTTCAGGTGAGCTGTTTCTGTGACTTTCTCTGGCCTGGTCTTGACCCCTTTGTTCATAACTTCTTCCTCTCTGCAAGTGGATTCCAGGAGTTCGGCTCAGTGCTTAGCTCTGAGTCTCCTGAGTCTCTGCCTCTGCTTCCATTAGCTACTGGATGAAGGCTCTAGAACGGCATTCAAGGCAGTCATCAATCCCATATTGGGGAAGGGCATTTAAGGTAGCCTCTCCACTATTGCTTAGATTGTTAGTTATGGACATCCTTATGGGTCTCTGGACATTTCCTTAGTGGCAGATTTCTCTTTAAACCTATAATGGTTCCTTCAATTATAATATCTTGTTTCTTCCTCTCCTCTCTTCATTCCCTGACTCAATCTCCTGCTCCCTCATGTCCTGCTCTCCCCTTCTCTTTATCCTAACTCCCTCTCCCTTCCCTGCCCTGCTCCCAATTTGCTCAGGAGATCTTGTCCCTTTCCCCTTCTCAGGGAGAACATATATGTCTCTCTTATGGTCCTTCTTGTGTCCTAGCTTCTCTGACAGTGTGAACTGTAGGCTGGTGATCCTTTGCTTAATGTCTAAAAATCCATATATGAGTGAGTACATAATATGTTTGTCTTTTTGTGACTGGGTTCTTCAAGTTCCATTTGCCTGTGAATTTCACAATTCCACTGCCCCCCCCCAAGTAATATTCCATTGTGTAAACGTACCACGTTTTCTATCCATTCTTCAGTTGAGGGACATTTAGGTTGCTTCCAGGTTCCAGCTATTACAAATAATGCTGCTATGAACATAGTTGAACAGATGCCTTTGTTGCATGAATGTGCATCTGTTGGGTATATGCCTAAGAGTGAAATTCCTGTATCTTGTGGTAAACTTCTTGTTACTCTTGCCCTTACAATCTGTCTATCCTTTCTTCAGCAATGATTCCTGAGCCTTAGCTACAGAAATTTTGTTGTAGATATATCAGTTTTGACTGTAATTTGCCTTAGGAGTCTTGCTCATCAACAGGAAAAAATGTCTAGTACTGGAAACTTAACTACCTGGAGCTAGTAAAGTCATGGATATTGGGGAAGATCCTATAACTACAATTTTACTAAACCAGCAGAATTCCTAACTGCATTCTAAATATTTATCCTTATACCATATATCCACACACAGATAAATGTAGTTCTCATCTCTCTTCAAAGAAATTTCTCTTTGGAACCAACATATGATTACAGAAAACCAGAACTGATCCAAATGGAGAGAAGCACTCATTTGTTATCCTTTGTGGACAAAAATCGAGGTTTCAAGTGGCAACATGATTTATTCAAGGTGGCATGGCAAATGAGAGATACAGTCTGAATTTGGATGCTTAACATCTGTCTACTGATGCATATTTCCCTCTCTTCACAAATATTACACAGGCACACACAGCAAAAGCTTACCCATGAGAAATAGCTTAATAATTTCAACAAAGCTCTCAAGAACGTGTGAGATGGTGGGCTCTCTGGGAGAGAAAGTCTGAGTAGATGGTGATGATGTACTAACATGTAGGGCATGGAAGAGGAAGAGTATCACTGAGCTGCTACACATTGTTTCTGAGTCTGCTCATGCAGGTCAGCATTTATGCCCTCTCATCTCTACCACAAAATACCCAAAGGAAACATGAGTACATGTAAGAGAGACTAAATAGCTAATAAGATCTATATTACTAGGCATGCTTCTTCTTCACACATAACACTTGCACACAGATGTAGGCCAACCTCTCAAAAGTGTTTATCTACAAGATATACAGCATTGACTGTCTCAGGACTGGTTGGCTCATTTATCACCTCTGATCTTGCCTTTTATCTTCTAGGGAGGGGAGGGTGCGTAGCATTGTGCAGGAGCTGTGCTGACACTCATCCTGAGCAAACAGAATGAATAACCATTTCCCTCCCAACCTTACAATCTCTGTCTGCTTGTCCCCAACTTCTGTCTTTGTAGAGAATAATTAAGCTTTCTAAGACTGGACAGTGTTTTCTAAAGCCGACTGTGAGATTCAAAAACAATTCAAAACATTCTTCTGCCTGATCTGCTGCTCTAGATTGGGGCTAGCTTTGATTTGTTTTGTTCTGTTTTCTTGGAGCTTGTGATCTCTAATTTGCCCTGTGCTTTAACACTATGCCAGTTTCTCATCAAGTGGTTAAGATGACAGCTCTAAGCATTGCACACAGAGATGAAAACAAAATCACCCACATCCTACAGGCACCAGATAAAGATAAACAACCTAATTATTTAACTCTTTCATTCACTATATTTTGCCTCCTATTAGGGGAACATTTGTTTGGTTCCCCTCATCTGCTTTATTTGTCTTTCACTTGTCTCTGCAAATGGACACTTGAAATTTTTGACAAAGTGCTCCCCAGTACATCTTGCGGATGTGCTTAAAACCTCTCATGAGAATTGGGCTTACAAAATCACCCATCACAGCCTTTTGAAAGGAGTACTGAATGAAGAGAACAGTATTTCTTACCTCAAAACAGTAGTTTGCAAAGTGTGGTATCTTGAAAGGCAGCAGCCATGCTACCAGAGAACTTACTAGAAATCCAGAGCAACCACAGTACTCATTAGTTAGAAATTCCGGGGCTGGAGGAAGCATAAGATTCAGTGACTATGATTTGAACCAACATTTCAGTGCCATTGCCATAAAGAAACTTCCCTAGCATAAAGCCTAGAGTTAAGGGACCTTGGCTAAATGACAGGAAGAAACAATGAGAAAGAAATGGCTTTGGTTTTAAGACTGCTCCTCAGGTATGGACTCAGAATTTCTAGAAGAGCCCAGAAAATAGCTACACCAAGGCACTGCCCACAGAGACACTCAGTAGTTCTGACATGGGCCTAGGCTTGTTTCTTAAAAGTTCCCTAGGTGTTTCCAATATGCAACCTAAATTGAGAACTACTACTTTGAGAACTATAGAGTAGGAAAGCTTCTGGAGACCTTTACCTCATTAGTTAGCAACGGATACATGTCCTTATTTAGATCCAGGGATTGCCAGAGTGTATCATGGGTAATTTGGGAGGAATTACAACCAAATTAGGATGATGGAAAGCACTGACTACCTACTATGTGCCAAGCACTATTCCTACATTTCCCTGGGTGGATAGAACAACTGGGACCAATCACTGTGGAGCGTCTGATGGAAGGAATTAGAGTAAGAGGGTTAGTTCACAGGAGCATAAACAGAGAAGGTGCTCACCACAGTCCCTGAAGGAATGCAGTATGGGAAAAGAGAAGGGAGCCAATCATAACATTTGGGGTGAATAACATCCCAGAAAGCTTAAATAAATAATTTCACATTTTACCCCAAAGTTCTTCTAAAATGTTATGAAAAAGTGTAATGACAGGAATGGGTTGGAAGTATTTCTCACTTGAAAATAATGAACAAAACTGAGCCACTGTCTCCAGAAACCATTCTTGCTTTAAAAAAAAATTGAGATAGCTCAGGTAACTTAGGAGAAGATGTAACTTGAGTCACAAGTTCACTGAGATACTATGTCTCAAAAAACATATGATAGAGAGCAATAGAAGTAACCCAATGTCTGACTTTGGCCTCCACATACATACACAGGTACACACAGAGACAGGATACACAAGGGTACATGAGGGACAAGAAATAACCAATATAATAAATACCCAATGGCTTTTTGGGCATCCAAGTTCTTTTGTCTCAAAATCTATCCAGCAATACTGAGAAAATTTTAGTGGCCCAAACAGTCTTTATAAATACAGGGATGTATACATAAAACAATCTGATGATGACTCAGAATATGTTCTATATTCATGATCAATTTCTTGCAGGCAGAAAATCGCTCCTACTACTGTACTACTACAACTGGGGGTAGTTTAATCATTAATGTGTAGCTAGCCACCATCTGAAACCACCTGATTAAACACTGTACTGACCCATTTAATGATGAGCACTTTCTGCCATCTACATAGTACACTGGAGTCTCTTCACAGAAGGAAGCAGTTTAGAGTAAGTGGGAAACATTATACACAGACGACTGGAGCCAGCTGTTTATGCTTACCAAGATTACAGGCATGGATGGACACTTTGACAAGTCTTCAACATTAGAAGCTGAAAAAAATATTAAAAGGGTCACAATGAAACCCCCAAAATATATCATCAAAAGAAATTCAAATAGTGAAGAGAGCTAGGACAATGGAGAGCACTAGATCTGCATTCAAATTCCTATTGCTCAGTAGCCGGGTGAACCTCAACTTCATTTAGCATCTCTGAGTTGCATAATTATCTGTGAACAGGAGTTAATAGCACCTGCCTCACAAAGTTTTGAAGATAAACAATCTAGAAAAAAATGGACTATGGGTTAGACCTTGTGTACACACACACACACACACACACACACTCCTTAGGTACCCCATCAGTGAAAATGTTAATAATATTTTTAATTGCCTTTACATGTGAAAGCAAAAAGAGCTTAACAAATACTAAGGCTTGTGGAGAGTGCCAGAAGACTTAACTAAGAAACCATAGGTACAATCACTGAATAGCACTTTTTTACTACTTTAATGACAAGCACACCAATGTTACTTGATTCAGCCTAAGATGTGAAACAGTATTGCACTTCTTCTAAAGCCTGAACCTATTGAGAAATGATTAATGTACAGGAAAAATGTAGCAATTCCCAAATGTTTGAGTGCTAAGCTGAATATGTTGCAAAATATTCAATATGTGGAGCCAATTGGTTGTACTAGAGGCAAACAGTGCCCCCTCCTCTCTTTCTAGCACCACTTTTTAACTGTTTTTTCAAAATCCCTTCATTTTAGCCACCCACATGGCCCCACTCCACCCTTCCCCACCTCCTCAAGGATAGAAGAGCAAGGGAATGCTCAGTTCCTAGTGCAGATGTCCTGGAGGGCTGTAGGTGCCCTAGCATGCTGCTGGTGCTGTTAGAGAGCCCCATGCAGGCAGAAGCGCTCAGCACAACCAGAGTGCCTTGAAATGGGTAACAGACTTTGATCCTTCAGATTGTGTGAGCCTCCCTCTAGGGAACAAGCTGTTTCATGGAGCCAGTTTCTGCTAAAAAGCAGCAGATGACTCTAAGTTGCATTCATTGTGATGCCTATAACCTTTCCATCATAAAAACAAAAAACTTATGCACATTCTGCTGATCTCTGTTTTCTTCCCCTTTCTTTGGGTGGACGCTGGCTTCTACACCCACCAGATTAGACACATTCCTATTTGCTCAAGCACTGCCAATAGAGGTCCCTCTAACCTGGAAAAAAATCAACCATAGAGATTAGGTCCTTCTAAACCTAAGGAGATGGGGAGACGTTTCTCAAAAGCAGCCAAATTCCAGCTGATCTAACTAATCCCTTTCTCTACAGCAGTCTTGGACTTAGCCTGATCTTTTCCCAAGTCACATTGGGAAGAACTGAACACCATTCCATAGAGGATTAAGACTATCCAATTCTAGCCTGAATACTAATTATATTCTCCCTTGATGCAAGATGGTAACTGCCTAGCTGGTCCTCTCCCAGGCATGTATTTGTGGTTGGGCATTTATTTAAACATTTATGTAACAGTTACTGCAATGATTTGGTCACAGTTTGTCTCTCAATGATTAATGTGTTAGAGCCATGTGACAATAGGAGAGTTGGTGGAACCTTTAAGAGACTGAGCATAGTATAAAGTGATTAGGTCATTGGAGCCCTGTTCTTGAAAAGAATCCATGTGTTTCTACTGAGGTTCTGTTAGTTCTCATATGACGCATGTTGTAAACAGCAAGTCTGGCCTGTAATTCTAGGTTCCTGTCTTGTCATGTCAACTCTCCCCTTTGAATGTGCTTCCAACATAATGTCATAGCATAATGGGAACCCATCAAAGGCCAAATACCTGAAGCAGCCTAATTTCAGACCCTAAATTTCCAAAACTGGAAACTAACCTTTTGTTTTTATAAGTACCTAACTCTAGTATTTTGTTTCAGTAAAGTAAAATGAACTCAAGCGCTATTCAAAGTCATTTATTATTCTCATGGCAATTTTGAGAGTGATGTACAACTATTGGGTCCATTTCACACATGAAGAAGCTGAGACAGAAAGGATGAAATAACATGCCCATGGTCAAAGAGCTAGTTAATAGAACAGCTGGATTTTAACCTAGCAGTATGACTCCAGAGCCTGTTCCCCAAATAACTAGAATACCTTTGCCTTTTCCAGTAGTAAAGCTCATTTTCACCAGGGCGGGAGTTGAGAAGCCTTAAAGGTGCCTGCTATAACACGGCTTAAAGGGGCTATCATAGCAGATGTTGCTCTGTACTTTGATGACATCACAAGACCATTTCCCAGAATAAGAAAGCCCCTAGCTGAAATGTCACCTGCACAGAAATCCACACTGATCTCCACCAAGGATGAAGCTTGCTTACTGGGAAGCTGCAAGGGAGTGTAGGCTGGTGTGGCTGACAGCATGAAGTGGAGATGACAGAAAAATACTTAATATTTAATATACAGCAAAAGAAGTGACTCAAAACTGTAGACTCCACTTGTGAAATCCCTCTCCTTTGTATTGCTGAGTCAAAGTTCACATTCTATTCCCTCTTTAAAAGCACCTGAAGTCCTTGAATTGAAAATAAAAGTTGGCATTAACAATTCAATTAGCATCGATCAAAAATGCACATTATTCTATCCACTGCCCTGCAGAGTAGCAAATGATTAGGACTTTGGCCCATGGGCAGGCAAGTTGTGAAGAAGAAAAGCAAAGTTTAGGAAACATTCATGGCTGGCAGTGTTGCCTAGGCTGCGAAGGATTCAACGTGATCATCCTGAGCATCCCTAAGCAGCCTGAAATTTCATAAAAGTATTACATATATAGAAGGCAAGACCCCAAAAGGAGAAGTAAGACTCCACTGAAGACACTTGTGACTCCACCCTCCTCTGGCATCAGAGGTTATGCCAAAAGATAGCTCTGACACAAATATGACAGGTGACAGGAAACTCCTGTTCTCAGTGGGAAAGTCTCACACACTATCAAAGAAAGATCCCGGTGGTGTGGTCTGGCCCAAACACAGAGACACTTTCTTCTAGGCTGTAGCAAAAGAGCCACTCGTCAGTGAAACCTGACTCCAATACACTGACCCTAGAGCTTGGACTAGTTAGCAAAATCCTGTCTCAAAAATACATGACACAAACATCAAGCAAATGTTAACTTATGTAATCATCACAAAATTTATTGAGAAAGTATTATTATACACAGTAAATGGGTCTTGAGAATTAAATGGACAAAGGTTGCATAGTTAATAATTGGTAAATGGAAAGCTTTCTGTCTCCAAAGTGACTTTCTCTGCTTCTAAAATACAAAATGCACAGCCAAAGAAATGGATCAATGTGGGGGTGGGGCACCTGCCACAAAACCTAATGACCTGAGTTCAATCCCCAGAATTGAACTCAGATCCCATATGTGGTGGAAGGGAGAGAACTTATTCCTATATGTTGTCCTCTGACCTCCACACATCTCATGGCACAAATAAAAATAAATACAATGCACAAAGTACTTTAAAACAAAAACATAATGGGCAAAAGGTGTGACTCCTGCACCAGGCTCTATCAAGCTTCCGTCTCTTATTTGGAAGTATAAAATATTCTGAGGTCTGTGGCAATACCTGGGAAACAGGAAAAAAGTTGGCCAGTGTCCCATCACTTAAGGTACTGAATTAATTACTTTTCAGTCGCTGGTAAGACACCATAACCAAAAGCATCTTATAGAAGAATTTATTTTGATTTATGGTTCCAGAGGAGGAGAAATTAAATTTCATAATATTGAGGAAGGCAAAGCACCAAATGTCCAGAGAAGGATGCCAAGTGATCTCAACCACACATAGGATACAGGGAGCTATAACAGGAAGTGGAGCTAGGGTATAAACCCTCAAAGCCTGCCCTGCCCACGTGTCATACTCTCTCCAGTCCTAAGGTATCCATAACCTCCCCAAACAGTATCAGCAACTGGGATAAGGTGTTTAAAAAGAAAACATAATCCTAGCCATCCTCACCAGGAGACTAAATTATAGGCTTATTTTTTGATAACTTTCACCATGGAAGTAAGGAGCCCAATTTTTCTTAAGTTTCCATTTGGAGTACAGTAAGATACTTTACAAATAGAAGACAAATACAGGATATAGAGAGGCTATCTAGTGAATGTCTTCCCTCTTTAAATCTCTTTCCTGCACAGAATGTTGGGTTGTGGTTGGTAGACTTGGGTATTCTAGTCCTTATATAAGAATATAATATATAATATATATATATATATAATTATATAATATATAATTCTGGTTGGCAAATACATCTGCCAGGATGCGTAGAAACTCCCTGATCCCATGAGTTCAAATTGTCCCATCCTCAGAGTGACCTAAAATAAAAAACAAGGTTATCTTCTTTGAACCTATTCACAGACAATTCTGGGAGGAGATAAAGGAGAACATAATCAGAGAATTGCTGGGGATACCATGGATAAGGTAAAACAACATCAATCATCTGCTATGCCACCCTAATCTCTTGTAGTGGAAATAATTGGCAGCATCCACAGACTCTTAGACCTGCAGGTAGAAAGGAGTTAATGCTGTGTTCTCTCCATGAAGCCCATGTAGGAGTTCACCTTCTAGTTCAAAAAGAGAGTGTCCATCTCTGGCACCTAGGAACAATCTTTAAATGAATCTCTCTCCTTGGATGAAAGAAATTGTTTTATGGCGAAGCACTTTCAGGGTAGTGTAACCACAGTCACAAGCATCTGAATACCAAGTGTGCAGGAGGAAGCATGCATGTTTCCAAAGCAAAAGTATGCTTCTCAAACTAGTGCCTCTTCTAGTGCCTTCATTTGATCATTGTGCATGGGAAGTGAGACAGGAACATTCACAAAACCCTATTGATTCTAGTTTCCATATTCTTCTTTGTAGCATCTTCCAATGCCCCATCCCCAGAACTCACTGCACTCCAGCCTCCCTGTACTCCACACCTTCTTCATTGGCTTCCTGTCTCTGGCTGCTTGGACAAATTCTCTGAGTAACCTCATGGGGGCACTAACCTTTGGCTTAAAGTTCTCTGTATCACCATGAAAGTCTCAATATTTTTCAGAGGCCGTAGGTTTTGTTGTTGGTGGTGGTGATTTTTGTTTGTTTGTTTTTTATTTTTTGTTTTGTTTTGTTTTTCATTTTGCCCTGGGTCCTGTAAGTTGTGTAGCCAGAAGTGCCTAACTCTCCCCCATTTGAGCCCATATTTTTTTCTAATGGTGAAAATAATGTCCTTGGATGTCTAGTACCTCTAGAACTACAACCTCTCAACCAGACCTTCAAGGCCCTCTGTTACCTAGCCTATATGCACTTATCTATACATCCCACATAGGTTCTACCCATTCTACAATTGTGGATCCTTTTTGTCATAATGAACAGCAGCAAAGCCATTAATAGCTCACACTCTGCAATTAAACAGACACCTTTCACAGCCCTGATTTTCTGCTTTCTGGCCACATAGCTCTTGATAATATCCTTAACCTTCCTGAACCTACTTCATCACAAAAGGAATACCAATAGTATCCATCTCCTAAGGTTAAATGAGATGATCAACACACACACACACAAAAAAAAAAAAACTATAAATGCAGTGCCTGGCCCCTGGTAAATGTTCAGAAAATATTCATTACTAATATTATTGCTTACTATCATAGTTACAGAGCTGACTCATTCTAGAAGTCACTAGTCTTTGTTCCCATCTAGTTTGGCACATTGCTGGCTGGATTCCTATACCACATATTGGCCTGTCGTGTCCTTGTACTTCCTCTTCTGTACATGTCAGGTACCTTCTTTGGTTATAAGTGGCCATAATTTGGAGACTGTTTGGTTGTGTTCACCTACTCCCTCTTGACTCCTTCTGCTAGTATGGGAGAAGCCTAATTGGCCAGCAGAAGCTGCCAAGGCAGCCATGAAGAGCTGCATATTTGTCAAGTAGGACTTCTGAGAAAAGAAACTCTGGGAACCTGTGTTCAGGGTTTGAGCTACTCTCCTCCCTTGCAAGGTTATCCATTCTCCTAGAAGTTAGAAGGCTTCGAGGGCTACATGGATTTCAGATGAGCATGGTCTAGGCATCTGTATGAAATGGCTCTGGGATGCCCCACCTCAGTTGCACCCAGATATATTCTAATCTTACAGCAAAGGTTTGTCCTGAACTGTTAAAGTCATTCACAGTCAAGGATGAAGTGGCTCACAATGTATGAACCTGAAGTGCCCCAGAGCTTTAGCTTCCTGCATAAGTCCTTTGCCACACCCCAGTTGCAGTGAAGAGAACAACAGGCAACAGGATCACTCCCTGTGGGACTAGATTTGTTATTATCCACAACTCACGAAAGACTTTAATTACTGAGCCAGAGTTAGTAGTGTGAAGAGGATGGAAACTTATCAGACCAAGTGTTTAGAAGTGGAGCCTTTCAGAAATGTGGATTAGGTCAGTTCATCAGGGAGAAAGACTCTATGACTGAATACTGGTAGCCTTATAAAAGAATAAAAACCAGAACACATATGTATTCCTTATCTCTTACAATGGACATACCCTGGATCATCAGAGGAATCTGCCAATAAGAAGTTCAATTCCATATAAGATGTCTAGACCTTGCACCCTTAGAACCATGAGCTGAAATAAAGCTCTTATTAAGCAGTCTGCCTCCCATCAAATGGACTCACGAACTCCCTGAAACTCCCACCCACATAAAACAGTGCTTTATCCTTCTCCTGGCAAAGGAAGTCTCCATCCAGTTTATAATATAGAATCATATTCAGAAATCTGAAATGCACCATTGTTGAGACGCCTTCAAAATTTATTAAAGCTGAAGATATGTGGATTAGGAGAGGCTCCCCCAAAACTGATAATACAAATGCCCACACATTTTTTTAATTTTTATGTATTTTTAATTAAAACAGAATTACACCATTTTCCTTCTTCCTTTTCTTCGTCCCCCCCCCAGCTCCTCCTAGGTCTCCACATCCAATCCATTCCATGCACCCCTTCTCAAACTGATAGCCTCTTCTTCTTTGATAATTATTGTTTCATACATAAATATGGGTGTATACATATGCACAAATTATAAATGTAACCTATTAAGTCCAGTTTTTGCTGTTTGTGTGTACAAGTTTTCAGAATGGAAAAGAACCAATAGCTAAGATAAGAACAACAGCTTCTAAGCCAATATCACAATATCCATGTCACCATCTTCCTTAAACACCCCTGTGTTACCTATTACTGGAAAAATAAAGTTCCTAAGTCCCCACTGATCCTTTTCAAGGCACCTTTACCCATGCCACTTACTCTGACATCTATGGATCTTTACCTGTCCACAAAGGCACCCCCTACTTTCACATCATAGAAAGTCCTCACACCCACACTGTTTCCCTAACCTAAAATAGCCCCTCCTCTTTGCTAATGGGTTCTCAAATGTGAGCATGCAGCAGAATTCCCTGAAGAACTTGTTAAAACACGGCATGCTGGCTGTGCTAGATTTTCTGACTGAATACAGCTAAGGTGGACCTGAGATTCAAGTTACTAACAAATCCCCAAGTGTTTGTGGCTGCTCTTACTGCCTCTCCCACCGCTGGCCAAACCAGCACTCCTGGAAAACAAGCTGCCTGGGGGGACTCTTGCAAAGTCTAATCTGTCCCCTTTCAGGACAATGTCTTCCTTTACTTCCCATCTCCTTTCCCAGGCGAGAGTGAGCATTCTTATTCTATATCCCAATGAGTATAAAGGATAGTGGGTGATGATGATACTATGTTAATACCACTTACTACTTTCATTTTGTAGAAAACATCAGATTTTTGAAGATTTTTAAAGAAGCATACATATAAATGAATACCCCTATAAACTTTCTACAGAGAATTCTTTCATGTTCCACCAGTGATCCCAGAGGTGCCATTCATGCAAGAGTTCAAGGGCTAGGAATGCAGCTCAGCAGTAAAGAATTCCACTCATGTGCCCAGGCCCTGGGTTCAATTCTCAGGAAGGCATGAAAAAAATCAAAGAGGGGACTGGGAAGTAGAAAGGGAGGGAGTCCGGTTGCAGATCACAGATTGTGCTTATTGGTCACACTTCTATAATTGTCCATCTGAAACATTACTTGTATTGAGTGATATATTGGCTGAGACCCATGTGAAAATCCCAGGCCAATCACTATGGAGAATGCCTCTTAATTTAGTTTATCTGATCATTCCATGTCATGGGATTGAAGTTCAATGACAGAATGCATAGACTAAGCAGCTGCTCTCCCCCTCTTGAACTTCCAAAAAGCTTCTTTGAAATTGACAGTGACACTCCAGAAAGAAATTATTCTAGACAGTGAAATTCCAGGAAGGAATGATTCCAGTAGGGTTTGTTCTTGGTGGGGATTGTTCATGGGGTAGCTTGGAATGAATATACTTGGTTCGTGCCAAGTAGGTGCTCTGAGTTCTAGCCTGCTTTGTAATTTTTTTAATTTAAAGTAATTGGTTTCATTGTGACATTTTCATATATATTTTCATATATGTCCTTTTATTCTTAGCTCATTTTTGTCTTATCTTTGTATTATTTTTTGAGACAGGCTCTCTGTGTGTGGTCTAAGCTGGCCTCAAACTCATGACCTTCCTGCCTCAGCTTCACAAGGACTACTAATTTTTTTATTTATAAACAATCTTATTTTACATATCAATCCCAGTTCCCTCTCCTTCCCATTCTCCCATGCCCCTCACCAACCCTCCATCCCAATCCCCATCCACTCCCCAGGGATGGTGAGGCCTTCCATAGGGGAATCATCAAAGTCTGTCATATCAGGCCCTCCCCATGTATCATGGCTGAGAGAGTATCCCACCATGGTGAATGGGCTCCCAAAGTTCATTTGTGCACTAGGGATAAATACTGGTTCCACTCTCAGAGGTCTCATAGACTGTCCAGACCTTCTAAGTGATACTCACATTCAGAAGCCTTGGTTCAGTCCAATGCTGGTTCCCCAGCTTTACTACTGGAATCCTTGCACAAGGACAATTATTACAGGCTTCTACTACCATACTTCCTTGGGAATAATGTAAGAGAACAAGTTTGTTTTCAGCAACCTTCCATCTCTCTTCACTCACTGTCTTCTGATTCCCACCCTCTTATTCCCAAAGATTTTAGAATCACCATAGAATAGAGCCTCTGAGAGGCATTATCTAAATTAGGTTAATTAATAATAGGGCTCAGATGACCCACCTAAAATGTGAGTGGTACCGCTGCTTAGGCTGAGGTCTTGGACTGAATAAAAGAGAACATAAGCTGAACACTGTCTGGTTCCCGACTATGGAATCAATGTGACCAGCTACCCAACAAAGACCTCTTGCCATAATGCGCTATACCCTTGAAATGTGAGCCAATTAAAAACTATTTCTCCCTTCAGTTGCTTTTGATAAGTAATTTACCAAAGTAACAAAGAAAGTAATATACTATTATTACATCCACTTTCTTCAAACTGTGTGCCTTTCCTTCAGTATATTTATATCAGTTTATAATTATATATTCATTTATGCAATTACTTAATTAATGTCAGTTTTGCCCATGAGATCACAGGCTCCAAGAAAGCAGGAGCCACATCTGTTTCTTCTCACCATTGTGTACGGAGCACCTAGCCCCACACTTGTCTTCTAGCAGGCCTTTGGGCTTCATTAAAGTGAATACCAGCATGCACAATGAGGACTGACTCTTACTAAGTTGCAAAGGAGAGTGGACCTATCAACTTGATTGGTTTTAGAGGCTCTCATCGAACACGCTGAGGTGAAATGGTGAATTAGAGTAGAATGATTCTTCCCTTATTGTTTTGTTTTCATCCAAGCATATTAGAATGCAAGGGTTGGTACAATACATGTTTCCAATTTCTCCCTGACTCCAAAATGCTACACTGAGATATTCTGATTGATTGCTCACTGTCAGTCTGAATCATAGTAAAACAAATGAATCATTTAAAGCACATTGTCCCTTCATTATTTTAATATTTCCCAGGCGTGTAAGAAGACAACAGTCCAATTTTTGGAAAATTTGAAAAATACTCTGTCAAGAGTCTAACAATCTTGGAACATGGTACTGCAAGTGGTGAACCTAATTAAACCACAGATCTCATGAGTTCTGCATCAAAATTCCATCCAATAGTCTGCTTAAGCTCTAAGTGGTTTGGAGCTGAGTTGCCTTTTTAATGCCTTAGTCGAGGTGACCAGAAAGAATGAGAAATGGAAATCGTATGGGATATGGACAAAGGAAGAGGAGCCACTGAGACAAGCAGAGGCACAATTCACTGGAGACAGCAGTGTCGATGAAGAGAGCATGTGATGCCACGTAGCACACATCTCACCCACCCTGACGCACTACTGGATCAGATGGTTCGTGGCTGCATTTGTGAGATGGTGTCACCACTGAGATGTTTATTTGAGGACATTTTCTGCACCTATAAAACATAGCTTTAGCTGAATTTAGGAACTTCAGACCCTCACTTAATTTCTTCTTTCTACTCCTAGACATCAGTTGCTTCTTGCTCCTCCTCCCCATGTGTTTTCACAAGATTTGGGCTGGAAACACGATTAGAGTACTCGAGCACTTTAGCACTGCTCCTGGACTGGAGTGCCAGAGAACTTGTGCTTTGTAAAAGCAGAGAACTGTTTTCCCCACTAAATCTCATTGTGACCTGTGTGGTTATAGGGATTTAACACAAATTGGAAAAGTAGAGCCTCCCTAGTTTTTAGTTCCTTTCCCTTTCCGAATATAAATTATCTCTGAGCAAATATCTATGAATTCCATTTTATTTGGAGCTGTAAGTTCACAAACTTAAATAATGCAGAGCTTCAACAATGTTAACAATAGCTTTTAGATTTTCTAAAATTTGCTACAACTTCTCTACTATATTTTTTAATGGTATAATATCCTATCGTGATTTTGTAATTAAGAAGTCATACCAATTTTTATTTTTCTTGACTCCTTGAAAAATAAAAGTATGGGAATAAACCATTTTATTAAAAAGTTAATACTTCTTATATGTATATATACAGATTAATAACACAACCACACAAAAAAGTCTACTTTTCCTTTCCCTTGCTTCCATCACTGTCAACACCCCCACACACACACACAAAAGAGAACATGTTTTAGCAATTTGAGTCTTTTTGGGAAATGTTGCTTTAATAAAAAATAATAGAATAATTTCTTCTGGATGAAGTCATAGCCAGAGAGAGATGGCCCTCAGTAGCCAGCTTCTCAGATTGGCAAGATTTGGGTTAGTGCCACTAAGAGTCATACTACACAAAGACTATCAGCTCTCCATGTTTTCATCTCCCAAAAGCTTTTGTCAATATTTCCTGCTATTGGAAAAAAGACTGTAAGAACCAGAGGAGCAAGAAGTCTTCTGTGAGATTGTCTCCCAGAGTGATCTACTACACATGATACTTAAACAATATGGTTGCCTAAACAAGACATGAACAACAACAACATGAACAGATATGCTAACGTGGAATAGGAAAATCTCACAAAGTGCCTCCACTAGACAAAAAAACTATAGGAAAGTAAGTGATGCTGAGAAAGTGAATCAGTCTTTCCCATAGATTATCCCCCAAATTGGTTATCAAGTACCAAATTGGTTAGCCCTGAATTCAAACACATACAAGAAAAAGAAGCCATGAATTTGAGAGGAAACAAAAGGAGAGAGGAAAGGAGTTAGATAGAGGAGAAGGCAAAAATGTTGTAATTATATGCTAATTTTTAAAATTCCCCCTACAAAACCTTAGGTATTTCATAATTTGTTGCCAAAATGATTATGTGAAAAAACATTCATTTCCCACTCTTGAGTAATCAACGCCAAATGTAGCCATCCTTCTAATGGCATTAGAATAATTGTTGTTTCTTAGAGTCAGGAAATACTAATGAGGGATAGTATGTTTTTTGTGCTGAAGATCAAAAATAGCATGCTAGCATGTACACTATCACTGAGCTGTACCCAAGTCCTTTTGGTTTTTCTTTTTGCTTGCTTGCTTGCTTTTCAGCTAGCATTGAGGCTACCATAATAAGTAATTGGTTTCACTATAGCATTTTCTTATTTTGATACTTAGGTGTCATTATACTTGATTATCATTTTCATCTGCTCCATTGCCCCTGTCCCCATAGCAGCCCACTATTTCTTTCAATTCCCTCATCTGCTTTCATGTCACAATGTATATTTGTACTCATGTTCTATGCCTTTCCCTTAAGATCTCTTCCTCCCCTTTTATTACTGTCCTTTATTATTTTTAAAGTTTACTGTAATATATATATATAATGTTTTGCTGAATCTATGTCTGTGCACCATGAGCATGCTTGGTACCTTTAGAGTCCATGAAAGAGCATCAGATCATTGGAACTTGAGTAACAGATTGTGGACTACCATGTGGGTGTTGGGGATTGAACCTAGATCCTGTGGAAGAGTTGTAAGTGCTTTTAATCACTGAGCCATCTCTCTTGTCTCATTTTTTGGGGAGGGATTCAAGACAGGGTTTCTCTGTGTAGCTTTGGAGCCTATCCTGACATTCACTCTGTAGACCAGGCTATCCTCAAACTCACAGAGATCACAGAGATCCATCTGCCTCTGCCTCCCTAGTGCTGGGATTAAAGGCGTGGACCGCCACCACCTGGTTTAGTCTCATTTTTAAGAGGTATTTTTATATAGGAAATGTCATATAGGTTTGCACACAAAAATGCAGTATACCCTAAGGAAACCTTTCAGTTTTCTTTCCATGACTACACTGAAAATGTGAGGTTGTTCTCCCCTGATCCTATAGCCTGTCTACTGTACCAGGACTGAACCTACAGCCTCAAGCAATGCAACCTCTATATACTGAGCTGTATCTCCAGCAGTAGTCTGTTTTATTACATAGCAATTTACAAAAAAAAATGTTTCTATAGATATCAAATATTTATATTCAAACATTATGTCTACATAATATTATATCATAACTTCCTGTGTAGTTTCATACACACATACAAGTATAAATAAATACACATATTTAAATAAATAAAATTTTAAATCTAGGTTCTGTCTGTGAGAGAAACTGTGTAGCATTTGTTTTTCTGAGTTTGGCTTATTTTGTTTAACATAATGATTTCAAGTTCCATCTATTTTTGCACAAATATATGCATAAATAATTTTTGTTTAGAGGTGAATAAAATTCCATTATGGATATTAACATATTTCAGAAGTGTGTCCAAGGGAGGTCCGATGATAGCTCTATTTTTAGTCTTCGTTTTGATTTGTTTTGTTTTAATAAATTCCAAACTGATTTCCAAAGTTTCGCTCTTGGCTTTTTGAGACAGGATTTTACTTTGTAGACTAGGTAGCCCTTGAACTTGGGATATTGTTGCCTCAGTCTCCCAAGTACTGGAAGAATTACAGGCATACAACACCATGATCAACTGGGAATACTAAAAATACCAACTGATTCTGATCTAGTGATCATGATGATGAGATTACAATAAGCAAACAGAAAAGCAATGGAAAAATGAGATCAGGAAGATAGCTAAGAATAGATTTTTTTTAATTCCCCATTCCTGTAAGTGGAGTCATGGAAGGTCTTTGAACAGAAAAACAGCATGATATAATTTATAACCTTTCAAGGTCACTTTGGGTATCATCTGAAGATGAATGGAAGAGCTTTGCCGGTTGCAAGGGATAAAAGATATCCAGGAAAGGTAGGAAGCTTTCTTCACATCTCTAATGAAGGAAGATGGACACAATAGACCAGGTGATAGCAGAAAAAAGCAATAAAAACTGGTCAGGTTCTAGGTACATTTTGAAATATCCTGAATTTCTTTTATGTACTAGGCACTGATGTGTGTTTGGATACAGCAGTGAAAAAAAAACAAACAACAAGCTCTTCATAGCGCTTGCTTTCTAGTTAATAACAACACTGAACAGTTTTTGAGTGCTTCCTTTTTTTCTAAGCACTCAGCTTTCTTAACTTACTTGATCCTCACAACAACCCAACCACATAAGAATGTATGGATATTGTCTTCACTTAAAAGATGATGAAATTGGGACTGCTGAGATGGATCAATGGTGAAGAGCACTGACTAACCTTCCAGAGGTCTTAGGTTCAATCTTCAGCACCCAAATGGTGGCTCACAACTGCCGACAACTCCAGTTCTAGGGAATCCAACATTTTCTTCTGGTCTCTATGGATACCAGGCATGCAAGTGGTATACATATATATGTTCAGGGAAAACACCACACACATAAAATAAAAATAAAACAGATACTTTTAAAAGTTGATGAAATAAAGGTAAAACAGAGGACAATTTGTTCCTTGACAGCTTACAACTTGATAAATAGAAACCCCAAAAATTCAACTTGAAAATAACCAAGAACAAGCCACTCTGCCCCCGAGACTGCCTTTTTGCTGCATCATGATTTCCATAGAAAATCACCTTTTGGGGTTCTTTTCCCACTTTTTTTTGCATATTTCTTTTTGCTGTATGATGGAGATTTCCATAGAATAATCACAGGGTGATTTTACCATCCAAAGTTTCCAGAGTTGGCTGTTGGTGTGTGAGATTTTCAGAAAGCCTAGTAAGCTTCTTTCCTTTTGATATGCACTTAATAACCATCTTTGCTGATACAGGCTAACTTGAGCATGGTACTATCACACACACACACACACACACACACACACACACACACACACACTCTAAAGGACAATTTAGACAGTACTTACTGGAACAAACCTGTATCCAGCCAACAAATTTATGTTCACAATCAAGTACTTTTTAACTACATGTATGGCTGTTCCACAGTATCTAAAGAAGGTATGTTCCAGGACCCAGAAACCAAACACCAAGAACACTCAAGTCTTTTATATAACATTGTATAATATTTGAATAAAACACATGCATATCTCCTAAATGCCTTCAATCGTTTCTACATTACTTATAATCCTCAATAAACTGTGGCATATTAATAGTTGCTATACTCCATGATTTAGAGCAGTGGTTATCAACCTTTCTAATGCTGTGACCCTTTAATACATGTTGGGGTGGCCAACAATCATAAAATTATTTCATGGCTATTTCATAACTGTAATTTTGCTACTGTGATGAATTGAAATATAAATATCTGATATGCAGGCTATCTGATATGGAACCCCTGTGAAAGGGTCGTTAGACTCCATAGTTTGTCTTAATGAACAAATGAAATTGAAAAACTTTTTCTTCTAGCTGAGAAACCCTCATTATATGGAATCAGACACCCTGAACATGGGTCTCAGCTAGAATGTCTGGGCAGACTAAGGGACCTCTGACAGTGGAACCAGGATGTATTCCTGGTGCACGAAAGGACTTTGGGAGCACATTCCCCATGGAGGGATACTCCCTTAACCTAGAGACAGGAGAGAGGGCCTAGATCCTACTCCAAGTAACTTGACAGATTTTGATGATCCCTCCTGGAAAGCATCATCCTCCCTGTACAGTGTGATGGGAGGGGTTAGGGGGCATGGGAGGGAAGGATGGAGAGGGAACTAGGATCATTGTATAGTCCTGGATGGCCTGTAAGTTAAGGCCATCTTAATTTATTATATAATCCAGACTGGCAAACTTGTGGAAATCTTGTGCCTCTGCCTCCTAAGTGCTAGAATTCCAGATGTGCACTCCTACACCCAGAACAAAGTATTTTCTTAGTGTACAAAGCAATAACTTACAAGAGTCTCAACTAATCATATGAACTCTATTCTTAATACACTTATTCATTTGATTAATGTCACAGTTTGACAATCTTTAAGTTGAGATTTTCAATACTAAACTTCAATTTCAGGTTGATACCCAAGCTAAGTACAGTAAGCATAATGATGATAAATTGTGAGTTAGAAAATCAGTTCAAGGAGTCAGCAAAGCTGATTGATTTCTCTTTTTAGAAATAAAATATGTGGATTATTTATCAGATAAAATGAAACCTTAGTGATCCTTTGGGGCTCATATATTAGGAAATATGGGCTTGGTGTTTATAAGCTTTTGAAAATCTTCATATTACCCAGCAAAGATATTCCCAGTCTATGACAAAGGTGGCAAAGCCAAACAGCAGCTAAACTCATTTAAAAGAAAAAGACAGAGAGAAGGGAAGAGAAAGTAAAAAAAAAAGCTACATACACACCTGTTTAGTTGATGAATGTATCTAGTAGTGATAGATTACCAACAAGTTCTTAGAAAATTATGCACAGGGGCCCTGAAGGGTTTTTCTTTATCAAACTGATTTATCAATCACCCTTCTCAAGTACAGCCTGCACCTTCCACATTGCTATAACATTTTCACTGTAAATGAAGAGGAAAATGGAGGTGGAAGAAGGATTGCATGAGCATCTGGATCATGACAAACCACTGCCCTGGGCTACTTTTACCCACCAGTTTGATTTACAGCCTTGTTCATGATATCTGGGGGGAAAAATTAGCATCATTTAAAGAGGTATAGCATAAAAATGAAAAGAGCAAGTTACGTATACTAACATAAAGAGTGAAGCATTCGTCAGGAGGTGCTGGACACAAGGCCACAGAAGAAGGAGGAGCATTGCAAATGCCATGCAGACACCAGGAATAGTGATATAAATGAGAGTAGCAAGTGCAGTGGGTGTTAAGGGGAAAGAAGCATTTCCAACATTAGACATCTCTAATAGCACTATGTTACTGACTTGAAAGACATAGGCACACTTCCCACCAAGAAAAGAAGGAAGGAGGGGAAGGAAGGAAGGAATGAAAGGGAGAAGAGAGAGAGAGAGAGAGAGAGAGAGAGAGAGAGAGAGAGAGAGAGAAAGAAAGAAGAAAAAAAGAAAAGAGACAGACAACTGGTGGGAGGGAGACAATAGTTCCAATTATCTTCTGACTTCCTACCACATTTGATGGCAGTCAGATTTCTGGGTCTTTTAATTTCAGACACATCCTTTTTCTACCCATCAGAGATAATGCAATCGTGCTTACAGCAACTTTGGTGAGCAACCGAAGTTAGCACAAAAGAAAAATTAATCAGGGAGAAAGAAAGTCTGCAGATAAAATATGCTCTTTCTTCTCCTGTGAAAATAGAATTATTCTATAGTAGGAAATGATTGGGACAATTTTCAAACTCTATGTGGTAGACAAACTGATAGCCAAGTGCTTCCCAATCCCCAATTTCTATACTGAAGGCAGCCTCTAGGAAACAAACAAGCAAAAACATTAAAAATCTAAAGAGAACAATATTAATGTATTTTCCATTGATTAGATAGAAATTGGATCCAGAATTTTACAATGCAAATAAATATGTGCAAAGACACTGGTGAAGTTGGGTACAAAGAATCTCTAAATTCTAAAAAGTCTTCAATGGTGGGAAAGATCTGTCAACTCCCAGTGGCAATAGCCTGTCTATCCCTATTTAAAATTAATCTTTCATGCACTAAAAAAATTATATAATGGTCTCCCCTCAGGTATTTGTTATATGGGGGCAGTGCTGAATTGCCTCAATATTCACCACACCCCCAAAAAACCTCATGCCTCTCATCTAGTAACTAGAGTCTGATATGCAGGGATGTATAGCAATGTACACTAAAGGTACAGGATAAAAACAGCTATGAGAGATTCTTTATTCAATATTGTACCTTGTGGAACGTGAAAAGATTTTAAAAGTATGGATGCCTGGTGAAGTAAAACAAGGACCAAAAGACTCCTAGTGAATAAATTGAAAGTGTTAGACCTACCTTATTTTAATAAAGAGGAAGAGGTTCAAATTGTAGTGAGAAGATAATTTTGAGTGGATTTATCATTTAAGACCATATCTGCTTTTCTTGAAAAGTCCAGAAATATGATTCTCCATGACTGTGAAAAGTAATTTGTAAGTCGATCATCAGTGTCACCAACCTTTTGAGACATACTGCTAATTTTTTTTGTAGCTTAGAATGAATTTGTAAATGTTCCATTGAGAACTTGGGAAAATATGTGCTATGCTGTAATTGAATGGAACAGTCTGTAAATGTCAATTAGGTCAAGTTGACTGGTGGTGTTTGAAATTGTTTAACTTTTGGATGCATTAAATGCTTTATCATCATGAAATGACCTTCTTTATCACTGGTCATATCCAATGTCCTGAAGTTTATTTTGTATCACATATAATATGCTCACTCCATTTTCCTTTTCCTAGTCTTAAAATGGCATATCTCAATTATCCCTCTAGTCTTATCCATTTGTGTCTTTATATTTATTTAAATTAGAAACAAGCTTTTTTTGCATGTCAATCCCAGTTCCCTCTCCTTCCCCTCCACCCCTGCTCCCCCACCAACTCCCTATTCCACCACCTTTCTGCTTCCAAGGGAGAGTAATGCCTTCCATGGGAGATCTTCAAAGTATGCCATATCATTTGGAGCAGGGCCTAGGCCCCCACCATGTGTCTAGGCTGACAGAGTATCCCTCTATGTGGAATGGGCTCCCAAAGTCCATCTGTATACTAGGGATAAATACTGATCCACTATCAGAGGCCCCATAGATTGCCCAGGCCTTCTAACTGATACCCACATTCAGGGGGTCTGGGTCATTCCTTATGCTGGTTTCCCAGCTATCAGTCTGGGGTCTATGATCTCCTGCTTGTTTAGGTCAGCTGTTTCTGTGGGTTTCTCCAGCCTGGTCTTGACCCCTTTGCTCATCACTCTTCTCTCTCTGCAACTGGATTCCAGGAGTACAGCTCAGTGTTTAGCTGTGGGTGTCTGCTTCTGCTTCCATTAGTTACTAGATGAAGTCTCTAGGATGGCATATAAGGTAGTCATCAATCTCATTACTGGGGAAGGGCATTTAAGGTAGCCTCTCCACTATTGCTTAGATTGTAAGTTGGGGTCATCCTTGTAGATCTCTGGACATTTCCCTAGTGCCACATCTTTCTTAAAACCTATAATGGCTCCCTCTATCATAGTATCACTTTTCTTGCTCTCCTCTATTCTTTCCCTGACTCAATCTTCCTGGTCCCTCGTGTCCAATCTTCCCCTCCTCTTCCTCCTTACTCCCTCTTTCCTCACCCATGCTCCCAACTTGCTTGGGAGATCTTGCCATTTCCCCTTCTCCAGGGGACCATGTATATCTCTTAGTGCTCTCCTTGTTTCCTAGCTTCTCTGGCAGTGTGCGTTGTAGGCTGTTAAGTAACTTTGCTATAAACAGAATAAAATTGAATCTTTTTACATCTCATTTGAAATTGACTGTCAGTCATGTGGCTATTCATATGATTGGGTTCGTATCTGTCCTTGTATTTCTTATCTATTGTTCGTTGTCTTTTTCATTTATTTGCTTCCATTGAATAGAATAAATTATTTTCTGAGATTTCAATGTGTCTTTTGTTTCTTTGTTATATCTATTGTGTTATTTTCTGTTTAATTTATGGCTTATAGTGCACATTTAAACTCATGACATTCTACCTCAGATTGCAATTGTATCCTTTCATGTGTTTGATAGAAAATAAAAATGCAATACCAATACTTGCATTTTTCATATTCCAGACTTTGTAATATTAATGACAAAGGTTTTGTGGTTATGTGCCTCAAATCTTTACTTAAATAGCCCATTACATTTGCAGAGACTTAAATAGGAAAACCTACCTTTTTTTCTGTCTACTGTATCTGTCAGTTTTCCTGTTGCTATGAAAAAATCCTAATAAAAGCAATTTAAGGTGAAATGATTTATTTTAGCTCACATTTCAAGGATACAATCCATCATGGCAGGGAAGTCATGCCAGCAGAAGCTAATAATTCTGCTGATCACATCATATCCAGTCAGGAGCCAGAGTGATTATTTTTAATGCTCAACTTTCATTCTCTTTTTGGTTCAGTGTATGACTATCCCCCATGGGATGTTACCAACCATGTTTCTGGTTGGTCATACCAAGTCAATTATTAACCTGTTATAGAAAACCACTTACAGATATGCCCAGGACCTTGTCTCTTCAGTAGTTGTGGATCATGTCAAGTTGAAAGTCAATATCAAGCATCTGATTTACCAGTGTAGCTTCCAATTTTAGTCTTCATCATTTCCTTTTAGAACGCCATATTTTTATTTTATCTTTATTTTGCTGAAATATTTCTCCTACTGAGGGTCTGCTGTTCATGACATATTTCAGATTTTTCAGTCCAAAAGACTTATTTATTTCATCTTCATCTCTGAAAGATATTTTTTGATTATAGAATTCTAGGATACCTAATTGTCTTCCATTAGTGTAAATATGTTGCCTTATTTCCTTCTTGTTATATAACTTCTGCGAACTCTTCAGTCCAATTAAACTTGTAGCTGAAAACTTAAGTTTTTGCTTTATTAATAATGAGTAATTTGATTCTGATGTGTCTTCCCATCCTAGTTTCTATCATGTTTCTTATACTTCAGGTTCGTGATCTATACATGTATATGCTTATTTCATAAAATTGATACGATCTTCAACCACTATATTTCTTTTGTTTGTTATTGTTTTCTTCTTTTTATTATATAATTATTTTACATATCAATCCCAGTCCCCTCTCCCTCCCTTCTACCCATGCCCCCCACCAAGCCTCCATCCCATTACCTATCTAGTCCCCAGGGACAGTGAGACCTCCCATAAGGTATCAGCAAGATCTGTGAATTCATTTGGAGTAGGGCTTAGGCCCTCACCCATGTATCTAGGCTAAGAGAGTATCCCTCCATAGGAAATGTGCTCCCAAAGTCCAAAGTTCATTCCTGCACTTGGGATACATCCTAGTTCCACTGCCAGAGGCCCCATAGACTGCCCAGTCCTCCTAGCTGACACCCACATTCAGGGGTCCTGTCAAAAACTATATTTCAAAGACTTTCTTTGCCAACCATATTTTTTCTTCTCTATAGGAATTTCAGTCACAAATGTAATGTCTCTTTCAAAGATGTTCTTCCATTTGCTCATATGTCTTTTTTAATTGCTTCTGTGTATTATTTTAAATTATTATTGCTATATATTTATGTTTTCTTCTTTGTTGTGCAATTGACATTGAACTTCTGTAGTGCAATCAAATCAGATATTGTAACTTTTTCATTTCTAAATGTTCAAC
Organism: Phodopus roborovskii; assembly: GCF_943737965.1. Lineage (NCBI taxonomy): Eukaryota > Metazoa > Chordata > Mammalia > Rodentia > Cricetidae > Phodopus > Phodopus roborovskii. Next base: position 434,483 of record NW_026125928.1, on the reverse strand, counting down.
TTGGGTCTTTTATAACTTCATTGTGTCTGCTTAATTGTGTCATAGCTGTATAGTGGTATAAGATTCATATATGGCACACATACAAATTGCCCAATTAAAGAATGTATTTAGTTCCTTTATTGTACAGGATTTTTTGACTATCCTAGGTTAATGAAAATTTATGCTGGAGAGGATGGGGAGGAAGGGAACACCCCTCCATTATTGATGGGAGTGCAAACTTATACAGTCATTTTGGAAATCAGAAAATTGAGAATTGATCTACATCAAGACCCAGAAATACTGCTCTTGGGCATATACCCAAAGGATGCACAGTCATAACACATGGACATCTGTTCAATCATGTTCATAGCAGCATTATTCATAATATCCAGAACCTGGAAGCAACCTAGATGCCCCACAACTGAAGAGTAGATAAAGGAAATGTGGTACATATACACAATGGAATACCACTCCATGGGGAAAAAATCAATGGCATCTTGAAATTTGCAGGCAAGTGAATGAAACTAGAAGAAACCATCCTGTGTGAGGTAACCCAGACCCAGAAAGACAAATATAACATGCACTCACTCATAAGTGAATATTAGACATAAAGCAAAGGATAACCAGCCTACAATACACAACCCCAGAAGAGCTAAGAACCAAGAAGGACCCTAAAAGAGATGCACATGAAACCCTACCCCCAGATAAAGGGAAATAGACAAGATCTGCTGAGTAAATTGGGAATGTGTGGGGAGGGAGGAGAGAGGTAGCAAAGTGGGGAGGCCGAAAGGAGAGGAGGACATGAGGATCAGGAAGGTCAAGTTGGGGGAAGGACAGAGAGGGAGAGCAAAGAAAGAGAAATCTCAATAGAGGGAGCCATTTTGGAGTTAACAAAACCCTCCTACTAGGGAAATTCCCAGGAATCCACTTTGATGATCCCAACTAAGAATCTAAGGGATAGTGGAGAGGCTACCTTAAATGCCCTCCCCTTATAGTGAGATCGATGACCATCTTGATTGCCATCCTAGAGCCTTCATCCAGTAGCTGATGAAAACGGAAGCAGAAATCCACAGCTAAGCATGGGCCAAACTCCTGGAGTCCAGCTATAGAGAGGGAGGATCGATAATATGAGCAAAGGGGTCAAGACCACGTTGAAGAAACCCACAGAAACAGCTCACCTGAGTTAGCAGGAACTCACTGACTCTAGACTGACAACTGGGGAACCTGCATAAGACTGAATTAGGGCCCCTGAACATAGGTGTCATTTGGGAGGTCAGGGCAGTGTATGGGGCTGCTGGCAGTGGAACCAGTATTTATCCTTAGTGCACAAATACGCTTTGGGAGCTCATTCCCTATGTAGGGATACTTTCTCAGCCTAGATACAGGGTGGAGGAACAGTCCTGACCCAAATGTTATCACAGACTTTTATGATCTCCCATGACAGGCCTCACCCTCTCTGAGGAGTGAATGGAGGATGAATGGGGACATGGTGGGGGGAGTAGGAGGACAGGAGGGCTAGAGAACCGGGATTGGTATGTAAAATAAGATTGTTTTTAAAAAATAAATAAAATAACAAGTCAGTGCTAGTGAGGATGTGTGGAACATGTGGAAAGCCACTGCTGCAGGAATGAAAATTAGTGTCACTGCTGTGGAAATCAGTATAGATATTTCTCAAAAAAAAAAAAAATGAAACTACAATCTAATATGATCTTGCTGTACTGTCCCTGTGTATATATCCAAAGGAATCAAAGTCAGCGTGCATTAAAGATCCTGCATGCCATGTTTACTGTGACAGTATTCATAATAGCCAAGTTACAGAATCACCTTAAGTCTCCAGCAAGAAATAAATGCATGAAGAAAGTGTGGCATAAATACACAGTGGAGTGTTATTTAGACATAAAGACGAATGAAATCATGTTGCTTGCAGGGAAGTGTTTGGAAGTAGGAATCATGTTAGTGAAATTAGCAAGCTTCACAAAAACAAATACCGCAGTTGTCTCTTACATGCAGAATGGAGATTTTAACAAACAGATGTGAAAGTAGAAGGGGGTCTATTTGGGGATAGATAAGTGACCAGGAGGAGGGAAGAAAGGGGGAAAGAGAGAACAGTGGGTGTCATGTATACTGATACACTATGATGAGTGTGTAAAAATTTCACAATGAAACCCATCATTTTGTGTGATTATTATATATCTGTGCAAAATTCTACAGCAAATTTTCTATTCAACAACTACTTACCCTTTAGCTATCACTGGCCTGTCTTCCTCTAGCACAGTGGTTCTCAACCTTCTAAATGCTGCAACCCTTTAATACAATGCCTCATGTTGTGATGATCCCCAACCTTAAAATTAAATTCATTGCTACCTCATAACTGTAATGAATCATAATGGAAAAAATCTGATATGCAGGATATCTAATATGCCACCCCTGTGAAAGGGTCATTCAACCCCACAAAGGGTCAGGACTACAGGTTGAGAAACACTGGTAGCAATGTATTTTTATCTCTATAAATTTGCCTATTCTAAAGATCTCATAAAATGAAATCAGACATTGTAGAGTATTTATAATTGGATCTTTATTTAGCATATTGTTTTCAAGATTTATCCATGTTGCTATATATCCTTGTACCTTTTGTGGCCAAGTAATATTTCATGCTATAAATGAGCCAAATTTTATCTCTATCAGTCAATGAGCATGCAGGTTGTTTTTAACTTTTAGTTATGATAAAAGATTCTATGCACATTTATGTGCCAGTTCTTGTGTAGGGATATGATTTCACCTCTCTTGAGTGTATATCTAAGAGTAGAATTGCTGTATCAAATAACAACTCTGTTGGCAAGCTAGTAGCTAGTAGACTGAGTTCCAAGATGGATAATCAATTTTGCATTAAAAGTACTGCAGGAGGATTCTTATATCTTCATATCTTCAGCAACACCTGTTATTTTCTTTTTTATTTTATCCATCATAGTATATAAAGTAGCTTTTCACTATTGCTAAAATTGTATTTTTACAGAAGTGGTGAATGTTGGCCATTTCTCTATCTTCTGAATAGAAATAAAAATTTAAGTCATTTTCCCATTTAAATATATCTTCTACTCTTTGCCAGTTTCATGCATGTATATATAAGATTTTGATCCTTTTCATTCCCTAATATGCTGTCTTATTCCCCCTTCTTTCCCTCCCAAATTCTTTGTTCTCCCTTATGTTCCCCTTCCTGCTTTTATATTTTCCTCTGTGTGTTTAACCCACTGAGATTATTTAGGGTTGCCTCTATGAGCACAGATGTGAGATTATTTACTAGAGCATGGGCAACTTATTAGTGACTACACTATTAAACAAAGTAACACATCTTCCTCCAGTCACAATTAACTATTAATAGTCTCTCAGTGAGGGTCGGTGCCTTATGATCCCTTCCCCCTTCTTGTGCATGTAACCACAGCAGTGGCTCACTGGCCTTATCCTTATGGTGGTTTGAAAGAAAATGTCCCCCAAAGGGAGTGGCATTATTAGAAGGTGTGACTTTGTTGGAGTAGATGTGGTCTTGTTGGAGGAAGTGTGTCACTGTGGGTGGAAGCTTTGAGGTCTCATATATGCTCTGGCCACACCCAGTGTTCTGTTCACTTCCTGTTGCCTGTGGATCAAAGATGTAGAATTCTTCAAGCACCACGTGTGCCCGCATGCTGCCATGTCTCATCATGATAATAATGGACTGAACTGTAAGTCGCCACCACAATAAATGTTTTCCTTTATAAGAATTGCTGTGGTCATGATGTCTCTTCACAGCAATACACACCCTAACTAAGGCAATCCTCAAATTTACTTTGGAATATTCACTTTATCAATGTTGAGTTTTAAGACAACTTTGAATCTCTTTGATAAGTCCATCATAAGCTATGTCTTTTTTCTTTTGACATTTTTTACACAATATATTTAATAGTTTCTCCTTGTGTGTAAATTGTCTTGCTATTTTCTTTACATTGTCTTTCACATAGCTCAAGAGTTTAAGATCAAAAATGTACAGTTTATCCGTGCGTTCCTTTATGGATCAAGCCTTCAGTGCTGTATCCATAAAATTACCAGTTTATCCATGTTCATATTGATTTTCTTTTACCTTTAGAAGATGTAAAGTTTTTTTTTATTTTGGTCTATAATCATACTGAATTATTGTTTAAACAGGTATGAGGTCTGTCTAGATAAACTTTTGAAAGCATACCTCCAGTTGTTCCAGTACTGTTTGATAGAAAGATAACCTCTGTTTTATTGTATTGCCTTTGTTCCTTTGTCAAAGACAAATAGTTAGTGTTTATGAAGCTCTGTTTCTTGACTCTCTTATTTAGTCTATTGATCTGCTTATCTTTTCTACTGCCAACCCCCTACTATCTTCATCACTGTAACTTTGAGTAAATCTTTTCAACTTGGTGTGGGTCCTCTCAACTTATTCTTCCCCTTTAATTCTGAGTTGGCTGTTCTAGGTATTTTGTTTATTTACATAAATACTACAACTAGCCTGGCAATATCCAAAAAACAAAACAAACCTTGATTGTGTTGAATTTATAGATCTAATTAAGAGATAACATCTTGACAACATTTACTCTTGTAATCAATTCTTATGGATCTTTTTGCCATTATTTTAAGGGCATTTTAACAGAATTTTATAGTCTTCTTGAAGCATTTTCTTAGACTTACTCCTGTATGCTTTTGGGGATGGGTATTGTAATTTTAATTTTTTATTCATTTCACATACCAACCACAGTTCCCCCTCCCTCCACTCATCTTCCTCCCCGCTACTCCCTCCCACTCCCATCCACTCCTCAGAAGAGGTAAGGCCTTCCATGGGGAGTCAACAAAGCCTGGCACATTCAGTTGGGTCAGTACCAATCCCCCTCACTAAGGCTGAGTAAGGCATCCCACCATATGGAATGGACTTCAAAAAGCCAGCTCATGCACTAGGGATAGATCCTGGTCCCACTGCCCAGGGGTCCCACAAACAGACTAGGCTATGAAACTGTGGCTCATATGCAAAGGGCCTGGTTTAGCTCCATGGGTCCTATGCAGGCTCCCCAGCTGTTGGTCTAGAGTCTGTGAGCTCCTACAAGTTCTGGTCAACTGACTCTGTGGGGTTTCCCCAAAACTTGGGGATGGGATGGGGGTAACAAAGGGGAGAGGATAGGGGAAAAGAACATGAAGGAACAGGATGGTCCAGTTGGGGAAGGATGGGATGGGAGAGCAAGGATAGAGGTATTTCGATAGAGGGAGCTATTATTACAGGGTTGGGAGAAACCTGATGCTAGAGAAATTCCTAGGAATCCACAAGGATGACCCCAGCTAAAACGTCTAGCAATAGTAGAAAGGGTGCTAAACTGGCCTTTCCCTACAATTAGATTGGTGAATACCCCAACTGTGATGTGATATATTATTTATGATTTATTAAAGCTTGTCTGAGGATTCAGAGAGCAAAGTCAGCCTCAAGCTATAGATCAGGCAGTGGTGATACACACCTTTAATCCCAGGTGCATGAGCTCTGTTACACTTCATTCTGTGTAGGCGGTAGTAGCCTTGAACTAACAGAGATCAGTCTACCTCTTAATCCTGAGTCCTGGGGTTAAAGGTGTGTGCCTGACTTCTATGGCTTGTGACTGACTTTGCTTTCTGAATCCTCAGGCAAGCTTTAATAAAATCATAAATAATTTATCACCACACACCTGTCATCATAGAACCTTCATCCAGTAACTGATGGAAGTAGATGCAGAGATGAACATCCAAATACCAAGCAGGAGGGATTATATTAGCAAGCGGGAGCTCAAGATCATCACACCTGCATTCTTCATTTGTTGGTGGAAGTAATGCAAATTGTAATGTGATATTTAATTTGTGTATTTATTATTTGTACATAGGAATATGATCAGATGTATATTATTGACACTATTTCCTATAACCTTGGCTTTAGTTTCAAGACAGTTTTCTGCCTCCCACCCTCTGATTCTTCCAGATTTTCTATATAGATACTTGTGGTTTTTGAGAACAAAGACTTTTTGTCTTCCTTTCTAATTTGCATATACTTTATTCCCTTTTCTTTTTTTGTTGTATTAATTAGGAGTTCTAGTATAATAGTCAAAAGTAGTAGTCAAATAGACTTCCCTGCCTTCTATTGCAAAAGAAAGAAAGAAGGAAAGCAAGAAAGAAAGAAAAGAAGGAAAAGAAGGAAGGAAGAAAGGAAGGAAGCTTCAAATGTCGCACGATGAAGCAAGATGTTGGCTATGGGATTTCTCTAAAAGTTCTTAATAAGCTTGAGTAATTCTACTTCTGTTCTAAGTTTGTTGAAAGACCTTTTTAGTCTCAAATGGATGTTGGGTGTGGTCAAATGCTTTCTCAGTCATATGAGTTTTTTCTTTAGCCTGTTGATGTAATGCAGTATATTAATTCATTTTCTTATTTTCATAAACCAGTTTATTGAGGCATTATTAATATACAAAGAGCAGTAAATATTGAATATTTACAACTTAATGACTTTGGATATAAAATGATCTATGAAATTAGTACAGTTTATACCATAAACATATCCAGGGGCTGGAGAGATAGCGCCACACTTACGAGCACTTTGCTGCTCTTGCAGAAGATTGAAGTACGATTCCCAGGAACAATATCAGGCAGCTCCCCACCACATTTATTTAATTCCAGTTACAGGGGATCCGAAGCCCACCTCTAGTCTCCTCAGTAAATACATGCAGGTGCTTATACACACACAGATACACATAAAAATAAAATGCATCTTTAAATAAGAATATATCCATCCTGTAAAATTTCCTCCTACTTTATCATTTTTATGAAAATGTTTAATGTAAGACCAACTTTCTAAGCATATGTTTAAGTGTGCAGTATAATGCTGTTAACTCTGGATCTTTTGTAATGCAGACTTTGTACCCTTTTATTAATAACTGCCTACCCCCCCTTAGTAATCACCTCTTTATTCTTGTTTGGTCACTTTGACAATTATAGAGTCATTGTATATATTGTAATGTGGATTTTCAGTTTGACATATTACTAACATCATTTAGTATAATGTCCTCTAGGGGGCTGGAGAAATGACTCGCAGATTAAGAGCCCTGGATGCTCTTCCATAGGTCCTGAGTTCAATTCCCAGCAACCATATGGTGACTCACAACCATCTGTAGTGAGATCTGGTGCCCTCTTCTGGTGGGAAGGCATGCATCCAGGCAGAACACTATACATAATAAATAAATGTTTAAACACTAATTTCTTCTAGGTTTTAGGCTGAATAATATTAAATTAATTAATCAGTTTTAAATTGTATAAGTTGAATTTTCTTTATTCATTTGCTGTCAATTGACATTTAGGCTGTTTGCATGTTTGGGTAATTCCAAATAATGCTAAGGCAAGCATAGGAACACATCCATCCACACTCCCGTTTCAACCCCTGTTAGACTAGATTGTCCTGTTGCTTAGATACGTCTAACAATTTTTTGAAGTTATGTATTTTTAAGTAATTAAATGTGGTACCTATGGAAGCCATATTATATGTGTTTTCCATTATTTGTTGTTATTGTTACTTGTTTGATTATTTTTATTACTGTTATTTATTTTATGATTTTTCAGGCTAGTTCTGTGATGACAGCATTCTTTGTCTTTTGTAGCCACAAAAGTCTGTTCATTTAACTTGATGAACAAATGTTAAAAGAGTTATCTTTAAATGTCTCAAACTAATAGTCCTCCTACCTTTGTCCTGTCTTTGTGTGTTGATGCAAGCATTAATGTTCTGGCAGGCAGTTAACATTTATGCATTAGTCTCCACTTCCTATTGTGTTGAGACCCAATGTCATTCTTACATGGGCCAGTAAGGCCTTCCCGGACCATTTCTGGGAAAATATAGAATGAGAAATAAAACTATGTTTGTCTTTCTGTGTCTGGGTTATCTCAATCAAGAAAATATTTTCTACTTCCATCCATTTATCTGTGAATCTCATTTCTCTCTTCTGTTGAATAGTATTCTGTAGTATACACACAGCACATTTCCTTTATCTATTCATTACTGGGTGGACATTTATGCTGCTTCCATTTCCTGGCTATTGTAAATAGTGAAGCAATGAGCATGGCTGAACAAGTATCTTTGGAGTAGGATGTTGACACCTTTGGGCATATGCCAAGGAAAAGTAAAGCTGGGTTATGTGGTAGATTTTTTTTTTTTTTTTAGCATTTTGAGAATTCCGTACACTGGTTTCCAAAGTGGCTATACCAGTTTGTAATCCTGACAAAGTTCCCCCACATTTTCACCAATATTTGTTATCATTTGTTTTTTGTAATCTTAATCATTCTGCTTAGTGTGAGATGAAATCTCAAAGTTGTTTTCATTTGCATTAGCCTAATTTCTATGGATGAGGACGTTTTGAGATAATTCTTAGTTATTTTTATTTCTTCTCTTAAACTCTTAAACTGTCAGCTGAGATCCATAATGCATTTATTATTTTATTTTATTTTACATGTCAATCCCAGTTCCCTCTCCCTCTCTCCTTCCCTCTTACCCTCTCTCTGCTCTCACATGCAGCCTGACCACCCTCCCCTCCCATCCCCCTACCCCAATTCCACATGTAGGGCTATGCCTTCCAGATGGGGTCATGTAAATCTGTGGAGTCATTTGGAGTAGGGACTAGGACTTCTCTTCTATCTCTAGGTTAAGGGAGTATCCCTCCATGGGGATGTGTCCGCAAGGTCCTTTTGTGCACCAGGAACACATCCTGGTTCCACTGTCTGAGGTCCCTTAGACTGCCCTGTCCTTCTAGCTGAGAACCATATTCAGGGGGTCTGACAAGACCTGGTTGCAGAAACACAGAGACAGCTGAACTGAACAAGGAGGAGCTAACAGACCCCCTAGACTGATAGCTGGAAATCCAGCATGGGACTGACTCAGACCCCTGAACATAACACATTTGTTTTTGAATTGGGTCCTTTGTTTGCTTGATTCTTTGTTTTGTGAGTTCTTCACCTATTATAGATATTAATCTTTTGCCAGGTGGATAGCTGGCAAAGATTCTCTCCCATTCTGTAGACTTCCTCTTCCTTTGGTTTATTTTTTTATTTTGCAGCAGAGAATTCTTTTAATTTCATGAGGTACCATGATCAATTTTTGGTACTAATTCCTGAGTAAATGGTATCCTATTCAGAAAGTCCTTGCCTGCCCCTATATCTGCAGGGTACTACCTATGTTTCTCTTACAAGTTTCAGCATTTCAGGTTTCACATTTGCAGCTGATTTTTGTGCAGGGTGAAATGTGAGTCTAATTTCATTCTTCTATATGTGGATATGCAGTTTTTCCACCATCATTTCATGTCTCTTTCCAGTGCTTTTGTTGTTTTGTTTGTGGGGTTTATAATTTCATAGTTTCTTTGTCAGAAAGCAAATGTGCATGTTTTGTTATTAAACATTCAGGCTGAGATAACTTTATATATATTCACTGTAGCCCTGAATGTATGTGTGTGTGTTTGTGTGTTATTTCGATATAAATTGTGTCAAAATGCCACATTTGATTAATTTTTATGCCATATTCACAAGGTAATACATAAAGGATTACCTAGTTTTGGGGGTTGGAAAGATGACACAGTGGTTAAGAGCACTTGCTGCTCTTGCAAAGGATCTGCGTTCGATTTCCAGCACTCACATGGCTGCTTATTTCAATTCCCAGAGAATATGGTGCAATGCCCTCTTCTTGACTGTGAGAGCACTACATGCATGTGGCACTCAGACATATACATAGGCAAAACTCAAACAAAATAAATGTTAAGAGAATTTCCCATCTGGGGTATTGTTAAGATGAATATGTCAGGGGAACAGAGTTTTCCTAGAGATTTTTTCAGGCAGGACGAATGGAACAGTTTTAGGCAGGTCTTTATAGAGGTTAAAACACCTCTATAAAGAACATTCTGTTCTCTCTAGTTACTACAGGGATTCAGAACTTTTCAGTTAGTGTATTTCTATGTCTGCAGCATGTCAAGCTTACCATAAATCTACAGAGTAGGTTATACGATTATTGAATGTAAAATTGTCACAATTTCTTTTCTTTCCATGAAGATTGATTTCTTTTTCTTAAATAAATGCTTCTTGGGTTGTTACAAGGCTTTGTTTAATTTCCAGAATTCTGTAAAGAATTTTAAAACTCTTTACAATTTTTCCTAGAATTTTCATAGATTCACATGAATTCTTAAATACTGGTATTTGAGAAATTAGTCTCATGAGCATTTTTGCATTCCTAAAAATATTCTTCATCTTTGTCTGCCATAGAGGCATGACACTTGGAAACAAAATTTTAACCTTGTGAGTAGTAAACTTTTTCAGTTGAGACCAGAGACTGATTTATTTTTGAGGCTACCAAGGCAAGACGTGTCAACTCATACCCATTATTTATGGAATTTCCAGTCTAGACAGTAACCACAGGATCTATGCTGTTTGTTCTGTATGCGTACTGGGTAATGGTATTTTTAATCTTTAAGCTGTTTTTGCTCTAATTGTGTGTTGTGTTGTCACATACATGTTGTGATCATTTTCCTTAATGCCAACATGAAATCTTACACAGATATCTTGGGCCCTGTTTTCGTCAACCCACTGGTCTCTCCTGTGGCCTCTCCTTGGCTACATTTTCACTTCATCACTGACTGTTCATCACAAAGAGAATAGCAGCCTCTGATTCAGTTCCCTTTCCATAAGCCCTGGTATAAAAACTCAAGGTGACAAGCTTGGACAATTATAGAATTCTCCTCACATCTTTTTCCCCCATCTCTCAGTGGCCAATTTCATTGGCTGACATGTTCTGTCTTATTTCTGTTTGTTTCAAGCAGAAGGTTAGATTCAACTCCTGTTACTTCACTTGGACCAGAAGCATAAATCTGTTCTAGACACTCTTTTAAGTTTAAATCTTCATTGTTAACATTCCACCACTTCTTTCTTTTAGACATTCAACAAAAAAAATAATAAATCTAGCCCTGGCTTGAAGCATTCGCCAAACCATAAGTTATAAAAGAATCTAAAATATCTTTTCCTATGACGAATTTTAAGCTATTAAAAATATACAATGTTTCTACTACGTGATACTGAAAGGATGGAAAATACAGCCTAACTCTCCAATGACCCAAGAAAGCTAAAACTTTAGAAATACTATCTAAAAAAACCCTAAAAACCTCAAATTCCAGACCCCGTCCTTTGCCTGGAAATAGGTGAAAGGTCACACACTTTGCTGCTTATCTGACTTTGTAAACTGCTTGTGAAACCACACCCCAGTGACCTAACCTAACTGCCATTTGTCACCCCACCTAGGAGCCTGTGCAAATGCAGACCTCCGGGGCTACAGAAAACTAATTGGTCTATAAAGCATGGGCTTGGATGATTTAAAATGATTGGTCTAAAATCTATAAAATGGTTTAAATTGATTGGCCTGCACCATGAGGGTTCTTGATGCTATGAGATGATTGGTTCATGATGTGTGGGCTTTGTTGTAAACCCTATAAAAGCTGTCTCAATTCTGTACTCGGGGTCCTCAGTCCTCTACCCCTGTGTGGTGTATGACTGTGGACCCCAGTGCACTTGGAATAAAAAACTTCTCATGCTGTTTGCATCAAGACCACTTCTCGTGAGTAATTTGGGGTGTTGCCTTTACTGAGTCGGAACATGAAGGTCCATGCTGTGAGGGTCTTTCAATACAATAAGAAATTAACTTCAGAAGCATTAATAACAGTAAAATGTAGCAAAAAAGAAATAGGATCTGATATTTAAGTTACCACTTTGTTTTTACATATTTCAGTACAAGTTGATATAATTTAATTTCAATAGTAACCAAATTGAAAAATTAGCCTTACAAATTTAAAAGCAACTATTTAGCCATCTGTATCATACAACTGCCTCTATGTCTGGCAATTAGAATCACTGTGGAATTCATTAAACAAGGAAGAGAATTCATTTATCCTTGCTCCCTGCTCATCATGGTATTTGGCTATCCTTACAAATACATAATATGCATTTCACCCTAAATAAAAAAATCCATATGAAAACTTTTGGAGTAAAAGTTTATTAAGATAAAGATAAAGCTTGACATCTTCTTTACTTCAAAGAATCACCATTCAATATGATAATGTATTTCCTATGAGCAGCAATGCATTAAACCCTTTAGTCACCTAACACCTTTATACATTTTAAGCCACTAAATAAGAAAAAGTCCAGTAGCATTTGACCATAGGATATGTGCTTGGAAGGTATAGTACAGACAAATATAGATGAAATGCTCAAATTAAAATGTATTTCTCATACATTATTTCAGAAAGTCAGTTCTGAAATATTCACATATCAGAATATATTACAGAATGCAAGAGAATAACTGTGTCCTCTTATCTTGGCCAAATTACTCATTAGTGGGGAAATTCACATGACCTGCTAGATATCTGTCTTATCTGTCTTCTTGATAACATACTAATTTTACGAAGAGAATTTGAAGGAAGAAAAATATAATAAAGTCATCAAGAACCTTCTAAGTTTAAGGCATCTTACTATAGTAGCAAAAATAAAAATATTAAAAAGTGAAGGATGTATGGTAGATCATGTAAAAACAGGAAACTCATAGTGAAAAGCAAAATAAAAGTGTGGATGATTTATTTGATAAGGAAATTTGGATTTGTAATACTGAGAAATAAATCAGAAAGTAATCCCATTCATAATTCCCTTAAAATACATTAGAATAAACCTACACAAGCAAAGGAAATGCCTCTAGAGAAGAAACTTTAATACACTGAAGAATAAAATTGAAGAAGGTACTAGAGTATGCAAGGATTCTCATACTCATCAATTGAAATAATTAGTATTGTGAACGTGGCTATATTCTACCATAAACAGTATACAAATTCAGTGCAATTTCCATCAAAACCCCAATGATGTTCTTCTCAAAATGGAAAATGCACTCTTAAGATTCACATGGAAGTGACTGGGTGATGGCTCAGTGCCTCCAAGCCTGATGACCTGAGTCAATATTTTGGACTTTCATGATAGACGGTAGGAACCAAATCCCACAATTTGACTTCTGATCACACACATACTTCAGTACCACACTATTCCTCATACACAAGCACACTGAAAAATCCCTAATGTGAAATAAAAATTTTAAAAAGATTATGAAAGTATGAAAGCCCTAGATAACCCAAGCAACTCTGACTAAAAAACATTGCTGGGGGCATCAGCACACTTGATTTCTAGCTATACTACAGAGACATAATACTGAAACACTTAGAACTGGCACACAACAGAATGGTAGAGGAGCCAGATATTAGTCCATAAAACTTCAGTCACAAAAATGCCAAAAAGTTATACTAGAGAAAAGACAGCATCTTTAACAAATAGTGCAAGTAAAACTAGATGTCCATGTTAAGATAAAGAAACTAGATCTTTTCTTCATGCTTTACAAAAACCAACTCCAGCACCAGGTTTCTCCCTAAGCCCATAGTGGCTCTCTCTATTACCTCTTTCATTGCTCTTCCACTATATATCTCCACACCTGGGCCATCTCATTCCCTCCAGTTTTCATCCCTCCTCCCCCTTTATCACCTCACCCTTGTCCCCAGTTTGTCCTGTAGATCCCATTTAATTTCCCTTCCCATCATGATCCATGTGACCCTCTTAGGGGCCTTCTTGCTACCTAGATTCTCTGAAACTGTAGATTTTAGTCTGTTTGTTTTGTTTGTTGTTTTGCTTTACATCTAATATCGACTTGTGAGTAAATACATACCATGTTTGTCTTTCTGAGTACATGTTAGTTCACTCAGGATGTTTTTTTTTCTAGTCCATACATTTGCCTAAAAATTTCATGAGGTCATCATTTTTTATAGCTAAGTAGTAATCCATCATGTAAATGTACCACATTTTCCTTATCCATTCTTTGGTTGAGGAGTATCTAGGTTGTTTCCAGATTCTTGCTATTATTAATAATGCCATTATGAATATAGTTGAGCAAATGTCCTTATGGTATGAATGAGCATCCTTTGGGCAAATGCCAAAGAGTGGTATGCTGGGTCTTGAGGTAGACCAACATATTGATTTCCAGAATGGCTACACATATTTTTACTCCCACCAGTAGCAAAGACTCCCCACCTCTCCAACAAAATCTCTCCAGTAGAATCCATAAGGAGGACCACAGCTAAGACTCCTAGCAATAGTAGAGAGAATGCCTAAACTTGCCTACCCCTGTAGTCAGATTGATAGATACCCCAACTATCATCATAGAGCCCTCATCCAATAATTGATGGAACAGACACAGAGGTCCACAACCAAGAACCAGACCTAGCTCCAGGAATCCAGGTGAAGAGAGGGAGGAGGGACTAAATGAGCAAGGGAGGTCAAAATCATGAGGGAAGAAACTACAGAGATAGCTGAACCAAGCTCTTGGGAATTCATGAACTCTACACCCACAACTGTGGAGACTCCAGGGCCATCTGTATATGAGAAACAATTATGAAGCTTGGACAAGCTGAGGGCCCCCTGGCAGTAAGACCACAATACGAACCTGGTACATGAGCTAGCCTACTAGAGCCAATTCCTTAGGGTAGGAAGCCATGCTCAGTAGCAGTATGACCACAGTAATATCCCAGTACATGAGCTAACTCATTAGAGCCCCTTCCCCATTGTAAGATGCCATGCTCAGTCTTAATGCACCAACCTATTTTGACTCCTCATGCAATCCCTTACTGGTGAGGAGGAGTGGACTGGGGATGAGCTAGGTGTAAGGTGTTGGGGGAAGGGAGGGAGGAGAAAGGGATGGGAAGAAGGGTGGGAGGGAAAACTGAGGATGGAATGTAAAATGAAACTAAAAATATTTAAAAAATGGGAAAAAAAGCAAAAACCAACTCCCGCTGGATCAAAAACTTTAGTATAAGACCTGAAACCAAACTTATTAGATGAAAAACTAGGAAATGCACTAATACAAGCAATGACTTTCATAATATGATTCCAGTCACCTAGAAAACAATACCAATAACTGACAAGAGGAATTTCACAAAATTAGAAAATTTCCCTATAACAAAGTTAATTGCATGAGCACACAACCTATAAAATAGAAGAAATCTTTGCTAGCTATGTATAAGGACTAATTTCTAAAATATCCAAAGAACCAACCCCCAAAAACTAAACAATAAGAAATCATAAATCCAGTTGGTAAATGGAATAGTGAAGTGAAAGAACAATTTTCAAAAGATGAAAAACAAATGACTAATAAACATATAAAAGGTGGATAACCTCACTAGCCATCAAAAATGCAGATTAAAACAACTTTGAATGAATGGCAGTCTATGGGAAGTAAATGGCATCCTGAGTGAATATGTATGTGTATTGTTGACATGATCACAGTCATGAATAGGACCTCAGTACCTCAGAACCATAGAAATGGTAAGGCCTTCTCTGGGTGGGGCTCGGAAAAATGGCCCTCCCCTGGTCTGAGTACAGAAGTTGGCAGTATATGGGACAAGTGTCAATTACAGCTTCCTCCTTTCACATGACTATAGCTCAAGTTGCTCCCCTACTGAGAAGACCTACCAATGTCACCTAGCCCATGTCCTCATACAGCTGCTATTGCATCTCCTTCAGATGACATGACCTATTCAATCCCAGGCTTTCTGAATGTGTGTCTGTCATTTCTCCCTTTCCACCCACTCAGTTCAATTCCAAAGTCAAGCAAGTCATGGCAGCAGGTATTAAGAAAGTAATTGACAGGGCTGGAGAGATGACACTGCAGATAAGAGCACTTGCTGCTTTCCTAGAGGACCCAGATTCAGCTCCTATCATGTATGTCACAGAACTCATAACTGCCAGCTCCAGGGGATCTGATTCCTGCATTTCTTCCTAACCCCAAACCTGAGCCAACCTTACTGCCTACAATACGTAGTGGATTGTGACATCAATGCTACTATTCTAGAAAGAAATGGATGAATGAATAGACTCGATCCCATCTGAAGAGCTATTAGACTATGAATGAGAACCTCTGAATTAGTGAATTCTTCTAAGGTGTAAAAAAAATTTAAAATGGGGAAGGTATCTTCTACCAAAATGAAAGAGTGTGAGTATACATGTTGTTTAAGCATCATGCAACTTAGTAAAAACCCACAAGGGCAGAATCCTTTCTGGATCTTAAATGTTGTATTGGTGACTATCTCCAAATGCAACACAAAGCAGAGCCTTGCAATGTCTGCAGAGAAAACTCACAAATCAGTTCAATTTTTTTCTTCTTAATTTAATTTTTTTTCCATTTGACATACTAACCACAATTCCCCACCTCTCTCCTCCTCCCACACGCCCCACCTCCTCCCCCACCCAACCTCCATTCACTCCCCAGTAAGGGTAAGGTCTCCCATGGGGAGTCAACAAAGTCTGGCACATCAAGTTGAGGCAGGACAAAGCCCCTCCCCCTCTCGTATCAAGGCTGAGCAAGGTACCCCACTGAGTTTTGTACAAACAAACAAACAAAAATCTTTTACTAAGTGAGAAAAGCCTGAATTGTGGAATCTGGAAATTTGGGTTATGATCCTGATTCTGACACTTATTTGTACTAGAGTCTTGGAATCATTTATTTCTGTGATGCTAAAAATACTCATGGCAGATGATGATTCTGTGATGTAGGCAAGGATAAAAGAAAGAATTAATGAGACAATGTATGCAAAAGAAATTGGTAACTATAAAGCTCTAAGAGAATTAAAAGCCTGCAGGCTCTAGAGACATTTCAGTGGGAGTGCCAGTGGCCAGGAGGGACTTTTCTTATGAGAAATACAAAATCTCAAGATAGTAGTATTCAAGAAAATCTGAAAGTAAATTAAAGTCCCACAGTGCACAGTACATTACAAAACTTACTGAATTCAATTTGCTGGACTTCTTACTATAAAGTAGTAGCACAATGTGACTAAATAAATGTTGCTTCAGAAAGATTCAGGTCAACTGACATTAGTCAAGTTACAGCTCCATGAATCACTGGTGATATGCAGATTACACCAAACTGTCTGCCAGGAAAAAATATGAGGAAGTCATTAATTTATGTATACAAATGGAAAACAATTTAGCTCATGAGTAGAATTTTTGCCCATTTCAGGATTTTGAATTATAAATTTACCCTAACCCTTTAACTACTAGCATCCTACCACACATTCCTGGTGTCATTGGTGACTTGCTTTTCATCATAGGCTCATACATGTGTATGCATTTTAAAGTGCTAGTAAAACTTTCCCTATAGTCATGTCAAAGTACATTCCAAATTGACTCAATGTCACCTGCAAAAGATACTTCCCTAACAAGGAAATTGGTGGGATAAAGGACAGGAGATAGAAGAAGACAAGGGAACTGTAATCTGAAATAGTCTGTGAGGAAGAAAAAAAAATGAAAAGAAGCCCAAGTTTGCAGCCAAAAACAGTTTACAACATCGTGTAATGAAGAGAACAGGGACAGACTGGATAGGTAACTAGAAATATAACATCAGAGGAAGAGGAGAATGAGCCAGGATATGAAACACTTGGTAAGAAGGCTATTGTAAATGTTAATTTCTTCTATTTATTTCAAAGGTTGAACACATATTGAAGAACTAGGTGAAATGCTTAAAAAATGGAATAGGCCTACAGCAGTAATTACATGGAGCTACAGATGGCATCCTGACTAACACGTGATCTGCCATCCAGATGTGAGATATGCTGAAGTTATTAGTAGATGGCAGTGATATGGGTTCCATTAATAATAGAGATAATGGGCACAATATTCATTCTTGAAAGGGACAAAGGAGGAAACTATCTCTTCTAACAGAGCAATCCTTAGACTCAAGCAGAAGAAAGACCTTGTCTGGTTCTCCTTATGATGTAAATCAAAGGTCCCAGTGATCCTTCAAAATGGCTTTGAGCGAAATGACTGCTATTTCTGGAAGTTATCACTAAAAGGCTGTAGTTACAAACCACAGAAAATCAGAGTAACTCCTTCTTTTAGGCTACTTCTGTTCTGCCTTTGCAGAAGGCTCCTGATATTAGACTGAATTCAATGCAGGAGGATTCTATTAGGATTCTCTAGTATATTTAATCGATAAGAAAGACATACACTGATTGATAGTTTGGCCTTCACACTGCATAGCTTTTGGCCTGAATTACCCTGTTTACCATTCTGTATCAAGTATGTAAATGGCTGACAACTGTGCCCTCACTTTGTGCTGCACATAACCCAGTGGGTTCAAAGAACTATAAATGGTACTAATGCTTTGAAAACCTTTATTATATTAATAAGTAGTTGATCTTAGGCCTGGAATTGATCTTGGCAAGTGTTTCCCTTACCTTCTTCAAGCTATAGTAAAGACAATGGAGACCTCAGTGTCCATTTCTAGAATGTATTCTTTATTTGCACTATTTGACACATAGCAGCATACACCAATCTTTCCATCTAAGTCACTGTGATGTGTTTTTTCTCTTTTGGTTTTGAAGCTATGCTATTGTGACATACCAAATTCAAATGTTCCATGTTGGGCCAAGCAAGGAAGGAAAGAACTAAACGGTTTTGTGGGAAGCATACCCTTGTATAAAACTGAAGTTTTGGGGGTAGAACAAGGTTGACCTGGTTTTAGAGAACGCAATATGCAAAATGAGAACGTTACAGGGCCATCTCATGGAAGGCAATTGCATTTATAAGGTAGCACTCAGCAGAACTTCCTCTCTGTGTTCATTTTAGCATTTAAGACCCTCTGGGACAGAAAAACAAAGGTAAATGTAAAGATCCACTGCCAAATGAAGACCAAAAGGGTGAAATAAGCATCTTTGCAGTAATAACAGAAGTCAGGAAGAAATAGAATCTCTTTAACAGAAACTCAGTTTACCTCAACGATATTAGGCACCTGGTAATCAGCCTACGATGCGGCCTTTCTCAGTTACACAGAAAGAAGGCCTCCCAACACTGAGCATAGACTTGGGTGTTACCTTGTGCTTCTTCATATGTCTTGTGTCCTCTACTCTGTTATCAAGTCCTGTTTTAGCCTTCCTTTGAAGTAACTTTAAGAAATTCTCCTCTTTTCCATTCTAGGTGGATTCCCTTCATCTGTAGCAAAAGTTCCATTCTGTCACAATTTAGTTCTCCATTGGCACAGCCATTAGAATCACTTTACACATCTTTTTTTTTTTTTTTTTTTTTTTTTTTTTTTGGTCTCTTTTTCTTTAAAAACTTAAGAGGACTTCCCAATGCCTAGCTTTTCAACTAGATTTTCAATCTCTTCCAACACATAGCTGGAAACATATTACCTGTTCCTATATTATTCCCTTTCTTTCCAAACAGTCCTGCCCAAGACAATGTAAATTCTTATCCTGGACTTCTACAGCTGCCTACTTAAATCCTACCCAACAATAAATCTTCAACCCTAGCCCTAGTCTTCTATTTGTTTTCCTAACTACCACCCCTAATAACTCAACTTAATCTAAACCTTTAGGATTTTACTTAGCAACAGCTGACTTCTAACTCTTCTTCGTTTTCATTTTAGTTTTTTTTAGAGATGGAAAAAATGCCTAGTATGGTAGTAAAGATTTGGATGTTCAACCATTGGGAGTAGTATCAGTTCAGGCCATTGTTGGCCACATAGTAAGTTTAAGGTTAGCTGGGGCTCCCTGAGACACTGTATTAACATAAAAACAAAAAACATGGTAGAAAAAAGATCTGTTAAAATCTGGAAGCCACTTTATAATATCCTACTCTGAAGCAGAGATGTTTCTTTGTGACTATGGGGAATGATAGGCCATCAGTTGAAGGGCTCCAAATGTTTCATCTTCACATATGAAAGTGACATATGTTGAAAACTCTTACATGTATTTCATTCATGACAAAGTATCCATCTGTTTAAGCAACACAGAGTCTTAGACCATCTGAGAAAGAAAGAACTTTGGACTGTCATTCATACTGAACATGAAAAAAACTAGGTTCCGAAGCCATTGCTGATAAAGGAAACCAATATTAGGATATTCATCATATGAAGTGAGAGCTTTACAAAAATACCTCAACTTCTCAGAAACTATACTGGGAAAATAATTATGAATATATGTAAAGATCTTAATATACAAATATATGTATATATCAAATGATAATTTATAACCTTGGACATAAATGGATACAATCTTTTTTCATTTTTTTCATTATTGTTTCTTATTTCACATCGATCCTAGTTCACCCTCCCTCCCTCTCTCCTTCCCTCCCATGCCCCTCAACCCCTTCCTATTCCTCCACCCCCCTCAACTCCACAGAGAGGGTGAGGCCTTCCAGGAGGGGTCATCTAAATCTGCCAAGTCATCTGGAGTAGGGACTAGGCCCTCCCTCCTGCCTCTAGGCTAAGAGAGTATCCCTCCATGGGGAATGTGATCCCAAAGTCCTTTCATGAACCAAGGATACATCCTGGTTCCACTATCAGAGGTCCCTTAGACTGCCCAGGCCTTCTAACTGAGACCCATGTTCAGGGGGTCTGAGTCGGTCCAATGCTGGTTATCAGTCTGGGGATCCATGAGCTCCCCCTTGTTCAGGTCAGCTGTTTCTGTGGGTTTCTGTAGCCTGGTCTTGCCCCCTTTGCTCATCACTCCTCCCTCTATGCAACTGGATTCCACAAATTTGGCTCAGTGATTAGCTCTGGGTGTCTGCTTCTGTTTAAATGGATACAATTTTAAATGTCTTCAAAATGGAGAATAGTCAGTAGCTCATTAAAACTAATGAACTATTATATAGTCACTTAGCATGATATGTTAGTATGTAACAGTATGAAACACATTATCCCAATCCTAAATCGAGGCCACTATCCTACAAGGGAAATGGGTGCTGAGAAGGATAGAGATATAGGAAGTGTGAATGTAGAAGCCATATATGAAAAGTTCTGACACAATAATAAGTAAAAAACAGTGGGTAGGAAACCCTGTGTTAGGAATGATCACATTAACAATGCACAGGTAGAAGGTAAATTTTTATGAGGAATTTGAATTTTTATGAGGAAGTTTTCATAATTTGTGTATATGCATACATTTTTCTATTTTTCTTTTGAAATCATTGCATAGATGTAGAGAAGCTACAAAAAAAATCAAAGGAACTCCCATGTACTCTTTGCTTGTATTATCTAATTGTTACAATTAGATAATTTAAGAATTTAAGAATTACAATTTAAGAAGTCCCTCTGCCCCATTTAAAGAGATTTTGCCAATAAACGTCTGTGTGAACACTGTCACTTCAGATATCAAACATAAGGGGAAAGCAAAAGAAGACAGATAATGATTTGTCATGACCTACACAATCAACAATAAAAGCAGCTCTCAGACTAATAACCAGATGCAAGACTTTTTAACCAATTATACTGCCTTTTGTTTTCTACAATCAGTGTCATTGCTTTCGGTCTTTCCCTTGACTGCTTCAAAGAACATCATGATCACATCGTGATAATGATTTCTGAGCAAAAGATTTAAAGTCCCCTGTGCAGCTGAATGACTTGAGGGAGAAAAAATATATATATTTTTCTCTTGCTTTCACACTAGGGAAAGTGAAGAGTATCGATTTAATCCAGCTGCTAATAGTGTGACAAAACTTCCATGGAGATTAGCAAGTAGAAGAAATATCCTACATTAATAAGAATAGTGTATATATACCCAAAGCCATAAAAATGAGTCATACAAATCCAAGGATCCATATATTGTGTATTTTTCCTAGAATTGGGAGAGTCTTCTTTATTACAGACATTTCTGAAGTTAAAAAAAAAAAAGTCATTTAGGTCAACAAACATGAAAATGTTCTATTCCTTCAGTATCCAGTATAGTATCATGAGCTACATGTGGCCATTAAGTGTTTAAACTGTGGCTGATATTAGGGATCCTACATGGGGCCGACTAGGCCCTTTGTGTGTGTGTGATAACTGTGTAGCTAGTTCTATTTGTGGTGCTCCTGACAGTGGGATCACGGCCTGTCCCTGACACTTAAGTTGGCTTTGGAGAACCTCTTCCCCAAACTGGGTTGCCTCATTCAGCCTTGATACAAGGAGAGGAGCTTGATTCTGCCTCAGCTTAATGTGCCATGCTTTGTTAACACCCATGGGAGGCCTTACCCTTTATTAATGGAGACTGAGGAAGAGTGGATGGGGTTGTTGTAGAGGGGAAAGGGGAAGTGCTGGGGGGGGCAACATGGTGGGGACAGGAAGAGAGTGGAAACTGTGATGGGGATGTAAAATAAATTGTGGCTGTTACAACTGAAAGACTGAATTATTTCATTTAAATTTAAATATTCATATGTGGTTTATGGCAACTGTGCTTGAAAATAGAGATCTAGGCCTTTCTCCATCCTCTATAGGCACTCTCTCAATAGTTCTAATCTTTCTGCTTTCTATGATGACTGCATCCATGACCAACGGCACTAGGTACCATTTATAATGATGGTGATCCGTCTCAGATGCATATTACATTCATTCGGGGAGCATTTTAAAATACTGTAAGGGCTGAATAGTGCTAACACTATTCAAGTGATTCTAATATACAATGTACTCTGGCTGGTAATTCTAGCTCTGTAGTTTTATGTCTTATTCCCATATGCTGCCTAGATTACTCCTCTTGCCCAAATCCTTCGAAGTCTACTCACTGGACTTTTGCATACATAATACTTATTTTCTATTTGTTTTACATATACTTTGTTCCCCACTTCATCGTGGCCTGTATTTCTCAATTCATTTGCTGTCTATTTTTTAGTTATTTTCTCCCTCCCTCCTTTTCCTCCTCTCCCTTCCTCTCGCGCTCTCTCTCTCTCTCCCTCTCTCTCTCTCTCTCTCTCTGTTTTACTGTCTCTATCTCTGTCTCTCTCATTTTTTGAGTCAGGGTCTCACTACATAGTTCTCGCTGTCTTGGAACTCACTATGTAGACCAAGCTGGTCTCAAAATCACAGAAATCTGTCTGCCTCAGCCTCCCATGTTCTGGGATTAAAGCTGTGGGTCACCCTGACTTTTGTTATTTCCTTAATGTTTACCTTGGAAGTTACAGTTAGTATCTTTGAGTACTTCTCGAACATATAAAATGTATAGACTTATTTTATTTTCAAATGTTGATAGGTCAATCTTTCAGATACTCAGTGTTGATTTATGATTAGAAGGACAATGTGTAACTCCAATTCAGCAGTAACCAAGGAAACCAGCAAATGTGACTTCTTGCTGCGTCTGCCTGGGTGTTGAGCTAGCTGTGCTTCCTGAGTTAGGCCTGGGAAATGTGAGAAGCGAGAAGCAGGAAGAAATCCCAGTTGGTCACCAGGCTAGGCTGCATGATCAACTCAAACTGGGCCTTCTGGTGATGTGGGGTAGGAATCTTGGGCAGTCATGGCTGAACTATTACACAAACAGTGTGAGCAGAGAGAAGCCTAAGGGACTGGGAATGGTGCTGGTAAGCAAGGCTCTAAGGACCTCACCAGGCTAGGCCAATGTGTATGCTGGGTGGATGGAGCTAGGCCTGGGAGTTTAATACATGGAAAGCTGATTTTTGTCAAGCTGTTGATGTTTAGTGGAATAACAATTGGAGTTCCTTATTGTGCCATTTTTGATGGTATATTTTCTTCACCATGCTCAAATTTTTCATGTAATTTTTTTACACATTTATCATTCCATTTAAACATCACTTTTGCCCAGTTCTGTATAAATCCTGAATATTGATACCTTTAAAAAAAAAGTATATCCTACTATGGAAAATTGTACTTTGTAGACAAAATCTGTCTATTCAATGTTTTCCCATTTCTTTAGGCCTTTTTATACTCTCCCATAACTTTGTTACATGAGTAGTATTTCTTTTTAACTTTATTCATAAGAATTTTATACAATATTCCTATAATGAATGGATGTTTTCATGTAGATTTCTAAATGATGGTGATAATTTCTTGCATTTTGCCAAAATTTCTTTTATTTCTAGCAGATTTTTGTTAGTTTCTTGGATATTTTATCAAGTATATATATTTGGTATATATAAATAAAATTTTTGTTTCTATCCAAACATTCATAATAGTTTCACAGGTTTCTTAATATATTGCTCAGAATCAAAAAATTGAATATCAGTACTTACAGTACTATATTTTGTTCTTGAATTTTAATGGCTGAGTTTAATATTTCACAAACATTTGGATTTATTATTAATTTAGAGTAATAAATTCTGTAGAGTTATTTTATTTCCTTCATAATTTTACTTAAATTCTTTAAGTAAATAAATGCTGAATTTTAGTATCTTATTCAGAATTCTTAGGAGTTCTTACTCCTAAGAGTATATAATTTTTATTTGGGGCATTTCTATTAGGTTTGGACATTAAGTTGTTGTATCTCCACAGAATTAAGGATTTGAGGATATTCATTCTTTTTGTGATCTGGAATATTCTTTTTTGGAATATTCTTAATATTAAGAAAATCAAGTGTATTTTTAAGCTCTACACACAGCCATGAAGTGATCTGAACTGAGTGGCTTTTAGTAGGTAGATATTTCAGACTACTTTAATAGAACTATTGTTCAACTATTCTATATCTCAGATATTTCAGTTTAGTGACTTATATTTGAGAAAATGCTATCATTTTAGTGTTACATTAGTTCTTTTAACAAAATTGGATAAAAGTAGATTAGCAAAAGGGAGCTATCATCCTGAACAACTAGAAGTGTAGAAGTTAAGTGATACTCATGGGGAATAGTTCAATAACCTAATTTATGGCATCCTTCTCATGTATGCTGCATTGCTTAGTGTTTGGCCTTCTACATATAGTGGCTGCTAAAGTCTTTGGTATCACATGCAAATGACATCATTTTTGGGAGGAAGAAAATAAGCCCTCCAGCACATCTCATTGGCCAAAATTATATCATTTTCCCAACTCCTGTTTCCTCCCTCTCACAATAAACAAAATAACCAATATTGGTTTAGCTTTGTAGTAGTTAAGACACTGAATATGGTGAAGGAGTTGCTTCTTACATAAGGGCATGGTTTTATGGTTTCTACCAATAGAGCATTTCCCCATCTCAATCCCTACCACACAGTTATGTAATATTTCCATGCATATTTGTTGAGAACTTACTATATATCAGCTTCTGAAAATAGTAAAGTAAGCATAATGTATAATACCATATAATTATATTTGGACTGAATGGGCTAAATGCTTAAATAGTAAATGAACAGTATGTGACCAATTGAAGAGGTTTCCTCAATGTGGAGTCAGAGATGTTCTTATCTATTGATATAGGAATATGTCATTGGGAGTCATTTATTGCTATGTTCCCTTAGAATAATAGTATTTTGTTTTCCTCTAGGGCCCATGATCTCTCTAGTACAGGTTCTTTTCCACTTTAGCAGTGTCAGGTATGAGTTCCATCTCATGGAGAAGGCCTTAAACCTAATCAAAAATGATTGGTTACTACCATAACATTAAGAAGTAGAATATTAATTCCAGATAAGGAAATAATTGGACAGAGTAAAGCATGATTGCTAACATCAAATATTTCCAGGCCATCAAGGGAAGAAAAAAAATCATTTTTTGGACATTTTTCTAGAGTGAAGAAGTGCCAGGAACTAAAAGTTATAGGTATGTGGTTTCAGAGAGATTCGTTTCCTATCAGTACAGGTGCTCATTAACCACATAGTTATTAAAGCGGACATTGTCACAGGATCCCTTTCATTTAGCTGGAGTGTATTTCAGATGACCTGGAGAACATTTTGCAGGAGAATAATCATATGAACTTGACTACTTACTACTTTAGCATTTACAAAATTTGAACTGGTAACTCATGTCTATAATCCTAGCATTCGAGAGGCTAAGGTAGAACAGTGAGGTAAAGGCCAACCTAAGCTGCATAGTGAGATCCTGTCTCAAAATCCAAGAAAAAAATAAATCAAATAAAACTAGGAACTGAGGAAAATGGTAGTTGGGAAGAAGCCAACATGCTCTGACAATCAACATCTACATAATGAGATCCTGTCTCAAAATCCAAGAAAAAAATAAATCAAATAAAACTAGGAACTGAGGGAAATGGTAGTTGGGAAGAAGCCAACATGCTCTGACAATCAACATTCCATAACCTTCTTCTAACTAGTTCACATAGGATTTGGCCCATGAAATTTGCACTATCAACATCACAGTGTTTGGCATATAATAAGAATCATTGTCAGTTTTCCATCCTTTAGGTGGCAAAAAATGTATCAGATTAAATTTCTTTGCATCAGAATGGCAATGAAGGCATGTACTATTGGACACTTAACATGGATAATGTGAGAGGTCACAGAGTTCAAATAGTAAAGCCCCAATCCATCTGGCATACAGTCTAACCAGTGTGCAGGTACCAGATTCCTCTAACGAAGCTAATTTTTAGTTAGGTGGAAAGCTAGACTGTCTTCTTCACAGAAAAAGCCCTGCACTGGGCAGTGATCTGGGCTGGGATATGGCAAGTCGACTTTGTACTCTGGCCTTTGGCCCAGTCCATCAATTTAACTCCTTAAATCACATGATTTAATCCCACAAATGTCACAGATGCCATTAGACAAACTCCTCTGGCCAGCATCAAAGGAAAGAGAGAACACAATAAGCCCTCTGAGACAGCTTGTCAGAGATTTCTTAATCTTCCATGCTTGGGGGGGGGGCTCTACTGGCAATGGGTTTACTGGCAGAAATCAGGCTGGCTTTGTTTTTTTTTTTTTTTTTTTTACTTAAGAACAGATGTCAACGTTTGCCTTAAGTTAATGAAAGGCAATCTGGCAAGTCTAAAGAGCAACAGGAAGGTATCTTTCTGATAATAGACCCTCCGGAGACTCCAAACACTCCCATTGTTACCTGAGAAATGGTGATGGAAGAATGGTAGCAAACACATGGAGAAAAGATCAGTATCCCCCTGACAAGAGGTGAACGCTGTGAAGGTCAGTTGGCTCCAGTTGTGGGATCAAGAGGAGTTCCAAGAACATAGCAAGTCATTAAACATATGCATGTTTCTGTAGATGAACAAGTAACACAGGAAAGAGAGTTTTGTTTCAGCCTCAGTATACAATGTCCCCAAGAATAGATGGGGAGACACACAGCCAAACATTAGCCCACTCAGAGAATCTTGTGTAAGACAGGGAGGAAGGATTGTAGGAGCCAGAGTTCAAGGCCATCACAAGAAAACCCACAGAATCAACTAACCAGGTTTCATAGGAACTCAAAAAATCGGAACCAACAACCAGGGAGCTTGCATGGGCCCTCTGCATATATGTAACACTTGGGTATCTTGGTATACTTGTGAGCCTCCTAACAAAGGGAGCAGGGGCTGGCCCTATCATTTTGGCTTGCTTTGGGAAACCTACTCCTCTTTACGCTAGATTGCCCAGCCTTAAGGGGAGGTGCCTAGTCTTATTGCAACTTGAGATGCTATGCTTTGTTGATAACCCAAAGGGGCAGAAAGGTGTGCCCCTTTCTGAAAAGAAAGGGAGAAGTAGATTTAGTGAGGGGGAGGGGATATGGAATGGGAGGAGGGGATGAGGGGAGACTGCAAACTGCAGTCAGGACATAAAGTTAATTAATTAGTTAATTAATTAAATGTTTCAAAAGATATGTTCATTTAAAAAAGTGGTTCCCAAGGTCAGACACAAGGCCTCTCCTTTATCCCCTTTTCACATCTTTCCTGTTCTTCTAGTCAGAAAAACTTTTATTTAAAAGATAATAACATTTCTAATAGTAAAATGCATGTAAAGCTATTACGAGATTTTAGCCATATGATTCAGTGTCGCTTCCAGTGGCTGTTTTGGAGATTTAGTGGCTTAATGCTAAAGAATCCCTCTGTAATATCATAATCTCAAGCAAAACTTTGGAGGAAAGTTTTTCAACATAAGTCTATGAGGGCTCTCCTAACACGGCCTGTTGCAAATAAAACACAGCAGATCGTTTCAAATGGAAGAGACAAAAATGGAGAACTAGAATATGGTTTGACTATATATCATCCAATTATGCTTGCTTCAAGCCTCAAATTATCATGAGTTTAGTGTCATCTTCCTCTATGATTTTTAACCCACGTACCTAGCATCTGGCACATAGTGAGAATGTAATGAACGGCGCTGCTTGCTGCATTCATTACTATTAGAAGCAGTTGTAGTAATGGTGCAGCCCCAGCACCTGGCACAGTGCCCAGGAAACATTAACTATTCAAAACTATAATAATTATTTTTATATCTTTAGGGCCCCAGCTTCCGGCATACCGCCTAGCTCATAATAGGGAACTGAATGTGTCTTTTCCTTCATTTTCATTTTTGCCTGTATCTTCTCTTTCTCCTACAGTGGTGCCTTGGTAAGATGATCATAGAGCTCCAGAAAATGTTTACCCACCCTTTTCTTCTATTGTGGCCTCTTAAGAGGCAAGTGGAAAATGTTTAAGGTCATTTACTCAGTTGAAAAAACTGAGGTTATGAACTACATCCCTAATTCTAGTATTTTGCTGTAGCTTGAAAAGTAGCTTTCGCTGCTCTCCCCAACAATCTCTCAGCCAAGCCATGAGCAGTCTCATCATTGTGATCTTCCTCTCCGGAGAGAATGGCCCTCCCTTTTGTATATTTAATTCATCCTCCAAAGATTAGCACAAGAGTTCCTAGCTGAAACCTTTTCTCCAGCATCACAAAGCATCAAATTAGTGCCACCTACTTAGTACTTAACTCTGCTAACACCCAATTGGTTTTGTCCCTTAAATGCCTATAACTACTACCTGCCCTATTCTAGACCTGTGTGAGTGCTGAGGATACAGAGATCTACCCTCTTCATAGGAAGACAAATATGCAGTCAGCATCACTGAAGAAATGTGATCAAAGTACCAGTAGAGAATGGGAAGACTGGCTGAATTCCTGCAGGCACTGGGTAAAAGTTTTACAGAAAACAGAACTTATAGTTGAGGAGGTACTGAAACATAAGGAGAAGTTAGCTAAGTGGAGTATGTGGGATTATGCCCAGATGAGAAGAACTCGTCAGGAAAAAAAAAAAAAAAAAAAAAAAAAAAAAAACAATTTCAGAACACAGCTCACTATGGCTAGAATTTGAGATGGGGTGAAAATAGACAAGTATAAGGTTGTCTCATTTACTCATCGAGTGTCAATCAAGAATCCAGGTTGTGCCATTCACTGGATACATAGTAAAAAACAGGACCTTGTACAATTCTTACACTTGAGCTTTAAGGCTATTTGGAAAGAACAATTAACTGATAAGACAAATAAGTAGAAATTTTGGTAAGCATTAAAGAGGAAAAGGACAGGACCATAGAGAGAAAATATTAAGGGACTAATTTACAGGGGGTGATTAAAGGGCAGCTCTGGGGTGATATTTTTGCAGGAACTAAAAGATAGAAAGAAATAGTAAAAAAAATGATTTAATTAATTTGGGATCAGAGGTCTCACAGTTGGAAAAAAATCTTGGCATGGAAAAATCTTGGCATCACAAAAAATCAAAAGAATCATCATGGGGTTAAACATTTAAGATAAAGATGAGTAGTTTAAGAAGGGGTCAGAAAAGGAAACAGGAGCCAAGACGCTGCAGGCCTTATAAAGAGTGTGGTTTCCATTGCAAGAATAGCAGTAGGGGCTGAGGAGATGTTCGGTAAGTAAAGTGCTTTTCACACCAGCATGAGAACCTGGGCTTAGATCCCCAGGCACCCACATCAGAAAAAGCTGAGCATGAGAGTCCACGTGTATAATCCCTGCACAAGGCAGGCAAACATAAGACCTTGCTGATGGGAAAATCTAGCCAAATTAGTGAGTTCAAGGTTCAGTGAGATACCAGGTCTCAAAAGATAAGATGGAAAGCAACAGAGTGAGAATCTGATATTAATCTTGGGCCTACACACACACACACACACACACACACACACACACACACACACACACACACACGAGAAATCATGAAAGATAAGCAACATGGAATGAGATTTGTGCTTCATAGGACAAATTAGTGGCAGACTAGATGTGGAGGAGAAAAATTGGAGTCAGGCTGATTAGGAAGTCCAACATGTGGCAGCGGGTGCAGGTGAAAAAGGGCCGAGGCAGGGCCTGTTCTGCCATCTTCCCCACCACCACAGTGATTAGCAGAGTTCTGGGCACACTGCAAGCACCCAGTGTGTTTCCATCAAGTAAGTTATGGTAACAAAAGCCTGAGCGCTCTTGAGTGTTTTTTTTTTTCCGGAGGGGGGTGGGGGTTGTGAGGGCTCACACTCTTCTCTGCTCCCACTTTCTGATGACAACATGGAGAGGGAGTCTAAAGTTAGTATTATCGAAGTCATACTCTGTTTACTGGTAAGTGCTTCCTCTAGGTGCCGATTTCCATTAGACTCTGCCAAATTCTTTGACAGTAGTTGTTCTAGCTTTCTTTCGGTTGCTGTGATAAACACAACTAAAAAGAAGGTGGTGAAGAAAAGGCTCAGTTGTCTTGCACTTCTTGATCACTGGCTGTCAGGCAGGGCAGGAACCAAAACAAGTACAGAAGCAGAAAACGCGGAAGAAGCTTATTACTAGCTTGCTCCCCATGACTTGATTAGCTACTTTTCTTCCTTCCTTCCTTCTTTCCTTCCTTCTTTCTTTCCTTCCTTCCTTTCTCTCTTTCTTTATTTCTCTCTCTCTTTCTCTTCTCGAGAGAGGGTTTCTCTGTGTATCCCTGGTTATCTTGGAACTTACTCTGTAGACCAGGCTGGCCTTGAACTCACAGAGAGAGAGAGAGATCCACCTGCCTCAGCTTCTCAAGTGCTGGGATTAATGGCATGCACCACCCCCACCCAGTTTCAGCTATTTTTCTTACGTAGCCTAGGCCCAACTGCACATCACCCACAGTGAACCACACCTTCTTAAAGTAACCAGCAATTAAGCCAGCGTGATAGAGGCCAGCCCTCAGTTGAGGATCCCTCCCACTTCAGGTGACTGGCGTCTGTGTCAATTTGACAACACACTAGTGAAAGACATAGCAGAGTTTCTCTAGAGAGCCAAACAGCACCTTCTCTTCTGAGAGCTGGACAAAGAAAGAAAGAATTTGTCATTTGGGCATGTTCAGGGCAAAAGGCAGCCAACAGTCATCTACAAATGCTAACTTCCCGGATCACAAGGACATGAATTGCAAATGCTACCTGATCTAATATATGCTTCTCACCCTGCCAAAGCAGGGATGTAATTACCTGAAAGAGTGAAGTTAATGTTTGTGGAAGTTCCACGACTTCTCTTACATCCAGGAGATGAGACGGGGGCTTTGTATTACACTTCCATTTACTTCCACCATTGAAATGGCTCCTCAACAAAAAGTACTAAAATAAGGCCATCTTTACTCAAGAGGGGTTTGGAGAACTTGAGGAGAGAAGAGCCAATCAGCTCATGGATCTAATCTTTTTTCTCCCCCTTGAAAAGGATCATCATTCTTACCTTGGAAAGACAGTACAAGTAGTCAGTGAGGAATGTGAGGGAATTTTGATCTGCAAATTGCAAAGCTCTACCTTGCGATTCATTCTGTATGATTAAAGGCAAAGGTACTTTTATTTTCTTGGTCTTCCAGAGGAAATGTGAATGCTTTGTAGGAACTCAGGAAAAATCTATTTAGTTTTCACCGTACAATCAGTTCTATTAAGTGTGATCTGACCTTGGCTCTGGCACAAACAAAACAGACCATTCATTTGTCAGAATTAAATCAAATTGATTCTCCAGTCTGTTAGCTTCAAGGTTTGAAGTGGTAGCAGAAATCAGGAGTGGCTTTAGGGAGTGAGTCCATGCTCATCTTTTGCAGATGGTGTTGGCTTATTGGAGTCAATACTTCTCCAATGACCACAATCAAGGAGGACAGCGACAGCAATGCTTAACACACACACACACACACACACACACACATATATATATATGTATATATATATATACATATATATATGTGTATATATATATATATATATATATATTCCCTTTTACCTTTTGTTAAATACATGGTCTCATGTGTCCTAGGCCAGCCTAGAACTCACTATGTGGCCAAGAATGACCCTGAACTTCTGATTCTCCTTCCTCTACACTCTGAGTGTTGTGATTGCAAACACACACACATCCAGCTCAGGTGGAGCTAAGTATCAAGCATAGGGTTTTGTGGATGCCAGACAAGCATTCTACTAGGTGAACTATATTACAAGCTCCTAAAATAGTACTTCAGTCTGAAATGTACATCTGAAACAGTGGCAAATGTAAGCTTGAAAATTCAATTATGAAAGACTCACAGGCCCCAGAGACCAAATTAAACTGGTTCTAAGTGAGCAGCAACTTAATGCCACTGATCAGAAGTATTACCATGGATATTTTCAGCCGTGGAAAGGAAGGAAAGGACAGTGTAAACTGTGTTTGTGTCTTAGGAGATTTGGTAATATATAACTCCTTTAACCATCCAAGTAGCTTTTCAAGGTAGGAGTTTTTCTCTAGCATGAGACTTGGTAAGCACTAGATGATAACTGCTAATGGTATTTAAATGGATAACCTTAGGAACAAATGTGGTAGATGGTTTGAGTAACTTATCCAAGATCACAGAGATGCTAAGTGTTAGTGTTCAAGCCCAAGTCATTCTGACCAAAACCTGGGCTTTTGCTCCTCTTCTCCTCAGTAACAGGGAAACACTGATGTCATTCAGACAATTTGGGGTTTTGAAATCCCATTAGAAATGGATTAATAAGTGGCCATTTGAAACCTTCAGGTAACTAAAACTATCTTTCATCTTCCTCTCTCTCTCTCTTTCTCTCTCTCTCTCTCTCTCCACACTTAGCTTTCTAAATTGCTATGAACCATGGCCCAGCTGTACTACAAAAAGGTCAATTACTCACCATACAGAGACCGTATCCCCCTCCAAATCGTGAGGGCTGAGACTGAGCTCTCTGCTGAAGAGAAGGCCTTCCTTAATGCAGTGGAGAAGGGGGACTATGCCACCGTGAAGCAGGCACTGCAAGAGGCTGAGATCTACTACAATGTCAACATCAACTGCATGGATCCTTTGGGCAGGAGCGCCCTGCTCATTGCCATTGAGAACGAGAACCTGGAGATCATGGAGCTACTGCTGAACCACAGTGTGTATGTGGGCGATGCATTACTCTAC
Source organism: Phodopus roborovskii (assembly GCF_943737965.1). Taxonomy (NCBI): domain Eukaryota; kingdom Metazoa; phylum Chordata; class Mammalia; order Rodentia; family Cricetidae; genus Phodopus; species Phodopus roborovskii. The sequence continues at coordinate 401,412 of NW_026125928.1, read as the reverse complement.
GCCATCCGCAAGGAAGTGGTGGGCGCTGTGGAGCTTCTGCTTAGCTACAGAAAGCCCAGCGGTGAGAAGCAGGTAAGAGAATTCCCAATAGGCTGAAAGCAGCCACAATACCAGGGCATCAGAGTTCCAGGGAAAGGTTCAGCACTCCGGAATCGAGAAGCCCTGTCTTAAAAACTGTTATCAGTTGGCTCAGGAGCTGCCCTGGGCAATCCCTGCCAGTTTACTCTTTTTTTTTTTTATTTCAATTTTTTTTAAAGGAGTGAGTTGTGGGGGGTGGGAGGTTAAATGATTTATAGAAAAAAAACTGTGCTAGAACTAACTTATCCATCATGATCATCCTCATCTTCCTCATCTGATTTACTCTTTTGTGTTGTCTTTTGTTCTTAGTTACTCAAACATACCGATACTTCACAGTGCAAAGGCATGTTCTTCATATTCACAATATGGAGAAATTTCCTTCCCCCTACTCAAATGTTACCCTCTACCAAAGAGACCAAGCGCAGACCCACACTTTCTCCTGGGAGGCTTTTCTTCCACAGACAGGACAGGAAGACTTTAGCCTTGAGTGCCATGGTGCTAACAAAGCTAGAAACCTCACTCATTTTCCTAGTACATGCTATGTCATTGATATCTCCTCATGGGTGTTTGTGAGTTTGCTTCTATGGGTCTCATAGTCTCTAAGTCACAGAAACGTGGTGTCTTTGATTTCGCAGTCAAATCTGACACCCATGTTCAATTCCTAAGCCCTATGGTTTCTCCCTTCCTCTCTCTGTCCTCTCGAAGCCTGTTCTCACTAGTATTGCCTCTTCTGTCATCACTCTCCTAAATAAGAGGTTCTCAAAGTACATCCTCTAGACTGACAGCAGCAGCATTTCCTGAAAAGTTATGAAGAATGCAAAGGCTTAGATCTCCACTACAGTGGTACTAAATCATAAGCTCTGGGATGTTGCCCAATAAGCTGGGCCTTAACGGGCCCTCAAGGGGATTCTGATGCATCGCTGTCCTACACTGACATGAAATTTTTTCTCATTAGTCTCCCTGCATCAATTCTTTTTGCAGCTCCAAGCCATCCTGAAGTGTCTGGCTGGCTTGTCCTTTCTAAATTAGGAAAATGATCTTATTATCCCTGCCCATACCTTTACTACTACGATGTTTTCTATTAGTTTGTCCCCCATTGTTAGCAGAAAACGTTTGAGGCAATGGACTTTATAAAGCACAGGCTTGTTTTGATAACCATGTTTTAGAGGCTGGATGATCAAGATAAGGTGGCTTATCTGATAAAACTCTGATAGGGCCTTCTTGCTTACATTATCGGCATGGTGAAGAAATTGGTATGGAATTGGTCAAATATAGGAGACAAATCAGCATCTTGATGAACATGGAGACAATCATCCTCAAGTATTATGAGATATGGCCAAAGCTGGGTGTGAAAAAAATCTTCAGCTTTCAATACTGACTCATTTGGGAAATAAGCAATGAAAATAAATTAAGTGACAACTCACAAAGTATTGGAATTGACAGAGTGGAAAATGGAATGAAAATCTGAAACTGGCAGATTAGCAGTTCCTTGAGTAAAAGGCATAAACCCCCTTCCCCATCAGCATTTACAATGCCCAAGGAAGTAAAGATTCCATCTCTCTTGCCCCTTGCTATCTTACACTACCAGCGCAACATACGTGATAAATATTTATTCAATGAATAAGTAATATGCAACCAGAACTGAGCTTTGCATCCTAATATGACATACTTCATTTAACCCTCCAGGGACCTCTATAAGCTAGATAATATCATCATCGTTTATTACTATTATTATTGTCATCATCATCCCTGTTTGTCAGTAAGAAATAAGATTATTAAGTCAATCGTTTAAGATCACACTAAAGTTCGTAATCATTTTTAATCACTAGGATCAGATCCCACAACTGAAGCAGACTATTACAAAATGTTTGGCAACAAAGGCTGGAGAGGGGGTTCATTGAGTACATGTATTGCTCTAGCAGAGGATCTGTGTTCAATTCCCAGCAACTAAGTTGGGTGTTTTGTAATCATCTGTAACTAAGCTCCATGATATTCTATGCCTTTTTTTTTTTGTCTCCACAGGTGCCTGCACTTGTGAACACAGACACATAGACATACAAAGACACATAATTGAAAATAATTACATTAGTCTTTTAAAAGTCAGCAACATTAAAAGGTGTCTAAATGCACAGCAAACAAAACGTGATTCAGACTCACCACATGCAGTGAAATCTCAGTTGTTCCTGGCAATGTTCATTCATGATGTTTCTATCACACAGCCTCATTGCAGCCTTGGTTCTGAATACACAATATGCACCCTTTACATTGCACACACTGGCACTATATACAATGTCAACGACACTTGTCAGCTTGGGTTTGAGACTATTGACTAATATGAACTACAGTGCTTTTATACATACCAAGTGTTATGATATTGCAGAAACATAATGGTATAATTATGGAAAACAAATACTCTTAATATTTTTCTTGTAATCCCTAAGCATGTTAAGTATTAAATTAGTTTATCTTGGGATTAGATTGCTAGGATGTTGATATTAAAGCTGTTCACTGAGTTATTTCATAAAAAAAAGTCAGATAGTGAAATTTAGCTTGGGATTAGCTCAGAATGTCCAACAATTTCTTAAATAGGATTCTTAAATAATTCTGCAATTCATACTATCTGGTTATATATAGCAGCATTCTTAGCACTGATGATTATAAAGTTAAAACATTGTTCAACTCCAAAAATCACTGAAAAGGATCTACACCCTGTGGTATCAAATATTCAAGATTTAATTATTTGTATAAATATAAGCAAGCACATTCATCTCATTACTATGCAAACCTGGTCTCATCTTTAATAAAATAAATCTAATAATTGTTTCAGACTAAAATTTGTTAATGATCTAGTATCAGTAAATGTTTAAAATATGTATGCCTATCCTATATACCCATACACCTGGTTTAGATAAAACTTTCTTGGGTGAAAAGGGGTTGTAAGTGGATAAAATTTCAAAAGCCATACACTAGGACACATTACTTCACTATAAATCTTAGGATCCTAGCACAGAGATTATGAGAAAAGTCAAATGAATAGAAAATAGATGACCTCCCTAGAAACAACAGGCTTAAGAGATTTAGAAGAGAAGTTGAGTTTGTTTCCTATTCAGTCCATCTTACGAAACTCATCAAAACTGATAGGTTCTGTATCCCACTCTGCCCAGCTAAGCCCCTGAAGACATTCTCAACTATGAACCTCTAAGTTCCTGTACTACACTGGCTCTTTCGCTTATTTGAAATCAATCTCACAACACCTTGTACTAGTGGGTCCCCTCATTTCTAGCAATACCTAGTCCTCTTAACGTGCACCAAAAGCCTGATGCCCACTTCTTTCCATACTGTCTTAGTTAGGGTTTCTACTGCTGTGAAGAGACACCATTACCATGGCAACTCTTACAAAGGAAAGCATTTCATTGGGGCTGGCTTACAGTTTCAGACGTCAGTCCATTATCATCATGGTGGGACATGGTGGCATACAGGCAAACAGGGTGCTGGATAGGAGCTGAGAGTTCTGCATCTGGACCAGCAGGCAACAGGAAGTGATCTGTATCAGTGGGTGTAGCTTGAACAAAGGAGACCTCAAAGCCCACCCCCACAATGACACACTTCTTCCAAAAAGGCCAGACCTACTTCCACAAGGCCACACCTCCAAATATTGCCACTCCCTTTGGAGGCCATTTTCTTTCAAACCATCACTCGTGCTTACACTCTCCATACTGAACCAGTACACACTTGATAAGGAGTGCCTTACAAATATTTTTGGAGAACATGAAGGAGTTAAAGATATCTTCCAGGAAAATCACAAGACTTTCTTTCAAACAAGACTTTTGGAGGTTTTGTAATCGATCGCACTTAGCCTCCTTACTGTTTAGAAGAAGAGAGCACAGGACAATTTCCTAGCTGGGTGGTGAGTGTATACTGAGTCCAGGTTTTGTGGCTCTCACTCGCTCATGTATACCTGTGCTCTATAAATGCTGGGGATTTGCCAGTCAGGAAGGGACCATGGAAACTTATACTAAAGTACAAGTTGATGCGACCTCTCCTTGGCAGAAGCAAAACTTAACTCATCAAAACAAACTGCTCATGTTACAAAAATCAGACACATGAAACCCAGGCTAGGCTAATTGTGTAGTCTGAGTTTTGCTAGGACCTTTGGTCATTACCATTATAATACCTCCTTTGTCAATTTTCCACTATCATAAATAAATACTGTATCTTAAACCCCCACAGAGCCGTCAGCTCCATCCTCAAGTCTCTTCGGGAGCTTTGTTCTCTCTGCCCCAAGTTCAACTCTGAGCTTCTACTATTTCATTGTCTTCCATTATTCTGACAGTTGCTATGATAAGTCATATGTGAGCAACCATAATACTATGCTGTCATAGTGCTAGAGAGCCCCGTCTTTCTTTGAGATAAAAACAAGATTTGTTTACCTGGAAGCAATTGGGTATATGAGCAAAATATGCCTCCTAGTGGGCCTTGAGTTCATCTGGGTATACCATTTGCAGGAAGGTACCCCTTGCACACACAATCTGAAAGACAAACCTTTTCACAGAGCTGCCACCACCACCACCATCACCACCACCTGCCCTTCATCTCTCTAGAAAATGAGGCACAGCTGACTTCCATCAATCCTGAGACGATAAAGAAGGACCATCTTCTGCACTAGTAGGCAAGGTCTTAAGTTCCATGCTGGCAGCAAAATCCCTCTGCTCCTCCTTCACCCCAGTCCCCCTATGCTCCTCCCCTTACTCAGCTATATTAAAAGTACTTTACAATAATGATCAGAGACCCAGCATAAATGGTTGTTATTGGATTCTAGTATCAGCATTCACATAGAGACCTGAATTTTCAATAGGAATAAAATCTTCAAATAAAAATTGTTACATCTTATCTGGTAGACTCTCCACACCCAAAATGTATCGGGGAGTGCGTGCCTGCCTGCGTGCGTGCGTGCCTGCGTGCGTGCGTGCCTGCGTGCTTGCGTGCCTGCGTGCCTGCGTGTGTGTGTTCCTCTTGTTGCTCTAGACGCTAACCCTTTTAGCCAACTTTCTACCTACCACAGACTATTTCTTTGAAAGTAAAATTTGACAACTTAGGAGCTTTATGGGGTTTTTTTGTTTGTTTGTTTTTGGTTTTGGTTTTGGTTTTTTTATTTTCCAAATAAACACTGTTACAATTAGTCACAGAATTCAAAATTTGGGAACAATCTACTTCTTACCCATTCTGCTAACTACCTTATGGCTGTGGTCTTTGGGAACTTTTAAATGAGACTGTCAACAGGGATGGCAGATTCGGTTACAATTCAGAGAAGAGGCTGAATCATTTGTTGTGCATATGGGAAACTTGTAAAAATACAGGTTCTTGAGCTTAGGTACATGCCTGCAAGATTAGAATCTCAAGTTTAGGCCTGAAAGGAACACCTTAATAATCCCATTTCCACCAGTGTTTAGGTAAGAGGTCTAAATACCTCTCTGTTTATTTTCTATGGTTCCCATTAAAATTACCATAAACTGGATAGCTTAAAATAAAATAAATGTATTGTTTCACAATGTGAAAGGCAACAAGGAATGAAGATAATAGTAAGACTGATTCCTGCTCTTGGTAGTGTCTGATAAAATGTGTGGGTTAGGCCAGGCAGTAGCGATGAATGCCTTTAGTCCTAACACTCAGGAGGCAGAGACAGGCAGAAAGATCTCTGTGAGTTTGAAGCCAGCCTGGTCTACAAAGCTACACAAGATAACCTGTCTCAAAAAAAACAAAAACAATATATATATAAACAATATATATATATATATATATAAAATAAAAACAAAGATGTGTGGGTTGACTACAATTCCTCATGCATCTTACGTTTGTATCACTTCAGTCTCTATAGACTCAAAATGTCCTTTCTTTGCCTGTCCTTTGTGTTCACCCAAATTGCCTTCTTCCTAAATGGATGATCCCATCTTTGTGTACTTGCATCTACAAAGACCCTTTTCCAAAATAAGGTCCCACTCAAGGTTAGTATAACTTGAGCATAGCACTGGCGATGTACAATTCATACTCTGTGAGACATATTGATCCAAATAGTGGCTTTCACATTTTTCTAGCAGTAGAGTCATTTATAAAATCCAACTGAGATGAGAAAGAACACTTAGAAAGCTTCCTTCATCTATCTGCAGGTTGGGCCTAAAACATATATTCACTCATGCTTGCTCTTGCTTTTTCTTGACCTTTTAGTTGCCAGCACAACTTGAATACCACCAGTGTAGAGGACAGGAAGCAGAGTCTAAATCAGTGTTCATAGTGCTAGCCAGAGTAATTCCTTCCAAAATGACCCTAATAGCACCTAAGTGCTACCTAATCCAGAGGTCAGTTTGGAGGAAGAATTGAGATTGAAATGTATGAAAGACATTGGGAAAGTTCTAAATGTTAGACTAAAGTCAGTGATGATCATTTTCTGATTTACTGCTTTGGTTTGCTTAAGCTTGTCACATTGCGTGAAGAGACCAGATGGCTTGTGGCCCTGGTCACAAGGCACCAAGAGTACAGCGTGTGGGAGGGTTCACAGATCACCTCCCCCTGTCTGGCCTAGATGGCAACAATCCACCTTCTGCTACCAAAGAAGTGCATGACCTCAAAAGCATTCTTTGTCACAAGAGGTTAAAGGTTTGAACATTGCTATGTAGAGCTTCTGGTCATTGTATCAGCAGCCCACCCAAGTAGTTTTCTTTCTTGGTCACTTGCATCACTGCAGGCATCCAGTAAGAGGCTAAGCCAACCTTTTCCCTGTGGCCCTCCCCTCTGGGCTCTGCCATAATTACTCATTTGTCTGTGGCAGATGGCTCCAAATTAAAATAGGATTCACAGATGAGCTACAGAGATTAAATCTCAACAAGACTGATAAGTGTTTGTGTTGAGGTTATAGAAAATTAGCCACAGGACACTGTGTCCCCCTGCCCCATGGCTTCTATCTGCTTCTATTTCAGAATAAGATCGTACAGTATGGAGGACGGACCCAGACGACCTGCACAAAGGTTATCATAACACAGAGAGAGGACCCATAGACCCTAGTCCATCAATTTAACTCACAGAGATAGATCAGAAAGTGAAGGAGAAATTGTAAAAACTGATCCCCTTCTGTTTATAGACATTCTATACTTTGGAGTCAGCCACTTAGTAGATGTGTTTCTTCAGACAAGTCACTTAGTGTCTCTTTACCTCAGTCTTTTCGTCTGTGACTGGGAAAAATGAAAGAATCTGTAGAGCTATAGTAAGAGTGGAATGAAATATGGAATCATTTAACTAGAATGGTTCCTGGCATGTACTAAGTACTCACTAAAACTACAGCTAGTATTGCTCCTACTCTGACTAGTTAAAGTCATGCTGATGTCATCTGCTGGTTGAATGTTATCATTTTCTCAAGTGAATCTGGGAGATGGCTCAATTGTCAAAGTGTCTCCTGTGCAAGCATGAGGAGGACCTGAGTTCTGCTACCCAGCACACATGTAAAGGCTGGACTTAGGATCACACATCTGGAACTCAGCTCTGGGTGGAGGCAAAGTGACAAGTGATGCCCAAAGCTTACTGTCCAGCCATCCTCACCAAATCAGTGAAGTCCAGGTCCAATAAGAGATCCTGTCTCAAAAAGTTCCGTCCGAGGAGCTGGAGACATGACTTGGCAGTTAAGAGTACTCACAGCTCTTGCAGAGGAACTGAGTTTGGTTCCTAGCACCCACATCGAGTGACTCACAACTGCCTGTAATGACAGCTTCAAGGATTCTGTCACTCTCTTCTGCCCTGTGAGTACTGTATCCATGTGCACAAACCCACATAGATTCTCCCCCCCCAACACACACACACACACACACACACACAATAATAGCACAGTAGTAGAAGAGTTATCTAAATGATCATTATATTAAACCTTTGAAATAATAACAATTTGCTAGGACAAATAACCTGAAAAAGCAACTGAAGGCTAAAAGCCTTGATCTTAGCTCACGGTTTGGCACAGACCATTAGGAAAGGGAAGTCATCGAGAATGTGCTTGGTGCAGCTGGTCATATTGCATCTGCACTCAAGAAGCTAGCTGAAAGAGATAAATGCTGGTGATTTTTTTTATGCAGTGCAGTATTCCTGGCAATGGAATGATGCTTTTAGGGTGGGTTTTCCCACCTCAATTGATCCAGTCTAGAAACTACTTCACAGACATGAGTAGAGAGTTGTCGACTATCATGAGTCTAGAGTCTGTCAAATACAGTCAGGATTAACCATCAGATAATATTCCAGTTAATTGTGTTGCCTAAATTTCCCAGTATTAGAATGATGAGTTTTGTCTTTTTTTAATTAATCTGAGTAACAGCTCATAGTATTATTTGCTTTCATTCCCATGTTATTCCTTCAACATTCTTACCTTTCTTCTATTCTTTTTTTCTGTTCACTCCTTCCTCTGACTTCAAAGTTTAGTGTCCTAATACCACATTTTAGCAATTCAGCAGTTTAAACATGACAAAATTGATAAACTGTCTTTGTGGGGCTTCAGTCAGATCTAGTCAACTTGGCCATTTCGTACCTGAGTGGGCAAGTATGGATTGAGAAATGGCAGTAAAGACTCTAAGGAAAAGACAGAGACACAGGATGGAGTCAGAAGGGAAATCCAGTGAATACTGAATGCCCCCAGTTTATTCTTCAACGTTCTTATAGACACCAACCAAAATGGGGGAAATAGCAAAAGACTTCTTTATCATGTACAAGGAACAAACAGACCTTCTTCTTTAATCCTCCAAACATTTAGTAACCATGCCTTAGACTAAATCTCTAGTTATCTGGCCTTGAGGGTTAAGAGTAACCACACCTCAGAGCAAGTCTCTTATTTAGCTAAGACACCCATGACCAAGACCAAATATCCTACAATAGCTAGAGCTTAAACCTTTAGGTCTTATGACTTTAACCACGAAACAGTAAGGATAGTTTTGAACTCTCTGACCACAAGTCAAGATGAAGCAAAGCCATTTTTATAGGCCCCAACATCTTTATATATTTAATATTTATATATTTAATAAGTATAGTTTGGTGAATCTGGACATATGAATAATAAACAACTCTATCACCTCAGAACATTCTTTTTTAATTTTTCTTATTTTACATATTGACCCCAGTTATCTCTCCCTCCCTCTTTCCCACCCATCCATGCCCCTCACCACCACCCTCCCATGCCATTCCCCCACATTCCACAGGGAGGGTGATGCCTTCCAGGAGGGGTCATCTAAATCTGTCAAGTCATTTGGAGTAGGGACTAGGCCCTCCCTCCTGTCTTTAGGCTAAGGGAGTATCCCTCCATGGGGAACATATGCCTAAAATCCTTTGTGCACCAGGGATACATCCTGGTTCTACTGTCAGAGGTCCCTTAGACTGCCCAGGCCTTTTAACTGAGACCCATGTTTGGGGGTCTTAGTCAGTCCCATGCGATCAGTCTGGGGGGCCCATTAGCTCCTCCTTGTTCAGGTCAGCTGTCTCTGTGGGTTTCTGTAGCCTGGTCTTGTCCTCCCTCTCTGCATCTGGATTCCAGTTCAGCTCAGTGTTTACCTGTGGGTGTTTGCTTCTGTTTCCATCAGCTACTAGATGAGGGCTCCATGATGGTGAATAAGTTAGTTACCAATCTCATTATCAGGGAAGGACATTTATGGTAGCCTTTCCACTGTTGCTCAAATTGTTAGTTGGGGTCAGTCTTGTATGTCTCTGGACATTTCTCTAGAGTCAGTTTTCTATTCAAACCTATAATGGCTCCCTCTTTTATGCTCTCTCTCTCTCTCTCTCTCTCTCTCTCTCTCTCTCTCTCTCCTCTTGTATATTCCTCCCCTGACTATTCCCACTCACATGTGCTTTCCTCTCCTTCCCTTCTCTTTCTCCTAGCTCCCTCTCCATTCACTGCCCTCCCCCTCCCAATATGTTCAGGAGGGCTTGTCCCTTTCCCCTTCTGTGAGGGACCTTGTATGAATCTCTTAGAATCCTCCTTGCATCCCAGTTTCTCACCTCAGAATATTCTTATTGCCTCCCCTATTCTATCTGTGTCCTGTTTTTATCTCCTGGCTTCCTGACACAATACCTACCCAGCTATACTTGTCTGACTACTGCCTCCAGCATTTTTTTCCTTCTACAGAATCATTATATTTTGTTTCTTGCATTCTGGTTCCTACTGATAAACTCAAACAAGATTGTTAGTGCAGTGCACGAAATTTTGTGTTTGAGGAGTATGTCAGCTCTGTGAAGCTCTTGGTAAAATGAAGGAAACACAGAGGGAGTTTCAGTGAAGGAAGGCTTACTGTTTCACTCTGATCTCAAAGGGTTGTTTTCACCCATTTATTAGTGAAAAGGTACTGTGAGCTCACGGTGAAAATACTACTTTTTGGTGCCAGTTATTTCCTCATGGAGTTCTGGGAATTGAACTCATGTCATCAGGCTGGGCAACAAGCACCAAGTAATAAGAAAGGAAAATAAAATAATCACTGAATGTGGTTGCACATGAAATGTTATAATGAGTACTCTTTCCCTCCAGCCTTGTCCCAGCCACGTCAGCCCCAAGTAAACACACAGACACTATATTAATTATGAAACTGTTGGCCAGTGGTTTCTTATTGGCTAGCTGTGTCTTAATTATTAAACTATAACTACTAATCTATGTTTTTCTACACGGTCTTCTCTTACTGGAGAATGCCTGACTCGTGTCCTCTCTTCCTGGGCTCACATGACAACTCCTCTCTGCCTACACATCCCAGAATTCTCCTCGTCTCCTAGCACCACCTGTCTTCCTGCCTGGCCAATCAGCATTTTATCCATCAACCAATAAGAGAAACATATACAGAATAACATCTCCCATCAAGATGGAGGAAGGAATATCAAAAGTCAAAAGATAGTCTTAGATACAACTGAATTTGGAAACAGCCTGGGCTATGTGAAACCTGTCTCACCCCACCATGGAAGAGAGAAGGTGGGATCACAATTCCCTCCTTGGCTAAGGAACTATTGGCACTAGATTGCTGTTGGATGAGGAAGAACCAGTTTTCTACAGTGAAGTGACACCTGGCATGTCAACCAAAATCCAGACCCCATACACAGGGTAGATGGCCACACAGACTGGACTCAATGTGTTTGTGGTTTTTGCTGTTTGTTTTTGAAAAGAAGACAGAGAGGAGAGAGAAGAAAGAGAGATGGAGAAAGGGCAAGGTGTGAAGTTTGTTGGGTACCGAGTTGGAGAAAATGAGCAAGTTCAATATACAGTCTACGAAATTCTCAAGTCATAAATAAAAATATTGTTTTAGTATAAATAAATATACAGAAATGGCCATCTAAAGCAAAGAGAGTCAAATAATGGAATAATGGAAGAAAGAAGGAGTTAGTACCAATGACACATCACTTCTCCCTTCTCTCCTCCCCTTCCCTGTCTCCCCAAGGAAAGAGGAATGTAGACTTGGAACTTTCTGAAGCTGGAGAGCACAAATTCTAAATCCCCTTCTGCTTTTCCAGGGCAGCTTTGCAGGCACTATCAGGTAGCTATGTTGTCAGTCTCAGAACTGCAGGTGGAACTCTGGATTAAAAATTATGAACAGAGATACTCCAATACATCCCCTTATCAACAAATAGGCTTTATACTTGGACCACCAGAAAGACAATATGTTGCCACCATGTAATATCTTAGACCAACAGCCAAAGTTTCAAACAATTTGTGCTTTACTGCTCAAAGAAAAATGAATGTTTATCATATTTAATTCATTCAAGGTATCGTTCCCTGATTTCTTTACTGTCTGATGCAAGATGGAAACCTTTTTGGCTGTCAGGCTCCCTGGTCATTAGTACCCTTTTGCATATTCATTTGATCATTTTTGAGTTTTTGGTATAAAAGTAATCATTTTTGAGTTTTTGGTATAAAAGTAATACATGTTAACTATAAGAAGTATAACAACACAATAGTATGAGAAGGAAAATATTTCTTATTTCCTATTCCAAAAAGTAAATCCCTAGAAGTCATGATTAGGAACAATTTATGTGGGCCCTCCAAGATGTTGTTAGTACTAATTTAAACAGAAACACAGAGAGACATTTTAAACAAATGCTTTACAGAATGATTTACTTCTAACAATATATTTTGGCTGTCTCTGTGGGAGTTTACCCATACTTCATTATTTCAATCAATATTGTCTTGTACAAGGAGATCATACTTATTTGCCCAGTTTTCATTAAGTGAGCAGTCAGTGGTTCCAAGTTTAGATAAATTATTCTTGTTTTCTAAACAATGCTGTGGTGGATCTCTTTGTACAAAGCTCTCTAAACAGCTGTGAAATTACTATCTATAAGGTAAATTCCTAGTAGCAGGATTATAGTGTCATAGAACATGTGTTGATTAATTTGTATATTAGCAGTCCAAAGGTGTTCCTGTCTCTTACATTTCTATCATCATGGATCAAAGCAGCATTAGAAACTACATTTCCAATCTGACAGGCAAAAGGAAGTACTACGTTATTATAATTTCATATTTGACTTTTTAAAGATTTAACTTAAGGTCAAAGAGGTAATTGGATCCCTCAGAGCAGTCATGACATGAGTTTGTAGGAAGCCCAGCTTCGTATTTGGGTGCTAGGATCAGAACTTCGTTCCCATGATTGATGGTTCAGCAATATGCCATCTCGCCATTTGATTTTTATTGTAATAAGCAAGATCTAACATATTTTAATATAAGTCATTTGTTTTATTCTTCTGTGGACATCTGATTATATGTTTTATCTCCTTTTCTACTAAAGGCATCATATCTTCTGACAAGTCTAAATTTATTTTTTATATTACACTCATTAAGCTTACTGATTTTGTAAAACTATTCACCTTGACTTATTTAAGACCAGGGATTTAAACCAAGTTCCATAGCAAGTCTGGAGCAAAGAGAAAAGCTAATTATATTCTAGGATGTGTAACTTTGATGCATATAAATTTAAGACTGTCTTAAATGACATTTAAAATATCTTAATATCTTTCTAGTATAAAAGTAGTCATGCATAATAGCTCATTTATTTTTAAGTTGCTGGTTTAGTGCTTTCGTATCTTGATTCAAACTAAAGAAGGGGACTAAATAGACCTGCATGCTCAGCCAAATGTAAGTAAAATAACACAGAAATGTATAGCAAGGTTGGTATTTAGTATAAGCAAGAGTTCGAACAAAATAGCATAGCAATAATCCATTTCACTCATTGTTTTTCCTGTCTTCATTAGCAGTGCAGTTGCTGCTTCAAAAACAGCAAAGCTGTCAAGGAGCAGAAAATTTGAAGCTGAAGGAAAAGGAGTTTCCTTGATGCACTGAATAGTGGAGAAATATATGACTGAGAAAATTGTGATGTGACAGATCTATACTATTTCTCATTTCAGTTCCTCAGTTGTCTGCACTGATTACATAGAAATGATGATTTCCAAATTCTTTCTTTGTTAGATGTCATGCAAACATACATCATGAGGTTAAGAATTCTTAGCAATGTAACAGTTTCTGTCTTCAAAAACTCTATCTTCTACTGGCCCTCCAAGTTAAACGCAGAAATCTAAAGATTCAAAACTAAGGTCCACATCATAAAGAGGAACAAACACATTTTTTTTAATTTAGGAATGAATATGTTTTGAGGCTGGGGCTGTAGTTCAGTAGTAAGGTACATTCCTAGTATATACAAATACCTGGGTTTCATCTCCAGTGCTTCCTGAGAAGATGTTTGGAACACTAAGGTGGTATATCACCACCATTGTCAAAAATGGGACAGTCATGACATCCTGCCTGTTTATGGGCCATAAACATTCTTGGTGATATGGAGATTTTTTTCTCCAGTATTCAATATTTTGCCTCAGCACCCAACAGCTTTGACAAGTTTGAAGAAAGGAAGCTCTCTCTAGATGGATGCTACTAAAAACCTCAACTGTTCATTACTATGATTATTTTTCCCTTACTTTGATTTGAGGGGAGCTTTTGGAAACTTTGAAAATCTACAAGAGGAATAAACCATGTTCCCTGTATTTGAGTTTAGAAACAGCAACTATAGAATATCTGAAAAGGAACTCAAAGAATAGACAAATTCATGAGATGTTCATGACAAAAATCTCTTTTTTTATTTTACATATCTATTTTACATACATACATATTTTACATATACATTTCCCTTTCCCTCCCTCTCTTTCTCTCTCCCTCCCTCACTTCCATCCCCCCCACCAACCTCCCATCCCACCCACCCCCACTCCACAGGGAGGGTGATGCCTTTCAGGAGGGATCAACAAAATCTGTCATTTGGAGTGGAGATTAGGCCCTCCCTCCTGTCTTTAGGCTAAGGGAGGATCCCTCATGGGGAATGTGCTCCCAAAGTCCTTTCTCCATAACTTGTAACCACGTATCAATTTGAATGTGTATTTTTATTGAAAACAATTTTTATTCAAAATATTCTGATTAGAGTTCCCCTCCCCCCTCATCCATTTCCACACCTTCTTTTTCTCGTTCTCTCTTTAGAAAACAAACAGGTAAACAAACAAAAACAGTATAACAATTTAAAAAACAAAGATAATGCACAAAAAAACAAAAAAAGATAAACAAATAAAAACACAAAATCAGAAACCATAATATACATGCAAAAAAAAAAAAAAAAAAGCCCAAACAAAGCAACATGAGCATGAGGCAAAAAGTCTACAACAATACCAACCATTGAGTTTGTTTTATGTTGACCATGTACTGCTGGGCATGAGGCCTACCTTTAAGTGTGCTTAATATACTCAGTGAGACTCCGTTGGAGAAACATTAATTTTTCCTTTGCAAGTAGGTGGTCAGTTGGAGACAGCTTCTTGGTTAGGGATGAGAGGTCATGTCTACCCCCCTCCACACCCCAAAGCTGAAGCCCCATCTGACTTCATCTTGTGCAGACCCTATGCATCCTGTTACAATCTTTGTAAATTCATATCTGTATCAGTCCTGTTGTATCTGTAAGACAGTTTCCTAAGTGTCATTCATCCCCTCTGGCTCTTACATCTGCCTCCTCTTTTGCAGAATTCCTTGAGCCCCAAAGGAAAGAGTTTAATGAAGACATCCCATTTAGGACCGAGTATACCAAAATATCTCATTCTTCAAACATTGTCCAGTTGTGGGTTGTTGTGTTAGTTTCCATCTACTGAATGAAGAAGTTTTTCTGATGATGGCTGAGCAAGACACTGATCTATGGGCATAACGGAATATTACTAGGAATCATTTTATTGCTATGTTCCTTTAGCAATATAGTAGCTTTTTGGTTTTCCCCTATGACCCTAGTCTATCTAGTCACAGATTCTTGACCATCCAAGCAGTGTAAGACACATATTTCAACTTGTGGAGTGAGTCTTAAATCCACGCAGAGACTGATTGGTTGCCCCCACAACTTTCTACTACATTTGAACCAGCATATCATGCAGGCAGGTACCCATTGTAGACTGCAGGTTTTGTAGCATGCAGAGTGACTTCCAGTACCAATTCAAGTATAAGAAAAGCTGTCATTCTGCTCAAAGCCTACCAAAGTTCTTCAGTGCTCAAGAAATCCTGCATCATCTGCATCATTGACTTTCACTCCCTAGCACTTGCTCTTGCTCAACCTACTCTAGCCATACTCACTTCCTTGGGTTCTTGTTTTATTCAGGTGCTGTAGATGGAACCTAGAACCTTATGTGTGATGCGTAAATCCTCTGCCTGTGACTTATATCCAGAGAACTTTTAAAAATCATTTTTGTTGGTTTTGTTGTTGCTATTATTGATTTGTAGTTCTAGGAATGGAATACGGAGTTACTTCCATGCTAGGAAAATCCTCAACTATGGAGCTACTCACTCAGTTGCCACACTTACTTATTTTAAGAATTGTGTAGCTCAAGTGTCTGGTTAAATGGTTCTCACCCAGGTAGCTGCAAGGCTAGCTCTTCATTCTCCTTTAGGTTCACATTCCAATGATAACTTATAAGACAGGCGCTCCCTTTTCTTCCTACCATCATGTTATACTTCAGGACTCTTCTTGGCCTTATCACCACTTGACATACATGCCTGTGTCGCCTTCTATCAAAGGTACTTTATCTGCTGTTTTCACTTTTAGGCCCCCAGTGCCTACAGAAGTTTTCTGAACAGGGTAGGCTTTCCATAAATGAATGAAGAAGTGATATCAGTAGACTGTCAGACCTGGAAATATTGTCTAGTTCATCTCTTAATTTTATTGAGAAAAGTGACAGATAAAAAGTGGTCTGTCCAGGTTCAATGTTGTAACTTCTATAGCAGAGCAAAGAAATACAGAACGTCTGACTTTGAGCTGAGTTTTACATCCATGACATGGAAATTAAACTATTCTGACATTAAATCCATTCTGAATGAAGTCTATGGCATCCTTCTCATCACTGTGAATTGTGTTCTATGTATCTTTTTAAAAACTTATTTTGTGTGTTGGATATTATTCCTGATGAATATGCACTGCAGACATGCACTGTCCATTGGGGGCCAGAAGAGGGAGATGGATCCCCTGGAACTGGAGTCAATAACAATTGTGAGCCATCAAGTAGGTCTTCTATAAGAGAAGCAGACTCTCTAAGAGTGTCAAGTGTTATTAGCCACTAAGCTGTCTCTCCAGTTCAAAATCCTACATCTTAAAATTAAACCATATTCTCTGTTTCAGTTCTGGGGCAGGGGGAACACTCTAAATATATACAAATCTTACTTTAATACAGTATTTTTTTTATGCTTTCTCTAAATAAAACTGAAAACAAGATTTTGGTCTCCATGGCACCCTAAAAATATCAACATCATAAAATAAGTCTCTAATCACATGGTGGGGATCTAGGGATATATGATTAGAAGGCCATGTAAGTGACAATGTCACTGATTCCATAGTAGTGAAGTCTGAGCAGAAGACTATTAAAAACATGTGCTCTAATAAGGAAACATATTTGTTTAAAGCAAGTCAATTCAGCTTGTAGCCAACTGCTCCTGGCATTGAATTTGAGTTCTCCATTTATGATGCAGAAGTATTTGAATTCAGATTGTTAGCTAACCAGGCATCCTTCCTTTCACTGAAATTAGTCAAAGAATACCTAGTGGGGAGTATTAGCTTTGCCTTGGTGTCTTTATCTTTCCTATATAAGAGAATAATTTATTTTTCCCTTCATTACATTATCTTACTTGAGTCAGAGTGTCATTATTTCTAAAGTACCTATTCCCTATTTGTTTTTTTGTTTATTTGTTTTGTTTTGGTTTGGGTTTTTTTGAGACAGGGTTTCTCTGTATTGCTTTGGAGCCTGTCCTGGAACTAGCTCTTTAGACCAGACTGGTCTCGAACTCACAGAGATCTGCCTGCCTCTCCCTCCTGAGTGCTGGGACTAAAGGCGTGAGCTACCACCACCCGGCCCCATTCCCTATTGTATACCAGGGAGTGGCACAAGGTAGGCTTGCTGTTTCTAGTGTCAATGCTATGTTCTTATGAGCAATTGCTTGCCTGATCAGGGGAAGTGTTTTCTGGGTCCTGGAACTTAGTTGGGAGAAAATGAATGAAGGTAAACTTAATTGGAAATTGTGGTTTGGCCATCCCTACTACTTTTTTATTTAACTTAAACCCAGGAGCAAGGAGGAATGAAGGGGCTCACCTGCTGGAGTCATTTCTAGGCCATTTGTCTTCAAGATTAGAGAATACAACTGGCGGAATTGTTTGACCTGATAAAATACCAAACTATTACTCAATGTTAAGCTCTTTCCTTTCAACCAGGCCGAAATATTTCTGCAAAGACCCTTGAGCCTAGCATTCCACGGGCTAACATGAAGCCACCCTGTGCCTAGAGTGAATTAATGTCAAGATAGGAAAGCTTTATCACTACTTAGAAGTCTATACTAAGTAGCTTGACTCCATTCTAGAAATTCATGATTACCAAGCACCCAAAAATTAACATTGGGGAGCTTCTTATTAAAGGCAGATACAATATTGATGAAGTAATGCAATAGCACCTAGTTCTTTATACATCTGTCATTTCCTCTGCCTCTCCATGTTCCTATTTGGCCATTTTATTAGCATGACTCTTCATTTTCCCAGCACAAGTCAGAAAACCGTAACATTTACCTCTAAGCACTGACCAGATATTTGCAATAATCACAAAATTCTTTTTCCTTCCTCCTCCTTCTCCTCCTTCTTCCTCCTCATGCCCCTCTCTCTGTTTTTTTTAAGACATGATCTCCCTAAGTAGTCCAGACTTGTCTTGAACCTGCTATCCTCCTACCTGCTTCTGTGTCCTAAGTACCACGATTGCAGACATACATCAACATATCTACCAAGAAGACATTCCTTTTAACTAGTTATATAATGGGGTGTGTGTGAGGGTGTTGAATTTGATGGGGAAAATGTACTGTGCTTACCCACTTGAATTCAAAATGACAATCTCACAATGCAGGAAAAACGGAGGAACACATCCTAAGAGATGGAGGGTTAACTGGATAGGAATGTCATCAAAAGGGTTAATCATCCACTATAAGATAAGACCATGTCTTCTCCGAAGACTCTTCAAACCGATTTTGCAATGTGTTTATCGGCTGTGACACATGACATGATGAGCAAACTCAGGGGTGGTGTTTCCATGTTTACTCCTCCAATTCTTAGGGAACAAGAAACAAGTTACTCAACCTCTCTCTAGCTTCACCTCTTCCCGTTGAAAAGTTAACGGACAATACTAAATGGTCTCACATAAATGCTGGGAGACATGTGCAAACTTCCAAATTACTCTAAATATACTTGCTAACCCCCCAATAAAAAGGTCTGGCTGACATAACCGGCTTAGTAAAGAAGCAAGAGTACAAACTACATTAAATAAAAAACCTTCCTGGGAGTTCACTAAAATCAGGTACACCAAAATGCCTTGACACGATTTTTAGTGTAGAACGTCTAGCATTGTAGGGGGATATCTGTTTGCCAGTAGTATACTTGATTACAGAAGCATTAGACATTAATGAAAACAGTGGCAGTCTATTCTTTACAAGCACACACAATTTTAAAGATTTGTGGTAAATAAGAGTGAGGTCTAAATCCATTAGGGAAAAATTAAAATGCAAGCATTTCTATAGAAGTAAGTACAACCTCGAGTGTTATAAGCCTAATGTAAGCCAACTGCATGAAAATCGGCATTTAGAGCACTCAGAAATAGTAATGCTAGAAGGGAAAGGGAGAAAATGAAAGAGTGGGTAAAGCAAGAAAATGAAACATGAATGGGGACCCTCAAATACATTCTTAGAAACAGAAAGTCACAGCAAGGAACAGACACACACCTCACCAGGAATGAAACCCTAGATGCGATAGAAAGCAACCCAGAGTCAGAATTTGAAAACTTCTACAACCCAGATCCCCAGATCTTAAATGGCTCGATCCAGCTGTTACCCCACAGCCCCCAGACTCAGAATGACAAGTGAAACACACGTAAGATCCTCAGACTTTCAGAACTGTTCACCCTGAAAAGCCAGTGTCAGGAAGGTATTTTGTTCACTTAATATGCTTGTTGATGTGAGAAGGTGGTATGTCAATGGAGGGTTTATCAATTTTTTTCCATATGATCAGCAGAATCTCACACTTTCTTAGTAAGCAACTCTTGAAATGATTAACTTCACAGCCTCCTGCTGTATGGAGCTGGGGCCGCGCTACCCAGAGCCTGTCAAGCGGCCCTATTTTGCTGTGGACAGTAAAACCGGTGGTGATTTCAGCAACTCCTTCTGCAAACTGTAGGGCTACAAATTCTTTGAATTGTGGGAAGATGTATCAAAAAATCCACTTCTTTAAAAGCATTTTAAAAGGTATAGATCCTGTCCATTCACAATGAGAACATGCGGGATAGACAGGCTGAGCTGCTGCAGGGTGCGCATGCTCAAGCAGTGCCCTCCCTACTCCACCTTGTCTGCTTCCTTGGAAGAGGAAGTTCTTCTCACTCACACCTCCATTTTTACTACTGGGGCCTCTGTGTGAGATATGGTTTTTTAAAAAAAATGTTATGAAATGAGAAATCTCCAACTTTTGCCTTCTACCCACCAACTTAAAAACTTTTATGAAGAAATTAAAACTGAGTGACTTGGAGGACAACTTGGGTAACTCAGCAAGATGATCTTAGGGTTGGAAACGTGGCTCAGTTGCCTGGAGTCTGCAAGACTCCCCCAACATCCCCCTCCCGTGACACACACACCTACAAATGATCAAAGCTGGTCTGGGGTTATAGTTCTGTAGTGGTTATCTGCTTAGCATGGCAAGACCCCGACTTCCGTACCCAGTATCACAAATAAAAGGGAGGCAATGAAAAAGGGAGGGAAAGAAGAAAGAGAGAAAGGAGTGGGGGAGGAATTAAATCCTTAAAGACACTTATTTTAGTAATTCCCAGAAAGATTTACACACATAGTTGGCTGCTAATCTAATCTAATGAACTGCCATTTGACAATTGCCCAAACTCGTAAGAGCATCTAAGATATGATGACACTAAAATGTGTCCCAGAAAATAGAAGTGTGTGGTGATACACAGCAGGCAGATAGCAAACGTGCCCAATAAAAGCATGCACACAAGCACACTGCTGATTGTGCCACTTACACCCATTGGCTCAAATCGTAATTTCCAAGTGCGTACACAAGATTGTAAAATGAATAAACAACCTAAGAGAGACACAGATGGATCTACCTAGGAAGGGGGAAAAGACAAGACCTCTTGAGAAAACTGGGAACATGGAGTATAGGGGTGGTGGCAGGAGAGAGGGGAGGAGGAGAAGGAATAGGGAAAAGGTATAACTCAATTAAAAAAAAACTTTTAAAAAATATGAAAAAGAATAAACAAGAAGGAAGGCCAACAAAATATAAGGATCAACTGCAATTTAAGAAAAAGATAATTGCAGAGAGAACCCTTCACCTAGAGTGTCACATTTGGATGGATTCCCTATTATCATAACAAAACCAGAACATATCATATGATGATATTCTGTTAGGAAATAATGCCAAATGAATGATAGATCACTCAAAGATTTAACAAGTAGTTCTGATGCCACCTCACTTATTAATCTTTGATAGGTGCTGATAAAACTGACATGATCATCCAAAAACACAGGCCACTTGTAAAATGAAAATTTCCACACAGTTCCCATTGTGGAACCCTGTGCCTCACACATGGTTCATGAAGACTCTCCTGTGGAGTTATAGCCCCACCCTCAAGAGAACTAAAAGTCTTAAAGAAAGTTTTTAGGCATCTAAGTGAATTCCTAATGTAGCATGAATTGTTTTATTCTGCAATTCAAAGGGGGGAAATGTGAACAATCAAACATATCAGTGTCTAGGTTCTCACAAACCATGGTTGTTCACCTTAAACTGTTCACTAGGTATGACATTCAGCTGTCAAGAGGAAGCAAATCTAAAGACTGATCAGCCAGGTGGAAGGAGCCATCCAGACTTTGCCCTGCACTACCCTTCCTGGGTGGGAATTAAGCAGATCTTCATAGATGATGTATTGTTTACAGAAGTGCCGGTCAGCATCAGGTTTAGCCTGGTATGCAACTGTGTTGATTGTCTGAGGCACGTCACTGTCTGTCTGTCTTACTCTATCTACTGAGGACCTTGGCCCCTGCTGCAGCAATGAGCCACAAGGCAGTGAAGAATAGTTGGCCAACATTGTTTTCTGCAAGCACAGTTTGCTTAACAAAACCTCTGCAAGTGCTTGCAATGTTGGTCTTAAAAGTAAGATTGGGAGGCCTGATGAAATTTCTGTGATTTCCATTATGCCCAACCAACCAAAGAGCTTTTACACAGACCTTCATCTCAGGAGTCTGTTCACTCTTGTTCATAGTATCAGAAGGCACTATATGCTCAACCAATAATAAAGAGACTTCAGTAAAGCTTCCAGAACATTCCAGTTCTGCAAAAGAGCCACTGGCTTTCACCATTTACCAATGGACTCCATAAGTTATAGTTGACTGTAGGAAACAAAGCCTCTCCTTCAGTTCCTCTGTTGAATCAAATCTACTATCTTCGGTTTCTGGCCTTAAATTACCCTTCTGGTTGATCTCAGCTGAAGATTTTTTTCCGCTGCTGTTTTGCCATCTTTTGCCTTTTGAGGCCAGGTTTGTACTGACACATAACTCACTCGGAGGACTAAACCACATTTTTATTCAACTTTTCTTCCCTTCGGCATCATCAAATACATTTTCCCTAGACTTGTCTTCTTTTGGATCTGAGAGTCTATTGTCACTTAGCAAAATTTAAAGCTTGGTATAAAGCTGGATCATGCTGTCCAGTTGTCTATTTATCTTGAGGTTTAGGATCCAGGCTGAGGTGTAACACCCTGATCATCCTGAACCACCATAGTCACTTGTGCAATCACTAGAGAAGATGCATTCACATTCTCCTAAACACAAGGGCTCCTTCAAGAATCTTAGCACAGTGAGGCAGCAAAGCAGCTTCTTTAGGCAGGAGAGCATTATTCACCTGGCCCCACAGCAGCCTTTGGAGAAGGCTTACTTCCACCTGAGCCTCGGGGGTCCACAAAGCATCCTCCAAAGGCATGTACAGCATCCCTTTGGAAGACTTGGACAGCACAGGTCACCCACCCAGGATTCTGCTTTGTGCAGAGTTTCAGAGTCCAAGGTACACCTGGACCTTGGATAGTCTTATGTCAGTGTTTTCCACTTAAGATGTATTTACCTCCTCTAACCCCTGGGAGTCTTAAAAGACACCCCAGTGCTGATTTATAGAACAGAACCTTGACAGAGTATGAAATAAATCCCACAACAATTCTGTGCCAATTGTCAGTTGCTCAGAATTCTCACACGCATATCTGGCTCCTTTTGCTGCCCTTTTCTGACAACCGAAAAGCTATCCCTGTGGCTAAGAAGCCACCCAAGTGCTGGGTGCTATACTTCCAGCCCCGCTTATCATCCATCTTTGAGGTCTTTCTCCAGTATTTACAGAAAACGAAAGAAAAAACTAAGTACGTTTTGTTTTGAACCCAATGCTCTTTGAAAACCTCCCTTGGCTTAGCACTGCTCTGTGCTGCTAAGACCTTGCTGCAGAGTGAAAGAGCACGCTGAAGCTGCATGGTATCTAAATTCATGTGTCATTCAGATAGAGGCATATGTTTCACAAGTGACTAAAATGTCATCATTGCATTTAAAATACTTTGCCTTTGCAAGTTTCAAATTGGGACACATTTGACTTCAGAAAAATAAGGACAAGCAAGACATCTGACAGTTTCTTGTTTCAGCCATAATCAGTATCTAGCTTGCTTCCTTTTCTGAGTGGAGACAGTATCCCACACCCCACGTGGGGAGTATAGAGGAAGAAAAACATAACAGGCAGTAACAGTAGTTGGAAGCCAGTGTATCTGTGTCTCTCCATCCCTAATCAGAGCCATGTAAGTTCCTCATCCTTTAACACTTAGTCTGTCAAGGCATCGTGTTTGAAATTTGAGATAGCAGTGTTGATGATGCATCTAAAAGTGATGAGAAGGAAGGGAGGGAAGGAAGGAGTGAAGAGGGGAGGTGGAGCAAAGAAGGGGATAGGGTAGAGAGGTAGAGTGGAGATGGAAAAAGGGAGATAGGAGAGAGGAAAGGAGAGAGGTAGGAGAAAGAAAAATTATGAGGTAGGGACAATTGTGTGCTATTTCCTCTCAAATTGTGATAAAGAAATACATAGATACACAAGACACAAAAGTCTATTGGTTCTTTTTGCATAGCGGTCACAGAAAAACACCTGAGAAAACAAGGGAGGAAGGATGACTTTGGCTCCAGTTTTCAGAGGCCTCCTTCCCAGTTGTTGGTTCCGTGTACTCAGACAAAACATGGAGTTGGAGCATGTAACTGAGTAGCTTCTCCACGTCAGGAAAGACAGGAATCTGAGAGAGAAATGACTGAGGGACAGATGAAACGTTCAATCCATATCTCTGGTGACATAGTTTTCCCAGCTATGTCATATTTCCTACACCTCTTCCTAAGACAGGCCCACTAGTTAGAAACAATGTGATCCTCTAGGGCACATTTCACAGTTGAGCATAAGGAGTAACGGTAATGTATGATCTGAGTAGAGAAGACTTTCGCTTGTCAACAACTGTGATCAGGAAGGACTTGCTTACAGTTAAATGATGACAACGTGACGGACAGCAGTTCAATCACGGAATGACTTAAGCAACTTTCTTCTGTTCATCAAAAGTTCCATGTTCTTTCTCTCAAAAGAGCAAACAAGAACAAAATCAAAATAAACAAACTAAAACATGGAGGGGCAGGGATGTGGGGACAATCTGGGAAGAGTTGAAGGAAGGGAAAGAATATGATCCAAAATATAGAGAAAATTTTAAATTAAAAAATAAGTTAATTAAACACACACGCTGCAGTTACATGGTCTTTAAATGGATTCTGCTTTATCAGTGAAACATTCACTTAATCTTAGACACTCTGCTGAAAATCAGCTGCTTCCTGTGATGTATGCTGCCATGGCATCAAACAGAGATGTTTAACTCTCACATTTCCGCTGAAAAAACAAGTATTTCTGAAATGTGTCCCACTGAGACATTCCCTAAGGAAAGTTAAGCTTCTTGGCATCGCTAAGGCTCATGCGTCTTTCCTCAAAGACTCCCTCACACTAGTCAAGTCTTGCTAAAGAAAGATGAATTTACAGCTCCATGAACATTCCGAGAAAAGGCCCCTTAGACATATCCTAGATAGAAATGAAACCATGAAGATCCTGTTTACAAAATTGCTCCCAAAGTGCCTCTGGCAATACCAACCAATACAAAACCTTATTGCAGGGCAGACTTGGAAGGGTTGGGAAATGAGAGTGATCAGGGTACATGATTTGAAATTCCTAAAGAATCAATAAAAATAAGTTTTAAAAAATGTTTCTTGCCACTGTAGCTTTCCCTCATATTTTCCCAGAATGGAGTTTCCATTATGACAATCAATGACATGGTATTGATAGAAGTGTTGATATATTCACTGCCTCCTTTGCATGATGCCTGAAGAAAATACTGTCATGGCACAGAAAAGCAACCTCCATTATGACCGCATTTCTCTGTAGCCCCAGGCTTCCCCACTCCTCCAGCAAAACCATTTCAATTTCAGGCAGTGACTCTACTCCTACTCTAATGAAACGACACTTGTAATCCAGGATCAAGAACAAGTCTTGTAGTCCAGTGGTGGTGACACATACACCCTTACATGCAACATTCACAAGATAGAGGTAGGCAAATATCCGAGTTCAAGGCCAACCTGGTCTACCCAGCAAGTTCCAGGACAACGAAGGTCAGTCCTGTTCCTACTCTTGAGGACTCTTGGAATTAGAGACGAATAGCTCAGCAGGACAGCATCTAATCCTGCAAACTTCTGGTTCCTTCTGAGGCACAGTCTCATATAAATAAGGTTAACCTCTAATTTGCTCTGTAGTAGAGCATAGTCTTTAATTCTTGATCGGATCCTCTTGTCTCCACTTCCCACATTCTAAGACTACAGACATGAACCACCACATGCATTCCAGTCTCTTTTGAATCTTATGTTTTAGTACCAATGCCTGCGCTGGTACTAAAACATAGCTTGTTGCTATGTAATCAAGTCTCTATTTTATTTATTTATTGTTCTTATTTTTACTCCATTCAGTGTATTAAATGCTAGGCATTTTTAGCCTCACCCAGTGGGGTACTTAGTGTTATGGTTTAAATATGACCCCCCCATTTCATGTGTTGGAAACTTAATCCCTGTAGTCATGTATTAATGATACTTAAAAGGCACAATTCTTGGGAAGTGGTTGAATCATAAGGAATCTACCCTCACCAATGAATTGACCTATGCATGGACTGATAGATTGTTGGGTTCATTAACAAAGCAAATGCCTTGTTTGCTTTGTTATAGAAGCAAGCTTTTTCTGATCTGTTTGTTCTGTCTGCATAGACATGTCATATCTTTCACAATCCTATGCAGTCAAAAGGCTCCATGAGGTGTTGTGTGGGTGCTGGCATCATGCTTTTGGGTTTTTAAGCTACTAGAACTATGAGCCAAATATAACTATTTCTAAATTACCATAGTTATAGCAACTGAAATGGACTAAGACAGAAAATGCTGTAGAAAAGTGAGGCCATTGCTAGCAACAAATGCCTGAGAATGTAGATGTAGCTTTGGGATAGGGTCATGGACAGGAGCTGGAAGAACTTGACGATCCAGAACAGAAAAAAAAAGAACTATACTACTGTGGGCAGAGCATTGAGGGTAGAAAACAAGAATAAGAAAATTCTATGACTTCCTAGAGATTAAATATTGATGAAGTAGTAAGGGTTAGAGCCATCAGAGAAAGCCCCCAAGAAAACAATATCCAACACAAATGTGAGATGAAAACTGATAGAAATATGGAAAGTAAATTCTATTCTGATGAGGTCCTAGATGGAACTGGGGGAGAAATATCAAAAACTGGAGTGAAGGCCATATTTGTTATACATTTTTTAAAAATGGTATGTACTCAATGGAATGTAGACCTTAAATGTAAGCAATGAATGAAGCTGACAGAAGAAAATTCTAGCAGTGAAGCATTCAGGTTAGTGAATGACTACATTCTGTGAGCTCTTAAAAATTGTTATTAGTTAAGTTTATTCTTTGACAACGTCATACAGATATATAATGTATTCTTACTACTCTCTCCTTCTCCCTCTAATATCTCTCTCTGATCCTTCCATTGCCACCAGTCCCTTTCTCATGTCCGTGACTTTTGGTTTTGTTGTATGATCCATTTAGTTTAACCAGGACCATCTGGTTAAATAAGACCATTGGATTTGTACTATCCATGGAGCCTGGTGGAGTCACCAGTGAGCACAAAACTCGAGGCAATGATTCCCCTTCTCTTTGATTTACTGGTAGTAAAAGTGCTTCTCCTCGATCCCTGAGCCTGAATGTTACAGGCCCATTCTTATATGGACTCGATGCATACATGCTGCTAAGTTTGTGGTTGCAATGGATATGTCTAGCCCAGAACATGCCATCTCCCAACCATTCTTCTAACATCTGGCACTCCCATTTTTTCTGCCCTCTCTTTCACACAGTGTTCCCTGAACATTATGGAGACGGTGTGACTGTCTTGTTTAGAGCTGAGCACTCATTCACCACTTACTTATTCTCAACACTGTTTTTAGCCATGAACCTATGCATTCATTAATGTTCACTGAGAAGAGAGGCTTCACTGACTAAGACCATGAGTATCTTTTGTCTATGGGAATAAACATAATTATTTAGAATGCAGTTTGATGCTGTATTGATTTAATTTAATTACAGTATTTGGTTTCTCCCTAAAACCTGACCTCTCGTGACATGGGTTTTTGACTTGATTTTGAGTACAAAACAGAAATACCTTCCTAGAGAATGGGCCCCAAATATAATCAGACAGCATCTGAATACTCTCATACAGTAGTGCCATTACTACAAAAATGGGTACAGCTTGCATGGCAGAGTAGACCCTTAGTTCATAAGGTCCCAGATAGGAAAGATTGGTGGTGCCCTTTATCCTCCCCAGCAATTTCTTGGACTACAAAAGCCAGCATGGAGGAACCTTCCAGCTCACTTTCAATATGATTTCTCTACCTTGCAATTAAGATGTGTGACGGTTTTAACATTGGGGTCCTATCATCTAGCTCTGAGGGACAATTAAGAGGAATAGAAAGAATGTATACTGTTTGTGGGGGGAGTTCTCTGAGCAATAACTCATAAAGAGATATACTACCTCTAGCATTGAGTTTTGTTTAATAACCCACGGCTTCTAAGAACAGCTTTTTTCCAGCCTCCATGGCTACTTATAACTGCTTGCAGTGAAATGGGATAGTGAAGAAATAACTTAAAATAGAACTTATAATTAAAAGGGAAACAGAGCAGAAAGATTCAGAAAATGCATGGCCCAGACATGTGGTAGAAACTAAAAGAACATTTCAAAAGAAGAAACCAAGAGTGTAACTGAGCAACTGTTTGATGAAGAGTTTAATGTGAACCGAACAGAGGGAGCATCAAAATAAAAGAAGACAAGCATGTTAGGCATTTCAGAAATCTTTAAGTCTGCCCCTCCCATTCGAGGTTCACGGTTTCAGAGGATGGGATGGTTTTACTGACAGGACATGAACATGTACACAAGCTCATTGCCCAAGACTTCCTCAAGTATTATTTCAAATATGAGACTGCAATGCTTCTCGGCCACCTTAGCTAAGAGTCAAGAAAGACGAGGTGTGACTCAGGCTTCTGCTGAAAAAGAGCAAGCTGTAAACTGGGCATTGTGGTGCATGCCTTTAATCCCAGCACTCAGGAGGCAGAGGCAGGCAAATCTCTGTGAGTTCGAGATCAGTCTGATCTACAAATTGAGTTCCAAGACCGGCTCCAAAGCTATACAGAGAAACCTTGTCAAAAAAGAAAAAGAAGAAGAGGAAGAAGAAGAAGAAGAAGAAGAAGAAGAAGAAGAAGAAGAAGAAGAAGAAGAAGAAGAAGAAGAAGAAGAGCAGGTGGTACTCATCAACACCTACCTTTTGCTAGTTCTGCCAGTGCTCAGAATACAATGGATAGAGACCTCCATCTAGATTTCAAAGCTTGTTTCAGACAACATGGAAAGTAGTCAGAGAACTGTTGCATATTCGGACAAGATGAATGTTGAGCAGGAGTGTGGGGTTAGAGCTGTCACAGACATTCTCCATGAAGACAGTACCTACTGCAGCTGAGGGAAGGCTGCCACAGAGACACTAGAACTGCAGGGCTACCAGGGTGCAACTCCAATCTGGTACAGCTATAGTGAGGGTGACTTTCCAAGGCCTTGAGTACTAAGAGGAAGTTCATAGGCCTAAGTGCCCACATGAAGAAACTGGATAATAGTCACATTAGAGAATTAACAGCACAACTGAAAGCCTTAGAACAACAAGAAGCAAACTCACCCTGGAGAAGTAGATGCCAGGAAATAATCAATTTGAGGGCTGAAATCAATAAAGTAGAAACCAGGAAAACAATACAAAAAAATCAATGCAACAAAGAGTTGGTTTTTCTAGAAAATCAACAAGATAGAAAAGCCTTTATTCAAACTAACCAAAAAGCAAACAGAAACATGCAAATTAACAAAATCAGAAATGAAAAGGGGGACATAAAAACTGACACTGAGAAATCTACAGAGTCTTCAGGTCATACTTTGAAAACTTGTACTACACAAAATTCAAAAATTTAAAGGAACTGAACAAATTTCTGGATAGATATCACTTACCAAAATTAAATCAAGAACAGATAAACAATTTAAATACACCTATATAACCCCTAATGAAATTGAAGCAGTCATGAAAAGTCTCCCAACGGAAAAAACCCAGGGCCAGATGGCTTCAGTGCAGAATTCTACCAGAAATTCAAAGAAGAGCTAATACCAATACTCATCAAAGTGTTCTATGCAATAGAAGCAGAATGGTCATTGCCAAACTCTTTTTATGAGGCTACAATTACCTTGGTACCCAAACCACACAAAGACACAACTAAGAAAGATGACTACAGACCAGTATTATTCATGAACATTGATGCAAACATACTCAATAAAATACTGATAAATCGAATCCAAGAACACGTGAGAGAAATCATCCAGCATGATCAAGTAGGCTTCCTTGCAAGGATGCAAGGGATGGTTCAACATATGAAAATCCATCAAAGTAATCCACCATAAACAAATTCAAAAAGAAAAAACATGATCATCTCTCTTGCTCCAACATGAACTCATGCCATTGCCGTCTGCCACCTTCTCCAGGGGCCAAATCAATTTGCCATCTGATCCTAGGTTTGAACTTCCAAACTATTAGCTAAATGTTTTCCATTTATGAATGAATTATCTCATACATTTTTGTAGTAAAATGAAGCTGATTGATATACTCCTGTTTTCTTGTAATTGCCTAATCTAAATTCTTAACGTCAATCATTACGTACATTAGCCTTAAAATCAGCTGACATGATCCAGCAAATTTTAATTCTGGTGGTTCTGTTTGTTTTTTTTTTTTTTTTTTTCAAGCTGGAACACAGGTTCTTCCCAATCTAACGCCAACGCCTGTCTCCAAAGCAGCTCATGCATCACCACTAGCTACCTAACCTTCTGGGTAGGCAGAGGAGAATAGTAATGGATGTGATTGGGATCTGGTGTTCTCTGTTTCTGTGTAATAAAGAAAAATGAAATTTCATTTCTAATAGTTTCTGGAAAAAGTTGAACATTGATTTTCTGTGGCATGTTAGGATGGAGGAGGAGGGACATAGCAGGTGGAAAGTGGGGATTGCAATTTCGATCAATTTAAGCATAAGGCAGGAGATTAATTTCCAGCATGGTGCTATCAGGCTAGTTCTGTGATGAAGTGGCCATCTGAGAGGATGAGTCTGTGAACATATGGTATTGTGGTATGAATGAGGTGGCTACTTGAAACAGGTCTCCTATTAATTGCAAATAGGTGGTTCAAATTTCACAAGGTTGTGGTAAATTCTACCAAGAATGTCTGCCTAACTCTGGAAAAATAGGACCCAGTAAATTGCCAAGTAGTCTATTCAAGGATGAGGTTAAAGGAAGTTGATGTATCACTTGAGTCCCATGTGAACAATAGCTTTACAAAAGCTTGAGCTAGTCCTAAAGGAAGGGAGACTACGCCATCACCTATCCCTCTGTGCCATCCTTTGTCAATAAAATTTAGGTAAAAATATAAGGAAGGTGACTTTATCTCACTCTCTTCACTGCACTGCTGGGATGAGCTCTTAGCTGAGCAATTCTATCATATGCTGAATAATCTGAAAGGACCCCAATATATAGCACAAGGATTTCTTGGGGGGATGGTAAGAACAAACTCAGTTGGCTCTAAATGTAAAACCTCAGAGAGAGGCAGGCATTGTAACTTCTTTAGTGGTCATGTCCTTAGCACACATCATTGCAAATTCTCAAATTTGATCAAGTCGGCTGAAGTACCAGGTTTCTTGCAGATAATATAAGCCAAATTTAATTTATTAGCCTGATGATTTCCTTCTCTCTTCCAAAATCCCTGCCAGCTTCTTTTTTATTTCATTAAAAAAAGATATGATTTTTAACTGGAAGCCTAAGATCATTCAGCCTGATTTTGTAGTTCAAAGGGAAGGCAAGTTTAGGTAAGAAAAAACTAAAATTGAATTTTGCACCTGACCTCTATCTGAACAAAAACAGCAGTCACAGGATATTTAAAAGGACAATAACAAATTCTGATCCTAACACAAATTTAAAATTAACATATGTCAAAGACTTTCTGTTAGTTAACAAGTAACAAGGAAATTTATAAACAGGACTTTGCAAACTGTGGCACATAAATGAAATCCTGCGGCCATCACCTGCTTTTTCAGGAGTACAGACACATTGAGTCATTTAAGCATTGCCTACAGCTATTTTTGTGCTACAAGGGCAGCATTGTAAGGTCCCACAGTGCTGAAATACTCACTTTCTGGTCTTTCACAGGAAAAAAAAAGTTGTTATAGACCAACAAGAATGTGGAAAATTTTTCATAGATGTATGCAAAGTATCAATTACCTGCACGATTATATGTATCTCACCAGATAAGAAATGTTTGCATTATAATGTCCAGAGAAGTATTTTTTTTAATTAAAGGCATAAATAATCCAAAAATATGCAGTAGGAGGGACTTGCAGTTTCCTGTTTTGCACAATGCAAAGTCATTCTCAACTTCTTTGCCTATAGGTAAGAAGCCATTACTGGTAGCAATTTACTCTATAAATGAGAAGGATACATATTTTATGGTGAATTGTAAGGCCTTTTGAAGATCTACAGCTACACTTAAGGTACCAACAGTTCACTTCTGGAAAACTGCAACTTTCAGACAAGACCAGGGTGTTTTTTCTGGATTATTTAAATTAAAATGTATACAGGATATATTTGTCAAGAATTAATGACTTGATATTGACTTCCCCCCCCAGTCACCCATAAGGATACAAGGGTTTAAGGACCCCTGAAAATATGATCAACTTTACTTAATAAAACGTACACAGAAAATACTCTAAAATATTAAGAACAGTTCCAAGAAGACAATACTGGTGATGTTTACTGAACATGGCAGGGATGAGTTAGCAAACAAAACCAGAGATGAAAGGTCAAGATTAACTTGCATTAAGCAAGAAGATCAGGAAAGTACATATAAAAGAATGAGATCTTGTTGTTAAGGTTTTACATACATAAAAGTTTTATCCAGAACATCAAAGACAACAAGAAAACTAACTGTAAATCAGGTATAACAGTGCAGACATGTGATTTTTAACATTTAAGGGGACAGGGCAGGAAGATGATTTTTTTTGTCTTTGAGGCTAACCTTGTCTACAAAGAGAAAAGTAAAACCCTGCCTCAAATAATTAAGAAATAGTTTCTAAAAATTACTTTTCTAGAGAGTGTATTTGTTGGTCTACTTGTATCTGTTGTGATGGTTACTTGCTGAAACTTCCTATGTTCCTATGTGGTCAGTACCCATATACACAATCTCCATTTATACTATGCTCAGGCTGTTTGAGGTACATTTTCAACCATGTTACAAAATACCAGACACAAATAACATGAGTGAGGCAGGATTTATTGGGGCTCACAGCTTCAGAAGACTCAGTTCAAGACTGGTGGTGGGTAGAACAGGGTTGTTCACATCACACCAGCCGGGAAGCAGGGCAAGGGCTTATACAAAGGGGACAGAGAAAGATATAGTCCCTAAGGAACATTCTTCCCAACTACTTACCTCAAACTAGGTCCCACCCCATATTTTCACCATCTTTCGATCATGTTCTCATACTATGAATCCATGAAAGGATTAATTATTTCATTATTTCAGAGCCTTCATGACCTAGTCATCTCTAGAAACACTATCATAGGCATCCAAAGATGTGCTTTACTAATTCCTAGATTTTTTTTTCTCAGTCAGATAAAGTTGAAAGTCCAGGTTAATCATCCTTTGCTCTGGACCCCATCTGCTCATCAACTCAGGCACCTTGAACTATTCACAAGTCCTACTTCCCTTTATTTGGAATGTCTCACCTTCCCTGATTCCTGCTCCCAACCAAAGTGATCAAGTTGCAGCTTCCTCCCATTCCTTTCACAGACACATTTGTATTTCTTAACTTATGTATTCAGCAAAATTATCAGTTTACAGCAGCAAAATTATCAGTTTACAGACCTGGAGTGAAGTCTTTTATTACGCACTATGGTATGGAAGATATGTCAATTCAGACACTAATAAAAAGAAAGACAATGCCCTAACACAAAACAGCCACAGTTGGGATTTTGAGTGGAGGAAGCTGACAATGGTGATTTGCACTAACCCTCCCTCATTCCTCACCTGCTCTAAAAAGTAGAACTGGGCCGAGGTCTTGGAAAACTGGAGGAGCTCACAGAGGCCGGTTTCTTCCATTATTTGATTTCAATTATTACTATTGGCTAACGAGTCTCACAATCACAGTGTCAACCTCGGCCTTCCCTTCATGTTTCATGCTTGCAATCCCTTAACTATCTACTGCTGTTCCAATCAAGTCTCCAAACTTGCCATAACTGAAACTGAACCTTAAGAGCTCTAAACCCACAAAAAGGACAATAAAATAATTTTAAAAGCCTTAATTCTACTTTTATTTCTATATTCACCATCCATTCTAGTTTTGTTTCTATTGATGTGATAAAATGCCTTGACAAATTAAAATCAGCATGGGGAGAAGGGACTTACTCACAATTCCAGGTTACAGTCTATTAGTTTGAAGAAGTCAAGGCAGCACAGACATTGAACAGTCACATCACATCTACAGTCAAGAGCAGAGATCAATGTAGCAATAGGTGCATGCATGCGTAAGAGTACTCAACCTGCTCTCCATCTTATGCAGTTCAGAATCGTCTATATATGAAATAGTCCACTTACAGTGAGTGGATCAACTGGGAGATGGGCCTCTGGATATCACTATGGAAGATTATCTTGATGATGTGATTCAATTGATATGAGATGCTGTATCCACTCTTGGCAGTGTCGTTCCCTGGCAGGGATCATGGACTACATGCTTAGAGAAAGGGCACTGAGTGCTAGCATGTGTTTAACAGTGTCTTCTGACTAAAGACATAATGTGACCAACTGCTCCAGAATCTTCCTGCTTCAGATCCCCCAGCAATGATAGCTTATGCCTTGAACTGTGAGCTTAAACAAACCCTTCCTTCCAAAAGCTGTTTTTGTCACAGCAGCAGTGAAGAAATTAAGACACTCCTCAATAAGGATGAAAGCTTCTTCCTAAAGGTGGGGCTTCCCTAGTCTACTCTGTTACCCAGCAGCACAGAGCACAGTGCCACTCTTCAGCTAAAAGTGCTATACCCCCAGCAGGGAATCATGTGTCTGATGGGCCTGCTGAACACTAACTGTCACCTGCTGTAAACTCCCATGCCAGCTCTCAGCAAAAAAGGAATTAAAATGTTTATTATAAATTTAAGACTTGAATTCTTTTGTTTACAAACTTGACTCCCACAACCTGGATAAATGCAAGTTTACTACTTTGGGGTCTTTGCCTCCAGCTCCAGATGAGAAAATATACATTTCAAGAATCATTATATCGCACATTGACCCTGAAACTCACAATTCTCCTGCCTCTATCGCCAAAGTGCTGGAATTAGAAATACATGTTACTATACCACCATCTAAAAGTAGCTTTGATTTGCATATCCTTGATAGACATTTTGAACATTTTTATGTGTTCATTTTTTTGCACTTATGTTTTGTAAATTAAATTTTTTGTGCATGTGTCTTATGTGAGTATATGTGCAGTTGTGTGTATATGCCCACAGAAGCCAAAACATCACACTTGATCCTTGTAGCTGGAGTTACAGGTGATTGTGAGTCACCCAAATGAGTGTTAGGACCTGAACTCTAGCCCTCATGGTTGAAAGGCAAGTTGTGTTGACCATGGGTCCATTTTCAGCCAATGTGTCCATTTTTATTAGATGATTTATTATTTTGTCATGCCCAGGGGCCCATATTCCAGTTGATCCTAGATTCCATCAAGGTGAAAATGAACACCAACCTACACAAGGCTTCGAAGAAACACATTGTGAGACAGACAGCAATGCATAGCAGCATCAGCAGTAGCAACTTCAGATGTAACCTGCAGCCTACAATATTTGAATAGGCGGCTTCAGGGAAGACATGGTCACTGAAAACTATAGTCTTTGGGCAAGTTTTCCTCTCTGGTCTCAAGTAACCAAAAAAAAAAAAAAAAACCAAGTGAAGAGTCATAATGCTCCTTACTGGAATCAAATAGCTCCAAACAGCTTTTCATATTCCAAGCGTAGCCAGTCTCCTATGAGCTCCATGACACAAGTAGGGTTAAACAACAATCTTGGGTACTTCTGTGTCTTGGACAGGCCTGTCAGCACTGAAAAGAAGAAAGGGAAAGAGGACAAAAGGTATAAAGAGCAAGGAAGGAGTGGGTGAGAAGACAAGTGGAACAGAGTGTTACAAAGCAGACCATACCTCCACTCTCACCCAGAGAAAACTGTCAAGCAGGTTGACACCCACTCCACCTTCTCCTAACCATTTTAGATAATGATAAAGATTGAACGTGTCCCTACCTATAGAAAGGACCAATTTTCCAGAGATGAGCTCTTTTCTCCCTGGGCAGACTATGGCATTGCTCACTTTCAATCTCTCCCCACTCCACGGCTTTATGCCAGTTGTGTTTATGTTCATTTCCAAGCCCACTCAGACCTATTTCTTTCTAAGCCTGTAGGCTTATGTTAATTTCTGAGATTATTCTTTTCTATGTCCAATTTATCTTATAAGTCAAGCTGTTTACTTCCCACTATTTTGTTTGTAGCTTCTCTTTCCCAATATTTTGCAATGTTTACTCTCTTCTTGATCCTAGCAATTGATGACTGATAGCCTTCAGAAGCCAAGGCAGCTACTCAGTGAGGAAAGCAGGTTTCTTGCATTCTGTTCCCCTTAGCTTTCCTCCCTCTCCCTGTTTTCTGGCCACTTCCTTGTTTTAGAAATACCTTATACAAGGTGAGATTTTTCTTTTTTTAGTAAGAGGTAAAAATTGATGAAAACTAGCAAGGCATGCTTTTGTAAGGTCACCAGTAACTGTAGATGGTTATTGTTGTTGTCTTTTAAAAAAATAAATATAAAGTATTGATTAAAACAATATTTTTCTATTTTATGAGACTCCCAGATGTCGCCGCTCTTTTTTCCCCATGGAAAATGGGCTTTGACACTATACCCTTATTTTTCCTCAAATATAATAAGTATTTCCCTGTCTGCTGGAATTCTATCCATGCTTTGCACATTCAGATCTCCCTTCTAAAACCCTTCCCTTCCCTGTCTGAATCCTCCTCCATCTTCTAGTTCTTATGTGAGTCCAATGAACGCTCTTGTTGTCCATATTATTTTTGTTATATGGTTCTGGGTATTGAAACCAGGGTTTTTTGCTGTTAGACAAACACTCTACTAACTCAACTGTGACCCCAGACCTTTTTTTCTTTCTTTATTTGCCTGAAAACAGACTAAATCCCCAAAGATTTATTTTCAAGTTGGAAGACTGCTGTAATTCACTGACCAGGGTCTATGCATTTCTCCAGGTGTGCTAATGAATACACAATGAACTCTGCACATAATGAATTCTAGCTATAGATACCATTTCAACCAAGTATCACATCCTAGACACAACAGCATTATCAAATACCCTCTTGTCATTATCAATGCTGCTGCAAGCTTAGAATTTCTAATTTACAATATTACTTCTCACTGACAATACCCAATTCTTTCTACCTTCCTGGACCAAAAAGAAACTGAATTAATCAGGTCTGCCCTTTAGTACTCTAACATCCCATATGCATACAAAGTCAATACCATTTGTAAGAATTGGTTCTTTTAATATTGTGGCTTTATTTAGTTGCATGGTCTTCAAAGTAATGGCTTGTCTTTGGTCTCTCAAGTTAATATTCCAGAAGTCTCAACAGCTCAATTAAAGTTAAACATATAACATCTTAAAGTGTTATGGACTTTAAGGTTTGTGCAACTCAGCCAGAAGGCCAAGAACAACATATATATATATATATATATCCAAGTCCATTTAAATGAAAACAAACATTTATAGACAATATTTGGGAATTTGGGCAATGCCATCCAGTTGGGGTCATGTAGATCTGACAGGTCATGTGAAGTAGGGACTAGGGCTTCTCTCCTGTCTCTAGATTAAGGCAGTTATCCCTCCATTGGGGATGTGTTCGTAAGGACCTTTTGTGCACGGGATACATCCTGGCTCCACTGTCTGAGGTCCCTTAGACTGCTCAGTCCTTCTGGCTGAGACCCATATTCAGGGGGGGGCTGAGTCAGTCCCATGCTGGCTTCCCAGATATCAGTCTGGTGGCCCGTTAGCTCCTCCTTGTTCAGGTAAGCTGTCTCTATGTGTTTCTGCCGCCTGGCCTTGTTCTCTCCATCTGCATCTGGCAAGAACAACATCGTATACTTCTTTGTTTCCCTAATTCTGTTAGATAGAACTGGTCATATTGTGGTGACATAATTTTAAGAGCTGATCTTGACAGTTGTACTACATGGGTTGAATTTTGACTCTACTACTTACATGTGTCCATTATCCAGGTGTGTCCATTATCCTCTCACAGCTTCTTCTCATGGGAAGAATATTTACCAACTAGGTTGTGAATATTAAATAAGTAAATGCAATAAAGATCTTAGGGAAGTGCCACACAGTAGCCCACAAACATTAACTGTGTGAGAAGTCACAAGAGAATGGAGATTTCTGTTTCTGAAATACCGACAGATACTCCTTTGTGCTCCTAACTCTAACCCTGTCTCTCTGTGTTTCTAATTTATTGTGTGTAGGTTCCCACTCTGATGATGGACACCCAGTTCTCTGAGTTCACACCAGACATCACTCCCATCATGTTGGCTGCCCACACCAACAACTATGAAATCATCAAACTGCTTGTCCAAAAGCGAGTCACTATCCCACGGCCCCACCAAATCCGCTGCAACTGTGTAGAATGTGTTTCCAGTTCAGAGGTAGACAGCCTGCGTCATTCAAGGTCCCGACTGAACATCTACAAGGCTCTGGCAAGCCCATCCCTCATTGCCTTATCAAGTGAGGACCCCATCCTAACTGCCTTCCGGCTGGGCTGGGAACTCAAAGAGCTAAGCAAGGTGGAAAATGAATTCAAGGCTGAGTATGAGGAGCTCTCTCAGCAATGCAAGCTCTTTGCCAAGGACCTGCTGGACCAAGCTCGTAGCTCCCGAGAACTGGAGATCATCCTCAACCATCGTGATGACCACAGTGAAGAACTTGACCCACAGAAGTACCATGACCTGGCCAAGCTGAAGGTGGCAATCAAATATCACCAGAAAGAGGTAAGCTGAGATCATCATCTCTGATTCCTGGCACCTTAAAACTCTCAATGTTCACAGAATCAAAGCAAAACTCAGTATTTTTCTAACACTTCTGTGTTGGGGAGTGAAAAACGACTACACTACAACTTTAAACATACATGTGGTTGGATAGGCCTTACAGTTAGACCCATTTGTTTGTGATGCACGCACTTCCGTGTCTTTCCTTTGTGACAAAAAAATGTAATCACCTGATTCTTTCAAAGGAAGACATTTTATCATTCAACTAATATTTGTCAAGTACTGTTCTCCATGATTGAAATACAGAGGATAAACAGTAATCCTCCTTCTTTGGAGATGTTTTACAAGCTTAACTTTAGTGTATTTGGGGACAAAACTTGTAAAGATAACGATCTTCACAATTTATATTATAGTATGAATACACTTGATCACTGATTATTTTACAGTTATCGTCCAGTTGGATATTACAAAACAATACAGGTAATTTCTAGACTGGACATAAATAAATAAATGAAACCTAACTGTATCTTCACTATATTCTCTATGGAACCTGAACTTATCATTTTCGTGATAAACTAAATCCCTTAAATTCCTTGGAAATGGAGCTAGAGAAATGACTCAGTGATTAAGAGCACTTGTGGCCCCAGGTTTGGTTCCCAAGTGGTAGCTCACAACCATCTGGTAACTTCAGTTCTTCTAACCTCTATGGACACCAATCACACATGTGGTACACATTCATGCATATAGGCAAAACGCCAATACACATAAAATAAATCTTTCAAAAACTGTAAAACAAAATTTCTTACAGGAGTGTGGTTTATGTGTTCTAATAAACTGACAAGAAAGACATACTGATTTTTATTTATTATTCTTATATCCATTCTCTTTTCCTTAGTTTTGCTGTTGTTGTTGTTGGTGGTGGTGGTGGTGTGTGTGTGAGAGAGAGAAAGAGGGAAAGAGAGAGGAAGAGAGAGAGTGCTTGCATGCTCATGCATGCACACACACATAAGGATGATTGCATGCACATACACACACACACACATAAGGATGAATCTGCAGGCTTGAGACAAGGTCTCATGAAGGTAGCTTCTTGGACACCTGTTCTTTTCCCAAGAACTGAGTTTACAGATATGTTCAATCACTCCTGGCTCAGTAGTTTCAGTAGTTCCTTTTGTTTTCTTTTCTTTTGTTTTGTTTTTTCCAGACAGGAATTCTCTGTGTCTTAGAACTTACTCAGTAGACAAGGCTGGCCTCGAACTCACAAAGAATGATCCTCCTGTCTCAGCCTCCTGAGTTCTGGGATTAAAGGCATGTGCTACCACCACCCAGCCTAGACCTTATTATTTTTTTTTACTTTGTCCCCTGTGTTTCTTTCTTTCCCCTTTTACATATTTAATAATAGTTTATGTGTGCAATAATGGTCTGAGTTTGTGCATCCCCAGCTGTGATACATGATATACACAGGAGTGTGTCCCAGATGTAGTCACTCATTCACATGTCCTGGAGCCAAAGAAGGACAATGAGTGTTCTACTCCATCACTCTTCTGTTAAACTGTTAGGTGGGTGGCCTAGAAACTCCAGTAATCATCCTGCCTGGCATATCCTCCTCTCTACACATAATACTGTGGTTACTTACAGTCATGCTCAACCATACCCAGGGCTTTACATGGGTTTGTGGGATTTGCACACTCAGGTCCTCACATTTACACAGCAAGTGCTCCTGCATACCTCCCAGCCTAATTATTAATTCAAGTGGGTCCTATCCCATGATCTAATGGAACAAATTCAACCTGAGAAAAGAAACCAGTGCAGTATTGCCTGCAGGAACAAAATCTTAGCATAAAGTAGAGGATAATTCACTATTCCCTAAAGGGTTATTTTCACTGTAGATTTTTCTCATAATTATTCCTACCAGAATTCAAATAGGCTCTTCAAAAGTATATAATTTGGTGAAAAATTATGCTTCAAAGAACTAAACAAAAGCCAAATCCAAATTACAATTTTTTACATAAAATAAAATGAGGAAGCATTTGTCTCTTTGTAACAGGTGCAAACTGTTGAGTTGTCCTTACATGTCAATTAAATCTTCAGGTATTTTTAAACTGACATTTGTGGGTATGGAATGACTTTAGAAATGTCATAATTTCATGTATTGTAATCCATTTTCAGATAAACCAAAGCCTTTAAAAATTGTATTATTTCATTTGTTCCTTTTTACCATTGAAAATAAGCAGGAAAGCATGTAATCTTCATTTTAAGAATGATGAAGCATCAGGTTAACGTACTTCTTAGAGATCATCTGACAAGTCACAAGTAGATAGTCAGGCTCTTTGAACAACATTCTCATTGATTACATTCCATAATCTTCTGTTGAACAGAGTCTTTGGCCGTTTGATAGCCTAGAAATTTACTACTGGTTGATTTAAGGTGACAACAAGTTCTTTGGTGTGTAAATCAAAGTTTATTAGTTAAAATTTCTTTAAAAATAAGTAAGCACTTTGAAACAATAGTCAATAGAGATCATAAGCAATAATAACAGAATAACTTGAAAAATCATTACATATATAGTTCAGTAAAGCATTAAGATTTGTACTACCCACTTCGGTGCCATCTACCTCTTGATCTATCTCTCTTGATTTTAACACCTTTAAATTTATCTCAACACATATAGCCTTGTTCCCTCTCTATTTCTCTATGCCATGCAAAATCTGGTTTTGGGATTGACGTCAGGAAACTCCAAAGCAAGGCTACTCGGATAGTGGATTAGCCACACTGCACTCTCCTGGAGGAGATTCAATATCACAATTGGAGACATCCAATAAGCATATTATTAGCATTTCTCCTTTTAATTTAACCATCTACTTAATCTATATCAAATACCATCTAGCCACTTCCAGCAATATCTTAGGGTTGGCTAATTTTCATTACTTGGGAAGTAACCCCATCTCAAACAGCTGTGTAACTCTTGGCAATTTAAAATGTTCTCTCTACTGAAAATACCTCCCCCACTAGCTTTTGTGCTTAAGTATTTTCTTACTGCTAAGCTTGCTCTTTGTCACATTTAACTCTATACTCTATTTCTAATCCAGTTCCATATAATGAGCATAGTTGATACAACATTCCATTTCTTGAAATAGAGTTACATCTTAACAGTATCTTCTTTTCTCCAATCTGTTGAAGTTGATTTTCAGTGCATTGCCTATTTGCTTCTTTGGCTAAACTTGTATACCTAGAATATTTTCTACATTGAGGAAATACAATTCAGTTTGCTCACAAAAAAGTAATTGTAGCAATACTCTTACAATACACTGCCCTGGTGATTGTATTTTTCACATAAGTTTTGATGGGGATGTCCTTCTGTACCCTGTGAATATATGTTCTCTTCTTGGTTGATGAATAAGTGCTGATTAGCCAGTAACTAGGTAAGAAGTATAGGCAGGACTACCAGACTAGGAGGATTCTAGGAAGAAGAAAGGCAGGGAAGAGTTGCCAGAGAGACACCATGCAGCCACCAAAGGAGTAACATACCAGAGCATTACAGGTAAGCCACCGTCTCATGGAAATGCATAGTTTTTTTTTAAAAAAAAATATGGTTAATAATTAAGAGAGAGCTAGCCAATAAGAAGCTTGAGCCATTGGCCAAGCAGTTTATAATTAATATAAGCCCCTGTGTGTTTATTTGGTACCAAACAACTACAGTACCAGGTGGCACAGATTTTCATTTATCCTATTTTTGTTATGTATCTATCATGTTAGTTAACTCTGAAATCATCTGTATTAAATGCTCTGTTAATCTTTTTACTATGGCATGCTTTAAAACTCTATATAAATTGGTAAGAAGGCCATATACTGTCTGCCCATGGACCATAAAAAAATTTGAAGGCATAGGTTGGCATAATCAGTGAATTTCTTGCACATTTATTTAGTTGATTTCTGTTTCAGCATGGGAGTGCTTCAACTATTATATTTCACCTTCTAACACACAAAGATAATTATGTCCCAATACCAGCCCACATCTTGTTATAATTTTACCTCTTAATAACAAATATTTCTAAGTTGGTAGCCATCCTACTACATCAGGCTTTCAATCTGTCTTAAACTTATACACAAGAAGATATATACTGTCCACTTCCTTTTGTAGACCATATTCTCCAGGTCGATGAATTAACTGTTTGACTTTTTGTTGATAAAGTCTTTTGGGGGCCTTATCTTGCCATTCTAGAACTTCTTTCTTTGGTCTTTAGTACAAGCTTCAGTTTCAATCAGAGAACAATATTGCAAACAAGTTGCAACATGCGTCAGCATTTGTGGAAGCAGTCTTTCATTGGAATATCTTGGCCCCAGTAAATCTGGAAAATGTTTCTATACTTTCATTGCCTGATAGATGTTTCACTTTCAGAATTATTTACCTTTCTCTGCCATAGAAACCTTTCTCTTTAAAATGCAATGTCTCAACATTGAACTGTCCTTGTGAAATTATGTACTATAATTCCATGCTGCGGAATATTACCCTTAGAATTTCCATTTATCCCAGAATAATGGCATTGGGTATCTGCCTGTGGTAGGGTTCATC
Source organism: Phodopus roborovskii (assembly GCF_943737965.1). NCBI lineage: Eukaryota > Metazoa > Chordata > Mammalia > Rodentia > Cricetidae > Phodopus > Phodopus roborovskii. The sequence goes on along the minus strand of NW_026125928.1, from coordinate 358,367 downwards.
AGTTCTTCACTCTATTCTCAGGTATATTCTTTTCTTTGCTATGATTTGGTCTTATGAAGAATCATAATAGTACAAGGAAAAGAAGAACTACATAACTAACATCAGCCTTTGAATTAAAAAATTAGAAAAAATGATTTGGCCAAAAAGAAATCAAGGCTTACCTATTCAACAAATTTTTAATAATGAAAATATGTAAAAGAAGAAAAGCAAAACACTCATTGCTAAAGCTTAGGAAATAAAAATTATTTGAAATAGAAAAGTGATGGTTTTCACATGCTGAATCTTACTCACTTTCTGTATCATCCTTTATTGCAGGGAGTATATCCTCATAGATGTCATTCATATCTATCATAGCTTCATCCAAGTCAAGGACTAGGTCTTCATCATCTCCCACTGAAAGTATTGATTCTAAATCAGAAATATCAGCAAGATCTGGTAGGGTGTCTTCCTCAGGAGGGGGAACAACTGCCGCCTCCTCTTCTGCTGCACCATCCTGTTGTGCAGAAAGAACTTCTTCCTGTGACATGTAGTGCAACAGCTCCTCAGCTATTCTTATTAACTGGGCTACACAATCAATAAGTCCAGCAACTAGTGCAGGGATTGACACAGGCTCCATGGCTCAACCTTCTTCTGAAGAGATAAAATATTACTAAAAGCAAATGAGTTCTTGATAACAGTGGATCTAGTGGAACTGATTAATGGTCCTCCTGTTGGCCTGGTGGAGAAAATGAAGCAGGTATTGTGATTATGATGGTGATCAAGTGTGGAATGAGTCCAGTGGAACTAAGAACTTTTTGCTGCTATTGGTTAATCTCTTACAAAATGACTGTACCAGTAGTGGATTACTATTATAATCACCACCAGATTGTCACATCCAAGACAACACAGCACATCAGATCTAATAATGGAAAAGACAAATACAATGATTAGCATCCTTGAACTTTTATCCATACTGCAGGTTATAGCTATAAGATATAGCTACCAAGAATTGTCCATCTATTGCCTCTCTCTTTTCCTTTGGATTTCTCATGACATTTATTTTTACTCAGGGATTTCAGAATAAAATGAGCATAAGTAATTATCTGCATATCCCTCCTGAACATCTCCATTGAGAAAGGATGTACCATCACTCAGTCTTTAACTGTTTATATTAGCATCATTGCCTCATTGCAATTTATATCTGAACTGCTAAATGCATTGGTCCCTTTAGTTATTAATTCACTAAAGTTTCCAATTGTGCTGCATCCTCAGGACAGATGTTACTGTGCAATAAATTGGAAAAGCTCTTCATTTGTTCTTAATAATTAGGCTACGTAATCATTAAGTCTATCAACTATTAGATGAACTGACACTGATTCCACATCTTGGTGGTCTTCTCAATAGATAAAATATTACTGAAAAGCTATAGCAAATTGTCTCTTGATGATGAATCCTGTAGAGCTGACAATAGTTTCTTCATTGATTTACATGAGAAATTGGGATGTTAATTTGATTATGATGGTGACCAATTACGGCATGACGCTGGTGGTGTTACAGGACTTGTTGATGATATTTGAGGATTGTGTCAATTGCCAAACTTTAGACAACTGTTGAATATTGACACCGTAAGACACTAACCATAATTATAAAATAAGTGCACTGCTAATAGAGATATGTATTAATATAAAATAATATACTTAGTGAAAAAATAGACATAAAAGAATATATATTATTCTTATAGAATGCTAGAAAATCTATGGTGCAAAAATAAAAGAATAATTATATCTAGGGAAATGAGAAGTAATTAAGAGAATCATAAGTGAACTGGATAGAGTGGTGTTAATGGTTGTATTTTACGGAGGTTTAGGTTATATAAGAATATGAAGTTGCTGGATCTCATTGATCACTAGTGTGTTTTTTACTGTATATCACCCTTCCTAAAGTAACCAAAAATACACAGTCTCCTACCTGAAAAGGATATGTTAGCTGAGATGGCATGTCCACAATATAGTAATAAATCCTCAATTTGTAGAAGGAAGTACTATTACATATAAAGCACCAGGAAACCAATGTTACCTTTTAATGTCTTATATTTACAATAAAATAACTATATGAAGTTACGATTGGGAAAATTGAGAATCATATGTATTACCTATCTTACTTATAGCCAGTCACATAGTGGAGAGTAGAAGTCAGCCTAGAAATTACTTCCAAAGACCCATGTCAAAGAAGATGCATTTGGGTGTCTATATTAACTTTAATGGGCACAGAGATGATATTTCATTCTCCTAAACAGGAATAGAAGTGAGAATGTTCCTTACACTTGATATCCTTAGAAACTGGCTAAATTCTGAATTGAATGTGTCTAACACAAACTGATGGAGAGAAGTGCATAAATTTCCTACGGGGTTCACATCACTATATATTGTTTCAAGGAGGTTCACAGATGTGTCCATTTGCTCCCTCTCTTCTGATGTGCTGAATTTATCCAAACTATTGAGAGCTACTCACCTGTAATAGAGTTCAGATGGACAAAAGGATTACAGCTAGAAAATGGTTTCTGGAGTTCCGCTTTCAAATAGGCTGCAGATGCTCCTGCAACAACTAAAAAAAAAAAAAACACAGAGAAAAGAAAAGAAAGAAATTACAAAATCAGTAGGTTTAAGTATACCAGAAAGGAGTGGAAACAAGGAAAAAAATGCAGAGGGCTTCCTAATGTGAGCTGATGGTAGCAGGCATTTTCTGTGGCATTTGCTAATTCTGGGCACAGGTTGAAGATAAAGTTAGTCCAAAGGTTGAAAGTCTCTACCAAGGAATGAGAAATGTCAGCATAACTGTTAGTAACTGCATCATGGAATGGAATTTGAAGTGTGCAGGACTAGTTTTTCTTACCTGTAATTAGTTAACTTCTAGGCTGGTCCCTGGGCAGGAAGTTCTCTCAACAAGGATGGGTATTGCCAAAAAACACGCTGCTGGTCTCCTCAAAAAAGCACCTAGATTTTGAAGTTAGTGGGACACAGAAGAGGCCAGTGAATCAATAATCTCGACACTACTTTTGAAGAACACTTCAGGCAAAATCCTTCTAAAACATATAAGCATATATAAAGAACTAGGCCTCATAAAGAACAACACTAGAAGATGTATATTACCAGATATCAAGCCTGAAGCATAGAAAGATAAACAAACATTGCACATTTTCTCTCATATGTGGAAGCTAAAATTTCTCGATTTGAATGCAGTATACTGACTACTGGAAACTGGGAAGGGCCACAGGAAAAGAGGATAAAGGGAGGTCAGATAATGGGTACCAAACAAAGTTAAATAGGAGGAATATGTTCTGAATTTCTATGACACAGTAAGTTCACGATAATAAACTGTATATTTTCTGAGTAACTAGAAGATAGGAATTCAAAATGCCAATCAGAGCATGTTAATTACCCTGATTCTATTAGCGAATGTTGTATGTGAATACAGAAATACTATGACATATACTATGAATATGTGCAATATTAGATGTTAATATAAACAAAAAATTAAAATATCAAGGCTAAATTTATGGCTACAATCTTTAAGGCTATATAGTACTGGTACACAGAAAGACAAACCAATGGAACCATGACCATACATCAAATACCAAAAACAACTTTAAAATGCATGATAGAGCTAAATCTGAAAGATAAAACAGATATGTAGCTGAAATCATAAGAGAAAACCTTCATGATCTTATGAAAATAAAGATTTACCACATGTGCCCCAAATTAGCTAATTGTTATTTTCATTAAAATAGGTGATTTTGTCAATCAAAAGACACCTTAATAGGGTTTTTAAAAATATTCAGAAAGTATTCCCAATAGAAAGTTTATACCTACTTTATTCATATATTTTAAATGTCTATAAATCAATAAGAACAAGACAACGTAATTGTCAAAAGCAAGGCAAAACAAATTAACTATTAGTCCATAGAAGAGGATATTTATATGACCTACAAGTATACAAATAGGCATTTGTCACTATTACTCATCAGAGAAATGCAAATTCGATCCACAATGAGATATCAAACCCCAGCAGAATGGGTACATCTGAAAGAACTGATGATAAGAAAGAGAACATTGGAGCCACTGGAACTCATATACATTGCAGGTGAAAGTGCTGGTTTGTAAAACTTCTTTGGAAAACTGGACAATATCTAGTAAAGCTAAGTCTACCTCTATCACATGATCCTGTAGTTTTACTATCTAACCAAACTACAGAGTGTGAATATCTACCAGATTACATGTAAAAGAATGGCAAAGGAACAAGAAGTATAAAAGTATAATATATATATATATATATATATATGTATATATATATATATATATCTCATAATTCCATTTAGATAAAGTTTAGAACAACGATGAGTGTTGTCAACATTGTTTGATCAGCCTGTCATTAATGGTAAGGCAATTAAGCATAGATATTCAGAGAGGGCTCCCTTTGCCTAGTGTGGATCTCTACTTCATGTCAATGCAAAGGCAAGAAGTCCTGATTGCCAGACAGTTTTTAATTGATGCAACGTGACTAGTCTGCCTCTCATAAGTAGCTGGGCGAGCTAGAATAAAAAGGGCTAGAATATCTAACTGATAACTCGAATCTTTGCAACTCTGTCTCATTTTTCATCAGCATGACTAACAAAAAATCCACCGTTTTCTTCTAATTGAAAGTCTTAGCCCGTTTTTTGGCACTGCTTCCAACTGGAAATCTGGCAATAAGTATCTAACAATGGGACAGAAAAGGAGCAAAGGAATCCACACCTACTGGGCCTATGCTCATAGTTGATAAGCGTCCCCACATCAGGCAAGGTAAATTACTTCCCATCCAAAGGGGACCGAGGTAGTTATATGGGAGTGAGTACAGGTGCCAATTTCATATTCACAAAAGAGATTTTTTTTTTCTGTGTGTGTGCCCCCTTCTGTCGTGCTGCAGTGCAATTTGGATTCAAGCATTTAATCTAAATGCTTAAACAAACAACTTTTGCTAATGGCTCCTCAACTGCTGGTGGGATTACACTTCCCTGCCCCTCTGTACTGGGATTTTTATCTGAAGTCAACACAGGTTTTGTGCAACACACTCTGCACTCAGTAGGGGAAGAAGAAAAGTAAATAAATAATCTCAAAGTTGGGTGGGAAAGGATAAGAGGCTTTGGAATGTGGTAAGGGGAGAAGTTGAAAGGGTAAATAAGTTCAAAATGCACTACAATTAATAAGAAATTGTTATTTTAAAAAACGTGTAACTTCTCTTTGTCCCCTCCACCTCCAGGGAAACATCAAGAAGTCCTGTGCCCTTCATCCACACATTTTTACATGCAGGCATTCATAACAAAGTGCCATTCATTGGTCTGGTTCGAGGCCCCTGGTCTCTGCTATACCTTCATCACTGGGCCCTCACTGGGACTCTTCCTAAACACACCACTGCTTATCCCCCCCCCCTTTTTTTAAGGATGGAAATTGTTGTCTTTACAAAAACTGCATGCATTTGAAATGTCCACAGACTATCTTTAATTTCTTAAGAAAAAGGGAAGGCCAGGCGGTGGTGGTGCACATGCCTTTGATCCCAGCACTCGGGAGGCAGAGGCAGGTGGATCTCTGTGGCCAGTCTGGGCTTCAGAGCAAGTTCCAGGACAAGCTCCAAAGCAACACAGAGAAACCCTGTCTGAAAAAAAACCAAAAGAGAAAAGAAAAAAGAAAGAAAGAAAGAAAGAAGAAAAAGAAACAAAGGAAAAGAAAAAGAAAAAGGGAAAGAAATGTGAATCGTGGAACTGAAGAGCTAAACATGGCCCCTTCTTGGAAAAAAAAAATACATGAAAAATTCGAAATGGAAACCAAACTAAGGGAATAGAATGAATGCCCTTATAGTCGATTTAAAGCAAGTTTCTCCACTTTCTGATTTCTTCCTTGCTGTAGAGACGGTCTTAGACTCTTGCTTACTCTTCAGCAAAAACAACTTCATCAGTGCTGGGAAACGATACTTTGAAAATGTCTCTTAGTTATTTTCTTGGACAGGCACATAGTTTTTCAGAATGCAGTTCAACTGTGGGGCCAGATACTCTATCTTGGCTTGCAGGGGAGGGGGAGGCATAAACGGGCTTCTCCCTGAAGCCTAGCTGATATGAGTTCCCAAAGAGCACAAAAGAAGGTATAATGTTTCCATTTGGGGGAGGCCTTTACATAGTAGCAAGAGCAGAAGAAAAGGCCGAAAGTCATGGAAAGGAAAGCACAACTGAGGGTGATAGGAAAAAGAGGCTCTGTTCCTCATGTTTCCCCAGCTTTCTGAGAGGGAAAAAGAAAAGCTGTGGAGGATTTTGATGGCAAAAAATAGTCTCTTTAGGAGAGACACCAAAATGTCACTAAAAGGGTCGTGTACCGGGCCACACAGAGTTATATTTTCATCCTAACTTTACTAAGTGGAACGTTTCCAAGCTATGTTTGTCTTACTTTCCTGATTTGTAGAGTAGCAGGAAAACTACACGAGTTACCTCATGAATGAGTTCAGAATGGTGCCCAGTGTAGAGTAAGTGCTTTATAAATGCCAGCTGTATAGTGGTGCTAGGGGAATTCCAGACCCAGGAAGTAATGTGTGGTGCACCCTGGCTAGTTCTAGTGACTCCTGGAAGGTGAGAGAGAAGTTGGCTGCAGGTTCTGCAAAGACCTTGAAGAAAGTAATAGAGATACAGTTAATCTCATAACTAAAACTAGCTGACTTCAGGCTTTGATAAAGATGCAAGGGGAATGCACTCTCTTGATACTGAAGGCTTCTTACCATATGTCTACAATGAATTCACCAAAACTAACCCAGACTTTCAAATCTTCCTATGTGGCTCACTTTTTAAAAAGATGAAGAAACACGATGCCTCTCAGCATCCAGGCCTGGGTTTTGTTCTGAGCTTCAAGTGCAAGATTGAGCCCCTCAGTTCTGGCCTTCTTTCTCTTTCTGCAAATGCCAGCTGGCTAAGAGAGGGCACATTCATCCATTTTCCCAACAGGAATGATCAGAAATAATACAGTCCTCCTCTATGCCTGAAAATGTGTTCACACTATCTGCCAAAGAATGCACCTTTCTGGTTTTAGTGGCTTCAATATATGATTCCATAACTCCGTTCAATACCTCATCCTAGGGTTTTATTGTTTCTCCCTTCTGGAAACCATATCCTCAAGCACATTCACATATATTAACCTACAATAGTCCTGTCTGAAAAAGATTTGTATTGCACAATGGAGGGAGTGGAAACCCAAACATATTCACATTGCATCACATTGGATCTTCAAGCTACTATGAAGTCAATAGGGCAACATGGGGGCTATATCTCCGCTATGTGTTTAAGAAAATCAAAATCCTCACAAGCCAAATGATCCAAGGTATATAACTAGAAAGTGCTATAAACTAGAACCTGAATTTCTGCTCTTTCCATAGCTTCCAATAAAGTCCCTAATCCTTGAGGAAAAGTCTTCCAAATTTCTTTTTAGGACAGATACATACTAATACATGGGAATCAAACCATAAAATCATCTATAGACCCATACAGAAAACTGCCAAGTGACTATCCGAGACTAGGATTCCCATTGTCATTGTTGCCAAGAACAAAAATACGATTTGAGTATTCAGGCTATCCAGTGGAATGAATCCATTGTTTCTTCCAAGCCAGTCTGCCTTCTTTTTGCATTGATACATTACAACAAACAGTTCTCTACAGGGACATAATAACACAAACGAGAAAATTACAGTACAAGTAAGTAACTGTGACCTAAAGTAAATCCCAATGGCCTCTTCCACTGTGCCACTAATTGCTTGTGCTGAAAGCTTTTACCATTGCCACTGCCACACAAGAAGAGTGGAAACTGTCCTTTCAGTGCACCACAAAAGGGGAAAACTGGTATTTACTTGGCAGGAGGAGAACAGGATACTTCATGCTCGGCATACTGCTACCATTAGCATTGAATCCAGAAGCTGCTGCATTCTGCAGGGGTGGCAACTATTTTGTCCTCAGGATAACATAGTGGAAGATACAGCTATATTTATGTACAGACTTTTTTTAATAGAAATGCCTGTCACCCCTGGTAAGCTCACAGGGGGTGATAGAAATGGCACAGCCAGGAAAAGGCAAGCCAAGTCTTTAGTACCTTCTGGCAGCTAAATTCACAGTATCAAAGAAGAATGCCTGGATCTTTTTCTTGGTACACAGAATGTTACTACACAGGAAGGCATACAGTAACTGTCCCAAAAATTACTGAAGTAGGCCAGATTTGTCTTCTATGTCCCTTTTCAAACCACAATAAATCAAATGCCTGAAAATTAAATCTACTGCCATGTCAGCTATGATGACCGTGGTGAAACAGCCAAGGTTCATATATAAAAGTCAAAAGTGTCAATATAAATACAAACTGATAAGTGCTTGATAGACTTCTAATAATATGTAGCTGCTGACATCATTGAGCCATGAAGGCATGACTGCCTCAGTCACATAAATTTGTATAGTCTTTGACACTGGGGAATAAGGAAGGGTGGAGAACAGAGACATTGTTTCTAAGACAGATACTGGAAACAGATTGACTTAGGTTCAAACCTAAATGTTTCCTGGCCTTAACTGTTCTCTTAAGCTTACCATGACTCTTAGTCCTTATCAGAAATAAATATGATGATAACACTTTAGCCAATCATAACTGCTTTTAATTGAGACAATTTTTAATCGTGGGAAGATACCCTATCTATTTAGGTAAAACAGAAAGTGTGTGGCTTTAGTTCAGATACAGATTTAAACATTCTCTCTCTGACATTTGTTAAGGAAAAAAATTAACTCTCTGTAAATGTGTGCTTGTCGTCTATACTGAGGATGGTGAGGGCATCTGTCTCACTGGGTGCTATAATCATCAAGTGAGATAATTTTTGAGAAGTTTTTGTAAGTCACGAAGTTCAAGGCAAAAGTAAAACAAACTCATTTGGGGTGGCCAACCAACATGGTTTTCCAGGAATTAAAACTTTTACAGGATTCAGGTTTTTTGTCATTTAATCTTAAAATCTTGAGCAACCTGGAATAATTTGAGCATGTTAGTCATCACTAACCCTTAACTTTACTTGAGACCATGAATGGGATGTAACTGGCCATTAGCAGACATAGGTCCTAGTTTAACCTTACCTTATCCCTGAGTAGGCCTTTACTGTTCTTGGACTCTTGCTAGGCCTTAACTAGCCTCCAATTAGTATTTAACTAAGATTAGCTCTTGGCAAAAAAGAAAAGTAAAAACTACCACACGGGCTCAAACTCTTTGTATCTGAAATAAGATTCTGGGTAAGCCTTTTCTCTCTGGTTTATATATTGGCAAGAAATTAAAAATAAAATGAATGGATGTTAACCAGACATGACCAGGCTAACTGGGCTCTATTGGGACTTAACCTGGGTTTAGGCTTAGCTATACCTTAACTTCACAAGGCCTGGAAGGGGACTCCCATGAAGGAACAAGTAGTTAAAGCTATAAAGACACTTAGGTGGGAAAACCTGGGAGGAATAGCACAGAAACTGACTATAGAAAAGCCCTTTGTGTGGAAAACCATGACCTCAGAATGGGTTAGTCTGGTATAGGCATAAGAACCCCCATGAGGACTCTATGGTTGGTTATTACACCAGTCAGTGTGATGGTAAGGGGTTAATAAAGTTCAGACTCTGAGCCCTTGGGCCCCCACATGGCCCTTGAACTGATCTGTAAACAGGACAAAGGTAAATAAGACAAAGGCAACTAATCCCATCCTGATACGCCCCTTCTCAAAATGCTGGCTACAGTAAATGCCAGCGATGAGCTACTTTACCTTACAGACCCATTTCTAGATCAGGAGTGCTGCATATGATTGGGGGCAGGCCAGGTTACCGAGACTGGAGTAGGAATGACTTACCAAAGCCCAGCTAACAACACAAATGGGACATGTTCAACTGAACCACTTGTTCAGGTCATAGGAGAAGCCCAATTTTCGGGAAATGCAAAGGGCTCAGGCAGTGGTAGTACACACCCCAGCACTCAGGAGGCAGAAGCTGGTAGATCTATAAATGCGAGGCCAGTCTGGTCTGCAGAGAGTTCCAGGACAGCCAGAGTTACACAGAGAAACCCTTGTCTTGAAAAACCAAAACAAATAAATAAATAATAGAAACAGGCTATACCAGACTAGTTAATAGAGCAGGAGCTCCTAATGGTACATACTTTCTAATCCCTAGGATATATATGTCTGCTATGCATGAGACAATTGCATATGGGTATTCTCGACCCCTTACTTAGATGTGTTCCCAGGAAGCAAGGTTCAGCAATGCTTCCATCCCTTAGATTCAAAAAGTAAGAGAACTCCGGTCCTTTTATCTGTCCTTCTGGGAAAGGCTCTGACCAGTGCAACATAGCCAGCTTTCTACTCAACTCAAAGAAGACTTACCTAAAGCAGGGTCACTGTTCAAAATCAGATTGATTCGCTGACAGTGATAACCCTCCAAAACCATAGAAGATTTGATTTGATTACCACTGAAAAGGGAGGCACATGCATGACTTTAAATGAGGACCGTGGTTTTTATGCTACTCAGTCGGGGATCATATGAGAAAATGCCAAAAAAATTATTAGAAAGGCTTAAGGCTAGATGTACAAATGAGAGCCAATGAAGTACAAGATGGACAACATGGTGACCCTGGCTGGCTCCGCTAATAGGGCCTCTTAAAATAATAATGCTAGGTTTCTATTAGGACTTTACTTATGAACTCCCTGTCCAGCCAGGTTCATCAGAAGTGGAAAGTAATAAAAACTATAAAAAACACACCAGGCGTACCAACCCATTTCTTCAAGATAGATTCATAAGGTATTGTGAAGGTAAGGAGGAAGAGGAAACGAAGTAGAATAAGGAAGAAAAGACCAATTATTGGATTTACTTAAAGGACAATTTGTACCACTCACTTCCAAGCACGATTTCACTTGCTATCCAGAACATACTGACCTGAAACAATGCATTGTTGCCCTTAACAAGCTGGCCACAAAAGCTTCTACCTGTCAGCTGCAAAATATGCCCTTAAGAACAAAAGGCTGACTGCCACGTAAACTTCTGTAAAATACCAATTGCTTGCTCACCCCACCTTGTGGCTTTAGAGTATAAGATGAGAACGCAAACTGGACCTGGCACGGAGGCTGTTCTGGAACTATCCTGGCTCCAGTTCACCGGCGAAGACAGCTCCTCTCTTCCACTCCCATTGGTGTCAGAGTGTCTATTCCAGAAAGATCCCCACACCTTCTCTAGATTTATAGCCCAGCTAGGGCCTGACAAGGTTTTCACAAGATCTCAACTGAGATTTAGACCTGGGTGGGATTAAAGTGGGTTCTGAATAGGCCTACTCTATGTTTACATCCTAGTCAAACTTTAATAGGGCTGGCTAGTGCTTTAAATGTCTTAGGTTCTGAGCAGACCTAAATTGAATGCTGACTAAGCTTCTGCTGAGCCTGATTGGGTCCTAACTGAACCAATGATGGTTTTACTGGGTTCCTGTGCTGACTAGACCCTCAGGGGCCTGCTAGACCTTAACTTACTTAACTGGCCCTTGAAATGGTTTTAGGCCCTTGCTATATTCTAGCAAGACTGTGACAAGGCTTCACAGAAACTGAGCTGGGAAATCAGCATTGGACCAACTCAGACCCCCCTGAATGTGGGTCTCAGTTAGAAGGCCTGGGCAGTCTAAGGGACCTCTGACAGTGGAACCAGGATGTCTCCCTGGTGCACAAAAGGACTTTGGGAGCACGTTCCCCATGGAGGGATACTCTGATACTCCCTTAGCCTAGAGGTGGGGGGGGGAGGCTAGTCCCTACTCCAAATGACTTGACAGATTTTGATGATCCCTCCTGGAAGGCATCACCCTCCCTGTTGAGTGTGGGAGGAATGGGGTGGAAGGGGGGGTCAGGGGACATGGGAGGGAGGGAGAGGGAACTGGGATCGATATGTTAAGTAAGAAAAAAATAATATATGTATATATATGTATGTATGTATGTATGTATAAATCATGAAAACAAAGAAACTGAGGTTCAAACTAGACTTTAGCTTCAGTCCCCATGGAGGTATTAACTGGGCTTTAGCCTTGGCTAGGCTTTAACTTGGGTGCTGAGGCTTTAGCTGGGCAGGAATAATGTTACAATTTAACCGTAACTCAGAGAGGCCTTTATCAAGATGGATAATCTTCAAGTCATCTTAAGCCTTGGGCGTACCTTAAAAAAGATTTGCAAAGGACTTAACTGTGTTCTGACCATATCTTCATGATAGTCATGGGTGTGGGCCCTGCCATAAATAGTTTCTGTCTAAAACTTAAGATTTAGTCTTTAACCAATCTCCAATTATGCGAGCCCCACTAGGATTTGACCACACATAAACTAAATGTAGGCCATGAATAATCCTTCACTATGCCTAGTCTGGAACTAAACTAGATGCTGTCTTTATTTGGAGTTACCCAAGACTCGACTATGCCAAAAGTTGACAAATAAACTTTAATTTAAGTGAGTCTTAAATCAAACTAGATTGCTTTTAACTGGAATGAGGCTTTGACTATACCCGAACAGGACTCTGACAGATCTCAACTGTGCTGAGGCTCTGCCATTGACTGTGCTTTAATGGAGTTGACAGGATTTTAACCAAGCTAACTAGTACTTAAGTAAAGAAATGTTCTGCCTAGGTCTTAACTGAGGTGACTCGGCCTGATCCAAGTTTGGTCTCTCAGTAGAGCTTAACCAGGACTTAACCCGGCCTCAGTTATTAGCGAGGCTTTCAACAAAATCAAGTGTGTAACTACACTAAGGCTCTGCCTAGGAATTCACCGAGCTTAATTAAACTATCGCTACACCTATAACCTGGTTAAGTCTAAAGTAAGTTCAATAACACCATGTGATTTCTATGACTTGAATAGGACATACTTCAGTTAAAACTAGAAATTAACCAGGCATTAGGCTTTGTTGGGGGCTTATCTGACTTAAACTAAACAAAATAAAGGCCCTATGTCATAACTGTTGTCTAATTATGTTAAACTAGGCTTAAATATGAGCTAAGTTCTAAATAGGTCTCTAATTGACACTTGAACTAAACTACGTTAATGAATTTGTAACTCTTTAGTTAAACTATGAATAACACTTATAGGTTTACTCCCTGGGAGATGGTTTTTCTGAGCTCTTGCTAAATCTAAATTACCCTTATATACTCAAAAAAAAAAAAAAAGCTTATGTTCATTCTAACTAAACCTGAACTAGTTAGGTTTTAACAGTATCTAAAATGTGATTTGATCCTGGGAAGATCTGAACTAGGCTCTAACTAGGATTAAATGAAACCTTTGCACTAGCTAGATCCTAGATGTGTTCCAAGCAACCTTTAACTAGTCTAAAGGCCAAAGTTAGACTTAATTATATCGGAATGAGGCTGAAGCCCAAGCTATCTATGTCTTAACTAAGATATTAATAAACCGGAGCCAACCTTATTCCTGCATAGAGTTTAACAAGTCTCTATATATACCTAAATAAGGCTTAGATCCTGCCCCGGGCTTAACTGTGATATATAACCCAAACAAGAGTTAGGTACTAGCTAGATATTCTTTGGGCTCTGATCAATAATACTTATATAGGCTTAGGCCCTGCCTAGACTTCAACTAGATTTTACTATATATTAACTAATCTGAGGCCTTTGCTGACACTTAACCACATCTAATAGAACTAAACAATGTTTTTATCACTACTAGGATGTAAGTACTCTGAACTTCAGATTAATTAATCTTAGACCCTAACAAGGGTTTAAATGGACTCACTTGACTACACTTACCACCTGGCTAGAAGCAACAAGGCTCTTACTAAACCCAACATAGTCTTAGACTCTAATTAGAGTTTAACCAAGCATGACATTGTAAAGATTTGACTGTACTATGGGTGGAACTAGTATTGGACACTGATGGAGCTCAACTGGGCTCTGAATGAGGCTAAAATAGACTTAGATATTAGCTAGAGTTTAGCTGGGCTCTGACCAGCCTGATGAGGCATAAGCCCTTATTAGTGCTTAACAGGAATTTTATTAACAGCAGTGATTAGCTCTGTTAATACTAATCAAAGCCTAAACCTGGTTATGATACAATCAAGTCTAATTGAATTCTAGGCATGACCTTGACCTACTAAATTATTAGAGTCTGTTTAAGGCTATGATAACACATAAGCCTGCAAAGAATGTCCAAGTGTTACTAAGATATATTAAAGTCAGTGGCTGGAGCGACAGCTTGAGCTTAACATTGCTTTGTGCTGTTAGAAAGGACCCAATTTGGGTGCCTAGCATTCACAACAGATGGCTCACAATTGTCTGTGACTTTAGCTATGGCCTCTGCATTCATGCACACATATCTACACACACACACACACACACACACACACACACACACACACACACACACACTTAAAAATAAGACAATTATCAAAAACATGATCTGGCCCTTAACTAAGCTGAGATTCCACCTACACCTTAACTAGACTCTATTATAACTTGATCAACTTGGGTTTAGCCAAGTCTTAACTAAGCTATGATTATGTTTATGAACTTGCTGAGATTTAACTACATGACAGAGATTAATTACATTAAAGCTCTAGAAAGGGCTTAACTGGACAGCTAACAGGCACTGGCTAAGGCTTCTGTGGTACTGGCACTGAATAAATCTAAACTAATTTTGAAACCTAAACCTAAACTCTACGATTTGCTTTTTTCAGATTTTATTTGCTTTTGGAGACAGGGTTTTTGCATGGAGCCAAGAGTGAACAAGAACTCACTGGATAGATCAGGCTCAAACTCAGATCTCTCTTCTCTGCTTCTGCGGCTCCCTCGGTCTCCTGGGTGCTGAGATTAATACTATGTGCTACCATATTTGCTCTTTTTGTTGTTTGGTGGGGGAGCTGGTTTTGAGGGGTTTTTTGTGGGGGTGGGGGGTAATCAAAATTTCACTATGTAGTTCTGGCTGGACTAGAATGTGGTATGTAGACCAGATTCAAACCCACAAAAAAAAAAAAAAAACTATCTGCCTCCTGCATGCCACTGCCCCTGCTCAGGTTTTTTGTTTTACTTTTGTTTGTTTGTTTGTTTATTTGCTTTTGGTTTTGAGAAAGGGTTTCATTATGTAGCCCATTCTAGAGGAGAACTCACTACTTAAACCAGACTCAAACTCAGCTCTGCCTGTCCCTGCCCCTGCCCCAAGAGCTGAGATTAAAGGTGTGTGCCACCCTGCCTGACCACCACCCCCCTCTTCTTTACAGTACTGGAGATGGAATCCAGAGTCTTCTATATATTAGGCAAATAATTTACCACTGAACTACTATTTGAGAACTTCTCTCTCTTTTTTTAAATAGAATCTTGCTATGTAGCCCTGGCTGACTGGTACTTTCTATGTATCCTAGATGGGACTCAAACACCAGCATTCTTACCCTGTCAGCCTCCTAGAAGTTGGAATTGCAGAAGTATATGAAATTACACCTGGCTAAACAATTTTAAATAAATACATATCTTTATACAGATTAATAAAACTTAAATATATTTTAATTATGCTGGAGGTCTAGGTTCACCCTGTGACCTTTTAAAGTCTTAACTATGGTTTGGAACCCATTTATAACTAAACAAGGTAACTAAACTTTAAACTTTGATACCTACACATTAAGTACAGTTTGACTTAATTCTTAAGTAGGCTAAGTAGGCCTTAATTTGAGTTCCCAAGCTTGAGAACGTTCCTTAGTTTAAGTCTACTTAGGCTTTGACTAACTTGCAGTCACTTTTCATTAAAAATAAATTAAGTTTCATACTCCTTCTTGCCCTGAACTCCCACAATTTTTATCTGTTTTTTACCTCCGTCCACAAGTCTGCAGTTTCAGTCTGCTTTCCGAATCATAGAAAATGCAAGAATATAACTCCCATCTTACCCCACTGCTGCAGGAAGACGACTGTATGCAGTTCCACTGCACCCAGCCATATTTGTATCGCGACACAGGAAGTAGTTATGGTTATGATATACCTCAAGAAACCAAGGGATATATATATATATATATATATTTTTTTTTTTTGCAACACTCAACCTAGAATTACATTTCTGTCCTGCCCAGTCACATGATCTGTACTTTTTCAAAGACATTTGTACTTTGTAATAACTTTCTAACAGATATGGAAGGAAGTGTTCCCATGAACATAAGACTTAGCTAGAGCTTGGATGCACAATTTGTAGTTAAGAAGCAAGATAACTGATAGACTAGAATTGCAGTAAAGGGGGTTCTATACTTTTTACAAGGCTAAGTTCTAGGATTTGTAGACTCTATGAACCCTGTGAAGTTAGCATATCAGTCACACTGTAAGGAAGTGGGCGGTCTGCTGTGCACAGCCTTGACTTATTATAGGATATTGAAGTTTTCTGGTGACCCAGAAGGAACAAGATGATAAAAAAAAAAAAAAAAAAAAAAAAAAAAAAACAGACCAGAGCCTGACCTGAGCAGTCATCCATATCTAATGGTTTCATGGACTCTTAGTGATAAAAGACTGATAATTTGTTTCAAATCCCCACTTGGTTTAGAAATGTTTTTTAGATATTCACTTTTTAAGTAAACATATGGTTTCTTTCATTAACCTCTTCAACTATTGACTGATTTATTGGGCTTTACCACAGACCAGTAGGAAGATGCCCAAGAAAATAACAAGGAATTTATGAAGCCTTCAAAATATGATGCAACTGGACAAGAGATCTGAGGGGTTTTTTTCCTAATCCTTATCCCAATTCAGCTCAGTTTGTTTGTATTTGTTCTCTGTGACCATAGCAAAGGAACATCTTCCAGAAACCACAGGCCCACATTAAGATGACATAGTAAAGTCTCAGGGACACATTTCAGAGCCTCCCTCTCTCTTTTATTCTTTTTTTTTTTTCTGCAATGTTCACATTTCAGGTTCAACCAGATGAATGAATACCAAGGACTCTGGGTCTCTGTTCTATTTAACCACTGAGATGTCTGTATCTTTTCTTCTATGTGGTTTGGTAAAGCTCCTGAATACACTGATTCTTTTCATGTGTGTTTGGTTGGTTGGTTGGTTGGTTGGTTGGTTGGTTGGTTGGTTGGTTGGTTGGTTGGTTTTTCAAGACAGGATTTTTCTGTGTAGCCCTGGCTGTCTTGGAACTCACTTTGTAGGCCAGGCACGTCTTGAACTCAGAGATGCACCTTCCTTTGCCTCCCAACTGCTTTTACATTTTTTGAGATAAGGTCTCATGTAGCCTAAACTGGCTTCAATTTACTGTGTAGCTGAAGATACTCTTGAACTTCACATCTTCTTGTCCCAGCCTGATTTTTATGATTATAGGAATATGTCATCATTCCCAGCTACAGAATATTATTTTTGTGTGTGTGTTTTCGAGAGCGTTTCTCTGTATAACTTTGGAGCTTGTCCTGGAACTTGCTCTGTAGACCAGGCTGGCCTCGATCTCACAGAGGTCTGCCTGCTTTTGACTCCTGAGTGTGCCGCCGCCACCTGGTTGGAATATTATTTTCTTAATCACAACAACCTGTCACTAATCCTCAATCATATTCTAACACATTGTTCCCTGGGTTTTTTGTTTTTTTGTTTTTTTTTTTTTTTTTTGGTTGGTTTTTTTGTTTGTATGTTTTTTGGTTTTTGTTTTGTTTTTTTTTTGTTTTTGTTTTTGTTTTTGTTTTTGTGGTGTTTGTGGTTAAACCCAAAACACAGAAACTTAGGATAGCATTCTACCCCTGATTTCTTCTGCCTCAGCATCAGATTTTTTAAATTAGCATTTTAAGTTAGTACACAAAGTGATGGGTTTCATTTGATGCATTGTTTTTGCTGAATGGCTTGTCCCACTCCCCTATCCCAATGCTTTGCTCCTCTCCTGCTGATATCTTCCCTCCCTGACTGCCCTTCTTCTGCTCTCATATTTTCTATTACCCCTTTGTTCTCTGTCTAGATAAGCATTCCTCAAACTCCACCTTACTGCTTGTTTTTCCATTTATGCTTTCCCTTATTTTATTCATTCCTTTGCACCATTTTTTATTTCACAAAGGGTTTGGGGTAGCTACAATGTCCTATTATACAATTCCCCATAATTATCATACCCAGATCTGGGGTCTCAACTAGCATCTCTATGCAAGGAACTCTCAAACTTCATTTCTGACCTTCTACCTACACACCACATCTATACACCCCTCCACCTGCTGGACACTGTCTGGAGATATCTCAAATCTAACACGTACTCAGCTTCCATGACTAACTCAATCCTATTTTTCTCTAAGTCTCACTTTAGTCAGGACAACAGGTCATCATAACTGAGATGAAGCCATCCATATCAATCTGAAACTCAGCCTTCCTGATCTCAGATCCCCCCATATCATTTATTAACAGATGCATCATCTCTTCAACTCATTTTTCACTTCTTCATACTACTGACTGCAAACTATTGTCATTTCTATCTCCAAATGTTGCTTTCATATCCCTTCTTTTGAGCCCCAGTCAAGAAACTTCTACTCAGTCTTCCTGCCTCCAGTTGCTTGATTGCCTCACTCTCATTCACTTGGCCAATCTATTTACCATACTCTAAAAAGTGAGACTTCTGATACACTAACCTGATCATGATGCATAGGTGGTCGCCATTTCATTGATATAGGGCTCATGTAGATGGAACCCACAGACCAACATTAAAGTAAGTTTCTCAAGCCTTTGAACACAATGACATGCCAATGAAGAAATATCGTTAAGACTGACATAATGTACCAAAGAAATTATCTGGGCTGTAAGCTAAGTGGGAGAGGGGAATACAATACCTCAAAGAAGCCCAGGAATTCTGAGTTTTGTCAGGTACAGCTTCTCCGTCTTTTATTTCATCCTCAGAGTCACAGAAGACAACATCAATCAAGCGAGGGGCAAATGCCAAGGAACTCTGGATGGTACAGAGAAGTTATATAAACACCTTTGATATTCATCTGAAACAAATTCAACTCAGTGTTACATTCTGCAGAAACAAAGATAACTTCGGAGAAAATTCACTCACTCCCTTCCATTGCTCGATCTTAACTCCCTTGTAGACTTACTTGTCTTTAATTCCTTTTGCACGAAAGCTACGAATTAATTTGAAGGCCATTGTTATCTCTTACAGGAAGTATCCCATTTGGATAAAGGAGAGCTTAGAAGGAAAAAAAACTTTCTATCTCTTCTCAGACACTGGCAAGAACTGAGCTGTTTGTGAAGCAATTTGGTAATTTGTCTTGAAATTAAAAGGCTGACTTCCACAAAGACATGAGGAAAAGATGGTCATCAGCATAAATATCACCCAAAGATTTGCCTCTACAGCAGTGGGAATTTTCATCTTGCTCTTTGTATGTAGATAATTAAGAAGAACATCTCCTCCCCCACAGAAGGCTCCCTTCTCTAGTGTCCTACCATTTTTCCATCTTGCCCCCTTTTATCTTTTCCTAGCCTTTTCCTTGTCAGTTAATTAAATCACTGTATTTATTTCAGAAAGACCTTACTTCTCAAACAGACTCTCCCTTTATTGCAGGTGACCCCCCCAAGACACAGAAGCACACTTACATACATATCACAAATAAACATGCACCCTTTCAATGTTTGTTTGGGTGCTGTGCATCAAGCCCCTCAGCCTGCTTGCCACACATGCTCTACCACTCAGCTACCCTCCTGACCCTCTTTATTATTCAATACCAGTAAAGTTCTTCCAGACAGGAGAGGATAGAAGGCATCTCAGCCTAAAGAAATTTAGAGTCTCATTAGGGAAACCAACCAAGCACAACTAGGAACAAAAATAACACGCTCATTTGTTCTGCAGTTGCTACAGGAACTTAGGGAATGCCGACATCAGCATACACTGGAATGTTTCTGAAATGTTCACATCTTTCAAGATGGAGTCAGAGTCCACTCATGTGCCACACAAAGACAGGGATTTTAAAGATTAAACAAAATCATAAAATTGAAGCTGAAGAATCTGTCCTTCCATACGTACCATACTCTATCTTATATAGGTTAAGCTCAAAACATTCAACAGCTTGTTCCACAGTAGGTCCCCCACTCCAATCCCCTTCCCAGCCCAAACTACCATTAGCATCCTGATCTGTACATCTCTACTATAAATATACTTCAGTCTTTCCTCAGCAACCCATGGCCAGAGAAAAGCAAACACTAACAAAAAAAAAAAAAAAAAAGACAAATGCAGATGATTGGACACTCACTGTGTGCCAGGCACAGAACTATATTCTATTTGTTCTGAAAATACTTCAACTGCCAATTTGAAAGAATTTACTATGTGCCAGGCAACCAGGCAGGATCTTAGGAACTTTCATATGTAGACTCTCATACAGCAACTCTAAGACAATTATACAAATAAGGAGACTAAGACATGAAATTGTAAAAGAATTTGTCAAGCATACTGTTAAGAAGGGACAAAGCCAGAGTTTAATTTCAGATCTGTCCCACTCAGAGCCTACACACTAGAGACTGTATAGTATAGTTGTTATGGTTGTTATCATGTTACCAGAAAACAAGTATATTTTTGATGTTGTAGGCCACATTTTCTCTTGTGATACTCTGCCACCCTAATACAAAAGAAACCTTGGGTTGTAATGAAATGAGCACAGGCTCTTATAATCAATAGTAATGGTGTGATGAGGCCGACTTTGGTTTACAGACCTGGTTCTTATTACTTAGAAAAGCCACATGATTCTGTCACAATTTCTTCATCAGTGACACTAAAATAATGTGTCCTCTTGGAGTCATCATTGGGAAAATTAAGAATTAGAGGAATGAATCATTGTAAAACATCTGGCCCACAGTACAGTTCTCGGTAATCCACTACTAGTTAAGGCTCACCATTAGGCTGGGGGATAGAGCGAATGGTAGAGCATTAGCCCAGCATCCAAGAGTTCACCAGTCCTGCAGGGGAAAGGGGAAGGAGGAAGGTCAGTGGGGAAGCCCACCATAAAGCTGATCCCTAGAAGAAAGGAAAAGGACATGGGTTATGATACTTTGTTTTCTCTTGAAAAAAAAAAATCAAGTCACCAAGGTCCTAGTGGTCCCCCATACTCAGCAGAAATGATCAATCTCATGGAATTCCATATAATTTTGTTCTCTTTCAGCTACAGGAACAATAAGCTCTTGTGAGTTTACCTTCCTGTTTCAATCATTAGTTAGAAAGTTTCCTGGCTTCCAAGTAGCTCTGTTCCTCCCAAGGAATCCCATCCTGGGAGACGGGAGTCTGATTGTTACAATGTTAGGATTCTGCTTCAGGAATTGGATTCCAGCCACCATGAGTCATGATGACTGTGTCCCTGTTAGGGTACTATAGGCTCTAGGTGATGTAGGTTCTTACTAAAGGTTGCTTGCTTAAGGTAACTAACTGCTTTTGGTATAGCTAGACATAAAGCAAGCAGAAAGTTTTCTTTTTTTCAGTCCTGAGGACTGGAATCCAGGCTTTGTGCATACTAAGTAAAAACCCTCCTCCTCAGCCACATCTCCAAACTGGAAAATGACTTCTTAGAAGTCTTTCAAGCTTTAAAAATCCCTCCTATCTGTACCAGAGAAGGAGACTATGACTGAAAAGGTGGAAAAGTGAGCAGGATGGCTGTGAGGACAGAACAGCAAAGCTCATACTGCTCCTGGGTTGCATTTTAAACACACAAGAAGCCACAGTCCATTGCTGTGTTGTAATTCTGGAAAGATGACCCAGTGAAAGCCACCATGCAAGTTGCTTTTTTTTATAAAGTGGTGAATGCTTAGATTTGTTAAAGAAAAGTGAGGGAAGAGTTCCAAGAAACAGAAGCCGTCGAAAAACCTATTCGTACGATACTTCGTCCCAGCTTTAGAAGCAGCCCTGAAATACTTCAGTTTGTCAAGCCATCCTTTCTGCTGGCCTGATTTCCCAGTCTCTCACAACTAAATTTCTCTTTGTTATCTAGAAACTGATTGTCCATCCTCTATGATGTATCTTACATAACAATCCAGTTTCCATTCAAGAATTCAATTATTAGAGGGTTTTCATAGGCTCTGACGAGAATAAGGAGTGTCCTGACTCCAACTGGATGTACTTTTCCAATACAATAGCATTCTTGTACCTCACCATCTTTTTTGTCTTCTGCCACCACCATCAAACTCCTTTCCAGAATTCAAAGCCAATAATTAGCATAACAAGACATGTTCACAGAATGTACAGAGGGACTGATAATGGAAGCAAACATGATACATACAAATTATGTCTAAGCATGACTTGGACTACCCTTTATTGAGTGAAGGGTTCATTTAATGCTCATAATCCATAATAAAAATACTTGTTTCTTAGTTTTCTGGCAACTGAATTAACTTTCTTAATCTTCAAAATGACACTAAGATATGGGTTGCTTTATAATCCTCATTTTGCAGATTGGGAATCAGAAGGCCAGAGACATTAAGTAACTTGTTCAAGGTCATTCTGCAAAGAGGCTGTCATTTGAACACTAGGTCTCTCCATCTGATTATAAAGCAAAGCCTATGCCCCTAACTTTGCAGCATTATCATTAGAAGCATCCTTTAGGCTGGCAGCTCATATTATTCTAAAATGTGACCAAAGATATATTCATCTGTCCAATGTTGAGAACATTGTAAAGTGCTTCCCTCCCATGATCTATGTGATTGGCATAACAGTCCTGTGAGGAAAGCAACACTCAAACACAGAAAAAGACTCAAACCCAAAAATTTGCTTTGACTTCCACTACAAATCAGAGGTCTAGTCAGACTAGAAATTCAATATAGATGCCCCTCCACTTAGGACAAGTTGTCCTGATAAATCCGTGGCCAGTTCAAAGTGTAAGTCAAAGCTGGATTTACTATTCTAAGCTGTAGACCATCCCAACTTAGTGACATAGTACACTGTAGAGCACCCATTGTGACCATGGGACTAACTGACAGCTGTGGTTTACCACTACTGTTCAGAGTCATAAGAGTTTCAGACTACATAGGGACTGCCCCAGAAAGATAGAATTTAAAATGAAAAATATACCTCTATTGAATATGTTCAACCTTCACACTATCCTAAAGGTAAAAAATCATAAGTTAGGCATTAAGTTTTGTGGAGTTTTGTTGATATGAGGCCTCAATCAGTAGGTCAGGCTAACCTCAAACTCATAAGTAGCCCAAGCTGGCCTTGAACTCATAACAGTCTTCCTGTTTCAATCTCCTGGGTACTGGGATTATAGGGTAGACAATCACACCTGTCTTAGAGAGTTATAAATTGAGAACTATCAATACACTTATTACAGATCCTGAATTCACATATATTAAGCATGGCAAATGTAACCCGGAATTGCCTGACCTATGGTACAGGCAATATGTTATTGCTCTAAAAATAAACAATCTTTAGAGTTCCAAAACACATCTGGTCCTGGGTGAGAGGCAGGAATGGGGCTGATATGGAGCTTGCCAGCACTAGATCTCCTTGCATCCTCCCAGCACTGGGCTTGATGCTGCAGTCGACAAAGCGCAACCAGCTGCCTAAGAAATGCCACCAGGATCAGTTTTAACTTTGGTTCTCATCAGAATCCCAGCCCCATGCTGCATTTGTGGTATTAGTTTGACCACTGGTTTACAGTTCTCTGCTTTGGTGTGTTTATTCTTCAGAGTATTTCCCCTTCTAGCCTCCCAGTTAAGCCAGTGGGGCTGTGATTCCCAGGTGACCTGACCCTGACCACGTGCCCTCTAGGAATTCTTGCCTGGCTTTCCTCAACTGAGGCTCTTCTCTTCCTTGCCTTTCTTGTGCTGTGTCACCCGCTCCCCACCCCTGATGGGAAACTTTCCAATATAGGCTCCCCTTTCCTTTCAAAAGGCCCTTTCAGAGAAGGACTTTATTCCCACCACCCTCTGCTTGCCATCTCATGTCTAGAAGAAAACAGTGTA
Source organism: Phodopus roborovskii (assembly GCF_943737965.1). Taxonomy (NCBI): domain Eukaryota; kingdom Metazoa; phylum Chordata; class Mammalia; order Rodentia; family Cricetidae; genus Phodopus; species Phodopus roborovskii. The sequence goes on along the minus strand of NW_026125928.1, from coordinate 334,429 downwards.
TAGGATGTAATCCAGCTGTTTCAATTCCTTTCAAAGTCCATCTACCATACTCAACATAAGAGAATTAGAATATCTGTGAGGGAACCCCACTGAGCCACCACTAACCACTATGTATAATTATTTTCAAAGAAAAAAATGTACTTAAAAATATGTGTTTGGAGATAGTTTTCAATTTCTAGCCCCACTTTCCTCCATTTAATTCACATTAGTGGGGCTCAGGGCTAGTTTGACATTAGAAGTGTATTTTCCCCTTGATGTCTCTTGGGAGCCTGCATCTGTTTTTCCCTTTAAATTAGCAGCTCAGCTCCAGGGTCAAGTCCGCAAGCTAAGGGCAACAACACAGCCAGATTTGTACAAAATATTTTAGTAATGTTGAGATAAGAAGGAATCTCTTTTTGCATAAGGTTACCATGAATTTGCGATATAACTTAATAAATGGAAAAAGAGACTACATGTACAATATAAGGGCTACTTCCAATCATATACTGGGCCAAAACTCCCTACTAAATGTATTTATTGGTATTAGATACCTGCTGCCTTGGTGGCAATAGTAGGACCATGTTTAATGAAGATACAGCTATGTAGGGCCATGTTTAATGAAGATACAGCTATGCAAGCTCACCGCTATGATTGAAGGAAATTCCTAAATCAGTGCTTCTCAGCCTGGGGGTTGCGACCTCTGAGGTCAAAAAACCTTTTCCTGGGGGTCACCTAAGACCATCGGAAAACACAGATATTGACATTATGATTCATAACATTAGCAAAATTACAATTATTAAGTAGCAACAAAATAACTTTATGGTTGTGGTCACCACAACCTGAGAAACTGTACTAAAGGGTCATGGCACAAGGAAGGTTGATTGCTGTCTTGAGCGCAGCTTGATTGGTAGCCACAAAGCAAACAAAAGTCATTGCATCTTGAATCATTTCCACTGAGCTTGTTTTCAAGCACATCCTTGTTCACAAAATATCTTTTTCAGAGCTGACCTCTGATATAATGGAAGTGTGGCCCATTTAAGTGGGTAGCCATTTACTGATGAAAAAGAGGTTATTCTTTTATTCTTTCTAGACAAGGTTTCTCGGTATAGCCCCGACTGTCCTGGAATTTGTTCTGTAGACCAGTCACTAATTCTCCCCTCCCAAATCTTACTATTTTCAAAGTAAAAAAAGAAATATTTGTATCTGCTATAAACGGTCCATCTTGAAATCTGTTCATTTGTTTTATGAGCATTCAAAAACAATCTATTGCAATAAGCAAAGAGAACAGTGAACTCTGTTCTAGCAACTAATCCTCCTTGGAGACCTAAATCCTCAGATACTCAAGTTTCCTACATAAACTTCCCCAGAATTTTCATATTATCATAGATACTTTAAATCAACCCTGATTTGCTAATAATACTAAACATGATGTAAGTGCTACCTAATAGTTGTTAGGTCAAATGGTTCAGGGAATAACAAGAGAAAAGTTTCTACATGAATCAGGAAATGCTAACTCCACTACTTCACAAACTTCCGGCTGGTCAACACATGTCAAGGAAACCTTATTTCACCAGTCTCTTCTGTTGCACTTTATGTACATTACCAATGGTTTAAACTCCTCTGAAAATAGCTAGTAAGATGATTCAGTGTGGGACCAACATTTGTTTAGACAGATAGAGGTTTGGTCCTTCCTTTCTTACTTCTTTCCATCCATCTATCCTTCCTTCCTCCTTCATTCCTTTCCCTCTCTTCCTCTTTCTCTTTCTTTCTTTCTCCCTCGTGTTCTTCCAGGCTCTATAGGAGGTCATAGAATGGACTGAGGAGTTACTGCTTATCCCTGGCAGAGCCCATGAATGCTCCATGCCTGCTGGTTTGTTTCGTCTCACAACCTGGCTCACTTCTCTAAAGCCCACTGTGCCCATGTCCTCAGCTCTACAAGTAAATTCCCCTACACTTTTCATTGCCTCTCCAGATGGTATAAACTGAATACCCAAAGAAGTCTGTCCCTAACTTTTTCTTCTTCAATAAGTGCTTACTACTGCGTGGTGCACAGTAGACATTGAAGTGTTAGTTATGGCTATTATTATTTCACCTCTCTGAGCCTCAACTAATAATACATAATAATATGTAATAATAGTGCCACCTTCCTAGGTATGTTATAATAGCTTTGCCTCCTCTTCCAAATGGGCTTTACATCCTCAGGAGTCTGCTGTCTACTGCAAATATCTTGTATTCAGAACTTCCATACACCCTGGTTTAGCAATCCCATCCACTGTAGAGAATCATTGTTTCCCTTCATGCTCCTATGGATAACCGGGAGCAGTCCTACTGCCACTGCCCATTGTCACTAAAGAGGATCAGATGGCATATGCCTAGCCCAAATGAAAGTTCACATTTGCATTTCATTTTATTTATTTTGGTTCTTTGAGGAAATGTCTCACTCATCAGTACTCATTGGAAGTCGCTAATAGAGTGGGTCTCAAACTTCCTAATGCATCAGTCCTTTAATACACATGTGGTGGTGACGCACGACCATAAAATTATTTTGGTTTCTACTTCATAACTGTCATGTTTCTACTGTTACAAATTGTAATGTAAATATCTGATGTGCATGGTAACTGATATGGGACCCATTGTGAAAGGGTCATTTGAACACCCCCCTTCACACACACACAAGGGTTCATGACCCACAGGTTGAGAACTGCTTCACTAATATAACACAGTCTAGCCTCAAATGCACAACAACACAAGGTTTTAAACTTGAAGTGTGATTTACACTGTGTGCACATTGCTTTTGTAGCAAGAGAAGTCCAAGCATCATGAATCAGGGACCATCTGTACATATGAAGACCTTTAAAAAAAAAAGTACCCAAAGCACAAAAAATGCTGCACATATTTTGTCTCTGACTACTATGGCTACTGATAGAGAGATTCCTTGGGGGACTACAGAATTTAGATGAAGAGAGAAATGGTGTGTGCATTTCGGCTGCACTTGGCAGGGGCATGTGCTGTTATGAGTTATGTGCTTGAGTGGCCAAGGGGAAAGGCCTTCTGAAAAGTTGATAATTTGAGTCAAAATTTTAGCAGGGAGAAGAGAGGGAAATTGTCTCATATTGTCAAATGCCAGAAATGCCACAGAGCACGCTGAGGTAGAAATGGTGCACGTGAAAATGTTCCTCCCCTCAGCAATTTAACAGTTTAATATAAAGGTCAAGTTACAGACTCTACACCAAACAAGTACAACATGGGTACCAGCAGGAAGAAACAAAGTGATCTGGCTGAAGAAGGGATGGCAGGTCACCTGTGCCTGGAGAAATCAAGGAAGACTTCCAGGAGGAAGTGTCATACTCCAATTTCACGATTTTCTTCAGCCTTTCCTTAGTACTTTGGTGCCTGCTGATTTTTTCCTACTTCTAAATATCCTATGCTATTTCCTTTTCATACTGCATACACCTTCCCCCTTTCCAATAAACGTCCTAAGTTCCCATGGCAAAGCTGTGAGATTTTCCCAAAGTCATTATATGGATCCACATTGAATGTGTGTCTTTCCTACTAGCCCTTTCTCTTATAAAATGGTAATAGGAGATAAAGTGTGCAAGAGCTTTTCTCTAACCTTTACTTGGCAAAAATAATCCCTGAATTTGAAGAGGGGGCAGCCTTTATGATCTATAAGAGCCAACCATCTGGGGATCTAGCCTGTCTACCCTCTGTGGGATTTCTGCAAGCACCTTAGCACACATGTGTTTGCCCTGTTAATAGTTTCCTAGTAATTAGGCTCTTGCAGGGTGGAAATCACTCCAAGTCTCCCAGGTCATGCTCTTCCTGAAAGCACTAGCCAGCTCTGGGCTGGAGCAGGTATAAATACTTGTTGAAAGTCCCATATGCACCACTTGCAATAAGCATATCAAATTCTGTTGTGCTGTGGGGTCGGCATGTAAATGAGCTACTGGCAGACTGACTATTTAGACAGGTGTAGAAACAAAAGTCTTGTACGAGAGGCTTGACAAGGGGCAAGGGAGATGGTTCTCCCTTTGTAAACGAAGCTGAAATTCTACTAAGAGGAAAGCCAAAAAGCTTTCCAGTTCTCTCAGCAAGGGACAAGCTCTTGCCAATCCAACTTTGCATCATTCCTGCCAAGAAGTACCCCTGCATGGTACTCCGCTAAAAGCAGTGAATCTCAACCTGTTGGTATCGACCCCTTTGGGGGTCCAACCACCCTTTCCCAGGAGTCACCTAGGATTATTGGAAGACAGATATTTACACTACAGTCTATAACAGTAGCAAAATTACAGTTATGAAGTAGCAATAAAAATAATTTTACTCTTGTGGATCACCACAACATGAGGAGCTGTAGTAAAGGGTCGCAGTGTTAGGAAAGTTGAGAACCACTGACTTAAACCTCAGCCTAAGGGCTGCTGAGATAGCTAAGTAGGTAAAGCACTGGTCATGTGAGCCTGACCACCTGGGTTTGATCCCCAGAACCCATGTAAAGGCTTAAGGAGACAACTGATTTCACAAGTTTGTCCTCTAACTATCACATGTATGCTGGTAAAATTAGTTTAAAAGAAAGAAAGGAAGGAAAGAAAGAAGGAAGGAAGGAAGGAAGGAAGGAAGGAAGGAAGGAAGGAAGGAAGGAAGGAAGGTTAAGCCATACATGATGGCTCACAACTGTAATCCCAGCATGGGAAAAGCAGAGGCAGGAAGATCACCATGGTGAGTTCAAGCTGGCTTTAGCTCCATAGTGAGAAACCTACTCAAAACTGTAAGCCAACAAAATGAGCTTAATGTCAAAGGGGGAAATCCAAGATTTTCTAAGAGTTCTGTGGGTTATGTCATATACATGCATAATAAACGACAACCATTGCCTAAAGTTGTTGGGGAACAAGGCATTCCAACGGGCCAGGAAGACAGTGGCAGTGAGGGCCCAAAGCATTTATGCAGAAAAGATTGGGACAGTTTGGAAAGATGGATCCAGTGCAAATCTGGCACCAAACTAAGTGTGGCTCAGCTCTTTGGTGCCTTTTCTATGTCCTTGGGTAAGCCCCTCTGTTTACAGCTGTCCTACATGCTACTCAGGGTCCTGATTATGTCTGGGTTTTACTGGCAGGTAGATCTCTTAACTGGCTAATATAATATGCTAACTGGAAACTGTTGACACTTTTTAAATGCTTCGTATGCTATCACTACATATATATGTGAGTAAAACGCTGATATTTCTTCCATAGCAGTAAGTGATATGGGAATTTCAATCAGTGTGGCAAGGTCTATAAGCAAGATGTGAAGAAATTAATCTTTCTGTGTTTCTCAGATCATACTACCCGTTGATTGTCAGAGAGCACACTGTTTGTGAGTTTAGTTCAGGAGTCAGCCAGACTAGGGTATCTATCAGTTCTGGCTCTACCTCCTACCAACAAATGTACCTCAGTGTCAATTGCATCATCTGTAAAATAAGTATGATATCAAATCTGCCATTATCTTGAGCTGATGCATGTGAAAAATCTCACTATCTGGCAATATATAAGAGCTCATCATTTGGTAATACCAAGAGTAATACTAAGAGACATTCCTAGTTATGATTCCTAGGAGAATTGTTTTAGCTACCTGGCATGGTTTCCTTCATATTCTGGTAACACAGAGATATTTTTGCAATCATTTTTAAAAAGTGTATTCTTAAGCTTGCAGCAGCTGTGATTGCCTGTGTAACACCTGCACAACACCAAACCAGTCAACATTCCAGCATAAATGGAGGAGGGACTCATGTGGCTCCACCCCTAGCTGAGGAGCTGTTGGCCCTTGGGAAAAGAGGAGTCCAATATCTTCAGTGTTTGGGGCCCATGGTAATGTGGATGACCTCAAACCCATGGACATTCATGCAGCAATAATTGGGCTCTGAGTTATTTAAAACAGAGAGAGAGAGAGAAAGAACATGAAGTGGGAGGAGAATTTGTGGGGTTAGGGAACAAATAAAACCAAAATACATTGTGTATATGTATGAAATTGTCATAGAATAAATGAGAATACTTTTAAATATATATCTAGTGTCAACATTATGTCAGGCATTTTACAAAATACTGGGAAACTAATGAAGAATAAAGTGTTTTCTAAATCCAACAAGGTATTCAGAAGCTCATGTTTCCTTCAACTTCATTTTGTTTTGTTTTATTGTCTTTTTTTTTTTTTTTTTTTTTTTTTTTTTTATTTCTTTTGATGTTCCCAAGCAGAAGAATTGGGAAAGAAATGTACCGTTTTCCTCAATTTTCACAAATGACAAGTTGGAAAGTCACAAAATACTTTCAGAATGGCAGAAACCAGACTTCTGAAAGTCCACTCTTACAAAATAGCACCAAGACCTTGAGAATTTCCTTAAAATCGACCTTTTTTGCCAAAAGACTAGCGACGAACCAAAAGCTTCCAACAGAGATGAAATTATCCAAGTAAACCAGGAAGAATAGTAAGTTTTGCAGTATTTCAACATATCCTATTTCCATCTTCCTTTACCTTGCCCACAGCAACATTAAAAGCCAAAATCCTTGTTGCCAACGTGTCTGAAAAGTCAGCACCTGACATCCACTGGAGTGAGCAGAATGATTGTAGATCACTCTAAATAAACTGATCCCTAGACAACTGTCAGTATATGACTGTCAGGCAACTCTCTAAAAAGAAAAGTGTCTGTCACATCCTTTGTCTCCCTACACCATCAGCCCTTTTCCAAGGGCATTTTGGAAAGCATAAGCAACAGTTGTTTAATATCTAGACTGCCTAAGGCAGACCATAATAGTTGGGGCAAGAATAGAAAAAAAAAAATAACAAAAGCAATCCGATCCAAACAGTGTATAAAAAGGATCACACACCTAACCAAATGGAATGTATCCCAGGAATATAAAGGTAATTGAACATACAATCAATCAATGTACTGTTGCAGTGGAAGGAAGAGTAAGACGCATAAGATCATGTTGATTGACACAGAAAAGGTACTTGATAAAATCCGACAATCTTTCATGATCAAAACCTGTGAAAAGTGTAACTAGAAGAGAATCAGATAAAAGCCAACTATGGAAAAACTGTAAAAGGCCTTTTGTCCTAAGATCTAAATTGAGACAAATGTACTTACTCTCACTACTTCATCACTTTACTGGAGATAGTTGTTAGTTCAGTTAGGTAAGAAAAACAACGCTGCATACAGTTCAGAAAGGAAGAATTAAAACTCCATTCATGGATGGCATGGATGGTTTAGAGAAAAGCCTAAAGCATAAAGAACAACAAAAACTATTAGTTCTAATAAGTGAGACAGGTATGACTGCAACGTACAATATCAACATGAAAAATCAGTAAACAGTAACCTTGGGGGAGACTTTGTTTTGAACTGAGTTCAGAAACTAGGCTTCAACAGACCAGACCAAAACAAAATAGTCACTTACACTGACTGTCACATAATGAAACCAATGCTTTAAGGACCCAAATAATACTCGAAGTAGATGAGCATTTTGGAAAACAGGAGATTCAGTCTACCTAAGTCCTCATAATGAGACATTCCCTCTACTTTGATATTTGACCACAATAAAATAAAATAACTGGAAGTAACTTGATGTAAACAATTAGCTTTTTTTCTCTTTTTGTTTTATTTTCTTCTCCCTCTTTTATGTAACCCATTGTTCTGTTATTGTCAAACGGAGCTGTTCATTTCATTTTATAGAATACAGGTTGTCCCAATTTATGAATCATGAATAAATGTTTTAATGAAATTTGTTAAAATTTTATCTCTTGATAGTTTCTATGCAGTATCACTAAATAATCCAAAATTAAAATTGAAAGAAAGCAGTACAAAAATTAATAAAATGCTAACCAATAGAATTAAAAAATTAAATGTAAGACCTATAAACTGAAAATTATAAGACATTATTGGAAGAAAAGAAATACCAAAAAAGGGAAAAATATTCCATATTGATTAACTTAAATTTTTAGTAATGTTCATAATTATACAACTAATAAAAAGCACAGCCATGGCTTGAGCCAACACAGTTTATAGAATACTATAGTCTAAACTACTGCTGATTGAGCTTTGCACTCATCTCTGGGCTTTACTGACAGTTTGGTCCCTTAACTCGCTAATACAATGTGCTAACTGGAAACTTTTAACAGTATTTAAATAGCTTCATATAATCTACTTCCTAAATATGTAAGTAAAACTATAATGCTTCTCCCACAGCAGTAATATAGGCATTTAAATCAGTGTGGCAAGGTGTACAAGCAAGATGTGAAGAAATCCAGTTTTCTGTTACTCGGAGTATACTACTCCAGGATTGTCAGAGAACATGGTGTTTGTGAGCTTAACCCATAACATCAGCCAGACTAGTGTATCAAGTTTGGCTCTACCTTCTACCAAAAAACCTTGATGTCATTAGCATCATCTATAAAACGAATATGATGGACTAAGGCTAGGGCTGGATCTGGAGTCAGAGCCATTACTGCCGGGGCAAGTCCTGAAGAGCAGAGCGGCTGAGATGTGTGACTTCACCGAGGACCAGACCAGACCGCAGAATTCAAGGAGGCTTTCCAGTTGTTTGACGGAACCGGTGATGGCAAGATCTTGTACAGCCAGTGTGGGGACCTGATGAGGGCACTAGGCCAGAACCCTACCAACGCCGAGGTGCTCAAGGTCCTGGGGAAACCCCAGAGTGATGAGATGAACGTGAAAGTTCTGGATTTTGAGCACTTCCTGCCCATGCTGCAGACGGTGGCCAAGAACAAGAACCAGGGGACTTACGAGGATTATGTTGAAGGCCTTCGCATGTTTGACAAGGAAGGGAACGGTACCGTCATGGGTGCAGAGATCCGTCATGTCCTCGTCACACTGGGGGAGAAGATGACAGAGGAAGAGGTAGAGATGCTGGTGGCTGGACATGAGGATAGCAACGGTTGTCTCAACTACGAAGAGCTTGTCCGGATGGTGCTGAATGGCTGAGGACATTGCCATATCCCGAGCCGGTGCCTTGCCCAGAGTGAGATGTCTATACGGCCCCTCCTAGGCTCCCTTATCACAGCACCTTGCCCATCTGGTGTCTTCTGGATGATGTTTGCCCTCACTAAATAAAGTGTTCTCTCTTTGCCCTAAAAAAAAAAAAATGATGTCAGCATTCTGTTCTGCAAACTGTTATAGAAGCATGCAAACATGCTTGCCTGTGTGTATATATACACATACTGCTTATGTTTTCCCACTGCTCTTAATATTAGTCTGCATTATTTATGATGGCTCAAGATTAGATCATTTGATGTGCTTTTTAACCTCTCCCTACCCCCAAGTCTCATCTCTTGTCATTAATAGCCTCACAATACAAGCTGCAGCCACACCAAGACTGCTCCCGAGATGAACTATGCCTTTCTTCACGTCTATCTTTGCCTTTAGTTACGCCATCCTCTCTGTTTTTGTTGTTGACTCCTATGCCCTCTCTTCTCCTGTATCTAGCCATCTTCTACACATCCTTTAATACTCCACTCGGGTATTGCTCCACCCAGGAAGCCTCATTCATGTTCCCTTTAATGTCTTCTCTATACCTCTTCCAGTTCATGTACTGAACAGTTGTAAAACTGTCTTTGTGTGTGGGGGGGGTACTTCTTTCTGCCTTGGCTGCTTGAGGATAGCTACCATCATGAATGACACAATTGACAAGACCAGGAAATTCATGACCAACCATGTACCTCAGAAGAAACAAATGGTCATGCATGCCCTTCACTCTGGGGAAGCAACAGCTCTGAAGACAGAAATTTGGCTACAGTTAGCCAAAAGACATAAGAACATACCAGATGCCATTGTTGCATTTGGATTCAGAACCCATTATGGTTGTGGCAAGACAACGGGCTTTGGTATGATCTATGATTCCAAACACAGACTTGTAAGTCATGGTCTATTTGAGAAGAAGAAGAAACAAACAAACAAACAAAAAAAAAAAACAGTGAGAGGAACACAAGACCATATTGAAAAAGGTCAGGGATGGAAGTAGGGAACTTGAAAAGGCCAACATCAGAACTAGCAAAAAGCAAGAGAACTAAAGATTTTGGGGTGACTTAATTGCTATGATGAGATACATTTCTAAGAAGAGAACTAATAAACTGTAAAAACTTAGGGAATAAAAGGCATCCCACCCTTTTTATACACCCGTGTTTCTCACTAGACTGAATTCCCTCAATGATTTTTTTCCTATTGCATCTGAAGTTCTAGCCTTATCCTTCAGCTTTCCTCTACCTTCTTGGACTTCTTTGGCATAGTCTGTGATGCCTAGAAAAGTACACAGGATCTATATGATTCTGTGTGCCAATTTTTGAAATGAGCTCTGATTATGTAATAGGAATTATGAACACATTTGGATGAAATGATGTCAGGGGATGAAAATACTTTGGAAATTAGAAAGCATTTGGTATACTTCATGTGTGTGAATGCTTTGGCTTTGTGTATGTAGTTGTGTCACACATGTACCTGGTGCCCACAGAGGTGAGAAGAGGATACTGGATCCCCTGGAACTGGAGTGTTACAAATGCTTGTGAGCTGCCTTGTTGGTGCTTGGAACTGAGTCCATATCCTCCGCAAGAGCAACAAGTGCCCTTAAACACTGAGCCAGCTATTCAGTCATACAGATTGTTTTTCATAGTTTCATAATTTTTATCTGCTTTAAACCTGAAAATATATGATGGCGTAAACACAATAGAATATTCTCATACATGTAATGTTTCAATATAAATATTCTTATTCAGCAGGATAGTTCTCTTCCTGATGGATATTGAGGGAGATGGGCTCACAAAATCATCCCAAATGGGGTAAAGCCACAGAGGAATACACATGGAAAACTTCAATGGGCCAAATCTTTGACTGTCACACATCATTTCTATTCCTATTCCATTAATGAGAACTTAATCGCATGACCAGGGATGCTGAGAAATAGTCTACCCTTGTGCTCAAGGAAAAGAATGATTCAATTGAGAATTTCTGATTGCTGTAAATGTAATAGAAAAGTTGGGATAGATTGCCTTAGGTGTTGGGTAAATGATGGAACAGGTTTCTGTCCTTTCTGCTAGTATGCTACATGGTGTAGCTATGTTAATCTGTCCCCCAGGAAGCTTGAGTAGTCAAATGTAGGCAGCATTTCAAATCATGGTTGACAGCTGAGCTCCCTATTGAGTCACTTACCAGGATGTGGCAGCTGGAGAGTGACTTGCATTGCTGATTATTCCTTAATTATTAATCACTGACACTTTGTAAATTGCCTTAAGTCAAATCCCAGCTGGGTTAGTATACAATATTACAATGTTGGCCCCCAAATATTTTGCCTGTGTTTTATGTCTAGGCTAGAAAGGGTATAAAATAGATAGCAAAGAAGCAACATGATTTACTGTAAACCAGCCAATTGATACTCAAAACAAAATGGGAAAAAGACAAAATCAAAAAGGGACTAATTTCCATTTCAAACCATGGCCACAGGCATGGTTTATTCTCTGGCAGTTTGTGTTTCCCCAAACCAACTGTACACTTGATGGTGACTGCACGGGAATGAGTAGAAGCAAATCAGTCTGAAATAAAAATCCTCATGATTCTCAGCTGAGAGGCATGTATATTCCCAGGAGAACTAGGAAAACTGATGTCCAGACTCTATCCCTCCATACGTTAAGAAGTCTCAGTCCATCAGGAATGGACCTGAGGACCTAAATTTTTCAATGTGCTTTTAATGATTCTCAGCATCCTGCGTCGATTAGTTACATAGTCTCTTGCTGGAGAAGCCTGTGAATAGAAGTATTAAGAACTCTAACTTCCCCCCCCCCAGACAGCTAAGGTGCCTAATTTGTTCTTTTCTTTTCCCAGTTTGTTGCTCAGCCAAATTGTCAACAGTTGCTTGCCACCTTGTGGTATGATGGCTTCCCTGGATGGCGAAGAAAACACTGGGTAGTCAAGCTTCTGACCTGTATGACTATTGGCTTCCTGTTTCCTATGCTGTCTATAGCCTATCTGATCTCACCCAGAAGCAACCTTGGGCTGTTCATCAAGAAGCCCTTTATCAAGTTCATCTGCCATACAGCTTCCTATCTGACCTTCCTCTTCATGCTTCTCCTGGCTTCTCAGCATATCGTCAGGACAGACCTCCATGTACAAGGACCTCCCCCAACTGTTGTGGAATGGATGATACTGCCTTGGGTTCTAGGTGTGTAAAACCGAACAACAATAATGACTAGACTATCTTCTAGTTCTCCTTTAAACATAATACTGGAACATGTACTCAGAGTAGCTCTGAACTAGGACCCCTCCAATGGGCCTTTGTTGAGAATCTAAGAAATGTGGTTTCTTCTATCCTAGGTTTTGATCACTCAATTATTCATGGGCCGCTGTAAACAAGGCATTTTCTCAGGGGTTGCATCTGCTCACCTAACATCTTCCAGGATGGAAGAAAATGGCTGTTAGTTGGTTTAGGGGAGAAAGCTTTGTGTCAGTCCATATGGGCTTCAGGTAAACTATACAAGGCAAGCACTGAGCACTCTTTTTTAATTAATTTTTATTTTAAACAATCTTATTTTACATGCCAATCCCAGTTTCCTCTCCCTCCCAACTTCCCATTCTCCTCACCAGCTCCCCATCCTACCCCCCCATCCACTCCCCAGGAAAGGTGAGGCCTCCCATGGGGGATCATCAAAGTGTGTCACCACCTGCCGCTGGTCTGGTCCCGTCGCCACGCCAGCCCCAAATAATGCACAGAGACTCTGTATAGATATAATGCTGTTGGCCAGTTACCTGTTTCTTATCGGTTAGCTCTGTCTTAATTATTAACCCATTTCTATGTATTTCCACGTGGTCTTACCAGGGAGAGGCAGCTGATGGTTCTGCATTCTCCAGACTCTCCATCTTGACGCCTCCTTTCTACTTCCTCTTTCCTCCTTGTCTCCTATTCCCTCCTATATTCCTTTAACAGTGCTTTATTTATTAACCAGTATGAGAAACATATATACATAATGACATCTCCCATCATGTCACATCATTTGGGACAGGACCAAGGCCATTCCCCTTTGTATCTAGGCTGAGAAAGTATCCCTCCATAGGGAATGGACTCTCAAAGTCCATTCATACACTAGGGATAAATACTGATTCCACTGCCAGAGGCCCCATAGACTGCCCAGGCCCCAAACTAACACCCATATTCAGGGTACCTGGTTCAGTCTTATGCTGGTTTCCCAGCTGTCAGACTAGGATTCATAAGCTCCCACTTGCTCAGGTCAGCTGTTTCTGTGGGTTTTCCAGCATGGTCTTGACCCCTTTTCTGAGCATGTTTTTAAAGCACCCTTTCCCATAACTAGATGGCACATGTATTCTGCTAAATTCTTGTGTCTGTGTCTAGTTCATATAATCCTAGCACCTGTTCAGGTTCCATGTCCTATTTAGATAATGATCCCACAGTCAGCAGAGAAACCAGGGAAATTCACACTGGTTATGGTAAAGTTGATCTGCTTTACGTGTAGTCTCTAGACATCATTAAATGTCATTGGGCTCTTTCCATAAATGCCATCTTCTAAGTTTTTATCACCGAATCTATGAACCCAAGGCTAGCATTATGAGAATTACTTGTGATTTTAGCAGATACATCTTAAGGGTTACTCCAGGTCTGGAAGTTAACAACATTCCCTAAGGGGTTCATGTGTAAAGTCGGGAAAGTGACAGACTTGACCAAAGCCACATACTTTTACTGAAACATCTCTATCATCAGGCAAAATTCCACAAAAAAAAAAACCTAAATATAATGAGAAGAAAACAGAGAACTTTTCTCCTTAGCACCCAATGGAAAGTAAGAACCATGGAATAATACTGGTGAAGTCAATTTTTCATATTCCAAAATGGGAAAAAATGTACAACACAGTGCCTATAATTTCAGTAGCTAAAATAAAATTTAAAACAAATTGCAATAGCATCCAGTTAAGACAGACGAAGTGAACAGTAAATATTTTAGGAAATATTCATCCTCCTTTGCCATCAGGGAAATTAAAATTAAAACTACTTTGAAATTTTCTCTCATTCTAGTCATAATGGCTATCATCAAAAAAGTAAGTGATGCCATGTACCGGCAAGGGTATAGGAAAAGAAGAAGTCTCATTGGCTGCTGGGGAGAGACTTAAGCTATCAATGTGGAAGTCAGTGTGGTGGTTTCTCATAAAACTATACTATTCCTGGCTCAGGTACCCAAAGGGCCCACTGTTCTGCCATAGAGACACTTGTACCTCTATGTTTATTACTGCACTACTGACAATAGTAAGGAAATGGGACCAGCCTAGATGCCCATCAACAGATGAAAGGATAATGAAAACAGGGTACAAATACACAATGGGAGTTTATTTAGGTGTAAAGAATAAGGTTGTAAAATATATATAGGGAAATGGGTGGACCCAGAAAATATTGTATTAAATGAGGCCGCCAAGACTAAGACAAATACCCCATGTTCTCTTATATGCAGACCCTTATTTGTAATGCTAGATAAATATATGAGTGTGAGTGTGAATATAGGTCAAAAATAGAAGGAAGATCATGAAAGAGAGAAATGGGGTATTGAGGAGAAGGACATAGAATACATGTGACATGAAAGTGGAAAGAAGGCTACCAGGGGTAGATTGGCAAAAGAAGAGAGGTGGGTGAGAAAAGGGATTAGGGACAACAAAAGCAAATTGCCCTTTACGTTTCAAAGTGCCATAATGAAACCTAATACTTCGTATGTACATTTTGAAAAATAAAAGGGAAGAGTGCCCAGAAAAATGAAAAACATACTAGATTTGAGAAATTCAAAATTGGGAGGTTGGGTAGCCAAGAAAAGAGAACTAAGTGACCTCCACCTCTTAGAGTCTTACCCACTCAGCCAAGTTCATTCATGAATCTTCTCTTTATTCATTTGGGGACTCCTGTTGTGATATTCAACACTGCCTTGATATAGTAATAAACTTCTTGCTTTCATTCTTCAGGTTTCATTTGGGGGGAGATAAAGGAAATGTGGGATGGTGGATTCACTGAATACATCCATGACTGGTGGAACCTAATGGATTTTGCAATGAACTCCCTCTACCTGGCAACTATTTCCTTGAAGATTGTGGCCTATGTCAAGGTAAAATGGGATGCATAGGATTTTCCTTCCTCAATTATTTTGGATGGGTTATGTCAATAACATTTTGAACTGGGAACAGGAAGAGTTTATGGGGGAAATGAATAAATGTTCCATCAACATTATAAAATACCACAGGGGCTCTTTCAATAGTCTGTAAGCAGTGTCTCCTTAAGAAAACCCAGTGGAGAGCATTGTTCCAATGAACACTTAAGCTTCTCAGACTTGTAGGGTAGAGGTGTCTTCACTCTTCTATGCTTAAACATTGATCATGTTCTTTTGAAGAACATGGCACTCTGATGCAGCACAGGGTAGGGATAGGAAATTCACTAAATCCATTACCTCCAAAAAAGCAGTTATTGCATATTTAATTAATATTTTCCCACGCCATACCTACTGTGGTGACATATAGAACAAAACTGCTTCCTTTCTGTAGTAACTCTTCTGGTAAAGGTAGTGTCAGCTCTCCTTTACCTTCTGAGTCATTGTTTCACAAAGCAAAACATCACCACTTCCATTGCCATTCTTCATATGACACGCAGCAGGACTCCGGAAGCTGTGTGACACAAAGGTCTACAGTAGCCTTGTCTTTCTTCATTATTTCTTCTGCCACGATAACCATTCAGTTACATACCCAGATTTTTAAGTATTGCTCAACCTACATCGCTCTACCAGTTCAGAAAATGTATACACTGTGCACACACCATCACTTTGATCCTTTCCCCATACACAAGCACCTTAAATTGTCCTGAAAATCATTTTAAAATGTGCATAATTTCAATTTTGAATGGGATCCATAAGTGGGTAGAATCTGGTTTGCTCATACACAGAAATACAAGCCATATAAGATGACCTTCTCCAAATGAGACAAGTGTGAAGGAAAGTTGCAGGCACCTCTCCACAGGCCCCTATATTTGGGGTAATCACAGGTTTGAGTTCAGGTCTGGTACTTAATATAGAATGTGTAGCTGTGCTTCTTCTAGCCAGAGTGAAGTTCCCTGCCCTCTGCCCCCCCCTGCAAAGAGGAAAGGCCAACAATTCATGCCCCAAGATGTCTAGTCAGTCATGCTTTTGGTATTAAATTGCACTTTGAGGACTTTTAGAATGGGAATATGGCTGTCCCCCAAGTCTCCAACAACTTAGTTTATTTTTATATACCTAATATGCATATTGCATAAATTGCAAGACCTTGAGAGTTATATAGAGCATGAATATTGAATGCATTCATGAAACATTTTTGAAAGGAGCCCAAGAGTATGCCTTATGCGTGTGGTGATCATTTAACACATTCTTACAAATTTCTTAGAAAAAAAAAAAAACTGGTGAAGGAAATGTTGACTCCCTGGTTAACCTGCTTGGGTTAATTCATGGAACTTGGGCATTCCGATAGTTAAGTAACACAGTTTTCCTTTTAAAAATGCATTGTATGCATGTATAAAATTAATAAAAATATTAAAATTTTTAATTCTCCTCTAGAAGTAGAGAAACCAAAATTTATCAATCTTGAAATTACTAGGTTTTGTTTAACCTAGTAAGATTAGACTACATGATGAAAATAAATGTATTTCTATCTGGGGTATTACAACATGTCTACAGATGCTGAACATCAGTTAATCCTATGATCTTCCCATTTTCACTGGTGAGGTTTCCAAGGAGCTAACTACTTCTCCATCACAAAGTATAAATAAACCCATTCCACTAAGCTCATAAATTCTGCCTCTTACCACTCTAAGGAAACATAAATAAGACATGTCACATGCAGAATTTAAATTTTTTTTCAAGACAGGAATTTTTCTCTGTAATAGCCCTGACTGTCCTGAAACTAGCTCTGTAGACCAGGCTGGCCTCAAACTCAGATAGATCCTCTGCCCTCTGCCCTCTGCCCTCTGCCCTCTGCCCTCTGGCCTCTGGCCTCTGGCCTCTGCCTCTGCCTCTGCCTCTGCCTACTGGATGCTGGGAGTAAAGGCATGAGCCACCATGTCTGGCTAGTATTTGGATTTTTAAAACATATTTGTGTGTATGCATGTTTTGTGTAAATATGTTTAGTGACCACAAAGACTAAATTTGGAGTTACAGGCAGTTAGCTATGAGCCATTATGTGAGTGTTGGGAATTGAAGGCAGATTCTCTAAAAGAGCAAGTAATCTTAACCACTGATCCATCTCTTCAACCCCAAGAATTTGGATGTTTTAAATGAGAACTTGTGAGAAGAGTATGGTCCTCTCATCCGCAACCAGTTTAGATATTCCCCAAGCACAATGAGACAACTATTAAGACTAAAGTCAAGCCTGGTAGTGGTGGCACATAACTTTAATCCCAGTGCTCAGGAGGCAGAGGCAGGAGGATCTCCATGAGTTTGATGCCAGCCTGCCTGGTCTACAGAGTGAGTTCTAGGACAGCCAGAACTACACAGAGAAACCCTTTCTCCAGAGAGAGAGAGAGAGAGAGAGAGAGAGAGAGAGAGAGAGAGAGAGAGAGAGAGGGTTAGTCACTAAAAACCCCACAAGCCCCTTGGAACATTTCAAATCACTTTTTGAAGGCAATACAGAATTGAAATAAGATGAATTGGCATTTTAAAATTCTTCAATTCATTAATTTATGTTAAGTGTGTGTGTGGTGTGTGCATTTATGAATGGGTGTTGTTGAATATCTTCTTCAATGGCTCTCCAGCTTAATTTTTGAGACAGGGTGTCTCACTGAACCTGGAACTCACCATTTCCATTAGACAAGTTGGCCAGCAAGCCCCTGGGATATACCTGTTTCCACCCTCCTCCCAAGAAGTGAGCACCACAGCAACTGACTTTAAATGAGTGCTAGCAATCTGAACTTGGGTTCTCTTGCTTTCACAGTAAGCACTTTACCCACCAAACCAGTTTCTCACATCCAGATTTCCTTCATTTATTAGAATGAAAAAATTCATTAACAATATGTACTTCACCTCACAAGGTTTAAAACATCAAGAACCAAAAAACACTCACCAAAGTAACCCAAACTACACATATGCTTGACCCTCAGTGTCCATGGACAACCCTTCAAATGGAGACTAGTCCGCATTTCATTTTCTAGAACACCATTTAGGTCTATCCCTCTGCCACCCTGATCCATACACAGACTGAATCTGGAGTTGTAGACATTTCTTAAACATTTACTTTACTATAGACACAATCACATCTTCATGTTCATAACATCATCAAGTCCTTATGTTAGACTATTCCTCTACAGATTTTGCTTTTGGGCTAACAAAATGTAATCCACACCTCTTTGGAAAAAGAGAGTGAGGCCAAGTTTCAAACTGCAATCCATCTCAAAGAATATAAGAAAAGTCATTTACTTCCCAGGATCAGATGTCTAGCTTCTGTACACATGCATTTGATCCCTATTCACACTTGTGAGCTAGATCACCACCAGCCAATCCCTCTCCCTCTCAGAGCCTCAGTCCTGTCTCTGATAAATAAGCAAATTAAACTCCATTAGTGATTTTCAAACTTTGTGTTCCTAGGAAATATCAGCAAGCACAGATGTACACAGAACTGCAGTATATAAAATAACCCAAAGGGCTAAGTTTAGCATAAGGAATGTATCATCTAGTCTTCTTTGGCTACCACAGTGGTTGGTAGATGCCTCCACTAAACCCTAAGATTCTAAGAAATACAGTTTCAAACTTACAATATTAGATCATGGGTTATTAAGCTATGGTCTATGAACCAAATTTGGCTCACTGTCACATACATTTGTTTATGTACTGTCTTTGGCAACTTTAGTGCTACAAAGGAAGTAAGTGTTAAGTTGTGACAGAGACCCACAGCTGACAAAGCCAAAACTATGCACTGACACTTGACCAAAAAAAAATAATAATAATAAAGGGTGTTGACATCTATGCTAGAAGAACTCTGAGCTAATTTCCCATCACCCACCTGCTAAGAGGCTGTTCTCCAGAGGTGTGCCAGGAGAATTGTTTTTCATACTTCTGAGTATTCTGCACATCCGGATTCACCATCATGTGGGTAACAGACTTCCCTGAGGTGGAGAGACAGAATAAAAGTAAAATAAATTATAAACTGTGCATATAGATTCTGCTTGGTTGTCAGCAAAGAACTGTCATCTCTCACATAGATCTCAAAACGTATAACACTGGTAACATCTTGGTTGTGAGATCAACCCCCATGTGAGTGATATTTCATGGAAACAGTGCTAGACTTAGTGTCGAGAGACCTTGAGCTCTGGCCCTACCACCAAATTTGCTGTGTGATCTTTAACAAGTCAGTCTGCCTCTGTGGATTTCAGTTCCTCCATTTGTAAGACCGGCATACCGCCCACTTGCTCACAGCGATGCAACAACTGTTTTTTTTGTTTGTTTGTTTGTTTGTTTGTTTGCTTGCTTTGAAGGAAAATGGGGGAAATTTGACTAAGATTACACAAAACTGATCAGCCACCAAAAAGTCTGTGCAAAATAGAAGCATATGTGTGTTACATGCTCTCTGACACTGAAGAATATTGGTCGCACACATGTGATTTTAACACCATCCGTTTTATTGGTTGTTGGAAGTGAAAGCACACTTGAGAAATACCTACACAATAATTTGGTCCCCAACACATTTTCTCAGGAATGTCGTCTACATTTATTCCTCAACAATTTGGGGTGTTTAAATGAGAGTATAAAGTAATGGTGCTTCAGATTGAATTCCAGGCAAAACCCACTTCTGTCCTTGGGAAGGTTAACAATTAGCCCCGTATATTTCCATACCATCATCCCTTATAGAGTACAGAGACTCATGCACATAAATACAGTAGGTAGGAATGGCATTACCCTTCTTTTATTGTGAAGGTATAAGTTACAGGCAGGTTTTAAATTTTTTTTAATTAAAAACAATCTTATTTTACATACCAATCTCAGTTTCCTCTTCCTCCCACCCTCCCATTCCCCCCACCATCTCCCCATCCCACCCCACCCCCATCCACTCCTCAGAGAGGATGAGGCCTCCCATGGGTGATCATCAAAGTCTGTCACATCTTTTGGGGCAGGACTAGGTTGAAACTGGGCTCCAAAAAGTCAGTTTATGGCAGTTTTAAATGACAATTTCCAAACTGAAGTCAGGACTCATCTTCTCACACTTTTCCATGAGGCTATTCCCAACATTCCAAAAGATAGAGGCCTTCAAGAGGCTGGAAATGGGCAACCAGTCCTATAAATACTAGCTAGTCCCTCTCCTTCAACTTCCTGGTTCTTCATTTGCACTGGAAGGCCTTTCTAACTTGTAAGGTTGTTAAAGAAACAGCAAAATACATCCATATGCTGCTATGTGGAATTACTAAATTTGCTACCTGGAAGGTTGACATGCCATTTGCAATGGTGTAGAATATATTACAGACTGCTAAAAATGCAGCAGGAAGCTCTGAAGAAAGGCTCCCTCAGGACTCTCTCTATCAGCCCTAAACTGTAGGCAGCAGAGCCTGGAGAACGAACACAGAGGAGCGTGTGTCTATCTATTGTCCTTCAGTGCCTTCAAATTGGCCATTTCTTTCAAAACCAGTGGTGGGGGGAGTGTAGATCTGAATTGAAATCTCACCTGGAAGTGGAATACTTGGTCCCTACTAGCCTGAACACCCCAATGGTTCCTTTTCAGCAACACTCAACAACAATCTGGTAAACTCACAGTTAGAAATGTCTGTTGATAAACCCCAGGTGGCTGCTGCAGATGATGGCTTTGAAATTCCTTCTGCTATGCATATACGCTTGATATATATTTGGCTAAGAGTGGGAGGGAGACAGTTATTAGCACCAGGTACTGATTGAATGGGGCAAAAAGACAAACAAATAGTGCCATGCACGGGGGGGGGGGGGATTTTATGTAAGCTGAGTGTTGGGTGCATATTTTGTGTGTGGAAAGGTACAAAGGGGGAAAATTTGGAAATGCTCACTGTACTTCTCATATTGTACACTTCTGTTGTTTTTCTTTTTTCTTTCTTTCTTTCTTTTTTTTTTTTTCTTTTTCAGTATAATGGTTCTCGTCCAAGGGAGGAATGGGAAATGTGGCACCCGACTCTGATTGCAGAGGCGCTCTTCGCAATATCCAACATTTTAAGTTCCTTGCGTCTCATATCCTTGTTCACAGCCAACTCCCACTTAGGGCCTCTGCAGATCTCTTTGGGACGCATGCTGCTTGATATACTCAAATTCCTCTTTATCTACTGCCTAGTACTGCTAGCTTTTGCCAACGGATTGAACCAGCTTTATTTTTACTATGAGACCAGAGCTATTGATGAACCTAACAACTGCAAGGGGATCCGGTGTGAAAAACAGAACAACGCCTTCTCCACGTAAGACTCACATCTCTCTTTATTTTACCTTCTTTCTGCCTTGCTTTTTGTTCTGTTTTCCATGCACAGCTTCATCAGTATCCCTTGATGGAAAAGCAAAGCTCTCCCAAAGGGTCTGGGGTAGAAGAAAGTTCTTCCTTCAACATGGAGTACTAGGAAAATAGCATTAGGAGAATGAGTGATTTGACAGAGACAGAGAGAGAGCCTTGGAGTGACTCCATTAAAAAAATAAAAAAGTAGTTCTGAGTACTCTCTGTTACATTCAAAAGAGTGGCAGCCACAAAGGAAGGGAAAGCACAAAACTATTTCCAGGGAGCCCTGACACAATATTAACTTGACTACTGTAAGCTCAAAGCACTAGGATAGAGTTGACAGGCTTGAGGCAAGATTACAGTCAACTAGCCTACTAGACCAATTTAGGGCCCGAGGTGGGAATTGATTGGCAATGTCTCTGCTCCCATTTTGGGTGTAGAAGGAAGTTTATCGCTTTGTCCAGAGGTCAGTCTTGGGGCAGGTAACGTCTGTGCCTTTCCTTCTTACTGGGAAGACCTCCTTCGGAATTTTTTCACTCCCTAGAATGATAGTTTAAATTGAGAAGAGGGGAACAAAAAAAGAAGCAGCTAGATGTTGTAACACACTCGGGAAGCTGTGGCAGGAGGTTGATG
Source organism: Phodopus roborovskii (assembly GCF_943737965.1). NCBI lineage: Eukaryota > Metazoa > Chordata > Mammalia > Rodentia > Cricetidae > Phodopus > Phodopus roborovskii. The sequence continues at coordinate 312,355 of NW_026125928.1, read as the reverse complement.
AGCTGGAGTATAGCCTGACCTATACAGTGAGACCCTATCTAAAAAGAGCAAAAGCAAAAAGGGAAGAGAGTGGAGAGAAGGGAGGGAGGGCAGAAGGAAGGAAAGAAGGAAGGGAGGAGGGAGGGAAGGAGGGAAGGAAGGAAGGAGGGCAGGAAGGAGGGAAAGAAGGAAAGAGGGCAGAAAGGAAGGAAGGAAGGAAGGAAGGAAGGAAGGAAGGAAGGAAGGAAGGAAGGAAAATTCATGCAATTTCTTAGGTTAGAAGCTACGCTGGGCTTTAGTGTCCTTCACTTTGTCCATCCCAACATCCATTATGGAGACCCAAAGCTTGTTCGTGATTCCCAATCATTAAAATAATAATTCATCGTTTACAATTTTTGGTTTTAAAAAAGTAACTCACATATAATAATTATACAAATCTTGGAAGTACAAAGTGAAGTTATGATACAAGAATACACACTGTACACCGATCAAATCTGGATAATTAGCATCCATATCAACTCAAGTATTTCTCATTCCTTTGTAGTGAAACATACGGAATCTGTTCTAGCCAGTTTAAAATGTACAATGTGCTGTTCTCATCTGTGGTCCTCCCTGTTGGGTAACAGATCACCAGAACTTCTTGCTCCTATCCAACAGCAACATTGTTTTTGTTGGCCAACCTCTCCCATCCCACCCCCTTTCCACCCTTCCTCAGGCTCCAATAACTACCATTCTATTCTGTACTTCTAGAATATCAGTTCTTTTTATGTTCCATAAACCGATGAGATCATATAGTCTTTGTATGGCTGGCTTATTTCATTAACATTAATATCCTTTGCATTAGTTTATGTTTCTACATATCAGAATTTCAACGTTTTGTAGCCAAATAACAGTCCAGTGAATTTATGGGTTCTTTAAATATTTATTTCTGTGTGTGTGTGTGTGTGTGTGTGTGAGAGAGAGAGAGAGAGAGAGAGAGAGAGAGAGCTCACATATATGACACATGACACTGCATCCTTCTAGACATTGGTTTCTTCTTCCACTATATGAGTTCTGGGATTCAAACTCAGGTCATCAGGCTTGGTGACCAGCAGTTTTACTCACTGAGGCATCTTGCTGGCCCCTTCCTTAACTCTTTGAGTCAGTTCAGTGGACTTTGACATTCTAGAAAATCTTTAGTAACTAAGACCAGGTCAAAGATGGCAACTTATGCCTAGAATCTTGTCAGTCCCAGGATGAGGTAGTATTACAAACGGGGATGGGCTGGGGTTTGGTGGAGGTGATAGGGGAGGATGGGAGGGATTAGGGAACTGGGATTAGCATGTAAAACAACCTTGTTTCCAATTTAAATTTAAAAAAGGGGAAAAAAAACAAATTTGATCCCACACTACATTACATAGCAACATTCTATCTCAAGAACAACAAAAGGCTAGAAATGAAGGGTGTCAGTGCTGTTACTGCTCTTGTTTGGTGGCAAGCTTTCATATTATTCCAGGCTGGTTTTGAACTTCCTATGTAGCAGAGGATGACCTTGAATTTCTGGTCTTCCTGTTATCATTTCCCAAGTGCTAGGAGTACAGGTTTTCACCATTACACCTAGTTTTGCAAAGGTATGGTTTTTCAGTTTTTTTAATTTAAATTAGAAACAACCTTATTTTATATATCAATCCCAGTTCCATCTCCCTCCCATTCTCCCATGTTCCCCCCCTCCACCCCTCTTCTGCTTCATAGAAAGGGTGAGGCCTTCTATGGGGGATCATCGAAGTCTGTCACATCATTTGGGGCAGGGCCTAGGCCCTCCCCTGTGTGTCTAGGCTGAGAGAGTCTCCCTCTGTGTGGAATAATGGGCTCCCAGTGTCTATTCATACACTAGGTATAAATGTTGTTCCATTCCCAGAGGCCCCATAGACTGCACCTTAATGGTGCTTCTTCACTGGGGACTTTGCCTTCTTCTCCTGCATGGCTCTAGACAGGACTCATATCAACCTAGTTTTATTAGAAAAAGCAATTCTGCCATGTAATTTGCACCAAGAGACATCATCATTCCCATAAAAATGTTCCAAAGGAAAGAGCAATTGAAAGCAAGGTGCTTTCCAGGACACCAGGTCTTTACCAATTCCCCATCCATATGAGCTCTGCCAAGAAAATGAATGAAATGCCTCCCTGCAAGTTTGTAATCATTATTAATACTCCTGTAGGCAACAAACCTGTTGTTCTCCTCATTTGCTTAGCAGAGAAAGGGAATCTGCCTACATGAAATTATATCTCTGAGGTATCAAGTATGAAGACACATTGTCATGTTGGACCTAAATTGGCCATAATGTCACTTCAACATTACTCTCTGTCATCAGATTGGTTTCCTCCATAGAGGCCTATTCAAATGTGTTTTCTTTTAAACATTTTGACTTTGGCATTAATAATAATACTTATTAAAATGCAGGCTGCTCAGCCAGAACATCAGAAAGACAGTTTGTTACAAAAGGGGAATGTGAGGTTGTTTAGATACCTCATGAAAAGTGTGATGTCTGCCCGACTTTTTCTCTTCCATATGATTCTCCAAGAATGCCATTGCTATTGTTCTTTAAAATGTGGTGAAAGTTCTTTTCCCTTGAAATGTATTTTGTAAGGAACATGATGTACTTGCTGACAACTGCGTGGCAACACTGTTGTTGATTTGAGCTCCAGATTCCACATTGTGAATACTGGGCCTTCATCTGCTCTTGGCAGAGACAGTTGGGAAGGCACCATCACTCTCTGGCCATAGATTTTGTGAGGGTTATAGAGTGATAGTGTAAAAGATGCTAACCTGAAAGTCCTGCATCTGTTTTCAGTGGTCCAGGTACTCATCTACAGATGCCTCCTGAAAACCCCTGGCTCTTTATCCCACAGGATACTCAAGGCAATGACTGTCCACAACTAAATCACTTATCTCCATATTGTTACTCTAACTTATTTTCCCTTTAATTTCTCAGCTCATTAAATGACAACAGCCAGAATCCTAGCAGTCATCTGACACTCTTAGACTATTCTCACTATTCTTCATGAAATATCCAGTGTTTCAACTCACCCAGTCAGTTGTACTTTCTAGAGGTCCTGCAAAACACAAACACAAACACACACACACACACACACACACACACACACACACACACACACATAGGTAGAGGTGGGAGTGGTAGACAGGCAGACACACAGAGACATAGAGATAGAAAGAAACGTTGTTTAGGTTCAGGTCTAAGTCCTAAGAATTCCAGAAACGGCCTCTTAACTGAACTCCTGCTTGCAGTCTTATCTCCACCTCATAATAATCTCTTCCACACCGTGTGGAAATTTTTTCAAAATCCCAATATCATCACCCCCTGGCTCCATGCCTATCCAGTGTATGCTATTCTTCTCTGTAAATCCAACCTCTTTACCATAATATATAGGATCTTGGAAATTTGCAGCATGCCTCTACAGGCCTTCACTCTTTTCCTTCATAGTCAATCTTTTCTGCTCCCCAAATACACAAAAGCTTCTTGTCTCAGTTGCATGGGTCTTGTGCACGATACATTACTCCCTCTGCCTGGAATGCCTGTCCCCACGATCCAAGTTAGATTTCTGTTGCTGTAATAATAAGTGGCTCTGACCAAAAGCAGCTGGGAGAAGGAAAGCTTTATAACAGCTCACACGTTGAAGTCATAGTTCATCATTGTGGGAAGTCCGTGCAGGAACTCAAGGGAGGAACATGGAGGCAGGAAGTAGAGACCATGGAAGAACGCTACTTACTCCTCTTAAACAGCCTAGGCCCACCTGCCTAGGGATGACACTGCACACAGTGGGCTAGAACTTCCTTCATTAATTGACAATCAATAAAATGTCCTCACAGTCAAACCCACAGGCCAATTTGATGGAGGCAATTCTTTAGTTGAGGCTCCCTCTTCCCAGGTGAGTCAAGTTGACAACCAAGATTAGCCATCACACGTGCCTAGCCAGTTTGGCAAAGTCTTCTCCAGCCTTCTAGAATCCAGCAGTGTCATCTGTTCTAAAGCCTTTTCTTACCCCCTTCCAGTTGTGGATTTCCTCTGTTGCCCTACAGTACTGTGAACATGTGTCCACTGTCATATATAACCTTCTCATTTTAGTCATCTATCTCTATCTCCACCAAACTGATACTCTCATTGTAACTAGGTGTGTACTAGGCACCCGGAACATAGAGGTATTCAAAATATCCACCAAATAATTGAAACAATGAAGACTGGTAACAACTATCATTTTGAATCTGGAGATAATTATAGATGTACATGCATGCCACCGTAAGAAAGAATATAAGAGAAATCTGTGGAGCTTTTATCTGATGCTTCCCAGTGGTAACATCGCATATAAATATTGTACGGTATCACCAGAATATAAACATTGGTGAGTCTAGTGACCTTATTTAGAGTCACCAATTCTGCAAGAAAGTCATTGGCAACATGAGTGGATGTGAAGCGATCCTATTGTTAATTGTAGATCACGTGCCTCTGTTTCTACCCTTGGGTGGTTGTCTGTCCAGCTATGCCACTCTACTGATCACTTTAAACTTGCTTTTAGCCAAACCCCCTGGCTTTTTTCCCTATTGCTCTCCTTCAGCACTTAGAATACATGGATCCCTATTATATGCCGCATGCCAGTTTCCGCCCATTGCTTCACGCTGTTGAAATAATTCTGAATCTTCTTTTACTACATTTTGCACTGGGGCACATATACCATAGCATGAGTGCAGAGGTCAGAGGAGAACTTTCGTTCTTAATCTTGATGCTTCCTTTCAATATACTAGCTAGCCTTCTCAGTCCTCTCTCATCTGAAAACCTATGAAGCATGCCATTGATTTTTCACCCACAGCACTGGTAATTTTGTCAGCCTTTGTCTTTGCTAGGTGGAATTTTGGGCAGCTATTAAAATGATACATATGGAGATTGTACATGAAAGGTGTCCATATCCAAAATTTGTAAAATTTATTTTATTCATGTTTTCATCATATATATATGGTGAACATGTACCATAGAAGGAAAAGGACAACTCACAAGAGTGGCTTTCTCTCTCCCCGCCTTGTGTGACCTGAGGGTCTAACTCTGGTAATCAGGTTTGATGGCAAGTACTTTAACTAGCTGAGCCATCTCACTGGCCAGTATAAAAACCGTAAGACATTAAAAGTTGGATGTATTGTAGTCACAACTATGAAGCACTGGACACACAAATGAATAACAATCTACAAAGACCCAAAAAGCTACAAGGAACATAGGAATATGAAGATAGACAGCTTAACAGTCATCATAAAAATAGCTAAGATCATAGAGTGTTCTGAGGTCCAGGTACTCTTATAAATCATGTGTATGTGAACAAACACACTTGCCCCTCCCTCCCTAGTGTGAGGTAGTCAGCTTACCCATTGTGTAGAGGAAGAAACTAAGATCAAAAGCAATTAAGCAGGCTGCTGCCAGTTGCATAAACCCTAATTGGCAGAGCCATGATACCAATCCAGACATACAGGCTCCAATCTGCACTTGTGTCCAGAGAAATGGGACCATAACTGATTCTGTGGAGCTATATAAGGTTGGTTGTGGAGCAAGCATGGTGGTGCATACCTTCCGCCCCAGCACTTAGAAAGCTTGGGCAGGAGGATAGTGAGTTTAAGACTAGATAGGCAGTGGTGGTGCACGCCTTTAATCCCAGTGCTGGGGAGGCAGAGGCAGGTGGATCTCTGTGAGTTCGAGGCCAGCCTGGTCTACAGAGTGAGTTCCAGGACAGCTTCCAAAGCCACAGAGAAACCACGTCTCAAAAAAAAAAAAAAAAAAAAAAAAAAAGAAAGAAAGAAAGACCCCCCTAGACTTCCTAGTTAGCTCCATGCCATCCTGAGTGATATCATGAGGCTCTGTTTCAACAGAAAGAAAAAAAAACTTGTTACACAAAGATAGAATAGTCATAGATATAGTGCTGAAGTGGATAAAGTTATGTTACGAAGCAGGCCAGTGCCACCTTCCTTCCACCAGACAATGGCCACTTACTGGCATCTATTCCTACTCAATCAGTGGTAATTTCTCCAGCTGTCATTTAGTGTACATTTTCCCGCCTTATTCGCTTAGTCCTGACTGAAGGCTCTTCTCTTGTTCTAATCATGTTCCAAGGATTCTGTCTACAGCTTCCCTCCCATCCCCCTTAACTTATAGCATCCAGCTGCTGTGCTAGATTTTTGCTCCATCACTGGTGTCCTGGTGGTCCCGGCTTCTAATGGGCAAAAGCACTTGTGCTGTGCCCTCTTAGCAGAGCTAGATTTCTGCACCTCCTATCTTCCCTGTTATTGTAGTCTTCTGCTGGGCTGTGTGATGCATCCTATTGCATGATTTCCAGACTCCTGGACATTCAGAAGAGGTGATAAGCATGAGGCTCAGTTGGTAGAGGTGTGTGCCTAGTATACACAAAGCCCTGTGTTCTTCCCCCAGCATCACGTAAGTCAGTAACAGACCTGTAATCCCAACACTTTTCATATATTCTGCTTCTCACATCCTGGGCCCTAAACTATAGACTAAATCTTACTGTTGATTCTCAAATGCTTCATCATTTAGTATTTACTTGCATCAAACAAAATGTAAGCTTTAAGGAGGTTTCTAGAAGTCTAGTACTAGAGTAGAGTAGAACCTACCAAAGGTCAGGAAGAGTAGGAGGGGGAGGAAGAGAAGGGAAACCTTGGTCAATGGGAAGTGTTGCACTAAGATAGAAGTAAAAAGTCCTGGTATTCTTGTCTTCAGTAGGGTGACTCTAGATAAAGACAATGTATATTCCAAACTGGCTAAAAGAGCACATTTTAATGTTTCACCACAAGGAAATGACAGATGCTACAGGCAGTAAAGATGGTCATTAACCTGATTTGACATCACACAGAATTTACCTGGATCAAAACTTTACTTTACCCCACAAATTTGTATAATTATTATATGTAGATTACAGATGAACTAAAGCAACCCAAAAAAGATAGGATTTTTTTTTCTTAAAGAAAACAAATTCTTGGGCTAGGGGTATAGTTCAGTGTTAAAAGACTCACATAGCATGTAAAAGGCCTTAGTTCCATTTCCAACACTCCAGAAAAGAAGAGTAGAATAACTTTCCTTTTTTCCAATTTAAGACAGTCTAATGTAGACCAAGCTGGCCTCCAAATCTCTATGTAGTAGAGGATAACATTGAACTCCTGATACTCCCGATTCTACCTTGCAACTGGCGAACAATACATTTGGAGCAAACTGAAAAGGTATATTTCTTCCTAGAGTAGTGTTTTTTACGTTCTACAATCCCTTGTGAGTGGGAAATGACTTAGGTGCTACCCACAAGCTAACTGCACAGTATTGCTGTAGTAGATTTCTGAATGCAAGATAGCTGAAACCCCACATGCCAAAAGTATATCATTACAAAGTTCCATGTTTGCGTATGGAGACTAAAACAGGAAGCAATAATTTGCAAAGCCATCTAATAGAGACTGATGTAATGGCTTGGCAAGGTCACAAAGACCTGCCCTTGAATTCTGGCTCAGCACTTACTAGCTGAGTGTCCTTGAGCCAATCAATCTCTGAATGGAAGATCATCAATAATAATAATAGTTTTTCTTTAATTGATTGCTTTCTTATTAAAAAGTCGATATTGAAATCCTCTAGTTAGCATATAAAAATCTCTTGTTATCTGTTCCTAGGGTCCCCATCACTTATATTTCCCATTTATTTACAATACCATATCACTTTATATATTAGTACCTCATTCTAATATAACATCTACTGCTTTTTATGGTGAAGTTTTATGAGTAATGATAATAATGAATTCATTAAAATGTAAAACAAGCCAGGATATGGTGCTGCATGCCTTTAATCCCAGTAATCAGGAGGCAGACACAGGCAAATCTCAATGAGTTCGAGGCCAGCCAGAAGATCTTTTGAAGATTTTTAAAAAGAACATGTAAAATGTGCTTATATTGAGTTCTTAATAATACTTAATGTATACACCACTAAAATATATAACTTCTTATTCTGAGATTCATCAAGCTCTTCCACTGAGCTTAGTACCATCGGAATCCTGCCAGAACAACAAAGTGGTAGTTTTGATCTGGACTACAGCACAGTGGTAGAGAGCACATTTAGCATATATGTGGCCCTGTATTCCAATCCTAGGACAACAGCCTGCCCTTATGCTTACTCAAGGAGTAAGTGTCAGTTGAGATTTCCACATAGCACAGTATAGCTCAAGCTCCATATTACTTCTTTTAAAGATTTTTATTATTTTAATGACATGTAAGGATGTGTGTGTCTTTTTGTCGGGGTAGACATATGAGTTCAGGTGCCTGTAGAGGCCAGGGGAGACAGATTCGCTGGAGCTAGAGTTACAGACAGGTTTAGAGTGATCCTAGAACCAAATCTAGGTCCTCGAGAAGAGCAGCAAGTGCTCTTAAGCCCCACTCCCTCCAATTTGCAAAGCTCCATATTCTTTTGCTTTTTTCTGTTACAGAATATAGCAATTTTACTTCAGAACGTAAGACATTTTTTAGAGTTTTGCTAGTGTTTTTTTATTTAGAAGGTATCTTATTTTACATACCAATCCCCCCATTTCCTCTCTTTCCCATCCTCCCATGCCCCCACCAATCCCCCCAACTCGCCCCCCACCCACTCCCTAAAGATAGTGAGGCCTTCCATAGGGGGTATTCAAAGTCTGTCACATCATTTGGGGGAGGGCCTAGGCCTTCTTCCATGGATCTGGGCTGAAATAGTAACCCTGTATAGGGGGAAAAAAAAAAGCTCCATATTCTTAAGGTCTGAAGTTGTTGACCCCAGATAATTAGGAAAGTAGTAGATAACATGGTCTACTACTAACTAACAGGGAAGGATGGTTTGATAGAAGAATTAGCCCACACGAATAGCTCTGAGAATTTTTAGGTTACCAGTACACTGAGAGGAGAGAGATAATATCCCAGGAAGTACAGCAAAGTGTCTAAACGAAATGTCCTGGCTGCGCTGTTGTGTTAAGAAAAAGGCTAAAATGCACAAGCATGGCAGTCCACCTGTCCCAAATCTGACTCTCCTCTTACAGACTACCTCATATTTGCTCTCTTATACTCTCATTCAAAGAACTAACCAGCTTTTGCATCTCTTTTAGGCTCTTTGAAACCCTTCAGTCACTCTTCTGGTCTGTATTTGGCCTTTTAAATCTCTATGTTACCAATGTGAAGGCCAGACATGAGTTCACCGAATTTGTGGGAGCTACTATGTTTGGGACATACAACGTGATCTCCCTAGTAGTGCTGCTGAACATGCTCATTGCCATGATGAACAACTCCTACCAGCTTATCGCTGTGAGTAGCTGCTTTACAATGGGGCTTCCTTGGGTTTCTGGAGAAGTCACAGTGATGTGGAGCCCATTGCACACTCAATGAAATAGTCTTATTACCTCAATGAATATACCTTAGTCAGTTATTCAACTGACTTCTTTTCAGAACAATATTGTTTGCAGTCTTAGTCTACAGAAAGCTACTAATCTACACTGGGTTACTGGGCTTGACGACTTTCTTGCTATCTGTTGAAAATGTTGTAAATATTTGAGCCAATATTTTTGCCTCAGTAAGGAAACCTCAGGGGATATATGCACAGTTGGCTACTGTATTTGGCACCTCACTTATATTCTGGTTAAATCCAGTCAATCTGTTTCTCTAGGGATAACACTGCAAGCATCTTCCTCTTCAGAGTCAGATGTTTTTGATATGATGTCTTATAGTATCCAAAGCTGGCATTAAATTCACTGTGTAGCTGAGAGTGACCCTGAATTCCTGATCCTCCTGTCTCCACATCTCAGGTCCTGGAAATGCACTATAATGTTCAGTTTGTCAGAGGGCCTATTTTTTGCTAAAGCAGAGATGAGAACTATACTCTATCATCAGATCTTCTTAGACTAAGCTCATTTTTCTTTCTTTTTTTTTTTTTTTTTTAGTTTATTGTTTTTAAGGCAGGCATCATTGTATAGACCAGGCTGGCCTCAAATTCCCAATCCTCTTGCCTCAGTCTCTGGAGTGCTGGGGTTATGAGCATGCACCGTGACACCTTGAATCTAGCAATGCAGATTTTTTTTGTTCACTATTTCAATCATCACTGCCTGTTAGCCTAGACTAGAAATGATGAAGGTAGAGGATACAGGATTAGTTATGGACTCTGCCTCTCTCTCCTCTCCTCTTCTCTTCTCTTCTCTTCTCTCTCTCTCTCTCTCTCTCTCTCTCTCTCTCTCTCTCTCTCTTTGCCAAAGTAAATATCCAGTTTTGAATTATAGTCTCATAACCTGCTTATCATTTCTAGGAAGAGTATTAGCAACTGAGTCTGGTTAGCTGAGGATAACTTCTGTTGAATGACTCTAGATTTGGACAATTAGTTGCTAGGTTGCCCTCTATGTATGAATCAGACTTTGCTATCATGCAAAAGGCAAACAATGATAAAAGCTAAGTCTTCTCTCTCTCCTGTATGCTATTTATCTGGTATAGTTTGTCATGAGGTGTCATTTAGCCCACCTGAGCTTAAATTACTGTCTACATATGCATATATGTATATATGTATATGATTATTTGTGCTTAGACAGAGACTGTCCACATTTTTCTAATATTGCAGGTAATAATGAACATCTGTTATTCATTTCTGCTATGGACAGAACCAAACAGTAATGAATATATGTTACAGTAAGAGATCTTTGAATTATATATTTTATAGTACTTCTTAACCAGCTCTATGAGCCTGTGTGTCTACAGATAAGAATAGCACAGCAAGGTCCTTCCTAGCTCTGGAACTCTGTTCCATTGTGTTGAAATAGAATGATACAATATAGCTCAGCTTCATTTCTTGTCTCTTATTGTCTGTCTGTCTTTGTGTCTATCTGTCTTTCTCCCTCCCTCCATCCTCCCTCCCTCTTTCCATCCCTCCCTCTCTCTTCCTCTCCTCTTCTCCCTACTTCCCTTTCTCTTCCAACCCCGTGTTCATTTAAATCCAACTAAACAAAGAACTTTGAGATGATTTACACTCACACCTAGTCTGTTCTCTACACGTGGCAAGACACACATGGAATCTAAAATGTTTCTTTTGTATGTGTCTGCTAAGACATTTGTGGTTTTCTCACTAAGTATCTAGCAGTTGATTATTCCTAGTGACAGAAAAAAAGAGGTAAAATTTTCTTGTCATCTAATATAGGGTTTCAGTGCACCCCATTGAGCTGGGTGACATTTTCTAGCAAGAATGAGAATCAACAGCGCTAACATTTTTGTCACCACCTGCTGGTAGTAGGTTTGGTTTTAACACTACCTAATCCTGCACCTGAAGATAATACCTTCATTCCTGATACTAAGGGCCTAAGTAGGTGGCCTGAATGGGGTGGGGCCTACACCACCTCACAGGCATCTAGAGGCAGCAAATCAGTCTGAATCTTCCCACTGCTCTGGAAGTTACTGGTTGTCTATTTACACCATTTGGAAATGGATCCAAAGGAATGTTAACATTGGGCAAACTGTGCAAATACCCAAGTTTTTGTAAGTGGTAAAGAATAGAAGTAGATTTCATTCCATTTGTAATATCTCTACTTCGGCAGGGTGGTAGTGGTGTACATCTTTAATCCCAGCACTCAGGAGACAGAGGCAGAAGGATCTCTGTGAGTTCCAAGCCAATCTGGTCTACAGAGCAAGTTCCAGGACAGCAAGAGTTACATAGAAGCCCTGTCTCAAAGCAAACAAACAAACAAATCTCTGCTTCATAAGTGTCCCTTTACAAGGCCTCTGTTATAAGGGGAAAGACTTCAGAAAGATAAACCACTGGAGACACACATCTTTCTCATTCAAAGGGTATCAAAGGCTGCCTCAGCCTGGGTAGGAATTTGGTTGTCAGTAAATGCCACTGGGAAATTATCCAGTGTTTATACTAGTTCAAAGTTTCAGAGTAGCAGCTAAGAGCTATCCCAGAAAATTTTGAGCTCTTTATCAGTGCTTCATGAAGGATTAAGAGATGCTGGTAAGGTGGTCTGCTTTAATAGCCAGTTGAATCTAAACAAGAAAAAAATGTACAAATGAGAAAACATACATAGTTATTATAAAATGCTAGCATTCAGAGTCAGTTATTGCCATGAGGTCCATGTATTTAATTCCTTAATATTTTGTCCCAGTTCTTAAACAAATGTCATTTGAGCTGTTAGTCAACTATGACAGTTTAAATGTATCAATCCTGTATAGATCAGGTAAGCAATGAGTGGTTCCATGAGGACAATGTGTGAGCCTGAGGAAGAGTCATAAATGGCACCAACAAGAAAAAGCTATTAGAAGTACAGAAAATGTCACCATCATTATGATTTTGCAAAGGCTCAGATCTGGGCAGCAGTTCCCAAGTCAAAGATACCAGTCGTCTCCACATAAAATAACAACTATCAGTGGACATTCTAGAGATTTTTTAATGGCTATATTTGTATTTCAAAAGAGTTCTGGGCTGAGATTCAGAAAGAGTTGCCCCTTGTTGAAAACTAGAACTTCCTGAAGATTGGTCTCAGGGTGTTCTCTTTATAGTTAGTTACAAATTATACTTGTGGATCATTCAAGTGTCCGTGACCCAGAAGTCATATAAAGAAATGATAGTATTTTGATTTCTGCCTTATTCTTTCAGTCATTGTTCATGATATAGTCATTGCGCCGGTCTGGAATTTAATTAGGATAGTGTAAATGCTAAAATCCATACCTAGACCTATCACACTGTCACATCGCTCCTGACTTGAGAGCCTGTGCTCTGCAAGAACTATAGTGTAGGGAATGGAGAAATGACTCACTGGTTAAGAGCACTGGTTGCTCTTGTAAAGGATCTTGTTACAGTAACTAACAACTGTCTAAAACTCCAGTTCCAGAAGATCCAATGCCCTCTTCTGACTACTGTAAGCACCAGGCACATGTGTGATACACATACGTGTATATATAGACAAAACATTCACACAGGTAAATAAATTCAAAATGTAAAAAAGAGCTACAGCACAATGTCATTCTTTTATTATGGATTTTTTATTTAAATTAAACACAATCTTATTTTACATACCAATCTCAGTTCACTCTCCCTCCCATTCTCCCATTCCCCCCACTCACTCCCCGTCCCACCCTCCATCCACTCCCCTGGTAGGGTGAGGACTTCCATGAGGGATCATCAAAGTCTGTCACATCATTTGGGGCAGGACCTAGACCCTCCCCCTGTATCTAGGCTGAGAGAGTAACCCTCCATAGGAATGGGCTCCGTGTCATTCTTTACCTAGTTTTATCTAACCAATATCCTCAGCCTAACAAGTTCCAGTGGTGAAAGATTTTATTGTCATCATCAGGTTATGAAGGACCTACTATTTGGCCTGACTTCTTCCAGGATAAAAAAAAATCCCTTGTCTGGCTCAGCTTCCAAAGTGTTACTTAAGCCGATTTGACCTCTATCTCACTTGACTTCTATGTAAAATATAAGCTTGTCATGTGGGATGTAGTGCCTTAGTGGAACATTTGCCTAGCATGTTTGTGGCTTTGGGCAATCTCTAATACACACACACACACACACACACACATACACACTTTCATTTGCTTCTTACTCTAATCTATTTCCTGCACCAAGAAAAATACCAAACAAATACAATGTCTTTCTTTTTGTCTTGTAGATAGGTTTGACAAATTAGAAAGTAGGTCATGGCACTTTCTGTGGTGCTTCTAGAAACTGCTCTGTCTTCTGGGAGACTCACATCAAGCGATTTCCAGGCCATCAATACTCTGCTTGGCCTCGTCTTCCATCTAGGTCTTGTCAGGGAGTCCCAGGCCCTGGGCTCTGTTAACACAACCTCCTCATGTTGCCCTTCAAACTCAAGAACGAGAGAAACAAGTTGCTCTATGCTGACTTGCCTCAGGGTTTCATGTTCAGCTTCTCATCTTTTCCATCCCCTGCATAATCAGTGCTTGCATTATATCTTCAAGATTTGGAAGACTTAAGAGTGATACCTATTCATTCAGTTGTAGTCCAGCCAGTGCCATTTGACTGCACCATTACGAGGTATATTTAGAAGGTAACTGCCAATCTGACTTTGAAGTAGGGCTCAAATTTGGGAAGACAGAAAAGTGGCTGTAGAGTTGAGGTCTCCTGTCTGGCCAGGGAAATAGCTTGCACACAAGCAAAGAATAGCCCAGTATTTACTTCTTTCTGCCATTCATGCTTTGATTTCCTGGGAAACCTTTCAAACATGAATGAAGTTCTCTTCTACCCAACTGGGAATATTCTGGCACGCTGCAGAGAAACGTAGAGAAGACTCATGTATCTAGGAGCTACGGCAAAGCTCTAGATCCTATCTGTACAACAATAATAAAGGGAGATGAGCTTGCTTTGCCAGGCTCCTTACATCTTAATTCTGGGCCCTATTACTACTATCTTCCCAGATCCCTGAGCTAACTGCCTAACATGGACAAGTAACATTTTCCATCCTTAACCAACACTACGAGGTTAGAGTTTTTCTAAGATGTTGAAATTCAGTAGTTACCATATAATGAATAAGAATAACTGGCATGTGGGCATGCCTTTATCAATTGCCAGGCACTGTTATCACTATAACTATTATTATGACTACCATTCGCCCATGGGCCACATATTACATAAACACATTCAGTGCATGTTATCTCACTAAACCGTCGCACTCACTTTATGAGGTATTATTATTTATTTCATTTTGTAAATGAATGAACTGAGGCAAAGAGACTAAGGTGACTTGTCTAAGAAGGCACACTGTTTCTGTTCTAATTAGCATGCTTAAGTTATACAAATTAGTGGGTTTCAGGTGACATTTCATTGCATGCATGAAGTATACACTATATAATCCAGCCTCTTTCTATCTAAACTACCCTCCTTCCAACTCTAGCAATCATTATTCTGCATTGAGGCCAACCTTCCTTTAACAGCACACACTTTTGAAAGGGAATATGTTCTACTTGTATTTCTGAATATGGCTTATTTCACCTAACATAATGTCCCCCATTTCCATCACTTTGCTGCAAAAAAAAATGGTTTTCATTTTCTTGATGGCAGAATAATACTCCATTGTGCATACTCACCACATTTTCTTTAGCCATTCATGTGTTGATAGGAACCTAGGTTAATTCTGTATTTTAGCTATTATGATAATGCCACAATGAACATCTGGATGCACATATCCCTTTGGTATGCAGATTTCATTTCTTTTGTACATATGTCCAGAAGTGAGACAGCTGGATATTATGAATTCTACTTTTCTTTTGTTGAGGAGCTCCATATTGTTCTCCATAATGGCTATGCTAATTTTCATTGCTATCAACACTGCCTGGGAATTCTTTTTTTTTTTTTTCTTCTCCACACCATCATTTGTTATTTCTTGTCTTTAGTTTCCATTTTGATGATAGCCAAGGACAAATTCTCAGTAAGGTCTCCCGAACCAAAGTAACAATAATCATCATACCTCTTCCCTTTGGCCTCCATCCTAATTCAAAGATCCTGATACACACAGGATCCTTGACTTCTATCTAACCTCACCCGTCCTTCCCCTTGGCTAACTGACTCATTGTCTCTAAGCTGCTAACCAAAAGGATCTTACAGGGAGACTTACCTCGTTTCTGCAAACAGTGTCCTCTTTACTAAGCCTATATGCTCATTACCACACCCACACCCCTGGCTTTCTTTTCTCCTTCAAGGTGTCTACCAGATGTCAAGCTAATACTTTCCCCTGCACCCAGCTATGATGGCTCAACATCTTTACTTTTTAAGACTCATTTATCCTGTTGATGTTATGTGTGTGCGTTTTGCCTGCAAGTATGTGCATGCCTGGTACCCTCGGGGGCTAGAAAAGGAGTTACTGGAGATACAGACAGTTGTTAACTGCTAGGAATAGAACATGGAGCCTCTGGAAAGACAAGAAGTGCTGCTGCTAGCGTAGTGCCTGAGGCTCTCTAGCTTGTGGCTCGCACCTTTAATCTCAGTCTTCAGGTGGCAGGAGCAGTCAGATCTTGGTGAGTTCAAGGTCACCCTGGTCAACACAGCAAATTCCCGGCCAACCAAGGCTGCCCACTGAGACCCTGTCTCCAAAAAATTAATACTCTGTTAAAAAAAATAAAAAAAAGCCTATAGCCACAGAGAACAAGCAGGCCGCCAAATTCATGACAAGGACTCATGATCTCGCACACCCTGCCTTGGAACACCTCAGTCCTCTGCGTGTTTCTTTCCCAAACAGATCTTGCATGCTTAAAATTTCTCTTGAACTGTCTGCCCTGCTGCCCAGAGACTGGGAGTTGCAACACTCTCAACAAAGGACATACAGTTAGCAGCAGCTGCACAGCTCAGGGTGCCATTCTCTGCCTGGACCTGGCTTAGCTCTCCCCCTGGTGGTCTAACTTAGGAACAACATTTTCCTCGTCTTACTGCTCCCTGGCCTCAGATTTTGTCTGCCAGCAGTTGAAGGGTAGGTATCTCCTGGGGACCAAAACAATTTCCCTTGAAATTCTCACAGCACATGGTAGCAGGATTCCGTTGAACTCCAAACTCTATTTCCAATGTAGTTATAGCCTGTGATGCTTGCTGCTGCTGCGTGCTAAGGGTTTTAGTGACTGAAAGAGAAACAAGGAAGAATGGGAAGAATACACACAAACACATGTCATTTTCTTCCCTGCTGTTAAAAGGCAACCTAACAGGGTAGATACCTAAGCACCTTCTCTGTTGCCTGTCCTGGGTGTTCATCAGAATCACAAATAGTTCCCATAAAGATTCCATCTTGGGACCATCAAACAGAAAGAGGACTGACTATGCCTGTTACCAGTTAGCCCCAACACCTCCCCTTAAGGGCCCGAGGAAACATGGAGAGAGACAACACCAACAAGAAAAAAGGGATTGAAGATACAGGAAATATTATCAGTCAAAGATGCCAGCAGCCTCTATGTAAACTAACAACTACTAGTAGGAATTTCAAATGAATCCAGGGTGAGATTCAGAAAGAATAGAGAAATTGATCTCAGGATCTTCTCTTCATAAGTTACAAACTACATGTGTAGACAATTCAAGTGCCCATGGCCCAGAGGTCATTGCCAAGGAGTGTGACTTCCCAGATTCTCCCCTATTCTCACAGTCCTTGTTTTAGATGCCACAAATCGTTTGACTAGAACAGCAAATGATACAAATACTCTTTTATTTCTGATTGGCTGATTGACCTGAGTTTTTCATTTATTTATTTACTGACTTACTTATTTATTTTGTCTGCTTGCTTTTTGGTTCAATTTTTGAGACACGGACTCACCATGTTGCTCCTACAGACTGGCCTTGGCTCCTGCCTATGCCTCCCATGTACTCAGCTTACGGGTGTGTGGCCACAAATCCAGCTTCTATTTGGAATTTAAAACAGAACTGAGGATGTGACTCAGCAGTTCTAGGAGTCTCGCTACTTCTGCAGAAGATCCAAAATGGGTTCCCAGCAACCATCTCAAACAGCTCACAAATGCCTGAGTCCCAGCTCCAGGGTACAGGATGCCCTCTTCCGGCCTCTGTGGATAGACACACACACACACACACACACACACACACACACACACACACACACACACACACACACACACAAACACAGATTTAGAGTTGATATGAAGGGAGCATTCCCAGCACTTGAGAAGCAGAGGCAGATGGATCTCTGAGTTTGAGGCCAGCCTGCTCTACAGAGTGAGTTCCAGGACAGACAAAGCTACAGAGAAACTTCATCTTGAACGCCCCCCTCAAAAAAAAAACCCCGAAAACAAACAACACCAAAAAAAAAAAAAAAAAAAAAAAAAAAAAAACCTTTCTCTTCCTGTGATCACCAGAGCCCAGAGCCCAGTGGCATAGCCGGTAAAATAGGCAGGAAGTGTTGACAACATAGAAGCCAAAATACCCAGAGGAGCATCAGGGATGATGTCTTATTTACATGAGATACAGCAGATTTACATTACCTCAGTTTTTATGGTAAATCTGCTGGGCTTCTTTATTGTTTTTATTTATTCTTCTCTCATACAATACATCCCAAGCACAGCTTCCCCTCCCTCCATTCCTCCCAGTCTCGCCCCTCATCTACTCTCTCCCTCAGATCCACTCCACCCCTGTTACTCCCAGAAAAGAACAGCCCTCCCAGGGACATCAACTGAGCATAGCCCAAGATAAATGTGCTGTTTTAAAGAGCAGACTAGGGATAATGCCAGGGGGAAATAAGCAAAGAATAACTAACACCCCTCTCTCCCTCTCCCCTACACCCGCAGCCTTCTCATTTCCTTTGTCTTTGTTTTCATCACAAAATTCTGTGGTCCTTTGCTCTCGTCCCACTCTTACCTGGATAACAAAGACTTGATGAGAAACACAGTTCTCTCAAGAGTCTCCCCTAATAATTGTGGCACATCAGAAATCTCGAAGAGAGGAAGAAAAGAAAGCATTGTAGGTTTCCTCCACTCATTAAGGGATGAACAGTTATTAAAGAATATCTGAATTCATGCCTTTTAAACACTCTCAACTCACTCCATCCAATGTCCAGGACCTGGATCCAAACCTGGTGGATCTTCTAGGAGATAATGCCATGGAGTTTTGCTCATACCTCCTTCATGCATTTTATACAGGCAAACTAATTGATGCAGATATTTTAAAGCAGAGAGTCTCCATTCTAATGGAAACACATGTTCTAGAATATTGTAGCCCCTCGTTTTCAAATGTGTTTGAGGACTGGAGAGATGGCTTAGTAGTTAAGGACGCTGACTGCTCTTCCAGAGAACCTGGGTTCAATTCCCAGTACCCATGTGGCAGATTACAACCATCTGTAACTCTAGTCTTAGGGGAGCTAACATCCTTGTCTGGTCTCCACAGGCATCAGGCATTCACATAGTTGTACAGACATACACCCAAATACACAGGAAAATAAATTTAAAAGAAATTAACTGTATCTGAAACACGAGTAAAGGAATATGACTTTTTAGTGCATAGAGAAGCAGAATATTTTGAAGCATGGAACATTTTTGACAAAGCTGATCAAAATTTATCTCATAATCCTCTTGCCAGAGGTTAGTGAATGCATTAATTAGTTGTCATATTTTTTGACAAAATACCTGTTTTCTATAGCTGCGAAGAGACAGTGTGACCACGGCAACTCTTAACAAAGGAAAACATTGGGGCTGGCTTATAGTTCAGCGGTTGAGTCCATTATCACCATGGCAGAGCATGGCAGTATTTAGGCAGACATGGTGCTGGAGAAGTAGCTGAGAGAAATGTGATTGAAGGAGACGTCAAAGCCCGTCTCCACGGTGACATGCTTCCTCCAACAAGGCCACACCTCCTAATAGTGCCACTCCCTTTGGGGGCCATTTTCTTTCAAACCACCATACCTTATAAAAGTAACTTAAGGTATTTATTTGGGATCCGTCATGGAGACAGGGACTTAAGGTAGCTGGGTCACATTGTACCTGCAGTTGGTAAGCAGAGAACGATGAGTGCTGCTACTCAGCTCACTTTGACCTTTTAGTTAGTCTAGAACCCCAGCCCAAGGAGTGGTGCTTCCCATATTAAGTTTGGTTTTCTTGTCTTAATTGACCTAATCTAGAAATTCCTTTACAGACATACACAGAGGCTTATGTCCTTGGTGACTCTATGTCCTATCAAATTGACAATATTAACCATTGTAGTGACCTTGCCTGTAAAAAGCTTGTTAGTAAATAGTCACAGCTACTCAATTCTTTTGTCATAACATAAAAGTAGCCAAAGGCAATGCTTAAACTGATGGGTTTGGCTGTATGCCAGTAGTTCTTCTTTTTTTAATTTATAGACACTGAAACTTCTGTAAATCTCAAGTGGCAAAATATTATTCCTTTGATTATTTTTGATTACATTAAAATGTAAGACACACATTCTTATGTTGTGGTACATAAAAAACCAAGTAGCCAGTTTTCCAACTACTCAGCTGATTTCAAAATACATGTCTTTTCAATCTTCATAGACCAAAGAAAGCTCCATGACTATAGGTTGTGGCTTATGTTTTTTTCATAGTCCATTGCTACCTAGGAAAAATAGGACATACAGTATGTCCTAAGTAAATACCTTTTTGAATTGATAGAAGAAAAGCTTTGAGCAATCTCTCATTTATAATTTTCCAGCCATGTTTAGAAACTAGATAAGTGGATTTATATTCAAGTGTTTCATGCTTGGAAATCAATGAATTCCCACAGCAATGGGAGGGGAATCCTCTAACTAGAACAAAACCTGCCTCAATTTTACATTTCATGATAATAATACAGTCCCTGGTTTTAATCCCTGGCAACAATAATACACAAATCATATATACGTAATTAATACAGGGATGTACACTTTGGGAGGCACACTTGCATACGTCTTCGGCAATGTTATCTTCCTCTTACAAATAAACAAACTTCTTCTAAATGTTGAGACATGCCTGAACCCATGTGGCAAATTTGTTCCTCTCTTCCTTCTTCACAGAATTGTACATGAGAGCCAATGAAGTACCAGTCATTGTCTTTGGTGATGTAGCCACTGGCAAGTTCCCTGTGCTCCATTGGATAACTTCACACCCATTTGCTCACAAAGCAAAAGAAAAATCAAAACTAAAAGACACGAAAGTGGGATGAGAACTTAGTGGGAGGTGAGAAAAGGACAAGACAGGGTGGAGAGATGAGTGTGACCAGATCATATTACACACACACACACACACACACACACACACACACACACACACACTTCAAAGAATGGAATAATTTTTTTAAAAATCTCCTTTCTGGACATAATGGCACCAACTGTAACCCCAGCACTAGGGAGGTGAAATGAAGAGGAGGGTGAGTTCAAGGCCATCCTGAGTTATGTATCAATACAGGCTATCTCAAAACAACTCAATGACCATAGCTGGGGAATGGGCTCACCAATAGTTTCATGGGATCTAGGCAAAGACACAGTGACCAATTAGTAGACCACTACACCCATTGCTACAATCACTCATGTAGCTTGAAAGGATAAAATGGGTTATCAGAGGGCATCAGTACTAGGCGGCAAAGGATGTTCTGGGCAATGAGTGACCAATAAGTTAGAGCTGGAACATTATCTGCCCCTGATGTTTTGAAGCTGGGTACAGGCACTTCATCTGAGGTCAATAAACCATACAAGCTAATACCCAGCAGCCTTCAAAATGAACAGTTCATTCTAACCACCCAGAAACCTCAGACAGGACAGACTGGCTGAGTGTTGAGGAACAGAAAATCAACCCCTTCCTAGATCACCATGCACATGTGGTAAGTTAAGGGAGGGAGTCTGGACTTGAAAGACACTAAACACCATATTTTTGAAAATTTTAGTATTTTTTTTTAATGAATTAAAACAAAAATGGAAATCCAGCATGGGGCCACCATGCTAGTAATCTCACCACTTGAGAGACTTCAGACGGGAAGGTTTCTGTGAATTTGAAACCAGCCTGGCCTACAGGTTATGTTCCAGGCCAGCCTGGGTTACAAAGACTCATTTCAGAAATAAAGAAATGAAAAAAAAAAGGAAAGAAAGTGAAGAGGTATGGGAGGGGGTTAAAACTACACTATCTTTAAAGTATCTTCTAAATTGCATTTTCCCTACATGGTACAATGTATAACTTTTGCTAAGTTCCACAAATCTGCATTCTAACAGTTGGTCCACATAATTGTGATGAACACCAATACTTAAGACGAAAACCCTCAGCTCTACCTGGAGAAAAAGGCATTCCAAGTGAGTCTAACCTCCCTTGAGATGGCAGAGAAAATATTCTCACTCCTGTTTAGGATGTGTGTGTCACAGTAATTTTTGTTGCTTTTTCCGTCAAGGGGAAACAGAGCTTGTACTATGTTCAAATGGAGGAAACAATTGATAATTAGTGATAATTAGTCTGATGAGTTGTCCCTAGGGCCAAAGATTCCCAGGGACAGCCTTTCTCTTTAAGGGTTATTATTAGCTCTGCTCCCTGAGTTTGTGCTGCCCCCCCTTCATTATGTTAGAAATTTTTCCAATTTGCTAGCAAGATGGCTGCTGTCAGGAGATCGAAGAAGTTCTTAAGACTGTCAACAACTTGTAAAGAAATTGGCCCCATAGTTTTGATTGTGAGGAAAATAACTTTGAGCTTGCATTTATTGAGAAGTGAGAAATTGAACAGATTGCATGAAGTTCCATGTACTTACACGCTGAGTGACTCAGCAACATCAGAGGGTATGTTCTATAGTCAGAGAATGTTGCAAAAGGAGCTGAAGCAAATACAAACTCTGGCCTGCTCGGCAGGTGATCATGATCACACACATGGATTAGAACACACCATTAAACTTAAGTGCCAAGGAGTCTACATTGATGGGAACACAAAAGTCCTAAAAGTTTTGCTAAGTTGGAAAGGGATGGACCATTATTTGTGGTGGTGTGGCTGATTTTTGAAAATGTTCCAAAGTTAAAGTTGATTCTGAACGAGTAAGGCAGAGAGGAGTGGGCATGACCAGCAGACACTTGATGTAAGCAAGATGAGACTCAATACACAATTAGTCTGCCATAGGTGAAAGACAAATCCTGTACTGATCAAAGAAAAAACTCTTGAGCATCATATATTTAGGGAAATTTAAGTAAATGTGTCAACAAAAGCTACACGTATAATCCTGCAATTTGATTTATACCAAGGTTGGAAATGAAATCAGCAACTATTCACAAGATTGTATTGTTCACATTGTTCACAAAATCAGTATGTAACTACTCGCCTTTCAAATTAACCAGTGGCTCATACCATATGGTCTATTATTTGCTGGTGTGCCTGGCACATGCTACTTGCTCAATACAGGAACTGAAAACTGCCAAGGTGGACAAGTGTGAATTGGATTATAATAAATGAATGAGGAAAAAATAATAGTGCAAGGATTATTTGCAATAACATCTTTGTTACTTCCCAACTTCTTTGGTAGTTCCCAATGTGAGGCTGCCAGAGCACTAAGGGAATGGAATGACAGTGATAGGAGGGGGGTTTGTGATTTTTTTTCAAAATGCTTAACCAAAATTATAAAAGGAGTACCTACAATGACAAACAACAGAAAGCCTCCTAAACTCACGAGAAGCTGAATGTGGCTTACAATTTAGCCCCTTGCAGATTTGCATGTTTTTCCAAAGGCAAATATATTTCTCCCCAGACCTGTAGCAAATTACTTTTTTACATTTTCTATTTAATTTTGAGATTATATTATAGTTGCATCATTTATCTCTTCCTTTTCTCCCTCCAAACTTCCCATGTAATCCTCCTTGCTCTTTTTTTTTTTTTTCAAATTCATGGCCTCTTTTTTTCATTAAGCAAATTATTTTTTAAAGGGCATAGCTGCTTATATTTCCAAACATGTACACAAAACCAGAAGGCTGAGAGTACTGGATCAGGAGTTTCAGGAATTTGGGGCTAGCCTAAGGTACAAACACTCTGCCTCAAAACTAAACACACACACACACACACACACACACACATAAAAATAAAACACATACACCCCTCCCAAAAAAGCTGAACTAACATAGGAATTACAAAAACAAACAAATAGTAAACCAGATGATTTCCAGATATCAGAATGTCTAGCCAAAGCATATCAAAAAGCAACTGGATATGCACAGGAATCACAGCATCATTCTTTCTTGTGCTCACATGTGTGTGGTGTAAATACACACACACACACACACACACACACACACATATATATATATGTATATATATATATATATAATTGCACTCACGAACATGTGTGCATGCACAGTCTATTTATTAAAGTTCTCTCAGTTCAAGATCTCACGAAGGGCATTTATTTGTGTGTTGTTTTGGTTTGCTTTTCACTTTTTATTTGTTTAGAAAGACTCAGGCTTTATAACAGCATTTTCAACAAAATTTGGTTTTGCCTCTCTTCCTCCTTGTCCTCCCATCTCCCATGCAGCACTGAGCACCCCCACTCCAGTAGCTCTCCTTCTCCTTTTACGTCACCTGTGACCTCTCAGCATTACTAACCGCTTTTGTCCTGCCTTCATGAACTCCTATGGAGTTTTACAGCCACTTATTTATGTATTCAAAACCTTGTAAGTTAGGATCCACATATGAGAGAACAGGAGGGTTTTCTTTGTGGTAACTTTCTGAGACTTGGTCACCTCAGTTTTAAGATTATACCCTCCAAGATTCATTAGATTCTCTGAAAATTTAATAATTTCAGGGTTTTTTTTTTTTTTTACAACTGAAGGGCTCTCAGACAGTCATCTCACTGATGAATCTGAAGAAACAAAATCGCATATCTCTTAAATTTGGGGTTGATATCTAAGCTTTATATAATAAGTTTAAACAGCAGTATTAGATATAAATTATGGAATATGGTAAGCCCACACTTAAAACTCTTCAATTCCTCATTTAAGTATTTCTAATGGAATCAGAATGCCTTAGTTATTTGTTATGCTTAACCAGCTACATGTTTAAAAATAAATGGTTTAAATCCTTCTGAAGGGCAAAAAGTTTCCATGACCCTTCTCCTTGAATTCTTATTTTCATTACACATAACCACAACATTTATTACATTTAGAGGCTCTTATTTTTGATTATCTTGTCATTTGTTATGACAAACTATGAACTAAAATTTAAGTTTTACTCCCTGTAATCATAAGGTAATGTTCAACTTATTCTTCTGTATTTAGCTATCATTTAAGTAATGTGAAGCTGTTCAAAGAAACACAAGTATCGTACAAATGTTGATAGTCACTAGACATAAAATTATAATTTTATTGAAAATGTATTTCTTAAGATATAAATGGGGCTTTTATTCCAACTAGTTATTATATTCATTATGAATACTGAGTAATATTCAGGAAGAAAAGTCATCATCAATTATATTTTCATTTTAATAAAAGTAAATGGTAAGAAATAATATTATATCTGTAAGATGCTATTGTCAATTCATTCAGAACTTTTAAGTCAAATTGTCATATAATACATTTTTCATAAAATAAAATTTTTAACAGTCTGTCATCTGGCAACTAGACTGGGTTGGCATCAAACATTAACGAGGGTGAAGTATCAGAAACTATGCATATATTTATTACTAGAGCTCTGTAATAGTGCTTGAGATCAGGGATGTTAATACCTCTGGAAGTTCTTTTATTGTACAGGATTATTTTAGCTATTCTGGGTTTTTTCATTTTTCCATACAAAGTTGAGCATTGTTCTTTTAAGGCCTATAAAAATTGTGTGGGAATTTTGATGGGGATTCCATTGAATCTGTAGATTGCTTTTCATAGGATGGACATTTTTATTGTTAATCTTACCTATCCATGAGCGTGGGAGCTCTTTCCATCTTCTGATTGGGAGGAATGGAGGGAGGGGATACTGTGGTTGGAATGTACCACGTGAGAAAAGAATAAATAAGGATTTAGAAACCATCTGACCTAGAAACAATTTGTTGAGGCTAAACAAAATGACTCAGTGGGTAAGGATTTTGCCATACAGGCATGAGAACCTGGGTTTAATATCCAACACCTGAATGAAAGTCTCAATGGTGTGTACTAGAAATGGGGAGACCAAAACAGGAGGATCTCCGGGGCTTGCTATCCAGCCAACATAGCCAAATCAGACAGTTCTAGGGCCCAGAAAGACTTTGATCTCAAAAAATAAGGTGATCGAGGAGGACACCAAACATCAACCTCTACTCTCCACATGCATATACAGATGTCCACACGTAACATATACACACACACATACAGAGAGAGAGAGAGACTGAGACAGAGAGACAGAGAGAAACAGAAAACAAAATAAAAGGATTTGTTATCTAGTATCAGTCATTTGGTTTCTCGCTATATGGAAATGATGTTGTGGTGGGTAGTGTCAGAGATGAACCTCTTGACTACCACTTCCTCACACAATTTTCCTTCCCAGCACGGGCTGGACCTAAGGATCCACTTTTGAGATGTACAGTATGGTGACTACAAGTAATAATACTAGATTGGATGTTTAAAGTCACTGAGAGTACATCTTCAATATTCTCTCTTAGATGTATGAAGTGAGAGGTATATTAATTCAATTAATTAACTCATTTAACAGTGCATATGTATATCAAATATGCTGCACACTATAGAAAGATGCAATATTTAATTGGCAATATACACTTCAACATCTGGGTATAACTGAGAAAAAAGAATTTGCAACATTAGGCTATGAACATACTGGCTTTTTTTCTTCTCTCACTGGTTAAAGACATTTAAATGCTATGAGCTGCCCTGGAATATATAACAGGGAACAGAGAATTGTCCAGTCAATAACCAACAAGCAACTAAGTCCCTCAGCCCAATAGACAATGAAATAGAAAACTCTGCCAACAACTATGCAAGTGAGCAAGATGAAGCCTATCAGCCATCACTTCACACCACTAAAATCAAGGTTTTTGGCTGAACTTTCCAAAGGCTCTAGCAGAAAATCCATGTCCATGTATCTTTTTCAGCCTCTAGAAACTTCTTGAATTCTTTGAATAACACCACCCTTCCACCTTGAAAGGCAAGAATAGCTAGCCGAGTCTCTCTTATCATATAAATTCCTCTCTCTCTCTCTCTCTCTCTCTCTCTCTCTCTCTCTCTCTCTCTCTCTCGTGTGTGTGTGTGTGTGTGTGTGTGTGTGTGTGTGTGTGTCTTCTTTCACTAAAAAGCAACCTTGTGATTATACTTGGTCCACCTAGATAATCTAGGGGGGAAAAAAATCTCTTCAAGTGTCATCTAAGTAGTAGCCTTAATTTCAAGGTATCTTTAATTTTCCCTTTTCTTGTGCTAAAGCATATTCACAGTTTCCAAAGATTAGATTGGGGCATCTTAAATGCTCTCATCACAATTGTTGACTATATGAAGTGATGGATGTGGTAACTATTTTAAATAAATCATTTCACAATGCATACATACATCAAAACATTATGCTGTACTCCAGGAAAATATAGAACTTCTATTTGTTAGACTTTTGAAAGCTGATTTGAAGCTGGGTGTGGAGATGCTTGTCTTTAATCCTAACACCAGAAGGGAGAGTCAGGAATACCTCTATGAGTTCAAGGATAGCATAGTTGACATAGAGAGTTCCAGAGCAGCTAGGGCTATTGAGTGCAGTCATTTTGTTGTTGTTGTTGTTTTGTTTGTTCGTTTTACTCTTTACTCTGAAGGGTGCCTGCCACTCAGCTCACAAATAATCACACAGAGACATTCTTTTTTATGAATGTCTGGCCTTAGTTTGGCTTGTTTTCAGTCAGCTTCTACCTTTTACCTTTGGGCCTTTGTCTTTCTGTATTCCATATACCTTTCTTTACTTCTTCCTCTGTGGCTTGCTGTGTGGCTGGCTGGCCTTTGGTGGCCTCCTCTCCTTCTCCTTCTCTCACTCCTCATCTTCTCTTCCCAGATCTCTCCTCCTATTTACTCTCTCTGCCTGCCAGTCCCACCAATCCTTTCTCCTGCCTAGCTATTGGCTGTTCAGCTCTTTACTAGACTATCAGATGTTTTAGACAGGCAAGGTAACACAGTTTTAGAGGGTTAAACAATTGCAACATAAAAGAATAAAGCACATCTTTGCATCTTTAAACAAATGTTTCATAGCATAAACAAATGTAACAAATTTTAACTAATAGTACACCACAAGTGAGCCCTCATCTCAAAAAAAAAAAAAAAAAGGTTGAGTTTAAAGAAGTCATCATTCCATATACCAGACAAATCGTGTTTTTTGTCTTGTTTTGTTTTGGTGGGAATGCTAGAATGCCAGGCCTTAAGAAGTTGAGTATGTATGTTACTGAGCTATACCCCAAGCCCCACAATAGCAAGTCTTTATCTAAAATTATTTTAAGATGAAAGTTAATGGATATGAATCATCAATTACAAACTATCATGGCCCTTGAAATAAATAACGATTTACATAATGCTCAAATGGAAAGGCCTTAAATTATTTTTTGAATATTCCATAGTTGCAAATATCATGACATTTTGCTGGAAAATGCTGTGGCACATATTCTATTGCCATAACACAGCTGAGATGTTTAACCCTGGTAATTACTAACTTAGAGTTCCTCTTTGTCAGAGTTCTCTTTCTATCTCAAGCATGCCCTTTACAGATAAATAGGAATCACTCATTGCATTTGACCGTCATAATGTTTTAAACTCAAAGTCACGCTGCCTTTTTGCCGTTAATAGCACGGATCATCCATCCCCCAGCCTTGAAAGCAAGCAGTCCATGGTATATGTAAAACAACATCCTGGAAGCCACTGGATGGGGTGGAATAGGTTTGAGATTCCTGCCCACACTCTTCAGCTAGTCCATTTGACCTGTCCATCAGCTCCTTGGAAAATATCTATGTACAGAGATTTTGTTTTTTACATTCATTATTTAATGGAGAGAGAGAGAGGTGTCTATGTGTGTATGCACACACATGTGCAAGAGCACATGCACACATTCTACAACATTCATGTGACTGTCACCTTGAAGCTGGTTGTAAAATGCAATAGTGGGAATTTGGTTTGGGGAAAAATGACATACATATAAATACCTTGCTGCCCTAAAGAACTAAGAGAAGAAACTTCATTTGGAGATGGAAAAAAAAAAAACCTTTTTTTTTTTCTTTGTTTGCTCATGGCTTTAGATGGTGAATAAAAAAAAAATATACAGTTCTCTCATGACCCTCCCAAAAATTCAAACTAAAAAACTTCCTTAACTCCATCTCCACCTCTTCAAAATAATCATGATTTATAGTTTAGTGTTATGTACCAGCCTAGAGCATGTAAATATATAATTTTTCCAGTTGAATTAAGTGATATCTTTGTACACAATACGTGTTTTTTTTATACTCAGGGTCTTTAACAGATGCACATATTCATATATAATCTATACATAATGTGTGACCTTTATTTTAGTTAAATTGTATGCCATTTTGTTATTGGGGCATCATTTATTTAAATAGCTTTATACTATTGGATATTTAGGTTGTTTACAGTCATCTGTCATGACTATACTATAGTGAAGAGCTCTATGTATAATCTTCCTGCAATCCCCTCCATTTCTGTCTCCCTTTACTCTCCCCCCCTGGACCCACGGTTTCATACATGCTAATCAAGTGCTAACACCAAGTCACACTCCTACCACCTTTTCTTGTATTTTCAGGTAGGCTCTTACTATCTAGCTCAGGACAGTCTCAAAGTCATGATCCTCCTGCCTCAACTTCCTGAGTAACTGGGTTTAGAGGCATGCACCACCAAACCCAGTAAGACTTATGTCTCAAAAATGGATTGCTGTATTGAAGTAATTTGCACTTGTAGGGTATATGTTGAATTTATATAGCTACTGCCAGGTTGCCCTCTATAGAAGCAACTACAGGGGCTAAATTGAGACACAGCTGTATTTTCCAGTTTCCTGTCTCTCCCACCTGGTACTTGTGTCTTTCATAGGATCATGCTGACATTGAGTGGAAGTTTGCAAGAACGAAGCTCTGGATGAGTTATTTTGATGAAGGTGGTACCTTGCCACCTCCTTTCAACATTATTCCCAGCCCCAAATCATTCCTTTATCTTGGCAACTGGTTCAACAACACCTTCTGTCCCAAAAGAGACCCTGATGGAAGACGAAGGAGGCACAACTTGAGAAGCTTCACAGTAAGAACCCACCCCCCAAAAAAAATCCATCTCTCTTTACACAAAACTGTTTTCCTCCTTTCCCCTTTCCTTTCTTCAGGACAGTTCCTATCTTTAATATTGTAAAAAACCGTTCCAAAGAATGCTCTTGCTATCTGTCGATCAGAAGCCACTGTATCATTCTATAATCCTAATATTTACCAGATCCTTGGGGTGGGTGAATGGGTAGGGTGCTGGCCAACTCATGTAACCTCTCTGTCCATTTTGAATTACAGGAACGCCATGCTGATAGCCTGATACAAAATCAACATTATCAGGTACTGCTTACCCATTGAGGCTAAACACAATAGTTGTTGGACAGTTCTGTGGAATAGGAAAGCAAATTCTGCTCTAGATATGTGTGGACTTAACTTAGCTAGGAGCCCTTAAAAGACTTAAGTCACTCAAGATGGAAGTAATTCATCAGGATGGAGTCAGCTGCTCTATAACCCTGTTCAAATCCTTTTAAAACTATCTCGTTTGGATGTAAGCCACTATACCTTAGAAAGCTATCTTCCTTGAGATTAAGTAGAGGATATGTAGTTGCTCAGTCAATGAACACATGAGTGCCTATTGCATACCAGACATTAAAACACACATTAGAGAAATCATTGTGGAAAAGCAAGGTATAATCTTTGTACACCTTAGAAACTTATTACCTATCAGAAATGGAAAATATTACATCATTAAAACTAATAGAATTAACTGATTAGAAGGGTAAAAGTTGCTGTGAACAAAAAGCACATACAGCAATGGGAATACATAATAAGTAGCAAATACAAAATAAGAGGAAGTTATTAGTAACTTCAGTGAAGTAAAATCTTACATCAGGGCGCAGGTCTTTCTAAATTATACACATGGCTTTAATCAAAAGAGCAGATATGTGCTTCTTATGGGACCAGGCAGAAGACAGACAAGCACACAAATATGTGAGATACTTACTAAAAGTAACCTTTGAAAATCACAGAAATAGACTATATATAACCTTCTAGATCAAAAGAAATGCGGAGTCAGGAATATATCTACTAGAGAGCTTGCCTACCATACCTGAGGCCCTGAGTATGATCTCCAAAACCATATAAACTGAATGGGATGGAGGCAAGAGGATCAGAAGTTCAAGGTTGTTAGTAATAAGTAATACTGTAGCTACTACTGCTATCCTGCTATCCTCAACTAAGGAACAACTTCATAGACCAGCTTGGGTTACATGGACTTTGTCTTAAGAAACCCAGACAGGAAAATATACTACAAGGTTTTTTGTTTATTTGGTTTTTGGTCTTTCAAGACAGGGTTTCTCTGTATTGTTTTGGAGCCTGTCCTGGAACTAGCTCTGTAGATCAGGCTGGCCTAGAACTCACAGAGATCCACCTTCCTCTGCCTCCTGAGTGATGCGATTAAAAGTGTGCACCACCAAGGCGTAGCTAACTACGAGGTTTAAAGGAAAGGAAACGTAACTGTATTTCACAAATGGATTCCCTAATCTTGTTCCACTTAGGTGTAAATAATAATGAGTACAGTATTTCAGAGGTAACTCTTCCCTCGCTACACCCACCTCCAACTCCAATAGTTTTAGAAGACAGTGAAACCGAGGCAAGATTCATCACCTCTTTTTCTGTTTCAAACACCCTAACAAAAGGGAGAGACACTCCCTGGGCATCTCAGTGACTTCTTGAAGTTCATGGGGTAGCAAAAGTAGTCGCTACGGCATTAGTAACTATTACTATAGGCTTTGGAATCAGCTTGAAGTAGAACTGAAATCTCATTTTACATGTCCTGGCAGTGTGACCCTGAAGAAAACAGTTAACAACACTAAGCCTCAGCTTCTTCATGTGTAAAACAAGAGTAATAATAAAAGTGAAGTTACAGTGTTGGGAAATTCAGTGAGGATGGTGTCTGACACATTGCAGTAAGTTACAGCCATTATCAATACCAACCTTGTAACCATGTGTGTTCCATGACCCCTGAGGCTAATAGAGGCATTCCATATAAAGGTAAAGTGTAGGTTGATTTCTTGAAAAATGTCTTTATTACAAAATTACTAGCTCATGATGGGTGGTGATGGTGTACACGTTTAATCCTGGCACTTGGGAGGCAGAGGCAGGAAGATCTCTGTGAGCTCCAGGCCAGCCTGGTCTACAAAATGAGTTAGTTCCAGGATAGACAGAGCTACACAGAGAGACACTGTCTTGAAAAACAAACAAAACAAACAAACAAGAATACTAGCTCACTAAGTGACTCTCAACTTCATGATGAGAAAAATCCCTTATTTCTCTAAAAGTACTAAAGTTTAATCCAGTCTATAGAAATGGATATTGAATAGGAAGGAGCATTCACACACACACACACACACACACACACACAGAGAGAGAGAGAGAGAGAGAGAGAGAGAGAGAGAGAGATACATGCTTACCTAATGCTTGAGTAGAAATTCTTCCTTTGGGGTAAAATTAATGGTGCTGGCACACTGTCACTAAAATTAAGAGATGCAATGGCTTATTAACCCAGTGAATTTAAGTTTTTTTGGCAGAAAATCTCTAGATACTGTGAAGATTTCCTATTGCAAAGATGAGTTTTCTGAGAAAGTTCCTTGTTTACCCAATAGTCTGAAAAGGAAACTGAATACCTCTTTGTGGTTTTTCAATTCCAGGAAGTTATCAGAAATTTAGTCAAGAGATATGTGGCTGCAATGATAAGAAACTCCAAAACAAATGAGGGACTAACAGAAGAAAACTTTAAGGTAATTTAATCATGAAGAGGGTAAAACACTCTCTCTTTCTCTCTCTCTCTCCCACTCTCTCTCCCTCCCTCTCTCCCCCTCCCCCTCTCCTTCTCCCTCTTTCTTTGAGTGTTTTCCCCTGGTAACAGAGCCTACAGTCAAGCTCTAATTTTCATTTCTTGGTATAGTTTAATCTTCATAGAGTCTGAGAATTCTTACTGGAATTCCATCCTACCTATAGTGCCGAAAAAAATCAATTACAATTCTTATTCTTGTAAAAAAAATTATTCTTTATAAAGTTTTAAAAAAAATGTTTGCGTTTATCTTTGTTTTGTGTATATGGGTGCTTTGCCTGCATGTCTGTTATCTGCAGGAGTCAGAGATTCCCCTGGGAGTGAGTTACAGGTGGTTGTGAGCCACCATGCTGGTAGTGGGAACTGAACTCAGGTCCTGTGGAAGGGCATGGTTCTCTTAACCACTAAGCCATCACTCTAGCCCCTATACCTCTAACTCTCTTTTAGGATTATTTGTCATCCAGTATATGGACAGAAAGTTTTCCTTTTCTAAAAACAATGCTGCTTGTAATTGACATAGACTCTCCCTTCCTTCCTTCCTCCTGCTCCTCCCAGCTTCACTCCCTCGCATCTCTCTCCCATATCCCCCAACTCTCAAGATGATAGCTTCTGTTTGATTTTTTCTTTCATACGTGTGTTTGCATTTATATGGTTTCAGGGCTGACCACTTTGCCTTGGACAAGCAATTAGGGGACTTATCCCTGGAAGAGGTTCATCCTCCTCCCAGCAGTCACTATTGCCTATAATTCTTTGTCTCGGGGTGGGGACCCATGGAATTTTGGGTTGAGAGGTTTTAATCAATTTAATTTAATCAATTTAATCAATGTCTGTCGCAATCAGTTTTATGACCAAAATGAACCCATCCTACATATCCTTTCCTTTGATATTATCAGTGTGAGAATAATACTTAACTTATACAGCACCAATACATGGTAAGGGGTAAGGCAGCAAACCCAAAATGCCTGGAGATCTTTAAGACCTTCTTTAAAAGATGGACAATAAAGTCTAAGATATATACTATTAAATTTCAAGCCTAAAGAAACAACAATAAAACAGAAGAACTTTCCCACTGTTGGTATCCGCCTAAAAGAATGATTCTCACACCGGGACATTTATATACTTAGGGCACATTTGGCTATCTGGAAATGTTATCATACTGGCATCTAGTGGGTACAAAGAGGGTTGCTACTAACCATCCCACAATTAACAAGATAGCTTTCCATCATAAAAAAATAAAAATAAAAATCTATTCTGCCAGACATTAGTAGAGCCTAGAATAAGAAACCATATCCCAGGATGTATGAAGTATGCACACAGACACACAGTAACACACCCCTGTAAGGCACACAGAAATTCTTATCTTAATTCACAAACGGACCTTATCTCTTGAAGACTGATGAGCCAATTGCTTTACTAAGCTGTTATTGTGTGTCAGTCCATGGGTGTAGGAGCAGCTGGAGGATGAGGAAGTTGGAAGAAAGGAAAATAGAGATGGAGAGGTACCAGGTACAGAAAAGCCCTGTAGTTCATGATACAACATTTATAGTGTTTCCTAAGACAAAGATGTTACAGGAGGGTGACATGATCAGAATTAAGTTTTGAAAACTTGTCTTGTTCACTATGGGAGCACATTCCCCATGAAGGGCTACTTTCTCAGCCCAGATACACAGAGGAGGGCCTAGGTCCTATTCCAAATTATGTGACAGACTTTAATGATCCCCCATGGAAGGCCTCACCCTCCTTGGGGAACGAATGGGTGAGGATGGAAGGGGTCAGTGGGGGACATGGGAGGATAGGAGGGAGAGGGAACCGGGGTGGATATGTAAGATAAGATTGTTTCTAAATTTAAAAAAAAAAACGAATAAATAAATAAATAAAAGAAAATCAGAGCAGCTGGATAGAAGGCAAGTCATATGTGCTTGAATGACCCTGGTACTCTATCCCAAAGCAGCAATCTCATCACCTGATACTTCATTTCTTCAGTTTCCTTCCTGGGTCCTAAAGGTCTTTTCTTCTTCAGCTGTCCTTTTACTGACTTACACTCATGAGAGCCAGTACTCTAATCAAATAGCTTGAGTGTGAGGGTGTTTTGTCTCTATGCATATTTGCCTGCATATACATATGTTCACCATGTGTGTGCCTGGTGCAGGTAAAGGCCAGAACAGGGTGTCAGATCCCCTGGAACTGGAGTTACAGACAGTTGTGAGATGCTATGTTGGGTGCATCTTGGAGAGGAGGCAGTGCTCCTAACTGCTAAGCCATTTCTCTAGCCCAGTTATCACTTTATTAGGAATTAGTTTCTGTTCCTTGTCCACATGTCCTGAAATCAATCTTGCCCATTGCAGTTTCCCAGTGGCCACAGAATACTCTTTCTGTGCTTGGCTAATGAAACCTTTTTAAAGTACAATGTCTGCTTCCTGATTTACTACTATGTAAACCTTAGCCTATCCAAAACTCCAAGTGTCTTCTTTAAACTGAAGACGATTTTTCTGACAAAGCCTTATCTCCTTTCTTTTGCTAGGAATTAAAGCAGGACATCTCCAGCTTCCGATATGAAGTGCTTGACCTCTTGGGAAACAGGAAGCATCCAAGAAGAAGCCTATCCACTAGCAGTGCTGAATTTTCTCAAAGGGATGATACCAATGATGGCAGTGGTGGGGCTCGGGCCAAATCTAAGAGTGTCTCTTTCAATTTAGGCTGCAAGAAAAAGGCCTGCCATGGCGCACCTCTCATCAGAACCATGCCAAGAGCCAGTGGAGCTCAAGGAAAGTCGAAAGCTGAGTCATCAAGCAAACGGTCCTTCATGGGTCCCTCTTTTAAGAAACTGGGTCTCCTATTCTCCAAGTTTAACGGTCATAACTCCGAACCTCCCTCAGAGCCAATGTACACAATCTCCGATGGAATCGCACAGCAGCATTATATGTGGCAGGACATCAGATATTCTCAGATGGAGAAAGGGAAGGCAGAGGCCTGTTCTCAAAGTGAAATGAACCTCAGTGAGGTAGAGTTAGGTGAAATTCGGGGTGCTGCTCGGAGCAGTGAATGCCCCCTAGCCTGTTCCAGCTCTCTTCACTGTGCATCCGGCATCTGCTCCTCAAATTCTAAACTTTTAGACTCATCTGAGGATGTATTTGAAACTTGGGGAGAGGCTTGTGACTTGCTCATGCACAAATGGGGTGATGGACAGGAAGAACAAGTTACAACTCGGCTCTAAATCAAATCCCCATCATCTGTTCTGGAATTCAAGAGAAAATTTGTAATTTCCTCATTCTCAGAGGTGACCCCAGATATGGCTCCCTCATGGTCCCCCCTTCCAAAGGAGTGAAGCTCCTATTATTTTCAGTCTTTTATAGCCACATTCTTCATGTTTTGTTTTACTGTTATTATAATTTGCCTTTTTATATCTATAAATACTAAATCCATCTCCAAACCAACTGAAGGGGAATTGCCCCTAATCAGCAGAGGTGCAGTCGGGTGCTTAACCCCTTTGCTTTGCTGTTCTTACCCTTGCCTCCTTGAAGCTCCAGGTGCCACTTTGCTACCATAGCTGCTGCACAGATCCCTGACTTTCCTCAGGATCTCACACCCATCTCCCCCACAGAGCTGAGGGATATGGTCAGCAGTCCCTACCAGCTATCAGATAAGGCAAACCAACCTGCCTGTCTTTGTTGCTCTTCAGTGATATGCGCTGCCCGTGCTGGCCCAATGAACAGCATGAAAGGGAGACCAGACTCCAAAGAATTGTCAGCTTGTGGTTTCTAGGTAGAACTGGCCTTTCTGTTTTGTTTTAAAACACTATAACTTCTACTTGTGGGGACTTGTTGAGGTTTTGTTTCTTGAACTTGTGTTAGTTTCTTAATGTGTGCCAATGAGATATTTATTCTACAGTGTGTGTCATATCTAATAAGTTAACTGATTTCTTTCCTGTGTTTGTATACTTCAGTTAACTTAACTATTTTAAACTTTGAGAGTATCAAAATTAGTATTTAGGATGTGTACTTTTTTCAAAAAAAAAAAAAAATACTTCTACTGCACTTTAACCAATAGTTACTACATCTCATACACTGGCAAGGAAAAATATAATTAGCTGGCATATTTATAGAGTGGATAAGTTTTCATCATCATTGATATAAAGGCATTTCTAAGATTAAACACTGGATTTGAGATTTTTTTATCAGAAAAATGAGATTTTACCGAGGTGTTTAAATTTAGGGGGAAAAGAGTGCCTCAATTTAATTAATTGCTTTCTGCAAACACAATTTTAGGTTCAGATAACCTAATTCAGGTTGCAGCTGCAATATCCACTGGGGGACAGAGGAAAGTGCATGTGTGAACTGTTAAGACATATCATGTAATAATCCTAGGGGATTCATAGAACTAAACCTGCCTTCAAAGAAAGCTTCATTAAATGAAAAGATGTGGATTCCTTCCAGACTAATGTGGTTTGATCACACCAGACCGCCTGAAACAGAGTACAAGCTGATCCTACATTCCAAACAGCTGGACAAAACAGCCCTACAGACTACAGCTAGGATATCTGAATCTTCTTCGAATCCCCCAAGACAGCGCCCCTTACCAGCAGGAAGTAGTTTGGAAAGAACGACGCCCAAATTCCCAAATATTGTGTATAAATGTTTGTTTTCATTTAATTGGACTTTGTTATATAAAATTAAATAAAAAATACTCTATATGCAAAAAAAAAAAAAAAAAAAAAAAAAAAAAAGAAAGCTTCATTTATACATTCAAACTCTTTCCCATAGCCCAGGAGTACTTGATCAGAACAGAAGTTAAAAAGGAAGATATAATAATGCATATGGTAATCATTTTAGAGCTGATAACAACCAAACAATAGCCTGCTGAGCAAGCATAGTTTTGCCAGCATATGCTTGGCTTTTGGAGATTAACAATTTAGAAGGCAGGAAAGTATAAAAGTTTCTTGGGCATCACCTGTTCTTTTTAAATGTCAATACCAACAAGAATCCACCTACATTCTTGTGTGTAATGTCTGCTGGCCTTGAAATGAGGTAAACAATGTAAATGTGTCTATAAACTTGCTTTTGACGGTGTAGTTTGTTACACTGATTTTTCCACCTCTATCGCTAGCACTGGTGAATGATGGTTTCGTGTAGAAAGGAGCCAAATTAGGGGCAAAGGAGGCAGGAAGTGGTACTGAATGCAACTTAGATATACAGAAAAGGGAATTCAAGAGTAAGATGAATCAACACGCATTTGGCAAGGGCTTGTTCCAAACTAATCTCGGTCTTTATCCGAAGTGCTCATTTATTCCAATCCAACTGCTGCCCTACTTTACTGAGGGGCTATCACAAATAGCTCCAAAACTAAGACAGATTACCTTCTAGAGTCACAATTTCAACTTTCCCAGTTTTAAAATGTATTCTTCATAATAAATGAACTTAAGACTACAACTCTAACTCACACCACCACCACCATGTAGTCAAAACATCTTTCTCACCAACATAACAATCTAGATATAACTGTCCTAATGGTCAGAGGACAGAAGGGAGCCGTGAAGTCATGTTCCAGCGCGCCTTCTCTCAGTTGTGTGCCCTTCTCTGCTACTGAAAGACACCAGTGCCATCTTTCTTGGGAACACATACCACTCCAGATTTCCTTAGCTTTTTACCTTTGTCACTTGGGCTTAAGATTTTACTAGCTATTTAGGATAAAGGTTGAAACCAAACAGCGACTTTCCTAAGTCCCATATTTATTAACTCTAAGCTAATACTAAGCAGAAAGGAAAAACATATCAGCTACTGTTTAAAAACATTTCAAGGATAGAGAACTTTCCTAACAGTCAGCCCTGAGTTCTGATGCTGGTACCATTTAAAAAGGGCGGAGGGCTGGAGAAATGGTTCAGTGCTTAAAAACACTCTAACAGAGGATCCAGATTCTATTCCTAGCACCCACATGGCAACTCAATCTGTCAGTAACTCCAGTTCCAGGCAATCTAATGCCCTCTTCTGAACTCCCCAGACACCAAGCACACTTGCAACAACACACAGGCAAACACATATACACATAAAATAAATCTTTTTTAAAAGAGATTTGAAATAAAAATTCTTAAGTATGTCTTTTCACTCCTGAGAAGGTATAAAGGCAACTTGAAAATGTATAAGGCATAGAGAGGGAAAGAGAACTGTAGAAAGGATCTACTGAATTCCAACTTCATATTTATAAATAGAAAGATTTTTAAACAGGCATTATCATGGTATCCAGAAGGGCACGTTGGTCAAAAACCCAAATTTCCTAGTTATAGAAACACTGCCTAGCATATATATATATATATATATATATATATATATATATGTTATATATATAGATGTTCAAATAAAATGGCCTCTATATAAATATCCATTGTTTTCATTTGTCTAAAATACTGTTAACTCCAAAACTGCACTTATAAATTTAAAATGTACTGCTACAAAGCAAAATTAACTATAAGAATCACTTATTAGTTATATGAAATAACAACATTGTGACTTACTCCCATTACAGTCAACTTTCTAGGTACCTTAGGTTCATTTGTTTGATACAAAAATTAAAGTCTTAATAATAAAGGTGAACATATAAAAGTCTGAATTATATCAGAAATTGTATCATTGTTATACTCTCCCACTTTTATGTTAAGTCCAGTGATGTGCAAAAACAGGGGAAGATTCTAAAATCAAAATCATCGATTAATTTGAGTACAGCCTGAATTATATAGTAAGACTTTTTCCTCAGAAACACAATCATGCACGCACACACACACAAACACACACACCAATTTCTTCTTAAGTTCTTTTTACTCTTCTTGCTTGTTCCAAATGTCTAATTGTTGGCACAGAACTAACCTCACATTAGTACAGAGGAACAGTGTACAATTTCACTGCCCCCTTTCCAAGAGTTGTGGTTTTTTATTTCTTTGGCTTTATTGAAAAATGTCTGAAAAAGTGAAAACTTTATCTGTCTATGTGCATATACACACCTGGAAGCTTAATGCATTTGAGCCTTTGACCCTGCTGGTATCCCGTTTGGGAATTTTGAATGGTGAGAAAGCAGGAATAACTTTCCCATGGAAATACTTCTTGGGATGTGATAAAGAACTGCTAAAATGAACAGCATCCTCTGATAGCAAGAGCTATCAGACTCAGTTTTTCTGCTTTTGAGAAGGGAAGACACTTATACCAGAAAAAGATAACCCAAAAAGTATATATACACTTTGTCAAAAAAAAGTGCACAGACTTATTGCATACATAAGATATTACAATTCATAATGTTACCATGTAAGCTAAGAAGTTCCCCAGTATGCTGTTTGGTGATTCAGAGAAGGTGCTAGAAGGTGGCCTTGGGGCTTTACTTTTTTTAAATGGGGTGTTGAAATGATACAGAAGTAAGGTGCTACATCATCTGCAAGCCCAGAATTGATTTTTTAAAGTTTATTGATCAGAACTCTGACTCTTTTCTAAAAGAGGAGCATCACTGATTGTGGTAATGGAGAAACATATACATATTCCAAACTACAGTATTTAAACACAAACTTAGTACAATGTCCTATGCCAGCACAAAGCTACTTTTTGTTGCTACTATTTTTTAATCTATCAGGGAAAGTTGTTAAAGCTCTATGGAAGATTCCTGTGACTTCACAAATGGCAATTTCTGTAGTAAATGAAAGAGCCTACTGCTTTTCATTATTAGTAGTACACATTTATTACATGAGGGGTTTCACTATTTTCTCTACATTTGTGTCACATACTTTGCTCATATTTCCCTTTTCTCTCTCCCTTCTTTTCTCTCTCCAGCCATTCTACTCGAATTCAGGGTTATGTTTTAAATTAGATCCCACATATAAAAGTAAACACATGCTACTTATCTGTAAGCCAGGCTTATTTTGCTTAACATGCATTTCCCTACCAATGATGTAAACTTTATTCATTATGGATGAGTAAAACTCCATTGTGCATACCCTATTTTCTTTATTCACCTGTTGACAGCTGACTACTCTGGATCCCTGTAATTAACTTCTACACGTCTGTACTATCCTGACACTTTTAACGAAGATTCCCTTACAACTCTAAATCACTTAATGGAGCCAAAAAAACAAAACAAAAAAACCTGAATTAGTAGTAAAAGCTGCCTACAGTGAAGGTACCCATTTGCAGTATACTTTAGTGGGCTTCAGGACTTAACATCATGGAACCTCTATTCTCACTACCTTATTTCATGCATGTATGCACTCAAACACATCAAACATAGATGTCATGTTCTCATTGGTACTTGAAAGATCAGATGAAAATGTGCCTTTTGGCAAGCAAATTAAACTAAGCTGGGAATTTGGTCTTTTCCAATGAACTTCATTCAGTATATTCCTAACTGCCTTCCAATCTAGAAGGCAATTTTTCAGTCTCGTAGAACCCTTAGAAGAGACCCTTGAAAAATAAGGCAGAAAGGGCACTTAAGATTTTCATGAGGGTTCTTAAAAGCAAGAGTAGAGAAACAAAAGCTTCCAAAGGACAGCCAAGTGTACCAAAGAACTACAAGTAAGAATAAATCATCCAATTGTTAGGATGATCAAATTGAGATAAATTGTTCAATTAAAAATATTGTTTCTGGGGCTGCAGAGATGGATCAATAGTTAAGAGCAATGCTGGATGAAAGTTCAGTTCCCAGCACTCACATCAGGAGGATCACAACAACATGCAACTACAGCTCCAAGGAATCCCAGCCTTCTTCTGGCTTCATTGCAGACACACACACACACACAAACACACACACACACACACACACACACACAGACAGACAGACAGACAGAGAGAGAGAGAGAGAGAGAGAGAGAGAGAGAGAGGTTTCTTATAGCTAGGGAAGTGGTTAATGTTGCATGAGCAAGAGCCTAAGTTTGATTCCCCCCAAAATACCATTTTAAGATGAAAATATTAACATCATCCTTTTCTCCAACAAAATCTAGAAATGTAACAATGTGTGAAAATTAGCTCTGAAAATTTCAGAAATCTCTTTCCAAAGAGTTAAAATTCAGAAACAAGTTTCTCATGTGGGATCACATGAGATCCCAGGACTTATTTAAAACTGTGCAGTGTCACAGATTGCCTTTCCAAATATAGAGGACTGACTCTAAATTGTATCTAAGAAATGAGTCTGCTACTTTGATAGAGAAGAAAGAACTAAACTAAGGGATGAAACATATGGAAAGAAAACCAGATTAAATATCTGTCATACTTAGCCCCATAAATTGACAGTAAGTATACAACCTACGATTACAAATGAGTTTTATAAACTTGCCAGAACTTATGCATCAAAATGAATGACATCCATCAAACTAGTCATCTTAAGTACCTGCACCTACTGGGTGTTGGGGCACACACCTTTAATCCCAGTACAGGCAGAGCCAGATCTCGGAATCCGAGGCCTGAATGGTCTACAGAGTGACTTCCAGGACAGCTAGGACTACATAGAAAAACTGTGTCTTGGGGAAGAAAAGAGTTTTACAAAAATAAGTAGTGTCTCCTCAGAAAAAATTAAAGGACAACATAGTTAAGTAGAGAACCTCCACAGATTAGGGAATGATCAATATTTGACCCCTGAAACAACAAAGTACATCAAGAATTCCTGTGGCCTAAAATAACAAACTGACAACTTAATCCAAAAGCAACATTTTATCATGTTCAGGTTCTGGCAAGTGTGTTGTTAGCAGGAAGGAGTAATAGGAAAAACAAAGCAAAAAACCTAAAGATTCTACAGAGAAATGGAAGGGACTGTTTTGACTCAATGTTCATAGTAGCAGATGTAGTGAGATGAGGCTCAAAGAGACAAAGCAGCTAGCTAAATTCTCAGGTCATCTGCAAAATCCAACGTTCAAAGTAGGCATTTCCATATAAGATCTAATCGATTTATTTAAAATCCAGCTTCATCAAATAGCACTATACTTCCACAACAAGGGCAGTTGCCTATAGGCAAACAAGTGACAACTGTTCCTGGCACAATTAGGGAGAAGCAGTCAGAATTAGTGTTTTTCATGACCTCTAGAACCAATGCACTAAAATCAATGCCAGTGTGGCTTCACAAGGAGAATTCTAAACCCAAGCCATCAACTACATTAATTTACTTAATGTTAAAAAGGGAATATGATTTCATAAAGCACTAACTTTAGATTTACGTATTTGAATCCCCCCTTTAAACACAATATAGCCACGTTCTCTTATTTCAATGTTACAACAGTAACAGACTATGTCCAGATCATTTCAGTTCAGGTAAGACTAAGTACAACCTTTCCAATACATGGATGTATTTTTTCTTTCTTTTCGAGT
Source organism: Phodopus roborovskii (assembly GCF_943737965.1). Classification (NCBI taxonomy): domain Eukaryota; kingdom Metazoa; phylum Chordata; class Mammalia; order Rodentia; family Cricetidae; genus Phodopus; species Phodopus roborovskii. The sequence continues at coordinate 269,553 of NW_026125928.1, read as the reverse complement.
GCATATTAGAAGTAAATTCAAGAAGAGATAAATATTTTAATTGCTTACACATTCTATTTCTACATTTTACAAAACAGGGATTGGAAATTTCTTCTTAGTCAAAACAGTGAATGCAAATTGGAGCTATAGACTTAACAGTTGATAGTAGGGAGAGGAAATCTAGAACAGAGGCTATAGTCAGTGGTGCCTCACATATCATACAGAAAATGTTTGTGTCAAAACTAAGGCTATAATTCCATCTCCTGACTTTAATTTATGAAAGGAAACATTTCAGTGTTTGTGCAAATGGCATTTTGGCTCTACAGATTATTTTAAAAGCTAAAGCCTAAGTAATTACTTTTATTTAGATATCTTCTGTAAGAAGTGCAAAGTTAGTGTCAACCTGAAATGTGTGAAAAACAATCTTGTATAATAATTTTGTGTGTTTTTAGCTTCAGTATAAAGAAAAATAAAGCATTTACTTCTCCCACAAAATGTATGGCTACTTAGAAATAAAGATGTTTTGTTCCTCCTTTTCCAATGTAACCATTTATACCTATTAATAAATGTTAACAGACAGCATTGGGTTTCACACTATAACTTAACCAGCTACTGTAGTTTACGACTACTGTAAACTATTTTGAAAAGTATAACTGACAATCAATTTTATAGTTCTTATATAAAAAGCTATCAGTTCCTATTAATAGCTGAAACAGTAAAACCTAAAATAGTTCACTCACCTCTACTTCAACTACAAATTTTGACTATCTACTTCATAAAAGTACACCGAGTTATTGAAGATCCTTGAGAAGACACATAAACTTTTTGTTTTAGACAGAAGTGTAAAATACTAAGAACTCAGTTAACTACTGATAGGCTTCCCCAACCTTCTAGATGTCTCAGCAAGATCTGTTTGGACCTTATGATAACTACCTTAAAAATCAATATTTAAGACTTTCTAATTAAAAGTACCTTTTTCATATATTTTGATCATGTTTCCCCCTCCCCTGATTCCTCCCAGATCCTCCTCAGTACCCTATCTACAAACTTTAGTTCTTTCTCTCTTGAAACCAAACAACAAAAATAGAAACATTTTAAAAAAAAAAAAAAACTCTGAACTCTTACTATCTTCAGAAGCAAGCAAACACCTTCTCCAGTTTCCAAGGCATTTTCTTTTATTACTCGATCTTTCTAGCACAAGGTAAAGCACAAGCTTTAAGGATGAATCACTCCAAAGTAGTGTAAGCAAACAGTAGTTATCTAAACTTGAGTGGACCTTTTCCTGAAACTACATTTTCCACGTTACTGACAAGTCCTGTAAGGAAAACTGATAGTCAGCTAAAAGACATGTATTGTAAATCAAGCTGCTTCTATCGAAATTCAATATTCTATAAGCTGAGGGGGTGGGAACTAGATTGGCTTTCACTACATTCTTAAAATTTTATTGTAAGAGGAAATGTAAAATGCTTCAAAAATTTATCATGTAAAATACAATTACATCTGTCCCACATTTAGAAAACCCTAGATTCAGTTCAAGCTCTACCAGCCTCCCCAACAGTTCAATTTGTAATTCATGTAGATTTACATCTGAATTAAGTTTTGAAAGTCTAGTATTCACATTAAAATGTAATTTGTTTGTTTACATTTTATTTCCAAAGATAATTAAATGGTTATGCCTTGATTACAGACTCCAAGGAAATGAAACATGTTTTAAATTCACAAGTCTTAAATTTCAACAGTAAAATATAGACTCAATATTTTCACCTGCTCTTAATTAAGGCAGAGCCACAATTAGTTTTGAGAATAAATATACACAGCTTAAAATGAATTTTCTCTTACTATGGAAATTACTTAGATTTCTACCTTTAATATAACCAGATTTTATCAGGAAAGGAGTTCCAAGCCAACCACAGAACTTTTGTGTGTCTTCCCAATAATTTAAAATGACTACTTGGTTAGTGTCAAGGATAAATAAAGAGGTAAAATGTACAAAGTGAGCCTTGGGAAAGCTCCATCAGCAAAGTGCTTGCCAGAGAAGCTCGAGAATGTGACTACAAAGGAAACATGACTAAATCATGAACTTATCATTCTTGGCTTTTTATGCACAAAAAATGTCCTGAAGTAAACAAACTTCAATTAGCAAGAATAGTTAGCAGCAATAAACAGAGCTACAGAAGCCAAAATAAAGATTGGTACATTCAGAGACTTCACCCAACTATAGACTATAATGTCTTTGCTCTTCTTTTGGCAGGTGTTGGGGTTCACATGCTGGTCTCTTAAGTTGTAATGGTGCCTTGGTAACCCCAACATGGCATCACTTGTGCCTATTACATGTCAAGAATCTTAGATGAGAATATAACAGTGAGAGAAATTTATCACCCAATCACACTCAATGATGCAGGGCACCAGTCCTGACCAGGCAAGTGTTTTTAAAATACAATTCCACAGAGAAGGATACCAGCATAGAGAAAAAGCAAAAGTGGCTGGTGTAGTGATTAGGAATGAGATAGTGGTTTTGAAGCTAATTGTGAGACATGTTGGCTCCCTTTCCCATTGGCTGCTACTCCAGAGTAGCAACCATTATACTTTTCTAGCGCAATCCTCTTCTCACATTCCCAATTGCTTTACCTAATTAATATCCTAGGGCTTGAGATTGCTCCTTTTTTCCACTTTCAATTTCATTTTACATTCCAACCACAGTTCTCCCTCCTACTCTCCTCCCACTCCACCCCCTCAATTCCCACTCCTCCTCACGGATAAGGGCACCCACGAGGAGTTAACATAGTCAGGTATTCTAGGTTGGCGCAAAGCCCAGCCCCTCTCCCATGCATTAAGACTGAACACAGCATCCCACCACAGGGAATGGGCTACAACAAGCTAGCTCATGTACCAGAATTATATCATCGTCCTTCTACCTCTGAGCAGGGCATCTCACCCTAAGGGATGGGCTCCAGCACACTAGCTAATGTACCACATTTGTATCCTGGTCCTACTGCCAGGGACCCCTCTGATACTCCAAGCTTCATAACTGTCTCCCACATATGAAGGGCCTAATTCAGTCCCCTGGAGTCTCCACAGTTTTAGGTCTAGAGTCCATGAGTTTCCACCAACTTGGTTCAGCCATTTCTGTAGACCACTCTATTATGATCTTGAACTCCCTTGTTCATATGTTCCCTCCTCCCTCTCAATGTCTCAAATGTTTTACTGTTCTGTTTGTTTGGTTTGGGCCTGGGACTTATTCAGAAACAAATGGATAAAAGCACATGTTACCAAATCCCCAGAATTCACAGATTAGAAGAAAAGCATTGACTCCCACAACTCCTCTAACATACACATGTATATAGCAGTGATTACAAGCACATCTACCCTTATCCAAAACTCACATACAAAATAAAGAAACATAATTTAAAGGAAAAATTTTAAAAGATACTATTTGCAAACAAGTTTTGTAGCAACCAAAGCATATTTTTGTTGCCATTTGTCTGGTAAGCAAAGCACATGGAACAAATTAAGCCCCAGAGGACTGGTCAATAGGAAGCTTGTTTGGATACACAAAAGGCAAAAAAGGATAAAGGGGATGGTGGAGTATGTCTCACAGACAGAGACAGGCATGCTTTGAGAGAGAGTGCACACCTGAAAACACAAAAGTTCTAAGAAATAACAAATGTTGCCTTAGAGAAAATAAAACAAGTAACCCAAGTTTCATAAGGAAGTTAACAGAAATATGCTAACTCATACCCATGCTCTCAGGTGTATCCATCATTTTCGTTCTCTTATCCCATATGCTTAAAATCTGTTTCAAAATGCCTTCAATACATCTTGACTATGCTTTAAAAATACCAGCAGTGCTGAGGAAGGGAAGAATGACAAAAGAATATTGCTGTGAAAGCAAAAATCAAACTACTGAGGTGGGAGTGTACAAGGGGCCAGAGAGAAAGACAGGCGAGAATAAAAGAATAGGAGGACCAACAAAAACAAGTTATGTTTGAAAATGCCATAAGGAAATCCAATACTTTCTAGGCTAACTAAAATAATTTTAATTGAAAAAATACAACTGTATAGACCATTCTCAAGAGAAAGGAAAAAGATATGCTAGTATTTAGTGCAATGGGGCTGAAATTAAATACATTTCAAGTGTCCTTACAACTATTCCTCACCAATTCAAGTAATAAATTCATTCTTTTGTAACCACAATGTCAGGAGAAACACGTTGAAACAATCAAACATCTGGTACCCTCTTTGTTACAAAAAGAAAACTCCACTCATTTTGGCAATTTTAAATGCTAAATTTTATTTACTGCGAATTGTGCAAAGGACACTATAATACTGTGCAGTAGGACAGTTATGTAAATCCAGTATTAAACAATACCATATGTGGCAAATGTAAAGCAAAACATCATGTCCCTTCAAAACTAATTAACATCAGACTGCAATTCAGTTCTTACAATTTTTAAAGAAACTTGAAGAGCATAGGCTCTTGTTTGTTTTTCTCCCTCTCTAAATTTCTGGAAAAGTAGAAATCATATCAATTGTAAATAGTTGATTAAGATGTATCATATTATAAGAAAACTGCTTATATGTTTTCTTCTCTTTTATCGATTGGCACCACCAGTTAATACAATGTTCACAAGCTGGCTAACATGAAACTTCCTACAATAAACTTGCTCATTACAGGGACTAGATATACATTCATATTTATAACACAAAGCGATATTCCCTTGTTTTAAAGCAATATTTTGCTTCAAAAGTAAAATAATTTTTAAAGTCATACATCAATGAACATTCTTACCACCTAAACCACTAAAGAACTAATACAAAACATTTATCAACGTAAAAGTAAAAATGGCAGCAAAGAATATTTCATATTGCCACATCTTAACTCTGAGGGGTATAATGAGGTGAATTAGGTAGAAGCATATAGCCAATTGGCCCAGAATTTATAGCACCATGGATTTGGGCAGAACCACCATATGCTGCACCAACTGGATGCCACATGGCAACACTGGGATGATCAGATGCAACAGGAATGTAGGAATCAAAACCTGGCAAAGGTGACCCATAGGTATCTGTCATTACAGGGTAATACACTGCTCCATGAGGGACAGGTACAGCATCAGCAACTGGAAAAGCATCTGAAATGAAGATATATATATATATATAATATATTCTACTGTAAAAACTCACCAAATGTAAATGAATACTCATGCAATAAAAATTAAACTTATCATTAACTATAAGAAAGAACACACACACAGGGCCTGTTGGCTGCTCAGTGGGTGGGGACACTTTCTGTCAAGCATTCTAGTGACCAACATGGTGAAGAGAGAAAGCTGACTCCTTTCTTGGGTTGTCCTCTGAGTGCAGCATGTGAACCAATAGCATGCATGCACACACACACAAGGCACACATTTACTTACTTACACAGACACACACACACACACACACACACACACACACACACACACACACACAAATAAATGTATTTAAGACAGTTTTTAAACATCATGGAGGCTGTAGAGTGAATTTGCTGTTCTTTCAAGGGGTCCAGGGTCAATACCCAACACCCATGACCATCTGTGACTCTAGTTTTAGAAGGTCTATGGCACCTTCTTCTGAACTCCTCAGGAAAAACAACCACACGTGAAACGATCACAGCAACTGGAAGTAGGAACATTTTAATTCTAGGTTTTTGTTTTTGTTGTTCTTTTGGGACAAAGTCTCTCTACATAACCCTGGCTGTCCTGCTATGCTATGTAGACACCCCAATTTGCTATGTAGACCAGGCTAACATAGAACTCTAGAGATCTGTTTGCCTCTGCCTCCTGAGTCCTGGCAGGAGCATTTTAGATATGAGCAATAGTTTCTACAAGGTTACCAAAAGAGTGTCTGAAATGTTCCAAATTAAAAAGTTGCATGTGCACAAGTTTATACATACAAATATATTAGGTATAGGTAACATCTGTTGGTAATTGGGAATTCAGTACTTTTATCAAATTACAAAGATCTTGCCTGCCACTATGCTCCCCACACCACGATCATCAAAGAAAGATGAATGCTCTGGAATTGTAAGCAAGCTCCAAATAAACTTTCTTCTCTAAGATAACCTGGCCATGGTGTCTCTTCACAGCAATAGAAAAGTAACTAAGAAAGTCAAAGAATGAGATAGAGCTACATTTCTTGCCTAGAATGCATGCATGAAGACCTGTGTTCAATCTGCAGTACCACATGAGGAAAAAATACCACTGGCTTCATGCAAAGATCCTTCCCTTTCAAAGAACCCCAGGGATCACAATGTAACTACATATTACATTTTCATAACTGATAGTCTAAAAGCATATGGATCTGATGAAATATCTTTGGCGAGGGGTTCAAGACAGGGTTTCTCTGTATTGCTTTGAAGCCTGTCCTGGAACTCGCTCTGTAGACCACGTTGGCCTCAATCTCACAGAGATCTGCCTGTCTCTGCCTCCTGAGTGCTGGAAATAAAGGCATGCGCCACCAAGACCCAGCTTGATGAAATATCTTAAGACTAAGTTATATACAATAAAATCCAACTGACTTTCTTGCTAGCAATCTCATTATATACTCACCATTTGCTGATACTTCTGCCTGTGTGTCTTCTGCTCTTGCTACATCACTGTATAATTGAGGAACACTTTGGTCTACAAGAGGTTGCTCAGTACAATCTGGATAATTCTCTACATGAAGCTGCTGTGGCTGCTCCTCCTGCACATGTGGCACATAGACCATGGAGTGCCAGTAGTTGTGGTGATAGCACTGGAGCAAGAAAGGGTATAAGTAAAAGCTTGCAAATCCTTATTGTTCTCTACTCTGAAAGTAAGATAATTCCTAGCTTAAAGAATTCTCAGGTGTTGTACCATCACATATGTACAAAGTTTGCTTAAGCTTAGAATTTTAAGATCTTTTACACCACCTACAGCTCATGTCTATACCACGTAAGCTCATACTTACACCTAGGGATGCATTTAGGAAATCATCAAAGAAATCAAAGATATGATCAGACTTGTACACGAGGATGTCGCTTGTAGTCTTATTTTTTTAAAAGTAAAAACTACTGAAAAACCTAAGTATTCACCAATACAGAGCTGAGATAATTGTTATTTATCCATGGCAGAATACTACACAGGCAAAGAGTCACACTATGAAATATTTAAAGACAATAAAGCAGGCTGGAGAGATGACTCAGCAGTTAAGAGAGCACTGACTACTCTTCCAGAGATCCTGAGTTCAATTCCCAGCAACCATATGTTGGCTCAGTCATCTGTAATGGGATCTGGTGCCCATGGGCAGACATAGATACATACAGAGCATTCATATACATAAATAAATCTTTAAAAAGACAAAAAATGCTACTCATGTTAAGGAAAATGAATAGAAAATTACATATGATAGATTTTTAATAAATATTCAGAACCTATAATATACCAAAATTACAAAACTGCTTTTAATATTACCCAAATATACTATAATGAACACTATAAGCCTATTTCATTTAATATAAAAAAGAAAAAAGTATTAAGCTATCTATCATTCTCCTATGATTCCTGTGACATAAAGAACACATTTTGTAGACTTGGCTGTGCTGGAATGCAAAAAGATCCACCTGCCTCTGTATCAAATCCTGGGATTAAAAGTAAGAGGCATGCTGCCAGGCTTTGTTGTTGGTTTTTTCTTTGTTGTTGTTTTGAGAAGGAGATTCTGTATGTTATTCAATCTATCTTTGCACTCAAGTTTAAGTGACCCTTTCACCTCAGCTTCTTGAGTCAATAGGACCACAGACACGTACCATAATACCTAGCTAAGAGAATTATTTTTCAATGCCTCGGTCTTGTGTGTTATATATCCTAGTTTCCACATTTGAGTGCAATAACCGAAGGGACAAGTAATTATCAACTCTTACAACTACATTTAAAAAGATAGTATGTAACAACAAATACCTACCCTACTACTCTTAATTTAGATGTTTGTTATATGAGAAAGGTTATCTGCTGATGTCTAAGGTCACAGGGAAATTATTGGAAGAAACAACAAATTACCTTAGCTTTCTCCAACATACTATTAGTTTAATATCACTTGCTATCTGCATCATGCTTTGTCAGGAAATATGCTATCTGGTTATAGGGTATACTACTTAGAAGTGAAATATATTGAAGGGAAAAATAATCCCTGGCTCCACAAACCAAAACACTTATTAGAGATATCAAGATAAATGCTAGTACGCCTCTCAAACTCAGGGAAGTGTTTGAAAGAATCTAAAGTTAGTACTTTAAAGTTATTTAAATATCTTTGAACTAAGTTTGATTTTCATATAGAATACAGAAATTTCTATAAGATATTAAGTAAACAATAAACAATCCATTCATTCTGGGTATATGCCAATGAAGAGCTGGTATATGAAGTTAAATAAAAAGCATAGCCTAATACATAATGTTGTGCTGCTTAGTGCCCAACCCTATTCTCTTCAATTTAACACTACTTCATAGTAAGGCAAACAGAGCCATGATAAAAAGTAGAAAGTTGACAACATCATTTTTAGAGATTTCTTGAGAGGAATAAGACCTGTTAGAAATTCATAGTGTTCTTGGCTTTTAAAGTTCAAGAGTATGATTTCTCAAGGCAAACAATTGTTATATATAGGACTTATCAAAATAATGTTAGTATTATTCCTACCTGCAATCCCAGATTGAAATAGTACTGCAAAACTTTTGTATCTAAAACAAAAAAGACTTTTATGAGATTGCCATATAAGCTTTTTCCCTGTGCATTATTAAAGTAGGTAAAAAGTCATAGCCACCTTACACACTACCACCATCTGAATTCTGTTTTAAAGGACTATCTTTTCAACTGGCATTTTTATGACAAAAGATTTAATTAGTGACCCAATACAAATTTCATGTCTGTTCTTAGATTTAGATAGATGCTACTGGAATGCTGAAAATAACTAGTAAGACATTTTCTTGCTTGTCTCATGATGAAAATTTTACTGCAACCATAGCTCTATTACTGGCACTACTACATAGTATAAACTTCTATTCTACTAATGCTGAGGAGTAATGCCAATAAACTAGTTATAACATACTACCACCAGAACTCCAAAAAGAGAAGACAGTAACCAAACCAAGGCAAGTAAAGATGAATTAAAGTATAGAACTCAACTCAAATAATTCATAAATGAACCAAAACTAGATGTACACCAGGAGATATTCATGTCAGTTTTCTTTTGTTGGTATCATTTTAATGTCTACAATAGATTGCAAGGCCTTGAAAACATGAAACAGGAATTCTACCACTAAGCAACATCCTCCCTATGGGAATGTACTTATTGCCATTTTGAAAGAATCAGTTTGTATTTCAACTAATATATAAGGGTATAAAGCCAGATGCTCAAGCTAAAGAATATGAGAACAGGAAGTAAATTCTCTGACATACACAAACAACATTAACACAAACAGCTGCATACCAATGTCTATGACAGTATCATTAATAAGACAAAAGGTAAAGACAGCCCAAATCCCCACCAACTGATAAATAATAAATGTGGCACAACCATACAATGAGCATCACTCAACCATACATAGTGTGAAGTACTGGTACATATTACAAAAAGGATGAACTTTGCAGGCATGCTATTATTCACAAAGGCCAAAATGTGGAACTAGCCTAAATATCTACTGATAGATGAATGGATAAAGAAAAGGTGGTATATATACACAATTGTCTTAGTCAGCCATAAAAAATAAAGTCATGATGTCTATTGGAAAATAGACAGCACCACAGATAGTATGTGAAATAAGCCAGACTTAGTCAAATTATTCTTTTTATATGGAGAATCTAGTTTTAAAGGTGTCTTTTTAAAACTTTTTCTTTTTGGGAGGAGGGGTTTACAGAGAGGGTTTCTCTGGGTAGCCCTGATTCTCCTGCAAATCGTTTTTGTAGACAGCTGGCCTTCAATTCTGAGATCCACCTGCTTCTTCTGCCTCCCTGAGATTAAATGCACATGCCACCACACCTGGACTAGAACTCTAATTAATGCCAAGGCTAATACCGTAATATCAAGTGTATTTGATGCAGTAAAAGGACAAAATTAGAAAATGAAACATCAATGACTACCACAGAAGGGCTCAAAACAAAGGGCGAAAGGAAACAATAGAGTAATATGTTGGGAATAACAAATTACCAATTCTTTTGTTTCATGTGATACAAAAGCTCGCAGTTCCAGCCTGACAAAATTCAGCACACAAAGTAGAAAGTAGATATGTAATCCCACCACTAGTTTAGGAGCTATTATTACTAATAGCTTCTAGGAGGGGGACAGTTAGTTTTCTTTAATGATGTGACCCCTGGTAGGCTGACCACATACCAGAGCAGGCTGTATTCCCAATAACAGCTGAGCAACACAAACTAGAGTCAATGAGAAAAGAAAAAAAAAAATAATCTCAAGATTGTGTGGAAAGGAATGGGAAGTTGAGTGGTGCTAAGGAGAGAACTTGGGGGGGAATATGTTTGAAAGGCGTTTTATAAAATTCTCAAAGAATTTATAAAATCTGTTTTAAAAGAGAACTGGAATATTCAATTAAATACTGATCATTGAAAAAGCCAAGTGAATCACTAATATAAATAACACTGATGAACTGAAACACTCTTGCCCAGTTTAAGCAGCATTTACAAATTATACACTACCAGTTTCATTTATATGTAAAATAATCTAAGGTAGAAAGGAAAAGAGCAGAGAAATGATGACATCTAGGGGAAATGAAGATGCACCAAGGGAAAGACAAGGAGGTAACATAAGTAAACTGTGGGGCAGGGCTGAGAGATAGCTTACTATCTGCCATGCAGGCATGAACACATAAATCCAAGCACCAGACAGAACTCACGCAAAAAAAAAAAAAAAAAAAAAAAGGCTAGGCATGCTGGTACGTACTTGTCACCTCAGCACTGGAAAAGGTGGGTTAGCTGGCAGAATACCCTAACCTACTTGCTAAGCTTTTGGGCAATGATATCCATCTCAAGAAAAACAAAAGGAATGTTTGAGGAACCACAGAGGTTGTTCGTTAGCTTGTACATACAGGAATATGCATGTGTGGTAAAAAGTTGGTTTTTAACCAAAAATATTTTAATTAAAAAACTAAAATGTTGAGGCAGTGGCAAAATTTTATAACTTAATTTGGTAATGAGCTACATGGGTAATTTTTGATTTTGTGTTGTAATGAATACATAACTATACATATTAACTTACTGAATCTTTCAATACATGAATCATTGTACAAAATTTAAATCATTGTACATTAATGAAATGCTTATTTAAACATATTCCTCACTACAAATATTCACCATTTCCATGTAGTGAGAACATTTAAATAAATCTTTTCTTAATTGTTTTGAAATATCTAATATATACATCTTAGGATGCAAAATAGAACACCAAAACATAGCCTTCATATATAAAAATATGTAATTCTGCACCTAACGACTAATTTACCCTCTTATATTCTAAGCAATCTCTAGAAATTATTATTCTATTCTTTATTACTATGAGATAAGAAGTGGTTTTTCGTACTTCACAAATAAGCTGAGACAAGCAGTATTTGTCAATTTGTACCTGGCTTATATGTACTTAGCCAATAATGTATGTCTTTCAGATTAATCCACAAATGATAGGATTTTGTCTTTTATGTATGTAAAGAGTATTCAATTGTGTATATATACTCATTTTCATTATCCTTTATGGTTGGGGGGGGGCTACTGACAAATACAGTTTACCTTTAAAGCCATCAACAAGATGGGTTAATTTCCACTCAGATGCACAAAAGGAAAAATGAGCAAATATGTGATAAAACTATATAATCAAACATCAACAACGTAAGTCTTACTGGCAATTGCATTATCAATTAAAAACACCAATGTTTATCTGACTATATCTTCACAATAAAATGCTAAAAGAAAATAGAAAATCAGCTTTACGCGATGGTTGAATACTATTTGGCACTAAAGGTGGAGAGGACAAAGGAGTTGGGAAATCGATATCGTGTTAAATTAGGTAGAAACAATAATAATACTTACAAAATATGAAACCAAGAAGAGGAATAAATGTTTGTGTTGACTGGTGAAATACAAGAGGGAAAAGATGAGGAATTTCATTAGAGACCAGAGACCATTTGTGTCTGAAAGTTGAAAAGCTAAGTGAAAATGTCTAGTAAGTAACCAAACTTTCTGAGCAAAGGCTAGTAGATTTAGAATAGACTACAACGACATACTATATGGAAAAAGAACAGAACAGAGATGGAAAAAATCTTCTGTACTAGTTTAGGTGCAGGAAAGAACTCAGGAAAAAAAAGTAGCAGCTAGAAAAAAAAAACAGGAAAATGTAAGCAAGAAAGTATAAGCAAGCAACTTTCAACTACCATTCTCTTTGAGTATTACACCGAACTCAGAGGCAACAAAGAACTTCCAATGGGGCTGGGGGGGGGGAGAATCACTGTTTTTATTTTTAAGGAAGCAGAAATACAATGGCTGAAATTCAAATTCAAAGCAGATCAGATAAATGATTTCCCTCAAAATACAGTTGGTATACCAAGGATCACAAAGTTAACAATTTCATACACTTGGGGAAAGAACTTAAGAAGAGAGCTTTTAATATTAACACCAGATTTAAAATAAAATACTTGAGAAAACAACACTATGAATTTGTGAATCTCATTCAAGAAAGACATGAAGCTGTAAGAAGGGAAGCAGGAGTCATGATTCGATCCACCTATCTACTAGCTAAGTATGTAGAAAGTACTTGCAGTTGGCTCCTTGATAGTCACCTATAATTATATGTTCAAAGCACTCCCATTTAGTTCCATACCCATTAATCAAGAAAATGTTATAGATTCAAGAACCATCTCAAACCTAAATAACATGAACCGAATCTCAAAATACATCACCTTGGGGCAGGTCACTTCCACTTGGATCACAAGAATACGGTGGTGGTGGTGGTGGTGGTGGTGGCTGCAGAGGTAAGCCTGAAGCATCTCCAGCCTCAAGAGGAGGAGGAGGAGGTGGCGGTGGGAGTGGTGCTGCTGCTGCTGATGCTAAAGGCTGAAGATAGGCTGTAGTGTAGAAAAAGAATTAAGACAGGATGGCAGTGAGGTCACTGACTCAGGTCTGACAAAGGGAACCTGTACAAGATCAAACTATTATATGAAGTCACGGACAGTGGGTCCCAGACCTATTTCTAATGCACAAAGTGACTTAGTGGAGCCCATTCTCTATGGAGAGATACCTTGTCCATCCTAGACACAGGGGTGTGGGGGTAGACAGGTGCCTTGGTAATACGCCAAAGAGATGATGGCACAGACTTAGTATACTTCCTATGGGAGGCCTTACTCACTCCAAGAGGCAGATGTGAAGTGGGATGGGGTAAGTGGGGGAAGCGAGAGGAGAGGGAGGGGGAAATGGAATTGGAATATAAAAAATAAGTAAGATGAAAAAAGAGTAAGTTAGTAAAAAGCCTGAGCTTTTTATAAGTATTTATATGTAATATAAGCTTTGTGTGGTAATTTGTAAAGCAGTTGCTGGGTATTTGGGCTCCAGGACAGGAAATGTCCATTTACACACATTTTCAAAAAGGGTTCACAGGAAAAAGTATTTTTAATCTGACATGCTATCCTTTATGCTTGAAAACTCACTTTGACTTCAGGAGATTAGAAAATCTTGACTCAAACAAAAAAACTTAAGGAAGAAAACAAAAAGAAAATTTTTGTTCACAAGTCCTTTGACTATATATCTATATCTATATATATATATATATATATATATATATATATATATATATATACACACAGAGATATATATATATATATATATTACATTTGCCTGTTTTGGTGGGGCATGCCATACATAGCATGTGGGACAATTTTCAGGAGTCTGCCCTCTCCTTCTACCATATGGTTTCCCGAGATTGAAATCAGGTCTTCAGCCTTGGTAGCAAGCATTTTAAGTGTTTGCCGGCCTTATTGGAAATTTCAATTCATTTTCTCCCCACATAACTATTGCTTTCAAAAGTTTGTTGACTTACATATTTCCTTATATTCCATAGGCTCTTTACATAATTCTCAAAAGAAATTGAAGAGTTTTTCTTTGAACTCTAGCGATTTTTGTAAAATCGGTTCTGATTTACTTATTTTCATTTTATGTTCATTGGTATTTTACCTGCAATCTGTGTTTGAGTGAGAATGTCAAATTACCTGCAACTGGAATTACAGATAGTTGTGAGCTGCCATGTGGGTGCTAGAAAATGAATCTTACTAGAATATCCTAATATTGGATTATGGATTGATATTCTCATTTCTTCCAGGTACTACTATGCATGTTTCAATGTTCTCATGTTTTTTAGTTTCAATAGTTTTCTCATTTATACATTTTTGTATTTGTTCTGTCTATTCTCTTCAGTATTCTCCAGGGATTTCTAGCATTATTTCATCTCTCATAGCGGTTTAGTGGGTACAAGAAATTGCTAGTAACCCAAGTTTGATCCCTGAAATAAATGTGGAAGTGGAAGGAAATAATCACCTCATTAGTTTCCTCCAGCCTCAGCATGTTCATCCCTGCCTCATTATACACATTATGAAACAGAAATTTAGAAAACAACTCAAAGTTGTAGAAAAAATACAGGTGTTTTAACTATCCATTGAACAGCAAATGGAAGGTATAAAACTTTTTTTTTTTTTTTTTTTTTGTGAGACAAAGTTTCTCTGTGGTTTTGAAGTCTGTCCTGGAACTAGCTCTTGTAGACCAGTTCTCAAACTCACAGAGAGCCACCTGCCTCTCCCTCCCGAGTGATAGGATTAAAGGCATGTGCCACCACCACTGACCGGCTTAGGTGTAAAATCTTTTCAGAATCCTATTACAAAAACAAAAACAAAACCACTAGAAGTTAAACTCTCAAACCTCATAGATTAACTTGATGATATAACAATCTTTTAAAGTACAATTAACATAATAATTTCTTGAAATTACAATAACATGTAACAACTACAGCAACAGTATATACATATTCATGAGTAGAAAAAGAGGTTTTCAAAGAAAACATTAATAACCTACCTTGACTATCTTGTTCAAGTGGAGGTTCAAAGACAGGCTGTATGGCATTCTGTGCAGAATCATCAGAGGTACTAATAGTTTGATTGTCTCCTGTGCAGTTAGGTAAGACTGGAACTGGAATATGGCTATCCCAGGAAACTGTAATTGCTGTAGAATTTTCTAACACCTATTAAGTGGAAGAAAGATTAAAACTCTCAAGTTTGGTTTCTCAAATCATATTTGTTTATTCTCTAAACATAACATCAGGAAATTATAATATTTCTGGTGATAAAATACTGAAAAGTCAATCTGTATGTAGCTTCCAGGTCTCCACAGATTTGTAATATATATCCATTTTCATATATATGTGGATATATATATATATATATCCACAAAAACATTTAAGTAGAAAAGATGCTTTGTATTAAGTGTAACTGAATGACTTAATGAAACTAATGTTTTTCCTGATTTGGGCACAAAGTTCTTTGAGAACATACTACTTTCCGAGGGCATATGGTATAAATATAATAAGCAAATAGCAGACTTGGTTGTGGTGGTGCATGCCTTTAATCCCAGAACTTGGAAGGCAGAAGCAGGCAGTTCAAACCAGCCTGATCTACAGAGCAAGTTCTAGGACAGCCAGTCTACTCAGAGAAATTGTCTTGAAAAATCAAACACACACACACACACACACACACACACACACACACTCAAACAAGTGTTTTTTTTTTTTTAAAAAAAAAAAAAAGTCTTTCTCTTTATAGTACTCTTACCTAGTCAGATCATCTAAAATGACCTCTTAGGAAAGAGACATAGAGCCATATTTACTGCTCCTGGCAATGTTCTTGTTCCAGAGTTTCAATATATTCTTCTACATTTGTTCTTTCCTCAACTGTTCCTATTCTACTTATTCATTTTCACAACTGTGGTAATTTACTGGCTGTGTTCTAAATGGTGGTCTTATACGCTTTCCTTTTCCAGCCCATTTGTGAATGACAACTTCCAGTTTATATTTCAGCAAATAAAAGACTCAGAAAGTAATTTATTACTGACTGATTCATAAGAAGTTCACAACAGAGCACACAACAGTGTCTGAAACAGTAGACATTTCAGTGACTTGTTAAATAAATGTATTAATCACTATGCCAGGTGGTACTGGAGGCACTATAATACTTAATGGAATATAGGCAGCTGCTCAGAATTATGATGAACACAAAGAGAAAATTTACTTTCTTGCATTTGGCTCACTATAAATGACTACTTAGCAATGCTATGAAGATTACCTTCTGGGGATAGCTGTATGAGGTAACTGTGTCTTGAGGCACAGAACATGGTCCACTGTCCTGAAGAGACTTTAATAAATACAGAAATATAACTGAATAAAGGGAAACCAAGAAACCAAAGGCAATTTTCACTTTCCTTCCTATCCTCCATTATAGTCTCTGCAGGATCATCCAACCGTGCAGCCGCCTGGGAGACTACAAAGATGCCATGTGAATCCAGCTTGTCTCCTTGTGGACCCTCTCACCCACCCCCAGCCCATCCCCATTCTTTTCTATCAGTCTCAACCTTAGAAACTTTCTACCTAGAAAACCCAATAGGTACTTGGCAGTGACTGAAGAAGGTAATTTATACTATCCTGCCCTTCCTGTTCTCCATTGTCATCTCCATGTTCCATTCTCACCCAGACAGGTTGCTAATAGGTGCCCCTCCTCCCACCTCAAATCCATTCACTGGAGCCTCCACTTCAGACCTTAACCATTCCATCCCTGCTCTCCAGATTATTCTTTGCCTCACTTCAACCTACTTACAGGATCAGATCTTTCCACCACACCTTCAACTAACTCCCTAGGAACCGTACCCTCTTGATGTGAACAGGATATACTTCTCTCTTTCCTAAGCCCCTCCCTATCAGCCTTTTCTCCCAGCCAACTCTCCATTCTTCTCAGCCACATCAACCTGAAGAAGCACTCAATAGCAGGCAAGCCACAGCTACAACACTTCCCAGAGAAGACAAAAGAAATCAAGGAATGGAATAACCAGCCAACAAAGACAAGACCTGGTTATCAACACCTAGCACAAAAGCACAAACATTAACAGCCAGGACGATATGCCTCCATCAGAACCCAGTAACCCTACAGTAGGATCCAACAAATGCAAGACAGCTGAAGCACAATACAAGGACTTCAAAAGTGCTATTATAAACAAAATAGCTATTATGAATGAATCCCTTAATGAAGTCTGTGAAAAAGAAGTTCAAGAGAAATAAAAGTAAAAATAGATTCACTAAGGAAAACCTGAACTGAGATAAAACAAATTATTCCACAAAATAGAAAATAAAGGAGCACTGTCCAATTCTTTTTACAATGTCACAATTAGTCTGATACATAAATCACACAAATACTTTACAAAGAAAGAAAATTACAGACCAATTTTCCCTAACATGGATGCATACATTCTCACATTCTCAATAAAATACATGGAAACTGAGTCAAAAAAAAGATCACTGAACACAATCAAATAAACTTTATCCTGGAAATTCAGGGATGGTTCAACATGTGTAAATAGAAAAATGGAATTTACCATATAAACTCAAAAGACAAAAACCCACATAATTATCTCATTAGATGCAAAAGGCCTTTGAAACCAACTTCAACACCCCTTTCTATGGTAAAAATTCTGGAGAGACTAGAAATACAAGGTACATACCCCAGCATAATTTATAGCAAGTCCATAGCCAAAAGCAACCTAATCGGAGAAAGACCTCAAAGCTATTCCACTAAAAATCAGGAACAAGACAAAGATGTTTATTCTTCCCATACCAATACAATACAGGACTTGAAGTCTTAGAGCAATGAAACAATTGAAAATTAAGGGCAACAAATAGGAAAGTAAGAAGTCAAAGAATCTTTATTTACAGGTAACATGGTTTTATATATAAATTACATTAAAAACTCCACAAAATTCTATAGGGGGTAAATAATAAACAAAGTAGCAGGATACAAAACTATCACAGAAAAATCAGTAGCTTTACTACGTATAGAATGAAAACTTTAAGACATTAAGGGACAAAATTGGAGACAATTGAAGATGAAAAGGTCTCCTGTGCAAATGAATCTGTGGGATTAATGAAAGTGAAAAATGGCTGTCTGACCAAAAGCAATCTACAGATTCAATATAATTCCCATCAAAATTTAAATTTATGTGGACTCATTATACTGACTCAGAGGCAACCAAATGTGGGTCTCAGTTAGAAGGCCTCTGACAGTGGCACCAGGATGTATCCCTGGTACACAAAAGGACGTTGGGAGCACATTCCCCTTGGAGGGATAGTCCCTTAACCTAGAGGCAGGAGGAGGGCCTAGACCCTATTCCAAATAAGTTGACAGATTTTGATGATCCCTCCTAGAAGGCATCGCCCTCCCTACACAGTTGGAGGGAAATGGGATAGAAAGGGGGGTCAGGGGGCATGGGAAGGAGGAAGGGATAGGGAACAGGATCGATATGTAAAATAAGTAAAAATAATAATAATAAAAGGGAAAAAGATTCCTTTAATCTTTTAATGACTAACTTTGTTACAAACATATTTGTATACGTTATAATGTATGTCTCAAAACAGGAGTTGAAATGATACATTTAAATCTCACATTTGAATGAAATTATTTCATGAAGTTTATGGATCCTTCACAAGCACTTGATATACTAAAAGTATTTAGATAGAATCAACCAGGAGAAACACAGGAAGAATAAAGCAAAGCAAATCTAAGTAGTGCATCTATTCTACAAAAGAGAAATATGGCTCCTGACACATAAAATCTAAATAAATTAATCTCTCAGCTAAAAAGTCATGACCCAAAACCTAAATCTGTACAAGTAAATAATTCTTAGGACCTAGGAGTGTTGGCACACACCTTTAATCCCAGAACTCAGGAGGCAAAGGCAGGTGAATCTCTGTGAGTTTGAGGCCATCCTGGTTTACACAGTGAGTTTAACATCAAGCAAGACCTTGCCTCAAAACACCAAAACAAGTAAGAAAACCAAAAACAGTTTAAGACACAAAAGCCACTTTCTAAGAACTATTTATCAATTCCTATTTCAAGTATGACAAAAGAAAAGAAAGCTTTGGAGTCCATGGAAAATGCCCATATTAGAGACCAACAACACAATGTAATGAATGACCTCCTGATCTCAAAATGTCACAGATCAGTAATTTTTTTCCTTCTATATTCTTATAGTCCAAGCAGGAATTTCATTATAATTTTGCATCTAATCCATGACTAAACTGGGATACCGGCATGGTATAAAGACTTCATTTTTAGTTTTAGACATGCAAATATATATGTATTATTACGATTTGTATTTGGTTACACTGAGTGGCCCTTTCAGGATGCTACTTTTGGAGTAAAAGCTAGTAGTTTGTCTTTGGGAAGGAGATAATACTGAACCAAGTTCTTATTCTTAGTCCTATCAAGCTTCCAACTTTCTTCTCTTAGTTTATGTCTTGCAATCAAGAATGAAGGCCCCATCAGATTCCCTAAGCAAACTCTCCTACAGGTCTCCACTGTGCCCTAATATGAGCTATTCATATTTATTATTAAATACCTACCAAGTTTGCAGTAGATACAGTTGTAGTATATACACTGGATGTTTCATAACCTTGTTCTAGAGAATATAGCCAAAGCAAAAAATGAGGATTATTTTATTTCATATTCCATATACAATGAAGATTATCAAATTAAATCTAGATCTCACTGACCTGAAGAATAAAGATAATCTCCATGATATTCTCCTAAAAAAACAGAAATGGGTGTATACAGATTGTTTAAACTTAGTGTAGCAAAATGGCTATTAATTGTTTTTCCTTAAGTTTTATGGGCATATTTTCAAAACTAAAAAGCATACATGATTAACAGTGATTTGAGCTGTACTATTAGTCAACAAAAGACAAGGTAAGCTGTCATCAGCACAAAATTCTGCTTTCAAAATTGCTAGGTATGAATATTTTCCTCTATATAAAAAGTAGCAGGGATAATACAAGTATCTTATTCATGAAGTCACTCAAAATGCCTCATACTTCCTTACTTTCCATAATTCTCCAGAATTGTTTTAATAGTAATATATCATAGACTTGTAAACAAACAAATGCCAAAGGAAAGTAGCTATATTAAGTATACATAGATGGCTTTAGAGACAATCATAGTTTGGGTATATATGAGAAATAGGGTGTCCTTTGGGAGATGATAAATTTGTAGTAGAGCTGATTATGTGAATGCACACACAGTAAACACTGAATTGCATACCTTGAGTAAGTATTTTTTGGTATGTAAATTTAATCTCAATATCTGCCATTATCAAGAAGCCTTTATCCTAATACTGGCTTTTGAAACTCAATTTCCTTATATATAAAACAAGGATGCCATATTTCTCATAATACCATATAAACTGCCATTAAATTGTAATAATTTACTAAAATGGATGACATATAGCATTCAATAAATGGTAAGATGTTTTGAATTCAAGTAAGAAATATTTGGGTTATGTATGCTCTGGAATTTGAACATGGGTCCTCTGGTTTGCATGGAAAGCACTTTATCCATTGAAGCATCTCACCATCCCTAATCTTAAACTTCTGTCAAATTACCAGAAAGGTGTGAAACACCAAAAATAGTATTTCCAAGTTTCTTAAACAAATGCCATGACAATCATCTTTTCAAAATTGTGCATCACTAATTTACTCACCATTGTCACACTGGTCATTGCTGTCTTCTGAATTCATGCTTGGTTTGCATGAGTTATAGCCATGGCTTGCCATACAGTATCCTGAAGAAGCAGGAACCATTGCAGGGGATCCACCATTGCTCTGTACCAAAGAAAGACACATACCTATGGAATTCTTCCTGTATTAGTCAAAGAAAAGGCAAAGAAACTAAATTTTGAGTTAATAAGAGAAATATGTGGCTATTTTAGTACTTTGGAATCCAAAATAGGTGAAGCAATGAAAGAGAAAAATGTTAGCTCACATATAACTAGAATGTCTAAATCTCTAGCAGCCCCATTACACCTCTTTTCTTTAAAGTTAAGAAGCTCTAAGGGGATTGCTTCAGTCTGAGGATTTTATTAAGTTGTTCATACAAAAAAATGTTAAAATTAGGGCTGAGGGTGTAGTATAGGGTAAAGCACTTTACATACACAATGCCTAATTTTGATCCTTGTGGTGGGTTGGGGGTGGAAATCATAGATAACATTTCTCCATAGAGCCATTGAAAAAAAAAATAAATCACCATTTCCAGTGAAGCTTTCACCCACTTACAGGTAATGTTGAATAAGCAGTCTCATTCCCTTCTTCAAGTGCATAAAATGTAACAGTTTCTTCCATGCCATTCTCTGGAGGAAAACCATACTGGCATTCCTTATTCATGCAATGCATCTGACGGTGGCTACGCCTAAAAGAACTAAGATTAGAAACCAAAATAGGAAATAAGTTAAAATATGGCAGTAATTTGATTCTAATTTCTCAGTGAAATACAAATTATCTCAAAACAGATGTTTTTGATTTTAATTTATGTATCCTGGTATTTTGTGTGCATGTATGTCTGTAAATTGTGTGTCTGGTGCCTGCAGAGACCAGAAAAAGTATTCAGATCCCCTGGAACCAGAGTTACAAATGGCTATTAGCTACCAACTGGGTACTGGGAATTGAATCCTGTTTTCCATAAAGGCAATCAACAATTTTTATTTACTAAGCCATCTCTCCAGCCCCAAAACTGAGGTTTAGAAAGATGGCACACATTATCAGTGCTTAGCAATAAAACAAACACACCAATTTTTTCTCAACTTTTAATACTTCAGATACTTACCGAGACCTATAGGAGACATTATCATAGCTCTGGCAGCACCGTCTACCTGGTCCAGCGTAAAACCCAACTTTAGAACTTGGCATGTTTTGCCTATTTATTAATTGAGATGAATCCCTAAGAATAAAGAAAAAGCAAGTATTTAATTCTTGCAGTTTCAATAGTTAAGTAGAATTAACATAGTTTCCTGAAAACATTCAACAAGAAAGATGGTATTTGGCCTATCCAATATTAACGGAGATAGAAGCATTACTTCATACAGACACTTATTTAAGATGGCATTCTATCTTTAAGCATGTATTCAACATTTCCCATTTCTATACACAATGAAAATATAAGTATGACAATGCCTGATAAGGATAAATATGGATCAGTTATATGCACTCCTATGGCACAACTATAGAAGTTATATCTGTCAATTATACTATAATTCAGTACCAGAGTTATTTATAAAATCAAAAAAAAGATATATTATCATGAAGATCAGTTAATTCTTACCTGGGCGTCCCACATCCCCGACCTTGTCTTTGAGATGAATGTTGAGGGTAGAAATGTTCACTCGACATAATATGGCCTGCTGTCTGTGAGTAGTACAACAGTGGGTCGTGCCCAAAATGCATACTAGGATGAATCCTGGGAAGATGCAGGTCTCCCCTGTTGTAAGCCATGGTCATATAAACATCTTTCCCTCGAACTTTCCTGAACATCTTCTTCCGTTGCTTCATGCTCATTTCTGGCAGAATTTTCAGAAAACAAGTACATACATAGTAAGTGAGCATTATGAGCAAAGTAAAAGGTAATGTTCCTCTACCCTCATCATACTTTGAAACTGTCAGATACATACTTTTCTTAGAAACAAATCAAGTAAGTAGGCAAGTATAAGGTAGAAATTTGTGCAGTTTTTCAAGTATGTACTTCATCTACCAATTGGAAGGGCCAAAGAAACAAACAGTTCATTTCTGTGTTCATGGGTATTTAAATACTCAGTATTTCAACCCTCTCCTTAAGACTGGCAAATTTGGTAATCAAAAATAATGAGTCATCTAGTCACTTACATCATTTTTTTCTAAAAGATTATGTTTAATACATCTGGTTGTACTTATGAGATGTCTTCCTAGTTCTTTAAAAATATTTACAATCTCTTTAAGCTTAAGTTTATATGAGGTCAGCTAGAAAGTGGGTACTCAGATAATTTTGTGACTTCCTCCTACAAAACATATCTACTAATGTCCAAGACTATTTTATTGTTATGACTAGGCAAAAAAGGCTATTAGTATCTATGGCACAGGCACCAAGAATCACCCTAGAATATCCAGGATAGCCCTTACCTCTCTATTAAGCATTAGCTATCCCAACACAGTAGTGTGGAAGAAATAAATGCTACTCTACACCAGGACATATGGCAAACCTTTAAAAAGTACAATGTAAGTAAACTGAACTACAACAGGAAAAAAAAACATTTAGGATGCAAACCTATTTCCGGGAAATAGCCTCCAGTTATACACTGATAACCTCTTCCTTTACGAGTTGACAAAGTGTTCCAGGGAGGAAGAAGCGCCACTTGGTTGATTGGTTTTACATTAGCCAATGGAATTGCATGCCTTGAAGCAAAAGGTATTGAATCATAAAGCCATTACAATACAAAATTAGCTCTCATTCAGTAAACAAATGTAGCCTTCCAGCTTCAGTTATAAGCAAATTCCCTTTTCCTGTTTTTCTTGGGAGACAAGGTCTCACCATGTAGCTTTAGCTGTCCTGAAACTCACTACATAGACCAGACTGGCCTCAAACTTAGAGATTTACCACTTCAGCTTCCTGAGTGTTAGAAATAAGGCATGTGCCACTACCCCTGACTCAAGTGCAATTTCTTTAAGTCTGCTGGGATTTTGTGTCTAGGTTACTTTACCATAGTTAATGGGTCTTAAACTGAACCACTAACATTAACATCACATGGAGATTAGTGAGAAATTTAGGGAAGTGGGTTCAATTTCTGTTTGCAAAGCTCTAGATGCAGACTGTGAAAAGGAACCGAATAACTCATCTTGACACCGTGATAGTTTGGATGTAACTGGCATCCATGTCATAGGGAGTGGCACTATTTGGAGGTGTAGCATTATTGAAATAAGAGCAGTCTTTTTGAAAACGGCATGTCACTGTGCAAGTGGGCTGTGAGGTCTCATGTATGCTCGAAGCACACCCAGTGAGAAAGATCATTTCCTGTTACCTGAAATCAAACTTCAGCTCCTTCTCTAGCACATTGTTTGCCTGCATTGCAAATATGTTCCCCATAAATACAATGTACTAAACCAAGAAAATGTAAGCTGCTACCTCACTCATTTAAAGGATTTCCTTATAAAGAGTGGTCATGGTGTCTCTTCACAGCAAGAGAAACCCTAAGACATACTGGCAGAAACTCAATAACCCACCTTTCAAATTATCATGAACACTTTTATATCATAATTCTGTTGGGCTTAATCTGATATATCAAATAAACTGACCAAAAGTTAAATTTGGGAATTTTTATATATGATAGATATAGTGATATTTAACTCTTCAACATGTACTTTTATTAATCAAAATAATTAGATTAGTAGATACAATTTTGGTTCTCTCAACTAGCATCCTGGTAATTCTCAATTTAATGAGTAAGCAGCTATCAAATTTAATTACTATACAGTCTTACCTTTCTGCCAATTCCTCAATGAAAACTATTACTGAGTTTTTTTCATTTTCAATTTCTTGAATGTGAGCATTATAATATTTTCCATCTGGTTCTAAGCACACCTGAAAGACAGGAAACAATACTCATATTAATTCATGTGGTCTTGACCACTTGAGAAATCTGTTTAGCCAAACCACCATTTTCCTCCAAATGTCATTCAATGTCTACTTTTTTAATGTAACTGCGGTCATGGCTAATCTTTGAGGCATATATCAACTTACATCCAATTATCACAATCTGGAATTAAAATTTGACACAATACAAAAAATGTCTTAGCAATTTGTAAAGAAGTCTTCACCACTTTGACTCCAAAAATTTAAGTTGAAGGACAAGTTACTGGGGAAAAGGATTTCTATTTTTGTTTCCATAGAAAATGAAAAGATGTGGATTCCTTCCAGACTAATGTGGTTTGATAACGCCAGACCGCCTGAAACAGAGTACAAGCTGATCCTACATTCAAAACAGCTGGACAAAACAGCCCTACAGACTACAGCCAGGATATCTGAATCTTCTTCGAATCCCCCAAGACAGCGCCCTTACCAGCAGGAAGTAGTTTGGAAAGAACGACGCCCAAATTCCCAAATATTGTGTATAAATGTTTGTATTCATTTAATTGGACTGTTATATAAAATTAAATAAAATTTTAAAAAAAAGTCTTCACCAATGTTTTTGTTGTTGTTTTGGGGACCCAATCAAGAGCCTTAGACATGTTAGCCAAGTATTCTATCACTGATATACCCTCAACCATTGTTTTATTCAGACATGGTCTTAATATAGGTATAAAGCTCAGCCTGGCCTTGAATGTATGATTCTCCTTCCTAAGCTAGGATGAGAGACAGGGATTACTATGCCCACAATGATCAACCCATGTTAATGATTAGAGAAACAAATCATTATCTGTAAAGAACTAACCTGACACTTGTCCCCTAAATAATAATGTCTTCCAGCATATTCCATGCAATCTGATTTTTGAAGTTCTATTAAGAGAAAAAGATGATTAAAGCCAAATTTAATTGAATACTTTCTTACTGCACATTATTTACTTACCTCATTTACTTTAACACAGTATATTTGAAGATGATGTCAGTAGAAAAAAAGCATCGCAAAGAGCCATTCTAACACCCTTGATGAATTATTACTATGTCAAATTTATTAAACAGAACTGTCAGAACAGTTTTGCACTTTAAAGCAATTAAGTAGAAGTTAGACTTAGAATTGGTTAAAAACAAAAGTCACAATTTGAAAGTAATACCAAATCCCATGCGCATGTATGTATACATTACCTAGTATTTTACTATTATACAAGGTCTTAACTTCATTCTAATTAACTATACTGAATTGATCAAAGTTGAAGAAATTGAATGTGAGATATTATCCCTTTCAAGCAGGCAGTATATTAAGGCCTAGTTTGATGAAGTAAGTTATATAATCTATAGAAAACAACAATCTACATTAAGAGTTATTATTATAAGAATGCTCTTTAAAGATCCAGACAGCTAGTTTTAGAAATTGTGGGCCACCAAACTTTCAAAATACATCAATTCTCCATGGGTAAAACAGTTTAGGGCACTTGTCATTAAACATTCAAAATTTGTCCTTTAGACTTGGTGGTGGTGGCAGGAGCTCTCTATAAATTCAAGACTAGACTGGTCCATAAACCAGGTTCCAGGACAGCCAGGCTACACAGAAAAATTCCATCAACAAAGCAAAGAAAAAGGAAACAAAACATTTCTTCACACACAATGCACCCTAACACCCAAGAGTATACACAGATATGTGCACACAAAAACATAAATGTAATCAATAAAAGTACTCCATTCTCTTAAAAAATGATGAACACTGAGGTTTGAGTTATGTAATTTTCATGTCTTGCAGTTTCTCTCTGCCATTTAAAAATAGGTAATGGCAAAGTAGAATGTACAGTCTTGTTGAAGGAAGTATACACTGTGGAGGCAGGTTTTCTTTTATGAAGAGTGACCATGGTCATGGTGTCTCTCCATAGCAATAGAAATCCTAAGATAGTTTGTTGAAAGCATCTATTACAAAAAATAACTTATTATGATGCCATGTATCTATGAGGATTCAGAGGTATCCTGAGGTATTCTGCTGATACTTTATTACCTTTTCTACTGTCCAACCAAGCATCAAATTCTATATTGCGATATATTTCTGGATCCAGAGCTTTCAGCACCTTATAAGGAAAGAGCATCCTTGATGGATTTTCTGGAAACTAAAACAAAAATTGTCACGGTATAAACTCATCTTTAAAGTCATCTTTTTATGAAGAATAATGAATCAAGGTTCTTTTCTTTTTAAAACTATATATAATTCCACTTTTGTTGTTAAAACAAAAACACAAGAAATTACCATGTATTTAAAAGCAATCAAGAGACAAAAAGGAGCAACATTGGTCTAAGATCAAGTAGGCTTTACATTTAGAAATATTTCTATTTCTTCAAGAGATAATGAGGAACAATTTCATAATTAAAGTCCACTGTTGATAAAAATGAAGCAATATCATCCTGATTATAAAGTATTAATTATTACTTTAATTTTAAAAGCCTTAAGTATCCAGTTAGCTATGAAAACTGGGTTTTTGGAGCCCATTCTCTATGGAGGCATACTCTCTCAGGCTAGATACAGGGGGAAGGGACTAGACCCTGCCCCAAATGATGTGACAGACTTTGATGAGTGGATGGGGGTGGGATGGGGAGGTGGTTGTGGGAAGGATGGGCGAGAGAACTGGGACTAGTGTGTAAAATGAGACTATTTAATTAAATAAAAATTTCTCAAAACATACATATCTTACATTTTAGACAAGTAGGATTTACAGGAAGGACAACATAAACTACTTCTTTCCCAGCTCTATAATTAGAATGAACTATCTTGTTTTAATTATTTTAAATTATGATGCTCTAAGACAAGTGTACGAACATCCTCCATCTGAGAAAATAGCAAACCTTTAATTCTTCTGCTCCTTGTTTGTTCTCTTCTGGTGTACTTTTGACACTGGAAACCGCACCTAACTCTTCAATTCTAATTGAAAAAAAATTCAAAGAAAATAACATTATATAAATGCAGCAGTTATTTGTCTCATGTCTCACAACTATGTAATACCACTCAGTAGTAAGTAGCTCAGTTCTGAAAAATGGAGCAAGTAAGTTTTCAACACATCCTCATTAGGTTTCTGTGGTTAAAAAAAAAATACTTATATTATTTCCTATTAAGATGGTTCTGTGAGCCTGATTCTTAATGTTCACTTCACAGCTTCTGATTCCTCAGTCACGAGACTGCTTCTAATTATAAAGAATTTAAGTACTTACATTAAAAATACATACACATACCCCACACTGCCCACCCATCTTGATGGCCTCTCTTTGCCCTGTTTTCAGTAGGAAAGTAGTCAACCATGTTCACCAAGTTGAAGGGAGGTCACAACTCCTACCACCCCCCAAAAAAAACCCTAAAGCTATCAGCCAAATTGTTAGAAAGAAAAATGCTATCAAGAAATCAAGAACCTTGAATATTTCATTACAGTCTTATGACATGCTTAACAGAAGTATAAGCTAAGCCATGACATGATTTCTAAACCACATGAACTATAATATCAATATGTTGTTTTAAGCTGTCAATTTTGTAGTAATGTTGCCTTTCAACTACTGTGTAGCTTACATAAACCCAAATTCTTAAGAAATCAGCAAAGAACGAAGCAATCTTCATTTTGACAAAACTGTTGCCATTCCTTGGGTTCCCAAATAAGCTTTAAAAATACTTTTCTGATGGCTCAGTGAGTAAAGATACAAAATGCTAAGACTGATAACTGACCTGGGATTACTGTCCTGGTTTTTTTCTTTTTGGTTTTTCGAGACAGGGTTTCACTGTATAACCTTTGCTGTCCTGGAACTTATTCTGTAGACCAGGCTGGTCTCTAACTCATAGAGATCTGCCTGCCTCTACCACCTGAGTATTGGGATAAAAGTTGTGTACCACCCCTGCCCAGCATTGTTATTGTCTTCTTAAAATAGATTCTTAAACCCAACCTGACCTCAAATGTTCTGACAGGAGGCCCAGTAATCTGTCTAATCTACATTGAGTAGCATATACAACTAAATTTTGAGAAATTCTAATTCTAAAGTCTCTTCTAAAAAAAAAAGATTCTAACTTTAACTGAACTCTAAGTATGGACATTTCAGAATACAATTTGAAAAACTTTTCTCTTTCAATTAAAAACAATATATCCCCTAATATACATGTGCATCAAGCTATTTCTACTTTCAGATGCTAACTCCAAAGAAATATGAAAATAATAGAGTAGACAATCCTTTTCATTTAGTACCTATCCTGGGTTGAGCTCTTCTGATCAGTACCGCCTTCTACATTTCCAGTCAAAGCATGGTTTCTGTTTCTCCTGGAACCACTTCGAAACAAATTAACTGCAGTTTTCAATGTTTCTTCATCCACAACAAATACATCTTTATAAAGCATTTCATACAATATAGCTGAAGGAAGAAAGAGAGCCAAAATCTCAATTATCAAAATAAGACTCTTCATAACAATGTGAAAACATTCATAACCCAATATGTATGTTCTGTAAGAACCAACAATGTTTTAAAAGGCCTTCAGTTTAAAGACTAGCAATAAATCATCTGAAATCACACCCATACATTTAATAAAGACTTCATATACCTTGGCAAATTCCTGCAGTCGATTGAAATTCTTTTGAGTAAACAGAATCATAATGGCCATTATTTGAATAGCAGAGAAGAATCTGAAGGAAAACATACAAAATAAAGTTATTCTTTTTTGAAAAAGTTATTCTTAACATATTTACAATCATAAAATTGGTAATCAGCAGTTGATAAACTAAATGGAATTCCATTCTTAAGACATTTAACAAATCTAGAAAACAACCTGTACATGAAAAATAATTTTGAAACAATGACTTTTATATATCAAGATTGAAAATACCTAATTATACCATATCCTCAATCACATTCCTGAAATGCACTAAACAAGTCCAGACTAATGTATCTGCCTGAAAAGGCAGCTTCACAAATTCAATTGCTGAACAAAACAGAAAACCTAACAGCTGGTCTAAATCCAATCTTAATCTCTCATTCAGAATAATTGGAGAAATTATGTAAAATACTCCACTATCCAAATATCCAAAATTTAGACAAGGGAAGAAGAACAGACATCAAACAATTTGGTTAAAAGGCTACCAAAAAAAAAAAAAGAAAGAAAATCACTGCAGTAAATAGAAACATGAGCCAGAACACTTCCAGAAAAATTCTAAGTTCCTGATAAGACTACAAAAATAAAGGGTTAACTTCTTAGCTGATTCCTTAAATTCCCAGTGCATTACAAAATAATTACTAAGTAAAACTTTTCAGTAAATGTTTCCTTTGATGAAATCTGTTCGTGTAACAGCTGTAAATATTTTTAAACTTTTTTCCCAAATATCTGTTTTGAATCAAGCACTAGTGAAAGAACAATTCCAGGTAAAAACCCAAAAAATATCTCATGCAGAGATGCAGTTCAGTGTTAAGAGCACTGGTGTAACATGTTCAAAGCCCTGGATTCAACCCAAAGGACTCTAAGTACACATATTATAGAGATACTTGTTTACTGCTGCACTACTCTGAAAGAGTTAAGAAATTGACCCAGGGGCTAGAGAGATGGCTCAGCAGTTAAGAGCACTGGCTAAAGAGGACGGAGGTTCAATTCCTAGCACCCACATAGCAGCTCACAATTGTCTGTAACTACAGTTCTAGGGAATCTGATACCATCACACCAATGTACATAAAATAAAGGTTAAATGACACAAGAAAATGACCCAGCCTATATATACATCTACCAATAGCTGAAAGTATGTTCCTTTAATCCCAGAACTCAGGAGGTGGATTTATATGAGTTCAAGGCCAGCCTGACCTACAGAGTGAGTTCCAGGAGAGCCTCCAAAGCTACAGAGAAGCCCTGTCTCAAAAAACATCAGCAAAAAAAAAAAAAAATGAAATTATCAAACCTTCATCCAGTAACTAAGGGAATCAGATGCAGAGATCCACAACTAACCACTAGGCCAAGCTCCTGAGAGTTCAGTCCAAGAGAGGAAGGGGTGATAATATGAGCACATAAACAGGTGACCTGCGCTAGTGAGAGTTCACAGACTCTAGACTGACAGCTACAGAACCTGCCAGACCGAATTAGAACCCCTGAATGCAGGTGACAGAGGGCAGATTGGGCAGTTTATGAGGCCATTGGCAATTCAAGCAGGATCTATCCCTAGTACAGGATCTGGCTTTTGAGCGAGCCCATTTCCTACGGTGAGATACCTGCTCAGCCTAAACAAAGAGAAGGGAGGGTCTTGGTCAGGTCTCAAAGAGGTGGCAAGACAGACTTAACTGACTCCCCATGGCCATAACTTCTCTGAGGATAGAATGGGGGCGTGCTGAGGGGAAGCTGCAGGGAGAGGGATGAGGGGAGGAAAGGAGAACTGGGATTAAAATGCAAAATTAAAAATAAATAAATAAAAAGGGGCTGGAGAGATGGCTCAGAGGTTAGGAGCACTGACTGCTTTTCCAGAGGTTCTGAGCTCAATTCCCAACAACTACATGGTGGCTCATAACCAGCTGTAATGAGAACTTGTTCCCTCTTCTGGCCTGCAGGCAAACATGCAGACAGAACACTGTATACATAATAAAGAAATCTTAAATAAATAAATAATACATGCATAAATATATAAATAAATAAACAAATAAAAGTCAGACAGTTGTGGCACTCGCCTTTAATCCCAGCAGTTTTCAGGGAAAGTACTCTGGAGGAAGAGACAGGCTCTCTGTGAGTTTGAGGCCAGCCTGGTATAGTCAGTTCAAGGACAGGCTCTAAAGCTACAAAGAAACCGTGTCTTGAAAAACCAATAATAATGATAATGATGATGATGATAATGGCATTAATAACAAAAGAAAAAAGAAAATGTAACCCATGTATACAGTGTTTTTTATTCAGTCATAATGGAATAATGAAGATTGTTATGTTAGGCACAATAAGACTCAGAAAGAAAAATACATTTACTTCCAGATACAGAATGTAGATTTCAATTTATATACATGTATGTCATGAAGATAGAAAGGGGACTATTCTTTAAAAGTAATAGGGAGAGAGAAAGACTAAAAACAGACAGAAGACACTGCATGAAGAAGGGCACTAGCACAATAATAGCAAAGAGGTGGATGAAAGAAGAAAGTTAGCAGGGAATGGGAATAAATTAGAAAAAAAGCTAGCATGACATATACATATGAAAATATAATGAAATCATACATTTTGCATGGTAACAAAAAGATTTCAATGAGTTCAATTAGTAAAGATTTCTTAATTTCATTCATTTTTGCTAATTTGGTAGGCTTTGGAATGAATCTCTAAGTTATTTTACTGTTATTTCCTGTATGAAGCACATTTCATTTTCCACAAACAATGTTTCCTCTTATTATCAAACACTGATTGTTTGCACATTCTGTAAATTTAAGGGACGAGATACGGTTCAGTGATGAAGAACACTAACTGTTCTTCCAGACTCAGGCTCAATTCTCAATACCCATACAACTCCAGTTTCAAGAACTCTGCTAACTTCTTCTGGCCTCCTAGGGCACCAGGCACACATGTGGTACAGATATATACACTCAGACAAAATACACAAATGCATAAAAGTTAAGACAGCTCCTTACATTGTATAATTAGAAAGACTTTAACTGCATACAGAAAAAATAAAAAGCAATGTAATAAGGAATAGAAATTAGATATTACATCATTATAAAATAACATTATAAAATAACAGTGTGCATGTCTCACATATGCTACTTCAAGTTGTACATACTCAAACATTCTCCTATTTCTATATTGTTACAGTTCTAATGGATCAAGCTCCCAATAACTATCTCAGTATCCATCCACAAAATGTACAAGACTCATTTAAAAATGGAATTGTACAACTGTAAGAACTACTACAAGGTAAGAATGCAGATAATCACAATATTATTTTATTAACTATTCTCCAAGAACAACTTCAGAAGCAAGTACAGGGAGAGAAATCAAAGTTTTGAAGATCCCTGGATAAGATCTAAATATTCAAATCTCATCTGAAGATAAATAAGAGCAGTATGTTTCTTCAAATAATTTTGATTCTGTCACACTTTTGCTTAAACATTTTTAAGTTAGCGTTAAGTAAGTGCACTGATGTCCAAAATTTACTTTAAATAAGACTTTTTAAACAATGGATTGGTGAGTGTGTAGAGGGATCTATGTGCTAAGAGACTTCAGTGGTAACAGGCACATGAATGCTTCCTAATTCTTTTATCTGCCTTTGAAAATTTTCATAAAAATGAGAAAAGCTTCAGTTAAGTATTCTGTACAATGGCAAGCCCAATTTTCAGCAAGGGCTATTCTATCCCTCATTCTACAACTCTAGCCTGTATTTCTGTACACCACCCTCCACATTCAATTAATTAAATCCCCAAAGGGTCTCTTGCATCCATGACTTTGTATATAAGGTTTCCCCTGAAGAGACTGCCCTTCACACTTGATGGACTTAGTTTTTTTAATGTGTCACTACCACAATGAGGCATTGTCTAACTTGGACAATCAGGTATCCTCCTTCTATGTCCTTTTTAAGTATTACTTCTACTATAAAACTAATGCTTTAATTGCAATTAACTATTCCATGAAAGTCTTTATGCCCACTAAAGCCTCTAGAAAAAAAAAAGGAAAGAAAAACTTTTTTCATTAATCAAGAATTGGTTTCCTCAAAGCTCAGAAAAGCAACATGTTTGCTGAACAAATTAGATGGTTCCCACTTGTAAAATAAGTGACTCCATTTATATTTAAAGTATCTCCAATCAGTTATCTCTAATCCTAACACCACTTCCTTAGTTTAGATCCTTTGCCTAAACTACTGTAACAGCAAAGTTCTCCTACATCTATTCTTTTCATTCCATCATAAACTTGCCAGAATTATGATCCACAGTGAGAAATAAACTTACAAAACTCAAATATTGCATAGTATCATATTCATTGATTTGTACTTACGATAAAACTCTTTTCCTGAAAACTTGGAATACTCACTCTGATAGAAAACATAATCTATTATCAGATGAGAGTCTTGAAAAACATCTACTTTATACTATTTTGTAAGCAAAATCTGTAAAACCCTCAAAACACTTCCAGATGAGAAAAATAAACTGTAATGTAAACATGTAGTGATAAAACTAAGTATCATGATGGAAACTAACAAGGGTATAAGAGAAAAGAGCTCCAGGGAAGTTGGGAATGTTTCCAAGAAATTGACAATTAAGGGTTGAAACAATGAACTGTACCAAAGCTGAAGTAGCATGAATCATGGCATGTACACCAAGGATAGAAGAAAATGAAATGACATTCAACCCCTAACTTCAGACTTAACCCTTATGGTCTGGTCAATGAGGAGCCAATTAGGGTTTCATGTGCTCTTGCAGTTTTTCTTATTAAGGAGTTATAAGAGCAATCTGTTTAAATAACAGGTAGCTAATACCAATGAGGATGACAGACTAGCAAGGAAAAGTCATAGAATATTACCAGTTAGACAATGTTTATTAGGTGACTCAGTAGCACAATGGTACCTCATTGATCTTTAAGACTAGGTTTACTATTTCACTAATTAGGTCAAAAGAATTATTTAATATTGTGGTAAACAAGCAGCATCATTCAACTTTATTTCAGCCAACATTCATTTCCTTACCTTTTCTTCAAAGCCATTATCTGTGACATGCATTGGTGGCTTTCCAGGATATCGATAGAGAATGAAATCTCGACTATAGGTAGAAAACAAAGATAAGTAGGAAGAGATTATTTAGTATATGCATAAGATAGCTATAACTATAAGGCACTTAAGTAGCCCTTTAAAGCTTTTAACTTCCCCATTAGTATCAAAATACATGACCATTTGAAGGATAATTCAACTACTGAATCATCTAAAAACTTTCTGCTCTAATTTTACAATAGAAATGGCATTGCCCTAATGACAACATATAAAAAATGTTAAGTACTCACTAGTTTTCAAAGATAGCTATCTTGATTTCCTACTGGTAATATTACCAGTCCAGCATTTTCAGGCTCTATTAGTTTGTCTTGAGACAGGATCTTATTGTATACCCTAAGGTGGTCTTGAATTCAAAATCGTCTTGCTCTAGGCCCTCTTTCTTAGTTCTAGTATTACAGGCATGCCCCAGCAAACCTGGCTTCCATATAATCTTCCTTTCAAAGAGACAAAAATTCTAGGACAGAACTAGTAATAAGGCTCTTCATCTAACAACAGTATCAAATGGATTTTGCTCAGGCCTTTTGCTTCTACACTATTAACAAAACTCAAATTTAACCAACCCTAAAAGGACTATGACAGACATTTTACTTATACACAGTCATTCTCACTCATATTCATATATTCCCTTTTTCATTTTCCTTTGACACAACTTACTTATAAATTAGAGAAAGAGCTCTTAGTTCCAGCTGGCCAGCACTCTCCTAAATATAAATAACAGAGTTTTGAAAAACATTTCAGAACTATTAAGTATTGCTTACATTTTTGGCTATCTAAAGTTTCATATAAAGGATTTGTATAACACAGTGTAATTTGTTTTGAATATCAGAAAATTAAGATACCCACTCAAAAATATACACAACTCAAAATAATGGACCTGAAGTTCTTAGTCATTAGGTATTAACTACACAATTTAAAAAGTATAAAAGAGTAACTATCATTTTAAAAAAGGTGGCAGGATATTTAGTAAATGTCTACTTAACTAAAATCTGATTATTATTACTATACAAATTATTCCTAAATTATTATGGATTTTACTCCCACAAAACAGATAACTACCAATAGGAAAATTTTAATTCTTTAAAAAATAATAAACATTACCATTGTTCTTCCCATTAAAGTGAAAAGGCTTTAAGTGTTTCCCAACATTGTTCTTTTCCCAAGCACTGTGTACTCAAAGCAAGCTACAGAAGCAGTCAACATAATCCTCAATATTCAACACAAAACAGCAGGCCATTGCTTCTGACCCAATAATTGTTTCATTCAGCAGAGCTAGCTACTTAAGAAAATATTTTGTGTCATTATAAACACAGAAGTATGTTTGGGCTATTTCAAACAACTTTGAAAAGATGATCTTTGGCAAATGGATGTTTCACTTTGAATAATTTGGAAAATTAAAATATGTGCACCATACAATGGACACATTTTCAGTATTTCAATGGGCAAATGATCTGAGCTCTGAAAGGACTGATTCTGATGTAACAGACCTATTAGAGGTAATGGCTATTATAGATATACCTGCACAAATAAAAACTGACAATGCTCAAGCATGTCTCCAGTAAATTGAAAACTTTAAATACTATAACATAAAGCATATTACTGGTATACCATACAATCCTATAGGACAAGCAGTTGTTAAGAGATCTAATTGCACTTTAAAGGAAATGCTCAATAAACAGGCAGGGGGAACCAAGACCCCAAAAACAGATTACACAACACTTTACTAACCTTAAACTTTCTTAATGCTAGTGAAAAAGGAAAAACAGCCGCAGAATGGCATTGACCAACAGAAAAAACTTCTGAGCTAACTAATCAGCCTGTGTATTTCAAAGATGTGTTGACCTCAGAATGGAAATCAGGATATGTGCTCCATTTTGAGGTTGTTTGGCGGGCTGTTTGCTAAAGACAAGCAGAGGCTCTAGGCTCCTTTTAGAAGTTTTCCTGACTCTGTATTAGCAGCAAAAAACTCCCAGCTCTTTTCAGAGGCACTGATACCAAACAATTGAAATAATTAACAAATCATGCATTTGTGTCCCTTTGAGGCTGAAGGGTAGCAGCAAGTGTTGTTTTCTGGTGGTTGAAGGGCAGGCAGCAGGACTTGGCAAGTCCAGCAACAGATACCCTTATATTTGAACTTACCTTGGGATCTCCCAACCGTTCCAGATATTTCTCAAAAGATCCCTCCACATACTTCAAAAAATAAAATAAACTTGACTTAGCCAAATATACATTATTGCAATCTGATTATATTCTACAGTTATCAGCATCTAATAAGTTTTTCTCTTTTTATTTGAGATAATATACTTCCATCACTTCACCCTTCCCTTTCTCCAAACTCTCCTATATACCCTTCCCAACTCTTTCAAACTCATGGCCTCTTTTTTCATTTATTGTTGTCACATTCATGTATGTTTATGAATTCTGAATGTTTATGTATTCTATATATGTTTATATATTCTGTATGAGGGATTAAATGACTAGTTCACACAGCACCACAAAATCAATACCTACACAAATGTCTTGAGCGGGAAAATGTTTATCTGAAGCTGTCTAGATCAGTGGATTTCATCAAATGCAATCTATACCTTGCTGTTCTTTTGTTAACATTTATAGGAATAAAGCTGGAGAAGAGGTGGGTGGTCCCACCTGGGGGTCCCAAGGTAAGGGACCCTGTGGGAGAGCATAGCAGGTTTCATAGCAGGTGAGGGTGGCCCAGGTGGAGGGAATAACACTCCATTCAGGTAGATAAAGCTTAAATGAGGAGTTTATTTAGAAAGGGGAGTGAGGGGGAAGGGAAGAGGATGACCAGAGTACGACCTAAGTGCATTCTGCCAGGTGACAGGGCGAGGCCAGGGTAATGCCTGAATCCTTACATACCTCCCAGTTTCTTTTAGGATACCAATTTAAGTAACTTTACAATTGTAATCAATCATGCAAGACCAAGAATCATTAAGGATAAAAATTTAAAAGGAGACATGTATACAAAGTTAAACTAAGGAAGTTTTTAAAAAAAGAATTTCAATGAAATCAAAACAGGCCTGGACACAAGAAACTTTTGTAGGTGTTGATGTGGTCCACACTGATTTTTATGAAGGCTGCAATAACTTTACCATGGCCAGAACTAAAACTGTTAACCTTACAATGAAAAAAAATCTTACAGTAACTAAAATATACCTCCATACAAACTGAATTAAGCTCACTTTCTCTACAGTTCTGAGATATAACTAGCATGCAGTAAACAGAATAACTTAAAACAGTGCAAATTTTGACCCTGAAACCACTGTAATGTACTGAGATTTAAGATAATGAATTTAATCTATCATACTCATAGGTGTCCCTGTGCCCTTGACTGGCTGGTATTTATTTTAAGTTTTCACTGAAAAGACACAAACACAGCAAAAGCTTCAAAGTTTTGGGGGAAGAGGGGGGAGGGGCTTCCAACAGTGTTTTACAAATCTTTTGTTAGTCAAAATGTGGTCTAGGAAACAACCGCACCCTTAATTTGCAAGTTTGTTTAAAATGCAGAAATCTGAAGCCTCTTCTCAAACCTACTTCAACAGAATGTATAGTTTAACAAAAGCCCCAGTGTTATGTGTATGTGCAAAATCCTTGAGATAAGCTGCATTAAAACGTGGTCTTGCATTTCAACATCAGGAACAGTACTTCTCCCAGGTGTGGAGAAGACTATAATCACAGTATTTTACAACACACTGAAACCTGTTGAGGAAATCAAAAACAATCCTCCAAGAGTAGGAAGGCAAATACAGTCAAAAGATTTAAAGCTGCAAAAAGGACACTCTTCAAATCAGGTCTTGATAAAGCTTCATTTACCAAAAATTAGGCTACTGAACCAGAGGTTGGGTTTCAATTTGCACAATTTGTCATATTACAATTAGCAAGCATTTAAAATTGACTGAGAATTACTGAGTATACATTAAAATAGACACCACAATATTAGCAGACTCATAACTGTTATGAAATTGTTTGAGAAAACAATGCTATTAACACAAAACGGTAATAAAAATATGAGTTTTTGGGTTTTTTTTTTTTGTTTGTGGAGGAATAAGTGGGAAAGACACTGATTGTTACTTCTTTTAGTCACTGTTCTAACAGTCTCCCTACATTGCTCATGGCATGGCTGGAATTCAGGATTCTACTGATTCAGCATACAGGGTAGTGGGATGAGAAATTAGTGCTAGATTACAAGCATGCACAACAAGGCATAAAAAGTAATTTACTTTGAGGAGGTAATAAAGCATGCTAGTTCTACTAAGTAAGCTAAGAATTAAATAGTTGCTACTGAGAAAATAAAACTGCATGACGATTCAGTTTTTGTACTAGGTACCAAAAATTCTTTTCGCCCACTTACTATATACATTACCAACTCACTTCAGTGCATATATTCTACTTACAGATTCAAAAGCTTGTTGATTTTCCTTCATATATGAGACACAAGCTCTCCTGATGTGTAAATGATGGATCTGGCTGTAAAACAACTATAAAAGAAAAAACGAGCTCACTTCCCATGTCATTTGAAATATTAAGATGATGAATTATACATATAGTTCTCTAATCTAAAACACATGCTGGAAACAGAAAAATTAAGTCCATCTGCTACCACACCTGATCTTAGCTAAAGGCGAAGAAGTTATGCCTTTATCTTTAAAAGGGTCAGATTGAGAGTTAATGAATGGTTCTCTCCTAGACTTTCAACACAAGCTATCTTTCTTATGCATAAAACAAAAGGGAGTAGGACATGCTTATAAACGATTGAGATTAAAAGTTTTTAACCCCACATTAATTTACCCCTCCCCCATTACAAACAGGCAATAGAAAGCAGCAAAGTAACCACAGGAGAACTGTATTTGCTCTAATCAGCAATAGCGCACGCAGTATTTTGCCATCTGTTCTTTTCAGGCAGGCCTGGATATTATTATCACTAACAAAAAAAGAAAGAGTTAACGTTTTTGTTTTAGTATTCTACAGATTGAGCAACTGGAAAATGCCACATCGAACTCTGAAAACTTACAAACAAGACATTATCCATTTGTCATGCTTATATTTACCTGCTCGGAAATAGCTCGAAAAAGGCAAGAGGCATCCTTGGCAATCACCTTTCGAAACAGCCCTAAACTGCCTAAATATTCATCCATTGAGGCCTCATTCAAAGTCTTCTGGCCGCAGGACTTTTTCCATGCTTTATGCATTGTGCATGGGGTGAGGTGAAAGAACAGGGTGGGAGAAAAGGAAGAAAACACAGAATGCAGGGAGGAATAGGTAGTGGCTGCAAGTGCTGGAGCTTGTGTAGGCAGGTATCCGAAGAAACAGCTCAAGGTCTAGGCAGGAGGCAGTTGTGGCAGGGCTGCAGTCTTGGCACTTCCCAGAAGCAGAAGCAAGAGGCTGACTGGCGAAGGACAAGACAGGACCCTGTGGAAAAACAAAAACGAAGAGCAGATGCTCCAAAGAATAAGAAACTCGAGGAGACAAATGAGGAAGTTAAACAGTTACAGAAAGGGGGGGCTATCAAAATCAGCTAAAGGGATAAAAAAGTGACTACCCTGATGAAATTTGGGGATCTAAAGAAAACTGTCTGCACTTGAGCTGGGGGAAAACTACTTCAGGAGACTGCAAAGATTACAAAAAGGCTCACGTGTGTAAAACAGCCCACTCCACAAAAAGCTTTGCAACCACTCCCAGAATTTCCGAATAGATCCTGTCCTCCAGATACCCTCCAGAGTTTGGAGGAAGTAGGACTGGGACATTTAACTAATTCTCTTTAGTATTGAGAACACCTTTTTTAAAAGACAAAGAAAAGGGGAGGGATCTCCATCTGCTGGGATAAAGGTCACACTTCAAGCAAAGAAAAAAACTGGCAAGCAACTGTTTCAAGAGAAAAAAGATCATTTAATTC
This sequence comes from Phodopus roborovskii, assembly GCF_943737965.1. Classification (NCBI taxonomy): domain Eukaryota; kingdom Metazoa; phylum Chordata; class Mammalia; order Rodentia; family Cricetidae; genus Phodopus; species Phodopus roborovskii. The sequence continues at coordinate 229,156 of NW_026125928.1, read as the reverse complement.
TAGATAAAACTGTCTACTAGGACCACTAAAAATAAATCCACTAATAATGGTAGGAAATCCCGATATAATTCTTAAGGAATGTTGTTGCAAAGTACTAGTAAGAACAGGGAGAAGCATTTAACTGAAAACAATGAGAGCTAGAGATGGCTCAGCAGTTAATAGCACATGCTACAAAATTCTGTTCCCAGCACCCAAGTCAAGTAGGTCACAACTTGTAATTTCTCTGGTGTGCATGAACATCTGCTGTCACATGCATAAGTGCACATACCCACACAATCAAATATATACATATATATAATTTAAAATAAATCTTAAAAACTGTAAACAATGGAAGCATCATATGAAACATCTTACACAGAAAATTTCAAAAATGTACATTTAAGATTTGATGACACATCGTTGACACATTATTACATGTTTTAACATGTTATTAGAGTACTTCGCCAGAAAAAAAGTCCTCTGAATCCTATGGGAGAGGGGAACGACACCATTTCTATTATCTTGTTCTGGCATTAAGTATCTTATTTTTAGTTAAATGCCAAAATATAACCCTCTTTCTAACTCCAAGTGTTAAAAATTAAGTTTTAGGAACATGCAGCTCAGCGATAAACCTTGCATACTAGGTTCTTGTACACTAGATTCAATACTAGCACCACAAATAAATGAATGAATGAACAAGTCAGAATTTTGCTTTTCCTATTGGTCTAGAAATGTTAAACTTATACTTTTCCCATTTGTACAGTGGTAACAAACTAAGTTAAATATGTAAGGTCTTATATACATGTGTTTGACACAAAACACACTAAGTTAAAAACAGTTAGAGATGTTACAATGTAAAGCAGCTATGAAAACTATTACTTTCAATATGTGAGTCTGTAGTAGTAATGACTGCTGCTGCCTATAGAAAAACAAGTTGACCATCACTTATAAGAATGAAAATAAAACCATGGTAGATACGCAATGAATTTGATTTTCCTTACCATGCCAATTTCATATTACCTTGTTTCTTTTCTAAGGAAACCATAATAAAGGAACTTCATACAAGTTCTGAACCACACTGTTTGGTTATAGGAAGGACCATCATTTTTTAAGATCCCTAATTCATTAAGACTTATAAAAAAAACTACAATTAAAATGTTGATTAATTTTGTCCTATTCTACAAGACAAAATACAAATTCTTTACATCTACTGAACTTTAAACATGGTTATAAAACCCCAATAAATACTATTCATAGACTTCCATTTGAGAAAAAGAGTTGGAAGGTAAGGGGCCAGGAAAACAATCAAAATGTAGGGGAAACCAAGAAACAAAGTCCAGAAAAATCCTTAACAGGAAGACTAGAGAAAGAAAAGTATATACTAAGAAAACAAGCAACAGACAAATATAAAAAGGTCAATTTATTTTTGACAAAGAACAAAGACAATACAATAGATAATACAATATTTATAACAAATAATGCAAAAATTGCCCATCCATAATGCAAAAAATAACCCTAGACCTAAATCTCACACCTTATTTAGTTAATTAATGAAAAACAGACCAGACCTAAAAGGTTTCTGTATTTATCCTGATTACCTATTGTCTACCAAGAGAGGGTTAAGGCTGCAAGAGAGCACCCACCCATCCCCCCACCCCACGTGCCCATGCCCTTTTGCATTGTATATTTTAGTTTCTAAACTACAAATATTTGGAAATCAATGCATAAAATTAAAGTTCTTAAAAAGTTGTAAGATAAAACATTCAAGACCTTGAATTAGGCAAAGTTATTAGAAAGCATACAGATTGGACTTTGACAAAATTAACTTTTGCTCTGCAAAGAAAATTGTCAGGCAGCTGAAAATAGAAGTTACTTGAGATAAAAAAAAAAAACATTCATATCGCATATCTAACAAAGAAGTACTTGTATTGAAAAATATATATATATATAACACTAAAATGGACTGGGGATGTAGCTCAGCTGATACAAATGCTTGCATACTATGCTAGAGACCCTGAGTTCAATCCTCAGGAAAACAAATCTGGCATGGAGGTAGAAGCCTGTCACCTCAGCTCTCCTGTGGTAGAGGCAGGATTTCAGGCAAACACAACCACCCTAGGCTACAAAGTAAGTATAAGGCTGATCTCGACTATACAAATAAAGTTAGCAATGAATAATCCAGTTTTTTAAATGGGCAAAATATTTTAGTGTTTTATTAAAGGTAAATGAAGGGGGAGTTATCAATGTAGTTAAATTGGCAGAGTGCTTGCCTTATGTGTATATACTATCCCAGCTTTAGGAGCTAGCTGTGAAAAGATCAGGATGTTTAAGGTTTTCTCTACTATGGAGTTTGAGGCCAGTCTAGGCTAGAGCCTATCTGAAAAATGAGAAAGGGAGTAAAAGATAAAAATCCGAAAATCTCTCCTAATGGTTTAGTAAAAATTACTGAATTATACTCCTTACAAACTGGTTAATTCTGTCAGGCAGTGGTGGCACATGTCTTTAATCTGAGCACTCAGGAGGCAGAGGCAGGTATATCTCTTAAATTCAGGGACAGCCTGATCTACAGAGCTAATTCCACAGGGTGAGCACAGTCAATAATTATATTTCAAATCATCACCATTACATTTCAAATATTTCACCATAAAAATAATAGGTAAAAGAAAGGAAATGTTACCTTGATTTAACCATCCCACATTGCATTCAGGTCAATATATGACACTATATAAATGTATAAATTGTAACTTCTCAATTAAAAATATTTTTAATAGTTTTTCCATGTAGTTCTATGATATTTGAGTTTAGAAGAACTTGAGCATAATAATTATAAAACACACAAAATATAAGATGCAGAATCAGGAGATATTGATAAATTTTCAAAAACTACTTAGTTCTTGGATTTACATGTCAAGCTTAAAACATTAGTCAACAAACAGAATAGCCTAATAATCTCCAGAAATATGCAAAATTTTATAGCCACAAGAAACCATTTCTTTTAAAGCTGAGTGGACTTTCAATAATTACACGATTACTAATACTAACTCTTGTTTGCAAAAATGTTTTAAAAATTGCATATAAAGAGGTCACTGGCAGTGGGTCCAAGATCTAACCCTAATGTACAAAGTGACTTAGTTGAGGCCATTCTTTATGGAGAGATACCTTGCTCAGCCTAGACATAGTGGTGTGGGGGTGGAGAGGTGCCTTGGTAATGCCCCAAGGAGATGATGGGACAGACTTAGCAGACTTCCTAGGCCTTACCCTCTCCATGGAGCAGATGGTAGGAGGGAGTGGGGAGGGTGGGAGGAGAGAAGGGAGGGAAAGGGAACTGGGATTGGAATGTAAACAAATAAAAAAAATAAAAAAAATAAAATTGCATATAAAGCACATGATATATAGAAGGCTCAGAAATGGTATGGGTTATAGTCTTTAACTTAGTAAAACATAATTTTTTTTAGACCTATGGACCATGCATAGACTAGAAAGCATGAAAAGAAAGCAATTTCAAGGTATAAATGTATACTGTCCTTGAATTTTACAGTGCACTTGAAATACCAATTGACTATTTTCCACAACATACTATCCTGTATACCTCTAGAATAGTGGTTCTCAAACCGAAGCCTTGTAGCTGTTACTTTTAATAAGTTCACAGGTGACACGTGATACTAAGGCTACTAGTTCACAGAGCTCATTTTAAGAACCACCATTCTAAAACAAAGTATTCTACAAGTTATATTAATTCTTTAAAAGGTTATTTCAAGGAAAATCCAAAATTTTAATAAGCACCACCATCTTTGAGATTCACAATACCTATTCAGCAGTATTAAAGGCTCCTGAGGAATGCCTGTTGAGCTGTCAGAAGGTAGATAGTAGTAAAGGCTTTGGGAATGATGGAAATACCAAGAAAAATGTGAAAGAAATAGTACCAGAAGATAACTTCAAAATACAAATATTTAAGGAAAACACCAGCATACAACTTATTTGTAATCAGGTAAACCAACTGGGAGAATTTCTTCCCATGGATTCTATGAATAACAGTACACTTTATAAAATAGCACTCTAAAAGCAACCAAACATATCTACAATTAACATAAATGTGCAATTTTGGGGAAATACTGACCTAATTCAAAACACTGTCTTATTACACCAATAAATGACAAACATTCACTAAGAATCCAGTGCATTACCATTCACAGATTATCCCCCATTGCTTGAACCCTTACACAAAAGACCTATTACTTCATCTACAAAATGGGACAAAATGAAACTATCTCCTGAGTTTACTACAGAGATGAAATAAATTCAAATGGAAAGCATACTGAGTAAGTACTAATATATCAACACTTAGCAAGTGTTAACCACACTGTTGTTCTTACGTCCCTAGTCTCAACACAAAAATGTATCATTTTGTACAGCACAAAATTGGTTCACCACATGGTTATCACCATTACCCATTCCAAATACTTTCCAAAAACTGATTTCAAATACTCTGACCATACCTCATTTACCATATTATATGCAGATTTAGCTATCTCTGCAAATTCTTACATGATCAACATGGAATGAGGGCTAATACCACACTAAAAGTGGAAGAAAAATGCCTATAGTACATTTAGTCATCCCTGACTGTAGTCTTAACCTTTTATATCGTCCTTTGTGCCAATGACTCTTTAAGTATCTAAAATCACTAAAATCAAAATTAAACACCTGACTGTCTTTATATGTCCCAGAACCTTTCAACAAGTTCACTGGTTAGATTTGCAGTACCTCCAAACCATTCCAGCTCATTCTCTCCCAATTACAAGTATCAAAATTCCCAGTTCCCAAGGTCATCTCATAACATCACCTCTCATATACACAAACACTATTAAAAATTCTAGGACTAAATTAGCATTCTTCCAAACTTGGAGCAATGATGTGTAGTAGTATTTATGTATTCTTGATTTTCTAATTATTTGTATTATGATTCTTTTTAATAAAAGATTTCAGTGGCAAAAAAAATTTCTAGGACTAGTGAAATCACTTCTGAATTTGTTCATGGTATCAATTTTCCAACAATTTGTTTGCCTCTTAATATCTGGAAATCTAAAAATACTAAATGATACTAACACTAATACTAAAAAAGTTTTAAACATCATTACACTTACCCAATGACTTTAAACTAAATTTTATTTTATTCAGAAATATTTCAAATAAAATTGTTCTTTCATGAGAACTAGTAACATGTTAACATTTTAGCCTGTTTACATCATCAGTACTATTTTCAAAACCTCTTCTAATAGTCTATGAAACTATCTTAAAGCGAACTAAGTCAAGACAGACAGTCCTCTAGCATGGATCCTACTCAGAGCATTTTTATGGAATTCCAAAACTCAAATGACAAGTTTGAATTCTAGGTAGGGTTGTCATGCAACAAGGAAATTCTAGGTATAAAATTACTACTGTTGAAAAAATGCAGAACTTTAAAAGATTTTTAATTTAATTTAAAAATGCCCCTGGATTAAAGTAACTGAGGAAACTATAAAACATAAACAAAAAAACGAAAAGCTTAAAAGAAATATTATGGTGTGGTTAAGAAAAAATACAGGACTCAATCAAGTTGTTTCTAATGGTTTTTCTGGCAAAAGGCTGTTTTCTTAAGCAAATTGTCACCTCTGGTATCTTTCTCAGTTGAGACACTACAGGACTTACATAAATGTTGAGAAATTGTCAAGTAAAATCCAATCTTGACTTAAAACTCACCAATAAATATAAAATACCACAAAGGTATAGTCAGAAATACTACCACATACAACAAAGGATTAATTGCTGAATAACTAAATCTACATTATGTGGTCTAGCATTTAAGTATTAAACAATTAGAAACCTGGTGATTTTCCAGGTGTCATATTTGAATAGACCATTTCTGATTCTCAATGGTTAATCCTTCAAGCCACAAAGTCATTTAAAAGGCTAAGTGACCAGGGCTGGAGAGATGACTCAGAGATTGAGTGCTGGCTGCTCTTCCAGAGGTTCTGAGTTCAGTTCCCAGCAATCACATGGTAGCTCACGACCATCTGTAATGAGATCTGGTGCCCTCTTCTGACCTGAAGGCATACATGCAGGTAGAACACAAAAATAATAAATCTAAGAAAAAAGGGGGCTAAGTGACCAACATAAGCTTTACATCACAATTTTTCTCAAATGAGAAAGGTGTTTTAAAGGACCCATTAAACATTTGGATTCTATCTCTGTGAATAAAACCTTTTCTAAAATGTTAGTGTAGAGCTGATGAATGCCAGGAATATTACTTAGTAAGTATTGTTTGTCTTACAAAGACTTGAACTGGCACCCCACTAAGCACAAAAAAGCTATAGATGATACAATGGGATTATAAACCCAGAACTGAGAAGGTGGAAAAAACAGATCACTGTGGCTCACTGACCAGACACTCTAGCCTAGGTAATGAACTTGCCAGTGAGACCATCTTAGAAGTGGATGGTATTTAAGGCTGAACCTTGATTTTGTCCTCTGGCCTCTTCAGGCACAGGCAGGCACACAAAATGGCAACACATGAAAAACACACTAACTGTTAATATTTAGTCAATAAAGGCACAATTACTATTCTCACTTATGGTGATACGGACTACTCACACTCAGATTCTAATTCTCACCAAAATTTTAACTCAAAGTGGCTTCCTCCTGAGTACAGTGTACTTCTCAGTAACCTCCTTTTATCACCAGAAAAACAATGTTAGTTCAAGTAAGGAACAACCAGGAAAATAAATCTGCTAAAATATACAAATACATCGCAAGTAGAATGTTTGAAACAAGGTATATCTGTATAGTCACTAACATCTATGGACTGATTTCATTTTTTTACTAAGTAGGCTCAGGGTAACCTGAAACTCACTATGTAGCACAGTTGATTCTCAGTCCTGGCATTATATCCATGCACCATCATGCCAAGCTCTGAAATGTCGATTTTTATGGCTAAACTGTATCTATAATATCTACAAAAGAACTATTACACTCACACATATCTTTAAATATATTCTGGGGCTGTGAAGATGGTTCTAAGGTCAAGAGCACTGGCTGCTCTTCCAGAGGTCCTCAGTTCAGTTCCTAGGACCATTTGACTCACAATCATCTGCAATGAGATCTGGTGCCCTCTTCTGGCATGCAGGGATACATGCATGTAGGTAGAACACTATATACATACATATACATATATACATACATATATATTCTAAGCTGGGCATTGATGGTACATGCCTTTAATCCCAGCACTCCAAAGACAGAGGCAGGCAGATCTCTAAGAGTTTGAGGCCAACCTGGTCTACAGAGCTAGTTCCAGGACAAGCTCCAAAACAATATAGAGAAAGACTGTCTCAAAGTGAAAAATCAAAAAAAAGTGCATGTGTGTGTGAGACCAAAGTCAGAAAAGTTAATGTATTGAGTTGTAATTCAAAAATTATGTATTTAAGAAACGATGTCACATCATTTGACACATTTGTAATTTTTTCTAAATCGCCAAATACTATAAAGGGCATTAATTATATGTGTGTAGTGTTCTATATGTAGATTTATGAACCACACACATGCTTGGTCTCCACAAAGGCCAGAGGGTTAGGATAACCTACCATGTGGATATTGATAATCAAACCCAGGCTCCCTGAAAGAGAATCAAGTGCTCCTACACTGAGGCATCTCTCTAGCATCAGCTGAACTTTTTAATAATTTCTTTAAAAGATGTATTTTTATATGTATATATGTGTGAGTATATGCCATGTGAAATGACCAAAAGAGGGCACTTGATGTCCTAGAGATTGGAGTTACAAGCAGTTAACAGGTTTTGAGAACCAAACTTATGTCCTCTGAAATAAAACACTGAGGTTTCTCCAGGCCTCACATGGCCATTGTAAAAACTGACAGCAGGCAGGGGATGTAGCTCATTAGTACAGCGCATACCTAGTATGTTCAAGGTCCTATGTTCCAACCACACTACCTCTATCTAAACAACTGAACCAGTGAGATGGATCACCAGCAAATGCCCTGCTGCCAAACCTAGAGACCCACATTTGATGCCAGGGCTGAAGGAGATAAATGATCCCAATTGTCTTCTGACTTCCACATGCACATATCCATACATACACAAAACTGAAAATGTAAAAAAAAGTAACAACCAAGTCATACTGTTATATCTTTCGATTTATTCTCTATACTGTAAAGCATTGATAAGATTATCACATTCTACTTACATGTGTGTATGCATTTATATAAAAGTAGGCATGTGTGCCATGGTGAGCTGGTAAGATAAGAAAACCTCAGGCTCAATCCTTACTTTCCACCTTGTTTGATACAGGGTCTGTCTTTTTGCAATTCACTATTGTGAACAGTAGGGCTGCCCAGCCCAATGTCTTCCAAGGATTCTGTATCCATCTACCATCTCATCATAGGCAAAGGGATTATAGATATACACTACCATGCTTGATTAATGTTGATTATGAAGATGCAAACTTAGGTCCTCACATTTGTGCAGCAAGTACATTTTATTCACTGAGCCATCTCCTCAGCCCTTCTCAGAGGAACAAATATCACCAGGCATGGTGTTGTATACCTGTAATCCCAGCATTTGAAGAACCAAAAGTTGAAAAGTGAGTATGTTCATTCTTTAGGATAAAAGTTACTCCAATTACAGTAGATCAATTACTTTGATCATCCTTTTAACTACTAACTTCTACAAGTAAACCCATTCTTTACTGCTTAATACAAAAAGCTGTCTCTTAAAATAAACTACAGATGCTGACTTTCTAACCAAAATGTTATTGTTAGCATTTCATTTTTTCTACAAAAGAATATCTAACTAAAATCTGATTTTTATTAACATTTTTAATTTTTTTTTGTTTGGTCTTTGGAGAGTTTTCTCTGTGTAGCCCTGGCTTTCCTGGAACTCACTCTGCAAACCAGGCTAGCCTTGAACTCAAGAGAGATCTGCCTGGCTCTGCCTCCCAAGGACTGGGATTAAAGGTGTACACCACCACTGCCAGAGATGGTGATTTTTCTTTGTTGTTGTTTTATAAGCAATCAGATATACATTAAGATTTTAGGACAAAATTGTGAACACTAAGTTTTCAAAGTTAGGGACTCACTACATATTCAATGTTAAAAAAAATCTCATAAATTTACTGAAATTAGTTAGGATTTGGACCCAACTGCAATGTTTATGCCACAAAATTCCTTATATATTCTACATTTATAGCAAATATATTAATTTGTATTGTTCTACACATGCCATTAACTTATTTTGATTTAACCACATTTCATGAACTGGATTTAGGGGTAAAGTGTTAAGAGTTTATTTTTGTAATCCAACAACTTTATCCAAAAATGCAGAAAATTTTTCTGGCTGGCCAGGAGGATAACATTTCAGTGTTGATAAATCCATTGACTGTAACAGCCCACGAAGCGTGCTAAAACAAAAGAAGAAAAATATCAGGTAACATGAGAGAAAATTCGGTAGCTTATCTGCTTCCCATTTGATGAATATTGACAACACAGAGAGTACTATATGAAATGTCGATACTATAACATGTCAGATGAATTGAATAAACATTTATTTCAGTTAAATGAAGTATTTGAGAAATGTCATTTCAAGGACCACACAAATATAAAGTAAAACAAAGTTAATTAATGAAACCAGAATAAATGAAAGCAAAACAATAGGAGTCAGTCAAGAAAGTAAGCTAGGATAACTAATTACCAACCCTTCAGATTGTGAAAAAACTTTTTACTGAAAATTATCATGAATTCATAACTAATCAATCAATTACATGGTCACCATGCATACTGAAAATAAGGTTCTAAACAGCATAAAATTGTTACTTTAGAAACTTAATTAAACAAAAGTCTACTACATTTGAACAGACAACACCATCCAACCTAGGTTTGGGAAAATATAACCAATGCTTCTTAATACTTTCATTTTAGTGACCTTTCTACAATTAATAGTTTCTAAAACAGTTTGGGGTGACAAAGAAACTGTCAGTAACAGTGAAATCAAAGCCAGAACCCACATGGCAGAAGGAGAGAACCAACACTTCAAAGTTGTTCCCCATCCTTCAGGCCCACAACATAGCACACATACATACATAAATGACTTTTTTCAAATGAAGACATACAGATCATTTTGTCCTGCAGAAGAAGTTACGTTTGTGTGTAATATATATGTGTGTATATGTAAGTATGCATTTATGTATATATGTATAAAATAAAGCATGTATGTATATAAAATAAAGCCAGGAGGTGATGGTAAAAGCCTTTGATCCCAGCACTTGGGAGGCAGAGGAAGGCAGGTCTCTGTGAGTTCAAGGTCAACTTGGTTTACAGATCAAGCTCCAAAGCTACAGAGAAACTCTGTCTTGAAAAAACAAACAAAAAAAAAATCAATGTTTTCTCTTTTATAATATACTAACAACAACAAACAAAAAAATCAGAGCTAATTAGCTGGGCATAGTGGCCCATAACTATTTGTAATCTCAAAAACTCAGAAGAATCAGCAGTTCAAGGTGAGCCTGGGCTGTATACAGAGACCATCACTAAAAATATAAAAGTGAATAAATTTTGAATGAAAATCATTTAATAGCCCCTACAAATATTAATTTGCATACAGTAGCTAGGATTACAAGATCTATTCCCATTTTAAAGTGATATTGACAACTTTTAATAGTATCAACCAACTAAGAGCAGATATACCAATCAATTATCTGAACCATTCATAATCTTGCTTTTCTTCTGAATCATTCCCTTTCCAACATTATAGAGATGAGCACACCATCAATTTTACTGTTGGAATAGTCACTGACTGAATCTGCTTTTACTGGAACTTTGTTCACTGATATATATGAATATGCCAAATGTCTAAAAAGCATGGCATATAACATAGTTAATAAACACACGTATATACCAAATACCTTAAACAATAAAATCCCAAAACACACCATGTTCTAACTTTAATATAAAATACAGATAGAGACATACAATTAGCTTCTTTATGAGGTTACTTACTTTTTAAAAAAATATCAAGTCTGAAAAGCGATTTTAAAATCAAACAACTGGGAATTACTGACCTGACCCTTTGGCAAGCTTCTAGTGTCCCAAAGAAGAACTAACAGAAAAACAGCATTTTTCTTCAAGCTTCTACTGCGATGCTGATAAAACAATATTCCTTGCCAAAGATCCCTTTGCTTAAAGTGCTGGAGTAGCTTCTCATTAAACATAAAGTAAAATTAGAACTCTTAATTGAGCTATGCCCTCCCAGCTTCATATTCACTCTTCCCTGGTCATTATCCCTTCTACCATACCAACTTTCCCTGTTTCTCAAGCATTTCAAACTGCAAGTTCATTCCTAAGTTAAGGCTTTTGTAACTCAAGCTCCTTTAACTCTAAAATTGTATGACTGGTTTTTCCTTCTAATTCAGTACTCACCTCAAACATCAGGTCCTTTGTCAAGCTTGTCTTGAAGTCTACCTAATTCTTCCTTACCCCAGCTATAACAATGTCCTGTCTTTTTATTTGTAGCAGAGTTCACCGTGTGAAATTATACCACCACAATGCAAACACAATCCTTGCCGCTGTAACCCAAGCACCTAAAACAGTACCCACTTTATATTAGGAAGAAGAGACTATGTGGATGAATATATTTAATTTAGGGCTTCCAATGGATTGATTTACCAAGTCAAAATTTAATTAAACTCATATACATATGAGACTGTCAAATAAATTAATTTTCCTTAACTAATATAAGCATACACCTTCATTGAACACTGAAAACTGGAATGGTGAACTACAAAACTAAGATTCTTGGAAATCTGCACATCTGTATACACATTCACACATTCAAATTTACGTGCAAAAGAACTGGTCATGAATACGGGAAAAAACACAACACAGAACAGAGTCAAAGCTAAAGACAAGAGGTTATAGTTGAGAAAAATTGAAGTATAACTGATGAGTGTGAAAAATGTAAAATATCCAAAGGTTAGGCAGGTGGGTAATAATAGCTGGGGAGGAATTTAAGGCAAGAGATCTCTAGTATACCTGCAGGTACAATAGAAAAGATGTCCTTCTTTGTGTAACTGCTTTGCCAATTCGAACTGATGATTGTTCATTAACTTTTCATTTATAACTACCACAAGTGGTTTGCCTTTTTCCAGACTCTCCAAACAGCTTCCTGCACCTACAAAAATAATATTCATTAATTCAATTTTTTTAAATTTATAATAATCTATCATTAGTTTTATTTCTAAAAATGAATAGTTTAGTCAATAAAACTATATAAAACCAAACCTTTTAATTATATGTTCAAAATGACAAACGTAGGTCAAGTTTAGTGGCATATGCCCCAAATCCCAGCATGTAGGAGTTTACAGCAAGAGGATCACGGGTTACACAGACTCTGTATCAATAACAAAAAAAAAAAAAAAGACAAAACCATACCAACTAATTTTTCTCTGACAAATTTCTTTGGGGGAGGGCGATAGAAGGTTTACAGGTGAAACTTGCTACAAAGCCCAAGCTGACCTTGACCATTATCATTACTGTCCTGTTTCCTGAGATTACCAAATCTCTAGTTGATACCACTGAACAATTTTACTTCATTTCTAACCAAATGCAAACAAACAGAAAAGGCAACTTTAGGCCTTACAAAAATTAAGATACCCACATTAAAAGCTGAGTTCATTCTGTAACAACAATTAGAGGAGGAGGGAGATAGGAAAGTCCCTGGAGTTCGTTAACCTGTCAGGTGAGCTGAATTTATGAACCCCAGATTCAATAAGACCTGTTTTTTTAAAAAAAAATAATATGGAAGGCTTAGAGATGGCTCAAAATTCAAAACCATATACCGTGCTCTAGGATCAACACACACAGATGCATGACTCACAAATACACCCATGCTCACACAAATTCACATGTACTGATCCACATCTCTCTCTCTCTCACACTCACACACACACACACACACACACACACACACACACACACACACACACAAAATACAAAAGGCGATTTAAAAAACCATTTTAGAGTTTTCAAGATGGCCCCAGAGCCCACATGGTGGGAGACAACAGACACAAGCAGGCAGGCAGGCAGACACAAACACAGGGAAGGAGGGTAGGGGCAAGGAGGAGAGGTGTAGGGAAAGAAAGAAATGCATTCAATTCTTTAGAAAAAATGTAAAGCCTAGCTTATAATAGTGACAGGCACTAACACAGGAAAGCAGTCCTTATGTGTTTATCACTGAAGTGCCATTCCCAAGATACTCAAGAATAGATCACAATGAATATGCAGACATACATTATTATTATGATCACTTCAATTTTGAAATTTAAAATCCTCTAGAGGGCTAGGGAGAAGGCTCAGGAGATACTTGTCACCAAGCCTGACAACCTGATTTCCTACCATGGAAACCACATGATAAAGAGAACCAATTCTCACAAGTTGCCTTCTAAACTTCATTCACATACATGCCATGGCACACACACATCCATATACACAGACAAGAAAATCTAAAATAAATATTTTGACTCTCCTAGACATATTAAATGGCATTTAGGACTATTGGAATAAATAAATCCTTTCTGATATGTGATAGGGTAGTAACTAAGAAGACTCTATTACCAAATTGTTATACTTCTTCAACTATGGATTACTACATATCCATGTGTCATAGTTACCTCACCTACAAGATGGGGATGCTAATATCTTAGCTCACAAGCTTAGGAGAATTAAACAGTATACAGAAAGAATTCAAAGCAGTACTAATGTCATACACATAAACATACTATTATAAGAACTATTATGCTATACATTTTAGTAATGTCTATTCCTTTTCTTATTTTTCTTGTTTTAGAGACAGGGCTTCTCTGTGTAGCCCTGATTAGCCTGGAACTCACTCTGTAGACCAAGCTGGCCTGCTACTCAAGGGATTTGCCTGTCTCCCTGTGCTGGGATTAACGAGTACATCACCACTGCCAGCAGTAATTCTATTTCTAAGGAATTTTCTCTCCTAGAATTGTCTTCTAAAAAACCAGCATGTTCCCCACAAATATCCATAGCAGTCAAAACTGCACTGCTCCCCCAAAACAGCTTTTCTAAAAGTACTGGAAATCTCAGGAACTGTTAGATTGATTTGATGAAGGCTACAAACTACTACAAATATGAATATAGAGTATATATTTAAAACATAATACATAGTTTCTAAATCTATTAGCTTATGTCCCTAAATATAATTTATAAATCTAAAATTTTAATTTTCTTACCATATTGCATCCATTTTACATACATTCAACAAAAAAGCTAAAGACAATCTTTAAATAACAATTTATACAACACCACCCTACCACTGAAAAGGCATTTAATGTCCTTTAGGTCTAAGCCCAAACAATTTCAAATTCACAATTTGTTAGGATCATTATATACATTATCTTTCCCCTGTGTTTATAGAGATTTTTTTACTGCAACACTGGGCCAAAATGACTTCATATCCTTCTCTTGCCCAGAAATACCCTTCTTTCCACTAAAGATATATATTAACCCTGTCTTTAAAAAAAAAAAATCAAAAGATTTGGACCCAGGGTTTTTCACATGCTAGGCACGTACCCTACCACTCTAGTCCTGGTGAATTCAGTCTGAAAAGGTCAAAGCATCTGTTTTTAATCAAAGACAGAAACCCAAGATTCTCAGACACTTTACCTGCGTGGCTGATGACAAGATCTGCCTGCTGAAGGTCTTCGTTCAAAGAATCCTTAAACCTGTAAACATCCAGAGTGAATGAATCACTACTGAATGGTTCAGGGACCACTGTGCCTCTACCAATTTGGAGGACAAGTCGGTTGTAACCCAGACTCTTGAGAATCTAAAGCAGGAAACAAAGTCTTTTTAAAAGAAGTCCTTCAAGAACAGCTGTTAACTATCCTGTGAGTTACTGCTCAAATGAAGGGTGCCTTTTTTGAAACCTACCTGGTGCTAAGCTTCCAAAATTAAACCCCCCTCCCCGCCCCCAGCACCCAGGCACAGCCAAGGATCCTGCCAGCTAAATGCATACCTTGAAAACTAGGCAGAAACCAAGAGACAAACCCTGTTTTGGTCTCACCAGTTGAGCTGGGACACTTAAAACCAGTAGGGAAGCACATAAGCCACTAGGCTGAGGGCACCACGCAGAGGGCAAGACCCTCTTTACCTGCTTGGAGTCAGGTGAGGTCTTGGACCTCCAAGCAGGGGAGGACCAGTTCCCAGTCTCAGGGGGTGTGGGGGGAGGGGTTGCAGGGAAACCATTACCTGTGGAGGCGGGGCTCCAGCAGACTGAGACACTTACTAGTCATGGTGGGGGAGGGGGTCTCGAACAAAGCGGGGGTGGGGGGGGGCTTATATGGCCTGAGGCGGGAAGTCACGTGCTAAGGCACCTGGGGAGAGCCAAGCAACCTGTTCCCAGTTGGGGGGAAGGGAGGACCCGCATTGGACACCCTGACATAAGCCAAGGGGACAAAGACTTGGTAGCCAAGGCTCCAAAGTGGAGCAGACGAGGCCGGGAAGAAGGGACTGACAGGCCCTGCCTAGGACCGCGGGGAAGGAGGGGGGAGGGAAGACAACATGGTGCACGTGGAGGGAAGAGGCGGGAGGCAGGTGACGAGGGAGGGTGGTGGCACTAGGATGAGGGAGCGTGGGGGGAGAGGGGAGGGGGGGGTAGGGAACACCGGGAAGGGGCAGGGGGAGTGGGCAGGGGGTGTGGCACTGGGCGAGGGGAAACTATGGGGGGCAGAAGACTGAGGGGTCGGGGGCACGGGAGACGGGGGCTCGGGGAGAGACGGGGGAGATGAGACGGGGGAGACGGGAAGAGACGGGGGAGACGAGACGGGGGCTCGGGGAGAGACGGGGAAGACGAGACGGGGGCTCGGGGAGAGACGGGGGAGACGAGACGGGGGGCTCGGGGAGACGGGGAGAGACGGGGGGAGACGAGACGGGGGCTCGGGGAGAGACGGGGAAGACGAGACGGGGGAGACGGGAAGAGACGGGGGAGACGAGACGGGGGCTCGGGGAGAGACGGGGAAGACGAGACGGGGGCTCGGGGAGAGACGGGGGAGACGAGACGGGGGCTCGGGGAGACGGGGAGAGACGGGGGAGACGAGACGGGGGCTCGGGGAGAGACGGGGGAGACGAGACGGGGGCTCGGGGAGACGGGGAGAGACGGGGGAGACGAGACGGGGGCTCGGGGAGAGACGGGGAAGACGAGACGGGGGAGACGGGAAGAGACGGGGGAGACGAGACGGGGGCTCGGGGAGAGACGGGGAAGACGAGACGGGGGCTCGGGGAGAGACGGGGGAGACGAGACGGGGGCTCGGGGAGACGGGGAGAGACGGGGGCTCGGGGAGACGGGGAGAGACGGGGGGCTCGGGGAGAGACGGGGGAGACGAGACGGGGGCTCGGGGAGAGACGGGGGAGACGGGGGCTCGGGGAGACGGGGAGAGACGGGGGCTCGGGGAGACGGGGGAGACGAGACGGGGGCTCGGGGAGAGACGGGGGCTCGGGGAGAGACGGGGGCTCGGGGAGACGGGGAGAGACTGTGGGAGACGGGGTCTCGGAGAGACGGGGGCTCGGGGACACTGAGGAGGAACATGGTGCCTGAGGAGAGAGGCTGTGAGGGACTGAGAGGTGGCAGAGGGAGAAGGGACGCGAGCGGACTCAGGGCGTTTGGCCCGGGGCGCCGCGGTGCCGGAGGAACAGCTGCCATGCTTCCTTCCAGACCGCGGCCCCGAGGGGAACCACAGCGCTAAAACGACAGAGCCGGCGGCCCGACTCACCTGGAGGCTGTCGTAAGCGGCCACACACTCAATGAGCTCGTCGAAACTGGTGGTCCCAACAGTCACAAACGCTCTTTTCATCGCGCGGGTTCCAGATTCAGAATTGCTGGAGCGGATGTGACGTAGGAGTTCACGCTGACGCCAAAGGGGAAAAGGCGGGCGGAAGGAGCCCGCCAGGCCAATGGGAGGCGCGAGTCACACGGGTGAGGCGGGGAAACTCCGCTACGCTGGGCGTGTCCTCCTTCCCGCTGGAGCCCCCGGAGCCAGCCGGGCATCCAGCCTGAGGGCGTGGTAAGTGCCAGCTTAGCTGTGAATGCTTTACACGTTTGCAGTTAACACCGTGCAGGCAGCTCTGGCTAAGCTTGGATGCCCCCATAAAGGTGTGGGAACTCGCCAAGTGTCATTTTTTTTTTTGTCTACTGAGAAAAAAACAAAAAAACAAAAAACCCGAAAACCGAACTAAACTTTGTGCTGAAAGACATTCTTTGGGTACCACAGACCTTTCCCTGGTGCGGTACCATAAGCGTCCATGTGATACCTTACACTTCCACCGCTCTTTGTTCATGCATGCCCTTCGCATCTTGGGAAGAACAGCTTTTCTCAGGCAAACCTTACCATATCTGTACAGTACACTTTTAGTTATGGAGTAATAATTCACAGGAGGCAAAAGGACTGTTGGGAGCTGATTAAGAATGGGATATATAATGAGATCCTGCTTCTAAATTATAAATAGAAATAAAGTGTGTACTTTTATTTAAGACTGTAATAAACATTCAGGTGGTGGTTATTCCCTTTTATCCCAGCACTTGGGAAACTGAAGCAGAATGATCAGGATTTCCACGTCAAACTGGACTACATGAGGCCCTGTTTCCAAAAAAAAAAAAAAAAGGAACAGACCCACAGACCCATCTCCTTTCTATATATAGTGTGTGTGCACAAATTAAGTGATCACTAAAACCCATCGTTAATCAGTAAATTCCCTTTGACTCAAAATACAAATATATATTTTTAAATCATCTATGTAATGCTTGAATTTGCATTTCCCATTTGCAATTATTCTCACATCAACAGCTTTTCATGCCGCTTGGACTCAAAGATTTTTTTTTTACTCTTTCTCTGAGGAATTATCTAGATTATCAAAACATTTTTATGCAGATGGATCAAAATACTACGGAACAAAAATGTAGGTAGGGCCGATGTGTGATAGGACAGCCACGGCTATTATACAGAGAAACCATGTCTCAAAAATCCAAAATAGGTTAGGCAGTGGTGGTGCTTTTAGTGCTGCGACTTGGGAGGCAGAGGCAGACAGATCTCTGTGAGAGCCTGTCCTGGAACTCTCTTTGTAGACCAGGCTGGCCTTGAACTCAAAGAGATCCACCTGCCTCTGCCTCGCGAGTGCTGCGATTAAAAGCATGTACCACCAATGCCTGGATTGTAGGGCAAGCACAGTTTTACTGAGAAGTAGAATATCATCAAGGAAGGATCCTCATAATCGGTTTCTGTTTTGTCATAATCCTTGTTATTTATTTCACCTGTGCTTTTCTTCTCCTTTGAACTATAAAATCTTCAAAGTTAGAAAGTATAACTAAATCATCTCTGAATTCCCATTATTGAGTACTTTTGCAGGTATCATGATCGTTTTATACACCTTTATTGAGATGTAAATTACTAAGAGCTAAGGGTATATACCCCAAAAGTAGAGCATGAGATCCTAGATTATAATATAAAGCAGTAACAGCAAAATAAGTTTTAAACAATGATAAACTGGAAATGTTTCATCTTAGTCCTTTAAACACAGCTCATAACAGAATCAGTGAGGTGCCTTTCGATTGTTTTTCGTTTTCTATTGCTCTTCAAAACTTTCAGTGTATCTTTTCTGTATTCTATAGTATATGTATTATTAAAGATTAAAATGTGTAAATTATAACACATTTGCTTTTCAGTTGTGCTTTGTGGGTTTTTGTGTTCTTGTCATCTTGCCACAACTGGACTATTTCTTTTACTACTCCTACTCTAAATGTTATCAATGGCTATTTTTTTTTTTTTTTTTTGCTTTTAGGGATAGCAAAATTATTATTTTCTAGTTGAACTAGTCAAGTGTGAGTTCAAATAATACTGTAATTGAATTATGTTGGTGGAGAACCATAGAGGAAAAAAATGACTTACCTACTATTGTATATCAGTGATGTTCAATATGTTCAGTATAAATTGCACACATGTTAGGCCTTACCACCAGGCTGTATGCCACTTCTTCAAGATCATAACAGTAGATTCATTTACCAAGAGTTCACAAAAACTCTTAACATAATCAAGATTTGGAGAAAAAAAAATGAAACAATAGAAACAAACAGCTACAGTAAATTAAAACTGTAGCATTTGTATTTTTGTCTTGTTTTGTTTTTGTTTTATCCTTGCTGTTCAAGTAAGGAACTAAAGTTTTTTTAGATGGGTTAATTTTGATTTTTTTCTTGTTCTTGTTGATTTGTTTTATTTATTTTTTTTTAAGACAGTGTCTTGGGTAGACTAGCCTGGCTTAGAATTCCCGGTAGAGCTGAGAATGACTTAGAACTGATGTGCTGGAGTAACAGGTCTGTTTCACAACTATGGGTTTGGGGGATTGACGCATTAATAGATTGTAGTAAATAATTAGCTGTAGCATGACTTGGGTCATCAAAGGCCGAGAGAATGATTTTTTGCTTAGTACTTCTAATAGGCCAAGTTTTATGGCAAATAAATCTGTTCTCATTTTACCAGACATTGTTTTGATGATGTTATGATGGGCTAGTGCTTAGGTGAACCTAGGTGTCACAACTTTGGTGTTTTACAACACCTCAAGATTTCAGAAATGTTTAAATTATATTATTTTGTTTTATTCTATCTGCTTCCAATTTTACTAGCATGCAACAAAGATTGTAGTTTGGGAGTCAGAGAGAGAGCTGACTGCTCTGACTGAGTAAAAAGCACGAGCCTCCCAGCCTCATTACCTGAGTTCGATCCCCTAAGTTCGATCCCTAAGTCTTCCAGACTTAGGATACAGATGTCATAACACTTGCACCCCACCCCCATGTAGACACAAATAAGTAAAGAAATGTGATGCATTTATTTTAAATTATTCATTATCAGTTCAGCATGGTAGCTCACACCTGTATTCATGTTACCCAAGGTAGGATTAAGAGACCAGGCCCAGTAACCAGAACTAAGCTAAGACACCTGGATTCGGTAATTACAAAGCCAAGTAGACTGGAACCAAAGGCTGCTGAGGAATCTGATGGCAGGGCAATATGACTGCACACCTCTAGAGATGACAGCTCCACTTTCTTCAGAGTTGTCTACTAGGGCAAGAAGAGCAGCAGTGCCACCAACAGCAGGGAGATCTTCATGCCCACCCAAGAAGGCAAAGTGGTGTCCTTTACAGAGCCTGCCAGGTTGTGGAGTGACACCTTTTCAGACATGTCAGCCAAGCAGCCAACCTTCAAGCCCATTAAGCTGACCCAGGGGACGTTGTGAAACATATTGGATGCCAAGAAGCCCTTAGAGTGCCTGGTGCCCCTCTCCTGGCACCCCAGATCTGCGTGCACTTAATATTAGTTTCTTTCTGAGCCTTTGTTCTAGGGGCACAGGGAGCGGAATGTGTGCTAGCCAGCAGCAAAACACAAAGTAGGAATGATACCCGTCCTCTCCCAGAATCTTAAACTCTCAGTTGCTGCTCTTACTGGGAGAGGAGGAGTCTGATCCTTGCCTGCATTTGTTGTTTTCCCCCTAACTGGCTGCATCTTGGGTAGTAACTGACTTTGCCTATGTCCCAGAAACAGTAATCCCAAACACTTCTGTCCTCTCTTGCCAATGAATCTCCCAATTTCCCTTTCCCTAGCCACTTCAAAGTCCAGAGGGCAAGGAGCCTCTCTCTCTGGATATTTGTACTGGCTGACCTTGTCCTTGAAATAACCAGAAAGTAGGACATATGCAGCCCCGTCAGAATCCAGTGTAGTACCCTCATCCTGCCGCACAGGGGAAAGAGGGAGCTCTGAGTGTGGGAAGTTCTGAGTGGGTGTGTGTTGTTGAGCTGGCCATATCACGGACTAAAACCTCAAGCTTGTGGGAATAGTGCCTATGCCCTTGAGGCTCAGAGGGATGGCAATGTCTTCCTTTGGTTCAAGTGTGAATGTTGATAATGAGTGCAGAAAAATATCCATTGTAATTTTCTTCCTCCAGATATGTAAGGTCTGAAGTCTGCTCTCCTACAGAGATTATCTAAACCTGCCTCCTTGTTTATCTAAAAACCCTGCCTCTCTATTCAACTGTATATAATAAACACAGTGAGCTTTCACGATGCTGGACAGCCCAGACTGTCTGATCCCAGATCTTCAGTGCACCCATGTATTTATCTTCATTCCCTTGCTGTCCTAGTCAGGTCAACTACAAGCTGTGCAGAGCCTGACCATCCCCTATCATAGACACTTTCTGTTCTTTTAATCTGGATTCTTGGAAAACCTCTCCCTCCATCCCTGCTGACCAGCATTTATTCTCCTTCCTTGTCTCAACTTCAGAGTGTTACTGGCCCTGGGATTGGGTCAGTGAGGCCCTAGCAATCAGGCCTGGACCACTGATGACTCAAGCCCTGTGGCCACAGCATTGCTCTTGGACAGGGATGCCAAGGCTGACTCTGAAAGAGTATACAACTCTGGAAGCCTGCCTTGCCTGGTTCTGGAGACAGGGTGTGGGTGGTAAAAGCAGGTGGCAGACGAAACACATTAGAGAATTGAAGAGGTTTGGTGAATCCCCTTCCCCACAAAGTCCATCATTCAGGATACTGATGTGAGGTTTAGGTTAAAATAGAGGGGAAGAGGCATGTAAGCAGTCCCAGTTAACGTGTGATACAGCCTGTCTTGACCCATCATTGTTTAGACTCCAAGTTTAGTCCTTCAAGGTGGCCTGACAAGTTGTTAGAACTGTAAAATCTTTTCCTGAGAGAGAAGTCCCATCTCTGGCTGGCATCAAGCTTCAACTTTCTCCTCCCAGGATGAGATTTCTTGGAAGGAATTCTTATTCCTTGGAGACCAAATAGTCTAATAGTCAGAGGGAGGGGCATAAGTATCTCTTTAAAATATTTTTATTTCTACCAGAATGATTACAAATCCCAGCAGTAGGGAGATAAAGGGGGATCAGGAATTCAACTTCATCCTGGAGGCCAGATTGGTCTATAGGCAATCCTGTTAAAAGCAAAAAGCAAATAAACAAAAACCCAAAACAACAACAACAAACCTTACATCTTATACCATTATTTATAAATGACTATGTCACTTAATTGTGGTAGTTTAAATGTAACTGGCCCCATAAGCTCTTAGGGAGTGGCACTATTAGGAGGTGTGGCTTTGTTACAAGTATGTCACTGTGGGGGTGGGCTTTGAGGTCTCATACATGCTCAAGCCACGCCCAGCATCTCAATTCACTTCCTGTTGGCTGCAAGTATATCTTCTTTATGAACTCTCAAATCCTTTTCTGTGAGAGGCCAGAACTGCTGCCTGCCAAACAAAGGATGTTTAGAGGTACCTGACCCTTTGATCTACATAACAAATAGCCCATGTACAGCTCCCAGTCCTTGGAAAAGTCACCCACCCCCAGCCTAGGTCAACATCCAGATGTCAGCCCTTGAGAAAAAAAACAAACACAAAACAAACAAACAAAAAACCCATATAACAACCACAGACTGCCCGTCTGTCTTTTTATGGGCACACCTAGCCCAGGAGATAAGGTTATCGGAGCTCCTCAAATCCCCTAAATTAACTAACTTGTGACCCCATAACCCTTGCTTAATCTTACTAAACTGCGTGGGGTTTGCTTAATTTTGTAGTTTTTGCCTTTCTGAATCTCTGCTATTGAAACCTGGGGCCTTCTCTGGCAGCTGTTGTGCCAGCTTACTGGACAAGTCCCTGCTGAGGCTTGTATTCAAGTATTCAAAAAAAAAAAAAATCCTTCCGCTTGGCCAGGGGTTGGTGGCGCAAGCCTTTAGTCCCAGCACTCAGGACAGCCTCCAAAGCCACAGAGCAACCCCATCTCAAAAAACAAAACAAACAAACAAACAAAAAAGAACAACAACAAAAACCTTGCTCGCTTTTGCATTCAGTGAGTCGACTCCTTGGTGGTTTTCTTGGTGGGGGGAGGGTGCTCTCACGAACTGGGCATAACACCCTGCACCGTGTATGCCTAAACCTCTGAAACTGTAAGCCATGCAGTTAAATGATTTCCTTTATAAGAGTTGCCATGGTTTTGGTGTCTCTTCACAATAATAGGAACTCTAAGACACTGAGTAAAAATAATCCATTCAGAAATACTATGTATGTCCTTCATACTACTTCATATTTTGTGCATGACTTGCAAATTGCGATAAAGTACAAGAAGGCACTGGCATGCACAAGAGAATAGCATGTTGTGTGGTTCTGGGAAGGGTCTTTGTAGACATTTAATCTGAGGCTTGAATGATGAGAGGCCAACCAGGACTAATACTTCAAACAGAGGTCATCAAGGATGGAGCTCTTATCAAACACAATGAAGGATTCTATATGCATAAGTAAATTCCTGGAAAGTTCAGTAAGTTCAGTAAGCCCTACAGGTCCTTACAGGGGTTTTGTTTGTTTGTTTTCGATATTTCTCTGGAAGGGTTTTTCTTTCTTTCTTTTCTTTCTTTTCTTTCTTTCTTTCTTTTTTTTTAATGTCAAGTATTTAAGAGGATTGTGATTCTTGCTGCAAAAAGTGACTCATGCCAGTAATCCCAGCACTTAGGAAATTAAAGGAGAATTGCTATAAAGTTGAGGGTAGCCATGGCTACACAGCACAGAATTAAGAAGACAAATCTCAAAATGGAGTATTTGTGGCAGTAATTCATCTTAATATTTAATTTTCAATTTTAATATTATACTGATAGTATAGTGAAAAACAAGTCTGTGCTCCCATCCCTCTTCATTTCTGATTCTCACTCCTAAAGAACAATAACCTTAAAAAAATTACAGCTGCAGGGCAATAACCTAAAAAAACGGTAGCTGCATATGTTTCTGCATGAAGTGGTTATATTGCAGTAGTTTGATTTCTGGATCCTTTAGGATCTGTTATTTCCAATTTTCACAAGTGAAGGTGTCACTCATTTATGTGCCAGTGAACATACATTACTCTTCCTCCCAGAATATTTTATTTTGAGAGTGTGCTACTCAGTGGCCTACCTCCCAAAACACATAGGTTGCAGTTTTTTGGTTTGTTTTATGGTACTAGGGGTTGATCTCAGGGTCTTGTCTACTAGGCAAGTGATCCTCCGTTAAGCTACATGTACTCTAACACCTTTAATGTGTTTGTTTACTTGTTTGTTTTTATGTCAAGACAGCATTGAGATCTGAGAAGATGGATGAGCAGGCAAAGGTGCCTACCACTAAGCCTGATAACCTGTGCTAGCCCCAGAACATACATAGTAGGAGAGAACCCACTTTCAAAATTTGTTCTGTGACATCCATAGCATGTGCATATATATACATGTACCCACAAACAAATAAATTATTATGAAAAACTAACTAACTATCCAACTAGACAGCATTTGGCTAAATTACTCAGGCTGGCCTTGAATTTGTAATCTTCCTGCTTTATCTTTCAGAGAAGTAGCAGATTATAGGCATGTGCCACTATACCTGACTTAGACCTGATTTTTATAAAAATCAAATTTGATGATTATATTGGCATGATTTTTTAATCATCATTCAGAGTTTAACCATGTACTGAGTATGTTTTTAAATTTCCTTTCCTATACGATTTTTTTTTTCATGTGAAGCATTTATTGGGAGGGAGGAGGAGAAATGGAGAACACGAAGCAGTCTTGTAGAAAGAGAGGTACAGAGTGGCAGAGAGATGGATGGAGGGAGGGAGGGAGGGATGGAGGGAAGGAAAGAGAGAAGGACAGAGGTGGACAGGAAAGATGAAGAGGAAGAAGAACACCTAGATTTTTGTTTTGCCCCATTTGGAATTTTCTTTTCTTTGTATTTTCTTTATGAATATACCAGTTATGCAGTCTCATACTCTCACCAAAAAAGTATCTGTATATCTCTGTATATTCTTCAACTTCATGTTATTTATAACTTTATTTTTATCATTATTAAAAATGTCTGTGCCTTTGTATAATGGCATTGGGCTACAATTCCAGCCCTTGGGAAACTAAGGCATGAGAATTGTGAACTCTAGGCCACCATGGGCTACACATTAAGACCCTATCTAAAATTTTTAAAAATTTAAGACTGTGGTGGGAATTTTTCTTCTTACATACATATCTGAATTAGTTTAGTCATTATGAATACCGGTCCTTGAAAGGTCTGCAAGAAAGAAAGTCAAGGGAATTAGTGACTCAGACATTACAAGCCTTATTTGTGAGAAACCCTGTGGTGGTGGTGGTGGTGGGCTTATAAGGTAGGATAGTTATAGAGCAGAAGAGGAGTTGAGGGAGGAAATTGTAAAGTTTCCTTTAGGGGTCCACAGTTGGCCACTGCTAGGGATAACTCATGAAGAGTCAGTTAAGGAATGTTAGACAATAGGAAAACATCTTTCCTACCAGGCCATTATTTTGGTCCACAGAACATGGCAAACTAAGTTACCTATTAAAAACAAACTAAGTTACCTATTAGAAACCAAATTAATGTAGTTACTGGAATTATCATAGTTCAACCAAAATGGGAGAATTTGAAAAATGGCACAGCCCTGTGACTTAGGGTTTCTATTGCTGTGAGGAGACACCATGACTCTTTTTAGAAAAAGCAACTCTTTTTCTAAAAAGTTTATTTATTATGTACACAGTATTCTGCGTGCATGTATGCCTGCAGGCCAGAAATTACAGATGATTGTGAGCCACCATGTGGTTGCTGGGAATTGAACTCAGGGCCCTTGGAAGAGCAGTCAGTGTTCTCAACCACTGAGCCATCTTTCCAGGCATCGCAGCAACTCGTATAAGGAAAACAATTGATTGGAGCTGATATACAGTTCAGAGGTTTAATCCATTGTCACCATGGTGGGGAGCATGGTAGCATGCAGGCAGACATGGTGCTGGAGAGGTAGCTGAGAGTTCTACATCTGGATTGGGAGGCAGCAGGAAGAGTGAGGGACACTGGGCCTGGCTTGAGTTTCTCAAACCTCAAATCCCACCTCCAGTGACAAACTTCTTCCAACAAGGCCACACCTCCCTAGGGTATGGTGTCCCCACCATACCCTAGCTAACACGCCTGGAATTTTACCTTCCTTATATCCGAAAATCTTTTTTGCCTGCCAAATATTGAACTATATTTTCTTGATCCCTATCTCTCTCACTTTTATTTAACTTCTTCATCTTAGTGAAAAATGGTTCTTCAGTAAATCTGTGAGAAAATAGGATGAACAAGGTCTTGCCTGTGTGAAAATACCTCATTTACATTTCCCATCTGTTAGTTGGACAAAAATAGAATTCTACATTTTATATTAGTCTTCTTTTGTTGCCGTAGCAAATTAATGTAAATTCAGGGGTCAACATAATCACAAATGATCTGAGAATGTAGGTATAGAGAACTTATTTAGCATGTATGTTATCTTAGATTCAGTGCCCTGCACTGTGAAATGAAACAAAATATAAACATACTCGTTGGCTTTCAGTATTTTTTTTCATTTGGCAATGCTAATAATTGAGCCCATCCAGGGCCTTGTGTGCTTGGTGGGCAACTGCTACCCCCAAACTATACCTCCATCCCTTTCTATTTCTTTCAATGGGTTATAAAATGTTAAAAACAGTGGATCATTCAGGAACTTCTGATAAATGACTATTTTTGCATTCTCATACCTCTTGGCACAGAGTCCCTTCCTCCATCTTCTAAGCATATGCCAATTTCTGCTTCAGTCTTTTCTTCTAGCTTACATTTTTACTTTGTCTTTCCTTTTTCTCTTACATAAAGACTTTTATTAGACATTAGACCTACCCACATAATTCAGGGTAATCGTTCTACCTTGATATCCTTAACTTGATGGCACCTGCAAAATGTTATATGCCACGCAAAGCAATGTATTTCCAGGTCCATGCATTATGGTCAGAACATCTTTGGGGGCAATATTATTTAACGTGGCACAGTTAGAAATCACTGTCCCTCAGAACTTGTGTTTAGATCATGGGAGAAGGAGCAGAAAGAATGAGAACTGGAAGAATTGTATTTTTGAACACACAGCATATGCGCCTGCACAAGAGCTCCACAAGATTGAACCTGTCATAAGGGGCTCACGAGGACACACCACTCTGTGAGAATTTATATACAATTAAAATTGATAAGGTAGATAAAGAGATTTCCTTCAGTGGTATAGCCACTGGTAAGGAGCTGTGAATGAAAGGCCCTGAAAAAAAAAAACACACACACACACACACACACACCTTCCACTGAACTTTTACACGGCTGTTTAACTGCTTAGAACTTCAGTGATGTAGAGAGTTTGGAATGTTGCAATTTCAAAGCCAAACTATCTTGAGGCATCATTAATGTCCTCGATCCCCTTAATAACAATTTACTGCCCTTCTCTATATGTGATATAACATCTTTGTGGCCAGTAGGTTGTGAGCCTAGCCTTTAATGGCTGAGCCATCTCTCTAGGCCACAGGAAAACCCTTTGAAATATTCAGATGACCACTAGTTTCCAACCAATCAAAAGGCTGTGTGCTGTCAGATAGCATTTGAGGCCCTTTGTTTACAGTGGTGTATTTGAAAAGTGGCTTGATGTATGTCTTCCTTTTTTGAGTTACTATAAAAAAAAACTACTTTATACTGTCACCATATTGGAATATGGAATTTGGAGTAACGTAAATCTGTGTTTCCTGACCATGGTCAGTTATATGTGACTCAAGAAGGAAAACAAAACTATCTCTTCTCCTCTTTGGAATGAGTGTTTTGTGTTAATAATAAACAGACTCTCAGCTACACTCACACAAACAACCATAATGAAACTCATTGGGTCTGCTCCTCCACTTTCCCCTTCTCTCCTTCCACCTTCTCCCCTCTTCCCACTCTCTCTGCTTTTTCATGTGTGCCTAGTTTGCCTTTCTGGAAGCAGGTAGAATATTCTCTATATTCCATCTTCTGTAACTTCACTGTAGCATACATTACTGAACTTCATTTTCTCAGTCATTGTTCTGGGTAATTTGTATATCTTTTAAATATGCATACTTATATCCTGCAATGGTAGGAACTGTAGTGTCTTAGTATTACCAGATATTGTTTGCTGTTGTCTCAGTCTCTAGAACTGTTTGTTGGTGATAAGTTCATAGCAATTCTATTGGTTTGTCTATGGCAACACTACCCTGACTGTGCCCCATCTCACCTGATCTCAGAAGCTAAGCTGGGGAATGTCTGGTTAGAACTTGGATGGGAGAAAGTCTATTAGTTTAATTTGGCCTCCGGTATTGAATCTTTGAATTTTGGTTTTTGAGACAGGTTTCTCTGTATTGCTTTGGAGCCTGTCCTGACATCACTGTGTAGACCAGGCTGGCCTCAAACTCACAGAGATCCATCTTCCTCTGCCTCCCAAGTGCTGGAATTAAAGGTGTGCACCACCACTGCCTGATTTGAATCTTTCAATTTTCTTCTCTTTTCTCTTTCTCTTTTATTCTACTCCCTATCTAGGATATCTCAATTAAATTTTCATTTTATTGAATTTTAAAAATTATATTATGATATGTTAAATTTCTTAAACCTTCTCATTAATTGAAGCAGAGAAGTCTGTCTACAAGCATGGGGATGTGGAGGCTATAACAAGCATATTAAAAATGTACCAATTTCCAAATCACTTTGGCTAAAATCTGGAGATTTATTTTCATTTTAAATATTCTGTTCATTAAAGTTCTTTAGGGAGGGGTGTGGGGGGTTGAGGCAGGAATTCTGTTTGTATCCCTGGCTATCCTGGAACTCATTCTTTATATCAGGCTGGCTGCAAACTCGTAGATTTGCCTGACTTTGCCTACCAAGTGCTGGGACTAAAGGCATTCACTATTGTAGTTGGTTGATTTTACTCTTTACTCTTTTGGGGGGCCCATCTTCTAGCTCTAAGACAAATCACATAGAATCTTAATATTACTTATAAAAAAAGCCTTAGCTTGGCTTTTTTCTAATCAGCCAATTTTTGAGCTTAATTTACCCCATCTGGTAATTTGCCTCTGTGATTTTACCTTTCTCATACTTCTGTGTATCTTAATTTCATTTTTACTACCTGGCTGGGTGGCTTGGTGGCTGGGTGGCTTGGTGGATGGGTGGCTGTGTGGCTGTGTGGCTGTGTGGCTGTGTGGCTGGCCCCTAGTGTCCTCCTCTCCTTGTTCTTGCTCCTCTTGATCATCTCTTCCCAGATATCTCCTCCTATTTATTCTCTCTACCAGCCAGCTCCACCTATCCTTTCTCCTTCCTTGCTATTGGCCTTGCAGCTCTTTATTAGACTAATCAAGTATTTTAGATAGGTACAGTAACACAGCTTCACAGAATTAAACCAAGGCAACACATCTTTGCATCGTTAAAAAAAATGTTCTACAGCATGAACAAATGTAACACATCCTAAAGTAATATTCCACAACACATCGCCACACCCAGCCTTTTATTGAAGATCTGAAGAATATAGAAAAATGAGTCCAAATACCTAACTATAATACTGAAATTTTTAGTTTAGTAAAATAAAGATGTTATCTAATTATATATAGTTGTATTACTTTTTTCCTTTTCTTAAAACAGTTTTCATTTCATAGTTGACTTTATTGTACGAAAGTATCTGCATCGTCACTGCACACTATTGTTGTTACCCAACAGTCTTTCCAAGCTCAATGCTCTCATTCATCATATTTTTTGACATACAAAATTATTTCAATCACTTGTCTGTCAAAAATAATTTATTCTTGGGCTCAGTAGTTAAGCATGCTTGCTACTTTTGCAGAGTACTCTTAGTTCATTTCCTATCACCCACTCAAGCAGCTCACAAGTGTCTGTCCCTCTAGTACCAGGAAGTGCACATGCACTCAAATTCACATAAGCATACACATACACACACATTTAAAAAATATATAAAGTCTTTAAAACAAATTTGTGCCCAGAGAGATGGCTGAGCAGTTAAGAGCACTTTACAGAGGACCCATGTTCTGTTCCTTGCACCCACATTAGGCATCTTACAATGGCCTGTAACTCTTGGGCCAGTGGAATATGTTTCTCTGTGCTGGCTTCCATTGGTAACTGCATGCATGTAGCATGCATACACAAACTTGGATGCCCACACATATATACATAAATAACTTGATCACAAGTCAAAAATAACCATTTACATAACATCATAGATGCAGTTGTGATGTCTTCCCAAGAATACTTACTAAACTTGTATAAAGTTGGTATTTTTATGTATTTGTTCACTTATTTATTTGTAAATGAGACTTGATGTTAATTATGTTATGAAAATATGGTGATATATATATATATATATATATATATCCTCTTTCTTTTATTCTTTCTTTCTTCCTTCCTTCCTTCTTTTCTTTCTTTTTTGTTTTTCCCTTTCTTTCTTTCTTCCTTTCTTTTCTGAGACAGGGTTTTCTGTATTGCTTTGGAGCCTGTCCTGGAACTTGCTCTGTAGACCAGGCTGGTCTCGAACTCACAGAGATCTTCCTTCCTCTGTCTCCCAAGGGCTGGAATTAAAGGCATGAGCCATCACCACCTGGCAGAGCTCCAATTTTTATGAAAGTCAAAAACTGATATGACAACTGTATAAACACAGCAAAGTTCATTATTTCCAAATGAAATTCCTCACATCTAACTACCATGGGTTGAACCCTACAACCTAATAGCTTCTGTCATTCTCATATCAGCCAAGCACCAAACTTAATCTATCATTTTCCCTACCCTTCCTTAAAGCCAGAAAATGAGGCCCCAAAAACTCATTTATGAAGAAGTAACCCCAACACACTGAATATAAGATATGTAATAATATTGTTATTTATTTAGTATGTTCAGGACATGAACCCTGAGTGTTTTGAGGTCAGAAGATTACTTTTTGAAGTCTGCTTTGGCTTTCCACCTTCTTTTTTGAGACAGAGTCTACCTTGTTTATTTATTGCTGTGATACTGCACACTCCAGAGTAGCTGTTTCTAGAGATTCTTCTATCCTGCTGTAGGATGATGCGGCATCCAACTGTTTTTGTTTGTTTGTTTGTTTTGTTTTTAAGATTTTCTTTTTATTTTATGTACATGGGTGTTTTGCTTGTATACATTTCTGTACCACATACATACAATGATCTCCCATCAGATAGTAGCTGCTATGTGGGTGCTGGAATTTGAACCTGAGTCCTCTCAGAGAGGACTCTTAACCACTGAGCTATTTCTCCCCTAGCTACTTCTGTGTTGCTGTTTTAACATGGCTTCTGGGGATCTGGGGATTGAACGTAACTCTTCAGGTTTGTATGGCAAGAGCTTTTAGCTACTTACTTAGCCATTCTCCCAGTCCCAGAGGTAAGATTTTATTTAAAGAGTAACTCAAGTTTGATTGTATTTATTTCAATTATTGTTTTTTTTTTTCCACCAGGAATCAAGACCAGGCTCTTTTACAAACCAGGCAAGTAAGTACTCTACCCCTAAGTAGTATCCCCAGCCCTACTTGCTGCCTTTTATAATTAACAAACAAATGGTAGTTATGAGATGATTTTGGAACACAATTAAAGGGTCAGCATGTAAACAAAATTAGTGATTATTTTCCTTGTGCAGAGAAAACAAAGAAGACAAGGTAGGTGATACCTTTGGGTGATGAGTCATAGGTTATAGATTGAACCGTTAATAGTTTTTATACTTATTTACTTATTCAATTGCTGAGTTTTCTTTTATATATCCTGAAGCTTCAGTATGCTTACTTTCCTGGTATTTTCTCATACTTCACTTTTGACCAACACTCATTCAGTACCAATAATAAAATAATCATTCAATAGATGTTTTCTAAAAGTTTAGATCATTGGTATTTACCATTTGGAAACTTTTACTGATCTCTATAAAGATTGTTGTGTTTGTATTTATAAATGTTATTATGATTTTAGTTAAGAGAAAATCCACCAGATGGCAACCTCATCTGCATTTGAAGCATGAGGTGATATGCAATCTTTGGTAACCCATTACTGATACCCTGAGGCAAATATTCCCTGATTAGTGGTTGATTTCTATAGCGATCCTAGTAAACGGATACCTGGAAGTCACTTGGGAGTGATTTTTGGAAGGTGGAGGTGGGATCCTGTTAGTATATCTTACTAAGGATGAAATACTTTTTTGTTGTTGTTGGTTTTTCGAGACAGGGTTTCTCTGTGGCTTTGGAGGCTGTCCTGGAAGTAGCTCTTGTAGATCAGGCTGTACTTGAACTCACAGATATCCGTCTGCCTCTGCCTCCCAAGTGCTTGGACTAAAGGCACACACCACCAGCACCCAGGCTTGAAATAATATTTCTTATTATTACTAAAAGCAAAAATAGTTTCTATTTCACTATTGCAGTCTAAGTACATCTTTATCTTGAAGCTAAAATGAACCAAATTCATTTCTTCCTTGTTTGAGGCTGCAGACAATACTATTACCTCATAGGTCACCAGCTATTCTAGTTGCTTGCTAAAATTAATGGTGTTCTGAAGGTTATCTGGCTTTCTGCCTGAGGAGCAAACTGATTTCCTCATGTCTAAGCTTGATAGTCTGTAGAGAGTACTACTGGGGATATTTAATGTGTCCCTTCTTGTTTTGTGTTTATAAACAACATGCCCTCGGGTACTAATTAGGTGAAAGATATTGTATATATTCATCAAATGCTGATGTGTTGTTCCACACAGATAAATCTGTGGTCAAGACCAAAGTTGTTCTAGGGCTGATTATGAGCTGCTTATTACTAGATGTATATGCAATAGTAAATATTTCAGAAGAAAATATAATGGGTTTGTTGATTTCCATTCCTCAGTAGCTGATATTTCATTATTAAATTCATTTCCAAAGCTGAGGGTGATGGCACACACCTGTAATCCTAGCAGTTGGGAGGTAGAGACAGGAGAATTAAAAGTTCAAGGTCCTCCTCAGATACATAGCAAGTTGGAGATTATTCCACTACGGGAGACCCCATCTCAAAAACAAAATCACAAGTTGTATAAGTACAAGACTGTATACATTCTCTAAAAATTTATGTAACTGGAAAATCGATTTTTTTCCATTTTCTAAGCATTATATGATACATGAGGCATGTATATCTCTATTCATTAGTTTGCTGTGGGTTAGGTTTGGGGGAGGAAGACAAGAATTAAGGAGGATTTGACATTGAGTCAGATTGTCCTTCAGAAGAGTTATTAAGGTTGTAGTAGGAAGTATGATGGGGATCTGAAGTAAGACAGATCTGCTAGAAAAAGTGAGGTATCTACACTTATAGGTTTCTAATGAATGAGGAGGTCCTACATCTTAAGAAAGCAGGCTTAGTTAATATATCACTTGTGTTATGTAACTTCAGGCAGGCCACCTCCCATCCCTCAGCAAGCAGGAAGCATTTGGTCTTTGATAGCTGGGAATGGAGAGAGGCTACACAGGTTTGGTATTGACTCTTACCTTTTTGGAGTAGCTTTGAAGGGATGGCTTCTAATACTATATAATTCAATGATTTTTAGTAAATTTACGTAGCTTCAGGCCAGCAAATTGGCACAATTAGTAATGACACTTGCCACCAAGCCCAGTGACCTTAGTTCAATCCCTGTAACCCATAGCAGAAGGAACTCACAGCAATCTGCCTGCCTCAGCCTCCCAAGTGCTGGGATTAAAGGTGTGTGCCTCCAACACCTGGCTTGGTATCTCTTTTTAAAAGATTTATTTGAGTTTTTATGTATGTATTTTATCTGCATGTATATGTGCGCACCTCTTACATGCCGGATACCCATGGAGATCAGAAGAGGGCATCAGATTCCCTGAAACTGAAGTTATGGATGGTTGTTAGCTATACTGTGGTTGATAGTTCCTATGCAAGGGCAGCAAGAGCTCATTCATAATCAACCGAGTCATATCTCCAACTTTGATCCTCCTTGATGTAAACAGAAATTGCACTAATATCTTCCTTGTATTGGTAGAGACTTTAGGCAAGCACCAAAAAGAGGAAAAGAACGCATACCTATTTGATGAGAAGAAGAGGTATGGTTGAATACTCACCAATGTTAGAGTGGCACAGAGTAAAATCCTCTGTTGGCTACAACATAGAACTATTTCTTAACCGTTTCATCGAAGTTTTTCTCCTGAGTATGAGCGTATTTAACAATGAAGCCATGGGCAGGTTTCTGATGCTTTATTATAAATTGTGTAATTTGTGAAGAATTTGCCTGGATACTATTTACACAAATTTGGCCTGGGAATGGGCAAACTTCTCTACTGAACTAAGAGTTTCCCCCATACACCCATATAATTATTTTGAGTTATCATGAATTGTGAAGATATCCTGAATTTTGTTGTTTTTCTACATTGAGGAATCTGAGCTTGGGCAGACAAATCTGAATGAATAAAAAAAAAAAAAAAAAGAAAGAAAAAAGAAAAGGACATGACTTCTCCTAGATACGGGGGAGAAAGTTTATTGTAGATAAAGGAAGAACATAGTCAGAGGCAGGGACGTCTGGGGGAGTCCAGAGTGAATAAAACCAGACAGAGGCAGGAGGCAGGGTGTGAGGAGAGTGGGGAGGGGAAGGGGAAGGCCAGCAAGGTAAAGGATAGTGGAACATACCAGATACCAAAATGTTTACATTATACTGGGAAGGGCAGCTGAGGGAAGGCAGGGCGGCCCAGCCCCTGTAATAGGTGGGGACTAAGGGATACTGGGAGAACCTTTGATATGTAAATGACGCCCTGATTAGCCATTTGTCTGGGGTTTGAGATCTAACAAAAACAACTTGTAAGGGGGTGAGTGGGGGTGGGTGGGGGTGGGTGGGGGTGGGTGGAGGAACTGTGAAGAGGGAAGGGGAAACTTTGGGATATAAAAACAAACAAACAAAAAGAATAAAAGCAGAAGAAAAAAAGGTTTTTTCTGCATTGCATTTGGAAACAAGGCCTTCTAGACACAACAGGACTCTCATACAGGAACTCAGAGACTGACGGTATGCATAGTTGCCTGAACAGGTCTAAGCCAGATGGGGTCCCAGTGCTGAGAGTAATGGACACATGCCCCTATTCCTAACTCAGAAGCCATTTATTTTCAATTGATAACCACTGGCAAAGGAAAAATTAGGTCTCTCCAATGGAGTCTTACTGGGCATACAAACCACACTTAAGGCCAGGCCCATGCCCAGCAGTAGAGGGCCTACACAAAAACACAAAAGAAACTCATTGACATCTTTGGAGTTTTTTTTTCTTTACTGTATTATGGTGTCAAATTTTGTGTTTTTATGGGTTTTCTGTGTGAGCAAATGTGTGTCTGTATGTGTTTTGTGTGCTCTTTCTTTGGCTTTTTGTTCCCTGTTGGTTTGTTTGGTCTATTCTGGTTTGTTTGCTGAATCACATTGCAGGATATCTGTTTTTTTTTTAATTCAATTTAATTTTCTTTTTTTGCTTTTTGTGGGTGTTTTTGGGGAGGGTTCAAGACAGTGTTTCTTTGTTTAACTTTGGAGCCTGTCCTGGAACTCACTTTGTAGACCAGGCTAGCCTTGAACTTAAAGAGATCTGCCTGCCTTTGCCTCCTGAATCCTGGGATCAAAGGTGTATGTCCCCTGGCTTGTTTACCAATGAGAAAGAGAAAGAAAGGAAGTGGATTTGGGTGGATGGAGAGGTTAAGGTAAGGAGAATCGTGGAGGGGGTGGGGGTGTGGGGGTGTGTGGGGTGGTGGCGGTCACTGTTCAGAATTATATTATGTAAAAAAAAAATCTATTTTCAAAGAAAAGAAAAGCTATCTTTATTTTACCAACATGACATGATTGCTGTACTGGCTAGTTTTATGTCAACAAGCTAGAGTCATCAGGGAGGACAGAGCCTCAATTGTGAAAATGTCTGCATAAATTAGAGCTGTATGCAAGCCTGTAGGGCATTTTCTTAATTGATGTTGGAGGGCCCAGACCATTGTGGGTGGGACCATCCCTTGGCTGGTTTTCCTGGGTTCTGTAAGGAAGCAGACTGAGCAGCCATGTCGAACAATCCAGTAAGCAGCCCCCCCCCCCCACATGGGCTCCAGCTTCCTGCCCTGCATGAGTCTCTGCCTTCACTGCTTTTGATGATGAGTGAAATAAACCATTCCCTTCCCAAGCTGCTTCAATTCAGGGTGTTTCATCATAGCCATAGTAACTTTAAACAAAACATTTTCCCTCAGACAGTATCGTATGTATCTCAGGCTGGTCTCAAACTCTCTGTTTAGTCAAGGATAATGTTGAACTTCAGATTTTCTTGCTTTGTCCTTGAGTTGCATAGATTACAGGTGTGTGCTACTTAACGTTTTCAAATAACCAGAGGAAAGCAAAAGTGCCATAAAAATAATTATTTCACCTATGTTCTTTGCATATACATCTTGGAACACAGATAGTTTGGGGTGTTAAGAACATGATAAAGGTAATATGATGCAGTTAAAATTATCATTGTGTTGTATGAAATATGTTACTAGGCAAATTATAGAGAAGATAATATAATATTGTATGATCCCTTTATGAGTTGAAATTCTCATTTTTAATTGGATATAGTTATGGGTTCACAGGAAATGGCAAATAAATGAAATATACAAGGCTCTTTCCATAGCCTTTTCCAATATTAACAACTTACCCAATTTCAGAACAGTATCAAAACCAACATGCTGATGTTGGTGTAAGCCATATGCTCATTCAGATTTTAATAATGGATACGTTGTGTGTTTGCATATGTGTGGGCTTACACATTACTGCAATAGACTTAATCAACTATACAATGAAAGATCTCTCATGGTTACTTACCTGCACTTACACCAGGCCCATTCTCCTTCCCTCCCATTCTTAATAGAATGTTGCACAAATAAAATCATGTGATATGTGAGCTTTTAGATTGTACTTTTTCACTCAGCATGATCCCTTGTAATTTATTCTTTTTTTTTCTTTTGCTTCCAAGTAGTTTAACCATCTTCCCATTGACAGGCATTAGGGTAATTTCCAGGTTTTGATTATTATGGATAAAGTGTTTGTGAGTATTCATGTATAAGTTATTGTTTGAACTATATCTTCATCCATCTGAAGTAAATACCATATTTTCAACTGTTTGATCATATGGCTAAAACTATTTTGATTTAAAAGGAACTGTCAAACTATTTTCCCAAGTGACTGTGCCATTTTACATTCACCGGCAATGTATAAATAATTCTGTCTCCCCATGTTCTCACTAGCATTTAATACATTTAACATTATCACTATTTTTATTAGCTACTCTGATGATATCTTACTAGCCTAGGCTAGCTTTGAACTAATGATGCTCCTATATCAGCCACCAAAGGGGATGAAAGTATAGGTAGATGACATCATATCCTGCTGTGCTTGTCTCATTCTTTTCTAATGTGGTTTGTTTGGTTTTGTTTTATGTGTGTTAGTGTTTTGCCTGTATTCATGTCTGTGTGTGTACCATGTCTGAGCCTGGTGCTCTTAGAGGCCAAAAAAAAAAAAAAAAAAAAAAAAAAATGGTGTCAGATTCCCTGGAACTGGAGTTAAAGAAATTTAAGAAGTTTGTGAGCCACCATGAAAGTGCTGGGAATTGAATCTAGGTCCTCTGGAAGAGCAGTCAGCTCTCTTAGTCACTGAGCCCCCTCTCCAGCCGGCTTGTCCTATTCTTAATTGTTTTGTTTTGAATTTTTGATAGTTATGTATATATACAAAGCCTTTATTGGATATATAATTGTGGATATTGCCCCTCACACTGCTGTTTACTTTCCTCCTTCCCTAACAGAAACTTTCTCATTTTAGTGTACAGTTTATTATTTTTAATTTCATCATTCATATCCTTTTATATCAAGAGTAAGAACTTTGTCTAATCCTATTTAGAGCCTAAAGATTTTTAAAAGTTTCTTTCTATAAATTTTGTAGTTTCACATTTGACATTCATGTTCACTATCCCTTTTAAATTAATTTTTTCCTAAGGTATATGAAGTTTATATAGATTAAAGTTCATATTTTGGCAGATGGATGTCCAATTTATCCATCACCATGTATTGAAAAGCCTGGCTTTCCTCTATCAGGTCAGTTTTGCTACTTTGACAAAAATTAATTGCATATGTTTATGGAGATATGTTTTGGGGTTTTATATTTTATTTCATTGATCAAATATCTGTTTATTCCATTGGAACTTATCATTTTAATAGCGAGAGCTATATCCTAACTTTGAATTAATATACTATCGGCAATAAAATTTTATAAGACTTTAAAAATTATGGAAAATATTCCATAGCAAGGGAATTCAATTTGAGCAAAATATTAGCACATTTCATTCCTTCTTTTGAGATTTACTATTATAATCTATGGGAAATGAAAATTACCTTTTAGCTTCTAAACATGAGAGCAGGATCCCTTCCTGGCGCTTAGCTGGCTTTTAGTAACCTGCTCCCCATGCTGGATTACCTGGCCCCGCCTCGATGTAAGGGGAGGAACTTGGTCCTGCCTCAACTTGGTGTGCCATGCTTTGTGCAAGCCCATGGGAGGAGTGGATGGGGAGCGGGGTAGATGGGAAGGGAGAGGGACGGGAGGAGAGCAGGGAGGGGAAAATGTTTGGTTTGTAAAATAAATAATATATTTAAAATAATTTGATGCAGGAATCCTATGTGTTCAAGGCTAGCATGTGTAATATAGGGAGACCCCTTTCACGTTAGAATAAAATAAAGAAAAAAGAAAGTTGCTTTTAAAAAAATCTATAACCTTTTGTAAAAGCTCTTTGCCTCCCCCCCCCATTCGTTGAAATAGTCAGATGCTTTAAACTGTAAAGAAAAAAAGTCTTCTCACCTCCATAAATAGAAAGTCATTAGCTTTCATGTTCAGGTTTATTTCATCTCTACTATTGTTTCTGCTGTAGTTTCAATCTGTACAACGATATATACTCCTAAGAGTTGTTAGTCTGTTTGCCTACCAGTTTCCCCCCCCTTAAACCAGAAGGGTGGTTTGGTAGAGAAATATCATTTCATAACTCTCACTCTTCCCTTGTATAACTTTTGCGTGTGTGTATGTGTGTGTAGTGTATGTGAACAAGAGCATTGACATGCATATCTGCGTATGGAGGCCAGAGACTGATGGTGGGTGTCTTCTTCAGTCTCTTTCCACCTTATATGCGGAAGAGGAGCTCTAAGTTGAACCCAGAACTCAATGATCCAGCTAGTCTAGCCAGTAGCTTGCTGTTGGGAATCTCCTGTCTCCACCTCCAGATACCGCTGAAGATGATACTCAGGTCCTCACTCACTACTGTGTGAGAAGAACTAACTCACTGATTTATCCTCCCAGCACAAATGTACACCTTAAAGTGTCAAAAACTGTACCCGCCCGGCGGTGGCAGTGCATTCCTTTAATCCCAGCACTTGGGAGGCAGAGACAGGTGGATCTCCGTGAGTTTGAGGCCAGCTTGGTCTACAAATGCTAGTTCCAGGCTCCAAAGCCACAGAGAAACCCTGTCTTGAAACACCAAAACATTCACAGGACAAAAGATACTCCACAGCAATGAAATAAGGAAAAAAAAGTGAATATAAGTTTCAAATCATTCTTCTCTTCATCCCATTTCAAAAACTAGTAATTTGAGCTGGTGAGATGTCTGAACAGGTAAAGTCACATGCTATCCAAAGATGCAAGGGAGACACCCAAGTTTGATTCCCAGGTGCCACATAAAGGTATACAGAGAGAACAGACTCTACAAAGTTGTCTAGTCACAATGGCAAAACCTCCACAGTTATACCTACATACACAGTAGTAATAAAGCAAATAGTTTTAAAATTAATTTATTTTTTACATTCCACATTTTTTTTTTTAAAAAAAGTCTAGATGTTAAAGACTATCCACTAATTATTGGTAGTGTTTTAACCTGGAATGTCCTCTAAGGATGTTTCTGAGGTAATATTTATTTAAGAATTTTACAAATGTGTAATGTACCAAGTTTGTGTATAATTTGTTCTTTATTAATAAGAATATTAGATTTATATACATGATAATAAAACTTACAATTGATCTTTTTAGTCATAATCACAGGTAGGAAATTGTTTCCTACATGATACAGTATTGTCTGATTCATTTTCTATGAATGTAGTTTTTGATTCACCAAAGTCAAGAGTAAACCCAGGCTACTGTCTATACATGTTTTTTTTTTTTTTTTTGGCTTGCTGTGGTTTTATGGATATTACATGTATACATTTTTTCTAGAAGAACATGACTTAAACTATTCATGAATTATTCTCCAGCCTTTTCAGATTTACCTGCACCTATATTTTCCCTTTTCAAAAGAATTTGTAACACATTTTTGTGCAAAATAATGTGATTCATAATGACTTTGTGAGCCTGTATTTACATCTGAATGGTTTTTAACAGATGGCTGTTAAAAAAAACTTAATTAAATGGACAAGTTACTCCAGGTATCTAAGTGAGAATGTGATTCTGGTCATTCCACAGTTAGCAATTTAACTTCAATAAAAATCAGCTGCTACCTACTTTTCTATGTGGATTTGTCTGTCACAAATGTGTACCAATTAAAGTAAAATCTTTCCACTAGGATTTAGGTCATCATTTTTCTAATTATGACATAATTCCCTCAATGGAAAAAGAACCATCCATCTGTAAAGGATTAATTCAAAACAGAAATTTTGTATCTTGTAGCACCAGTTATTACATATTTCTCAATACCTCTGCCAAAGGCAGTAGGCATCAGTCAGGACATTAAAATGATAGTGGCTAAGGGAAAGATAACGTACACTGGAAGCAAATAAAAAGCACTGAGTATATGAGTTATGGATTTGATTTCAGAGTCAATGCACAAAATTGAAATCTTAAAATATGCTTTCTGTATTGGGAAAATTAAACTTTATTTTATAAAGAATAATATGCTTTTTTCCCTCTCATTTAGTTTGCTGTCTACATGAAAACATTCTATTTCTCCTAATATAATTTAGATGGCAACATAATCTATACTTCCTAGACTACTGTCAAAAACTAGCATGTTAAGATTTAACTAGGCATTTGTAAGGCTGCTTCATTTATACTTATGACAATACCTTGTTTGTGATGTTTTGTAAAAAGTAGTTGACTGAAATGAATTGATCTTGATAATAAATTCATCTCATTTGTTTATAGACATGGCATGTGAATTTTTTACATTAACTGAGAATATGGTACATTTGTTTTATAAAATCTACTTTAAATAAGAACAAATACAAATTGTATAGTATATACAAAATCATTATCTGACTATGACATATAAATAAAATGTAACAAATTTTAAAATAACAGCCGGGTGGTGGTGGCAGTGGCGGCGGCACATGCCTTTAATCCCAGCACTCAGGAGGCAGAGGCAAGTGGAACTCTGTGAGTTTGAGACCAGCCTGGTCTACAAGAGCTAGCTCCAGGACAGCCTCTAAAACCACAGAGAAACTCTGTCTGGAAAAAACAAACAAACAAACAAACAAAAAAAAAAAATATATATATATATATATATATATATATGTAAATTCAGGTATATCTCATTTGTTTTGTAGCTTTAAGTCAACATTTAACTTACCATCATCTCAGAAAGTTATTTGTTTAATTTATGTATTTTGCTGTTATAAATATTGCTCAAAGATTATATAAATCAAAATGCTTCATGCCTCCAAATACTTATAGGTATGAAAATGACCACTGACACAGATCTGTATGGCTTTTATGTCTAGATGATCTCAAAATTGAAAGCTAGATCATTTAGTTCTATTTCTTACTCAATTCATAAATCTATTGTAATATGGCTAATAGACATTGTCACCTAGGGATAAAGAGCTTTGGAGACCAACTTGAAATCTGATTTCACTGTATGATTCATCAAGAGTGTTCTCCAACATCACTTAACATGTCTTTTCATTTCCTGATCTGTAGAATAAAAATAATGATGTTTACCTTTGAGGATATTTGCTAAATCAATAACTTGTAGTAGGCATTGGGCTTTACAAAATTAACATGTACTTTTCAGTCACCCTTCTTAATCTTTCATATTTAGGGTTTTGATTTGCATTTTCCTGATGGCTAAGAATGTTGAGCAATTCCTTAAGTACCTTTTGGTCATTTGGGATCCCTCTACTGAGAGTTCTCTATTTAAATCTGCACCCCACTTTTTGATTGAATTATTTGGTGTTTTGGTGACTAATTTCTTGAGTTCTTAGTATATTTTAAAGATCAGCCCACTGTCAGATGTGGGGTTGGTGAAGATCTTTTCCCAGTCTGTGGGCTGCCATTTTGTCTTGTTGACTATGTCCTTTGCCTCACAGAAGCTTCTTAGTTTCAGGAAGTCCCATTTATTAATTGTCCATCTCAGTGTCTGTGTTACTGGTGTTATGTTCAGGAAACTGTCTTCTGTACCATTCCATTCAAGGTTACCCCCCTCTTTCTCTTCTAAGAGGTTCAGTGTGGCTGGATTTATGTTGAGGTCCTTGATCCATTTGGACTTAAGTTTTGTGCATGGCAATAGATATGGATCTATCTGAAGTCTTCTATATGCCAGCATCCAGCTGTGCTAGCACCATTTATTGAAGATGCTTTCTTTTTTCTATTGTCAAAAATCAGGTGTTCGTAAGTGTATGGGTTAATATCAGTGTGTTCAATTTGATTTCATTGGTCTACCTGTCTATTTATGTGCCAATAAAACGCTGTTTTCAGAACTATAGTTCTATAATATAGCTTGAATTCAGGGATGGTGATGCCTCTGGAAGTTCCTTTATTGTACAGTTTTTTTTTTTCTTTCTTTCTTCTTCTTCTTTTTTTTTTTTTTTTTGCTATCCTGGGTCTTTTGTTTTTCCATATAGAGTTAAATGTTATTCTTTCAAGGTCTGTGAAGAATTGTGCTGGGATTTTGATGGGGATTGCATCGAATCTGTAGATTGCTTTTTGCAGGATTGCCATTTTTACATGTTGATGCTACCTATCTAAGAGCATGGGAGATCTTCCCATTTTCTGGTGTCTTTAATTTCTTTCTTTAAAGACTCAAAAGTTCTTGCTATACACGTCTTTCACTTGTTTGGTAAACGTTACCCCAAAACATTTTATGTTGTTTGTGGCAACTGTAAAGGGTGATATTTCTCTGATTTCTTTCTCAGCCCTTTTATCATCTGTGTATAGTAGGGCTACTGATTTTGGGGGGGTTAATCTTGTATCCTGCCACTTTGCTGAAGGTATTTATCAGCTGTAAGACTTCCTTGGTAGAGTTTTTCCGGTTACTTATGTAAACTATTATATCATCTGCAAATAATGAAAGTTTGACTTTTTCCTTTTCAGTTTATATTCTCTTGATCTCCTTTTGTTGTCTTATTGCTCTACCTAGAACTTCAAGAACAATATTGAAGAGATATGGAGACAGTGTACAGCCTTGTCTTATTCCTGATTTTAGAGGAATCGCCTCGAGTTTCTCTCCATTTAGTTTGATGTTGGCTGTTGGCTTATTGTATATTGTTTTTATTCTGTTTAGGTATGTTCCTGTTATCCCTGACCTCTCTAAGACTTTTAGCATGAAGTCATGTTGAATTTGTTAAAGGCTTTTTCAACAACTAGTGAGATGATACTGTGGTTTTTGTTTTCAATTTTGCTTATATGGTGAATTACCAGTCCTCAACAAGTAAAATTTATGGAAAAGTGCAGAAAATACCCTATAAGAAACATACCTTTATATCCTTTAAATCTTCAGTCACCCTATGTGGTAGCCCAACTCTGTTCACCTCCAGTACATCTCTTTGGGGTGAGTGGCACTCTCCTGAATTATCCTGAGAATCCCTGAAGTTGTGCTAATTTTGTTACTCAAAAAATTAGTTGATCATCAGCTGAGATTTATCTTGGGCAAGTGGGAAGCTTCAGTTTATGGAATCTGAACATTAATGAGACAGGGCCCATGCCAAAGAATAAGTAGAGATGCGTGAGTCCAAATTAGGTAGAACCTCAAATATCAAGTGGAATTCTGGGCAATATCGCTCTACCTACCTGTTTCAACTGTAGACCTAGGAGACATTCTTGTGAAGAAGCTTTTCTGAGGAGCATTTTTTGTTGGTTTATTCCACTCATTTGTATGATTGCACTGCTCATGAAAACCTAAAGTCTTTGTCCTAAAGGATATTTGCCAAGGCTTCTGTTCTTTCTATTTTATTTTATTTCGAGACAAGGTTTCTCTGTGTTTCCCTGGCTATTTTGGAACTAGCTCTGTAGACCAGGATGGCCTAGAACTCACAGAGATCTGCCTGCTTCTGCCTTCTGTATGCTGGAATTAATGGTGGTCTATCTGTCTGTCTATTTATTTACTATTGGTTTTCCAGGGTTTCTCTTAGTAGCACAGGCTCTTCTAGAGCTTGCTCTATAGAACAGGCTGGGGCTGGT
Source organism: Phodopus roborovskii (assembly GCF_943737965.1). NCBI lineage: Eukaryota > Metazoa > Chordata > Mammalia > Rodentia > Cricetidae > Phodopus > Phodopus roborovskii. The sequence continues at coordinate 184,801 of NW_026125928.1, read as the reverse complement.
GAGATGGCTCAGAGATTAAGAACACAGGTTGTTTTTCTCGAGGTCCTATGTTCAATTTCCAGCAACTACATGGTAGCTCACAACCATCTGTAAAGAGATCTGGTGCCCTCTTCTGGCAAGCAGACATATATGCAGGCAGAGCACTGTATACATAGTAAATAAATAAATAAAAAAAAAAAAGAACAGGCTGGACTCAAACTCACAGAGATCCACCTGCCTCTGCCTCCTGAGTGCTGGGTTTACAGGTGTATACCACTACCTGGCCCTCTGGCCCTCTTTTCCCCTTTGTTTAATTTTTTTTTCTTTTTCAAGACAGGGTTTCTCTGTGTGGCTTTGGGACCTGTCCTGGAAGTTGCTCTGTAGACCAGGCTGGCCTCGAACTCACAGCGATCCTCCTGCCTCTGCCTCCTGAGTGCTGAGAGTGCCACCAAGGGCCGGTTCCTTTTTTCCCCTTTTAATGGCACTATTACAAGTAAATTAAACATGCGTAACTTAGATAGTACTGGAGCAAACAATTATTAAAAAAGTCATCCAAATGTACACAGCATACATAAAAGGGTTCTCAATATAAGTATTCATCAAGCCAATGACAGCCAAAGCCATACCTTGGGGCTACTGAGATGGCTCATTGGGTGCTTATCAACAATCCCGGTAACCTTAACTTCAACCCCCAGGACTCACGTAGTAGAAGGACAGAAGTGACTCACAAAGGTTGTCCTCTGACTACACTATGCTCTTTAAAAAAATAAATAACTAAATGTAAAATGAAAAATTTAAATCATACCATGATATCACTGTGCATTCATTGGATGAAAAATAGCAGGGCTGATGACAATATGGAGAAATTTTAAACCCTTATATAAATTATAAATTTATGGAAAACATTCTAGCAATTCTACAATCTATTTCAAACTTCCATTTGACTTAGATTTTTTTCTTTAAATGTGCATCGGGACAATTAAAAGCATATATTCAAATACAAATTTCTCCATGGATGTTTAGCACAAAATTATTTATACTAGCCCTGACTTGGGAACAACCAAAATATTCATGTACTGTTGAATGGCTAAAAAAAATTGTGCTATTTCTGTACAAAGGAATATGCTTTGGCATTGAAATAATGAAGTATTGATTATGTGCCATGGCATGGATGATCCTTGAAAACAGCATGACATCTGAGTCCATAAAGCCTCTTATTACATGATTTCATTTATATGGAATATCCATAACAGAAAAATCTATAGAAACAAGCAATAGTGCTTGGGGATGGAGTGAAAGAGTTTGCTATTAGAAACAGAGTATGCTTGCAAAATAATGAAAATGTCCTTTTGTAACAAAGATTTCTTTTATTGTATATGTAAACGTCTTTTGCGTATGCACCCTTTGCATGTCTGGTTTCCACATAGGTCAGAAGAGGGTGTCGGGTCCTTTACAACTAGTTATGGATGGTTGTGAAGCACCATGTGGGTGCTGGGAACTGACTTTGGTTCTGTGCAGAAGTCACAAGTTCTTTTAATGGCTGAGTCATCTTTCCAGGCCCCAAAAGATTTATTTACTTTTGTTTTATGTGTTTTCACTTCATGTAAGTATACGACGTGAGGCAAGTGTCCATGAAGACCAGGAGAGAGCACTGGATTCCTGAAACTGAAGTTACAGATTGTGTGAGTCACGATATTGGCACTAGGAACTGAACCTGGGTCCACGGCATGAGCAGCAAGTGTTTTTAACCACTGTGCCATCTGTGCAGATGAAGTTTCTCTTTTGAAAGGAATTTTATTTTATTTTTAATTATATGTATATATGTTGGAGGGATATGTGGACATGAGTGCAGGAGCCTGCAGAGGTTAAGAAGAGGCAATTGGATTCCCTGGGTCTGGAGTTAGAGATGAGCTACTCTGTGTGGGTACTGGGCACCAAACTCTGGTCCTCTGCAAGAACAGCAGGTGCTTTTTGCTTTTAACTGTGGAGCCATCTTTCTAGTCCCATAATAAAAATATTCTAAAATTAGATTATAGTGAAGGTGATAAAAATATCAATGTAGTAAAGATTTAAAGGGATTTATTTTTTTAGGGATGCATTTTATAGCCTGTAAATTATATTTCAATAGAGGTTTTTAAAATGCAGTAAAGACATAGTAAACGGTACAAGGGAAACTCCCAGGAATCCATGCTGATGACCCCCAGCTAAGACTCCTAGCAATAGTGGAGAGGGTGCCTGGACTGACCTACCCCTGTAATCAGAATGGTGATTACCTTAATTGTCATCATAGAGCCTTCATCCAGTAATTGATGGAACCAAATGCAGGGATCCACAACCAAGTACCGGACTGAGATTCTGGAATCCAGTTTAAGAGAAGAAGGGAGGCCAAGATCATGAAGGGAAAATCTACAGAGTCAGGTGAACCAAGCTCATGAGAACTCACAAACTCTAGACTGACAGCCAAGGAGTCTCCATGGGATCGAACTATGCCCTCTGCATGTAGGAGACAATTGTGTAGCTGCATCTTTCTTAGGTGCCTGTGACCACAGGACTAGTATCTACTTCTGGTGCATGAGCTAGCTTGTTGGAGCCAATTCCCCAGGGTGGTTGCTCAGCCTTAATGCAGGTGGGAGGGGCTTGGTCCTGCCTCAATGGGCCAGGCTTTGTCAACTCCTCATTGGAGGGAGCCCTTACCGTGTGGGAGGAGTAGATAGGCAGTGGGCTGAGGGGGGAGGAGGGAGGCAGGAGGATGGGTGGGATGGAGAACTGTGAAAGAATGAAAAATGAAATTAAAAAATAAACTTAAAAAGAGAAAATAAAGTAACGATTAAAATATTTCCCTTCTTTGTATCCCATGGCTCATCTTGTTCACACCCTGGATGTATGTAACCATTTTGGAAACCCGTGATATAAAAGTCATTCTGTGTCCTGAAAATAATTTTATATAGTTACCAGAATTGTAGGTCAGTGACAAATACTTTCTAGGTTTTTTGGTTTTGTTTTGTTTTTGTTTGTTTGTTTGTTTGTTTCTTTTTTATGATTTCTTTTTTTATTACGTATACAGTGTTCTGCCTGTATGCATGCTTACTCGCCAGAAGAGGGCTCCAGATCTCATTACAAATGATTGTGAGTCAGCATGTGGTTGTTGGGTTTTGAACTCAGGGCCACTGGAAGAGCAGCTCAGTGCTCTAACTCCATCTCTCCAGCCCCATACTTTCTACCTTTAATGGATGTCAACTTAATAGTAAATGGTTGGAGAGGAGGAAATAACATTATTGATTTAGTATGCGAGGCTTTTTCTTTCTTGGGACCACCAACCAGTTCCCAGACCATGACATGACTTACTAGTTTTGAATGCTCAGCCTAGCTTAGGCATGTTTCCGGCTAGTTCTTTTAACTTAAATGAACCTGTTTCTCTTTATCTTTTGCCTCAGGGCTTTTAACCTTTCTTTCCTTTTGTATATCCTACTTTTATTGCTTCTCATGTCTGCTGACTGGTAGCTGTCTGGCTTTTGGCCCCAGATGTCCCTTGTTCTCCCCTCTCCTCTTCTCTCTCATTCTTCTTTCTGAGCCTGGATTTTTCCTCCTATTTTTTCTCTCTGCCACACAGCCCCACCTATTCTTTTCCTGTCTAGCTATTGGACATTCATCTTTTTATCAGCCCAATCAGATGCCGTAGGCAGGCAAGGTGAAACAAATGCAACACATCTTTGCATAATTAAACAAATGCAGCACACACAAAAGCAACACACCTTTACCCAGTTAAAGTAATAGTCTGCAGCGTAAACAAATGTAACACCTCTTTGCCTAGTTAAAATAATATTCCACAACAATTTGAACTTTATTTTACCTTAATTTTATTCTACTGGCAGTCTTATTAACCCAAATGGGGATTTAACCAAGAATATCATTTTAGTCAATTAAACTCTGGCCAAGTAAATTGAATGAGCCTTAAAGACCAGTAAAGCCATAATCTTCCTTACGGTATACAGATTTATCTAATGGTCACTGTTGTAGTTTGAACGCAAATGACCCACATAGGCTCATGTATTTGAAAGTTTTGTTCCCAGTTGGATGGCCCATTTAGGAAGGATTAGGAGGTGTGGCCTTGTTGGATGAGGCTTTGATGTTTCAAAAACCTTGTGCCATTGCAAGTTAGTTCTCTGCCTCCTACTTGCAGATAAAGATATATGCTCTCAGCTACTGTTCCAGGACCATGCCTGACTGCCTGCTATGGTGGCCATAGATTCACCTAAAATTGTAAGCAAGTCTCTAGTCATTGCATTCTTTTACATTCTTTTAAATTGCTTTGGTCATGGTGTGTTACCATATCAACAGAATATTAACTAAGGCAGTTACTCTAAATATTCAGAGACTTTACAATTATGATGGCCCATATACCAAAATTACTTATATCATTTTTAACAGTTGTTATCTTTTAAATTTGCACAGCTTGCTGGGCAGTGACTGAGCATGTCTTTAATCCCAACACTCAGGAGTCAGAGGCAGGCAGATCTCTGAGTTTTGAGTTGAGGCCAACAAAGTTATTTCCAGGGCAGGTAGGGCTACACAGAGAAACCCTGTCTTGAAAACGAAAAAGACAAAAAAAAAATGTGAAGCTTACAGTCAGTAAATCATTGTACAAGTCTTATTAAAGTTGTCTACATTTATTACTAATTTTCCTTTGTCTTTGTTCCAACTGCAGTGTTTTCTATATTTTATTGTTGGGTCTTTCAGACAGGATCTCTGGCCTTGAAAGACTTAGGATGACCTATCTTTGCCTTAGTGTTGTGGTTACAGGTATGTACCCATAACCAGTTTATGAAGTCTTGAGGATCAAACCTAGAGCTTTGTGTATCCTAGGTCAATACTCTAACAACTGACACATGCCCCAAGTCCTATATTGTTTTTATATTGCAATTTTTTCATTACCACAAATTATATATTGGAGATTACCAAATTAGATAAGACATAGTTATATAGTATTGTCAAAAATATGTAGAAAATTTATTAATATCTAATGTTCTCATAAATCCTAGCAACATGGAAAAATATAACCACAAATTTTACATGCTAATGCAGCATTGTTTCATCAATAACATGAGCTTGTTTGAGGTAGATGTTGTTTATTAATGAATGCCTTTGAAAAGCAAACTTTGCAGCCTTTAATCGCAGCACTTGGGAGGCAGAGGCAGGTGGATCTCTGTGAGTTCGAGACAAGCCTGGTCTACAAGAGCAAGTTCCAGGACCGCCTCCAAAGCCAGAGAAACACTGTCTCAAAAAACCAAAAAAAAAAAAAACCAAAAAAAAAAAAAAAAAAAAAAAAAAAAAGAAAGAAAGAAAGAAAGAAAAGCAAACTGCAAATTTTACTTATTCAAAGAAACAATCATTTTAAGTATATGAATATTATATACTATACTTTTTTACCACATGAATATTTTTAAACTTTTTGTTGAGTTTGTTGAGTTTTCAATTAGGTCTGACAGTTTGGTAAATGTTTTTATTATATTCATCTTCTTTTCCACAACTCTTCCCAGATTCACCACCTTTCTTTCCCACCCAACATTACATAATCTTTCCTCCATCCAGGCCAATTTATCCTACCCAAATATTGGGTGTGTGACTTTCCTCTAGAGCATGGTTGACTTATCAAAGGCTACACTCTTAGACAAAGTTGACTTTTCCTCTCCCAGCAGCAAACAGGTGCCAATAGCTCCTTGGCTAGGAGTGGAACTTCTTGCCCAATTGCTCTCTCAATGTTCACATTTCGTCTGGGTTTGGCTTGCATCGGTCTTATGCATGCTGTCACAACCTCTCTGAGTTCACATGTGCAGCTGCTCTGTGTCCAGGGCATGTGCTGTATCCAGAAGATGCTGTTTTCTTATAGTCACCTACCAGTTCTGGCTCTTACATTCCTTTCAACCCTCTCTTCTGCAATTGTCCATCAGCCTTTGGAGGAAAGGATGATATTTAGACCTGTACCTTCTGTAGTCTCTTATTCTCTGCACATTGGCAAGTTTGTGGGTTTCTGTATTGATCATAACCTATTATAAATAAAAGCTACTCTGATGAAGGTTGACAGATACCTTAATCTGGTATGACAGGTCATTAGGAGTTCATTTAAAACTATATACATTTAGCAGAGTAAGAGTAGTAGGTTTTCCACTAGGATATATGACCTGTCTAGAAATAGATTCATGGCTGTGTATGTGGTTCATTTTGTTGAGTGGTGCCTTAAATCCAATCTGGAAGTGGTTTGTTACTTCCTCAACATTCATGTCACTAATGTACCTGTGGTAATTTACTTGAAAATGCCATAGAGGAAAAGTCACAGCATACAACAAGGCGCACATAGGATGTTTATTTGAAGATGAGAGAAAAGGAGCAGAGAAGTGGGTGGGGGGGGGGCGCAAAGAGATGGGGGGATGAGCAAGGCCCCCTTTTAAAAAAGGGAATGAAGCAAATGTGCACAGGTGGTGCTCTTAGTGGCTGCAGCTGAGGATGCATCCTGTCAGGACCCCAAGGTCTGTCCAGTACAAATGTCTGAATACTAATAGTACCTGTGGGCATGTCTTGACAGGCTGGTAATTCACAGAATTCACAGCTGTGTATGATTGATGACTACTGTGGGGCAATAGTGGCACATGCCTTTAATCTCAGCACTTGGGAGACAGGGGAAAACACTGCTTTATGGCTCCTATGTGAAAGGATTAGTCCTTCACTGTCTAATATTAAAGTCCCTACATAATGTAGGCTAGTATAAAATAAGGTGGATGCATAAAATTTGAAACAAGTTCTAAAAACGTGTTATAAGGAAAAGGAATCTAAACTATCTTTATCTTAGTTATAATAATGTGCAGATACTTTTCTTAAGCTTTCAGTTAAATAACATTAAAATCAGTTTCACTTATTTTCACAGTTGTAATAGAGCCACGGACAATTTAAAATTATTCTTGTGGTTTGTATTTGTGGCTTGGGTAATAATCCTATTGTGCTTGTTTTGAGCCCTTGCTATGCAAAACCATGGTTCAAGCACCAGTACCATTGGTATCATTTGAGATAGATTATATTCAACATCATGCCTCACTTTATATCCCATGCTGACCTTAAACTCACTATGTAGCACAGGCTATCCTTCAACTCATAGCTAAGCCTAAATCTAAATCTAAGGCTAATCCTATACTTCCCTTTTTCTGGAAATACAGGCATGTCTTACTATGCCTAGCTAAAAACACTGCCTTTTTTGTTTATTTGTCTTTTTTCCTTTTGCAGTACTTGGGATCAAACCAAAGTCTCATACACACTGGCAAAAAAGTTACTGACTTTTCCTTCAAGTATATGTATATGAAAATCTTCTGGGCTATGGGATTTTATATGATTTTAGAATTTATTTTATATTTATGCTATAGTGTATTTTTCAACACATGCATATAATATGCAATAATCAGATAAATAAAATTAACATCTCAATTCCAGGCATGGGCTTCAGTGTGAGACCCCACTTTCAAAAAAAAAAAAAAAAAAAAAAAAAAAAACTAAACAAAGGAAATAAATCATTTAGTCATCACCCACCCACCCACACACACACACACACACACACACACACACACACACACACACACGAGGAGAGAGAGAGATAAACAGAGAAACAGACAGAGCCAAAAACAGAGACAGAGAAACAGAGACAGAGATAGAGAGAATGCAAGGTAGAGTAGCATCTTATACATCTGCTGAAGTAAAAATAAATTCATCAATTTATCTCAAGGGCTATCAGTGGAAAAAATTACATTTTCTTCTATTTCATCAAAGATAATGTGCATGCATTTTGCTATATTTCTTCCCTTTGGAGAATCACCCCTTCCTTCTTTCCTTTTCTGACTAGTAAATTTTGTCTCCCCACAGTCACTTAGACCTTCTTCTAACTTCCATCTCATTCTTTGTTTTTTAAAATCATAATAAGCCCTTTGTTTTTCTGAAGTATTTTGTATATTTGTATTATGTGCTCTATAGTATAATTAAATTGATAACATCTGTTCTCTCTGTACACTGAAAACTTCCCCAAGTAGAAATGGCAGCTTGATGTGTGCATGTTTTCTCAATACATTAATTCATTCAGGCAAGTGGCCATGATTTGAGATTGATACACATAGATATCTGTAGTGAGAGATTCACTTTGTCGTATCTGTGGCACAGACCACGCCCATTGGGGGTGGAGACAGGGGCGGATGTTACCTGGTGGGGAACTAAGGCTGAGGAGGGGGCTCTGAGAGAGCTCTCGCTTGCAGCAAGGGGACAGGAGTACATACATCGGGAGGCATCCTTGGGACCAGGAACCTGCTCGTGTGCATCTGTCTATGTTGTAAGTTATTTCTCCCTGAATAAACATCTATTTGGCCTATTTGTTTCTCCTGGTCCTTATTAAACATCAATAGATATCTATCTAATCTCTATCCACAGGACAACAATTCAGCTTGATAAGTATAATCCATGATTACTTCAGTTATTTTCTGTGAGCAACGAAGAACTAAACATATAAACACCCTAATAATTGGCGTTGATAACTTGACAAGTGGTTTCAAAGCATCTACTAGACTTCCTTGAAAGCCGACAAAGTCCAAGTTTAATTCAGGTCTTGGTTTCAGGATGTCAGCCACAAATGAAAGAGAAGGCAAAGCCACCTAGGAAAGAGAGATGATTTGAGGAGTCTTGCTTACTTGGTCTTTGTAATGTGATGCTCAACAATGTAGTAATCTGTCAGTTTAAATTTCATCAGGACTGCTTTGCTTGTCTGTTGGCTAATGCTGGTGTTCATAAATCAAGCCATGTTATTGTTGCTAGGGAACATTGTAGTTACTTTCTACTAACCAAATCAATTTTGAAAAAAAAAATAACAGCATATCCAATTTCATTTCTGAGTGCATATTATATACATTTCTGGCTGCATAAAAGTATAATTAAACACTATATAAAACATTTTGATTGTGACTTGTATATGCCAAGGTTGTGTACATTTGATTTGTATTACTCAGGTGACACTGTAATTTAGTATTTCATTAGGCTATGATAGAGGTCAGCTAGAAAGTGGCCCATGGTCTTTTACAAAACCAAGTGCTCGGCCACTTTTTTTTTTTTATTTCTGAACTTATTTATTTATTTATTCATTTATTTATTTTGCACTGAGTAAGCTTGAGTTGGAAGGCAAGAAACACACTGAAATTCCTGGCCAAGAAAGGGGTAGAGTCAGGAAGAACCCAAGCTGTCAAGACTGAGAAGTAGAAGGTCTATGAACTTGAATAAGAGAGAAAAACCAGGCCCAAATCTGGAGTAGAAAGTAGCTGGGGATTCCTGAATAAGAAAGCACCCTAGTATAGAAGAGCTTGAGGTCCATAATCACTTAGCATGAGTGAAGACAACAAAAGACCACAACTCAAAGTGTGGTTGTAAGACTGGCTGAGAAGTACAGGAATTAATTAGCTACTATGCTGCCTTTCAGGGTGGTAGCTATAAAGGATGGAGAAGGAACAGGTTGAAAATATCTTTTTTATGGGATTTTTTTTTTAATTTTATATAACCAAGTCCATTTAAGTGAAAACAAACATTTATACACAATATTTGGGAATTTGGGCGTCGTTCTTTCCAAACTACTTCCTGCTGGTAAGGGGCGCTGTCATGGGGATTTGAAGAAGATTCAGAAATCCTGGCTGTAGTCTGTAATGCTGCTTTGTCCAGCTGTTTTGAATGTAGGATCACTGGTACTCTGTTTCAGGCGGTCTGGCGTGATCAAACCACATTAGTCTGGAAGGAAGCCACAGCTTTTCATTTTCTGTGGAAACAAAAATAGAAATCCTTTTCCCCAGTAACTTGTCCTTGAACTTAAATTTTGGAGTCGAAGCATTTAAAATATAATTTATTATTTTACATGTCGATCCCAGTTCCCTCTCCCTCTCTCCCTTCCTCTCTCCCTCCTTCCCTCCCTTTTACCCCCTCTGCTCTCTCACATGCACTCTAACCACCCTCCCCTCCCATTCCCCCACCCCAATTCCATATGTAGGGGAATGCCATCCAGTTGGGGTCATGTAGATCTGACAGGTCATGTGAAGTAGGGACTAGGGCTTCTCTCCTGTCTCTAGATTAAGGCAGTTATCCCTCCATGGGGGATGTGTTTGCAAAGTCCTTTTGTGCACCAGGGATACATCCTGGCTCCACTGTCTGAGGTCACTTAGACTGCTCAGTCCTTCTGGCTGAGACCCATATTCGGAGGGGGGGGGGCTTGGCCACTTTTTTTTTTTTTCTGCTCTGTAATCATGCTTTATTTGGTTGCAATACAAAAACAAATTGGAAAGTGTTGGAGTATTTTAACAGCCTTTCCCAATAATTATGGAAAATCTTTTTAATATGACACCAAATATAATTTGTTCAGCCTCATAGAGATTAGTTCTAAAACTAATATTATATTAGTAGGTTTTATACACTGCTGTGTTACAATCCTTTTCCAATCTTAAAGAAATTTTTTTTAAAGGTAAATATGTATTTATTTTTTTATGCATATAGAGTATTTTTTATTTAATTTTATATAACAAAGTCCAATTAAATGAAAACAAACATTTATACACAATATTTGGGAATTTGGGCGTCGTTCTTTCCAAACTACTTCCTGCTGGTAAGGGGCGCTGTCTTGGGGGATTCGAAGAAGATTCAGATATCCTAGCTGTAGTCTGTAGGGCTGTTTTGTCCAGCTGTTTGGAATGTAGGATCAGCTTGTACTCTGTTTCAGGCGGTCTGGTGTGATCAAACCACATTAGTCTGGAAGGAATCCACATCTTTTCATTTTCTGTGGAAACAAAAATAGAAATACTTTTCCCCAGTAACTTGTTCTTCAACTTAAATTTTGGAGTCAACGCGTTTTTTTTTTTTTTTTTTTTTTTATTATTTTACATGTCGATCCCAGTTCCCTCTCCCTCCCTCCCTCCCTCCCCCCAAGCCCTCCCTCCCTCCTTCCCTCCCTTTTGCCCTCTCTACCCTCTCCCATGCACTCTAAACACCCCCCTCCTCCCAACCCCCCACCACAATACAATATGTAGGGGAATGCCATCCAGTTGGGGTCATGTAGATCTGACAGGTCCTGTGAAGTAGGGACTAGGGCTTCTCTCCTATCTCTAGAATAAGGCAGTTATCCCTCCATGGGGGATATGTTTGCAAAGTCCTTTTGTGCACCAGGGATACATCCTGGCTCCACTGTCTGAGGTCGCTTAGACTGCTCAGACCTTCTGGCTGAGACGCATATTCAGGGGGGTCCGAGTCAGACCCCTGTTGGCTTCCCAGCTATCAGTCTAGTGGCCCTTAGCTCCTCCTTGTTCAGGTAAGCTGTCTCTATGTACTTCTACCGCATGGTCTTGTCCTCTCCATCTGCTTCTGGGTTCTAGTTTGACTCAGTGTTTATGTATGGGTGTTTGCTCCTGTTTTCAACAGGCATTAGTTGAGGACTCCATGGAGAAGTTAGTTGTTGATCTCACTCTCCGGGAAGGGCATTTATGATAGCCTTTCCACGGAAGCTGAGATTGTTAGTTGGGAGCAGTCTTGTAGTTCCCTCGACCTTTCTTTGTGTTCAACTTTATCTTCAAACCAATATTGGCTCCCTCTTTTTATGTTCTCTCTCTCTGTCTCTGTCTCTCTCTCTCTTTCCTATTTTCCATTCCTAACCAGGCTCAATCCTCCTGGTCGCACATGCCTTCCTCTCCTCCCTCTCATTTTCTCCTACTTCTCTCTCCATTAGCTGTCCTCCCCCACTATACCTGAGGTCTGGGGGACTTGTCCCTTCCCAGTTCTGTGAGGGACTTTATATGAATCTCTTAGAATACAACTTGTATCCTAGTTCCTCTGGTGATGTGAATTATAGGCTGGTGATCATTTGATCTAGGTCTAAAATCCATATATGAGTGAGTACATACTGTGTTCCTCTTTTTGTGACTGGGTTACCTCATTCAGGATGGTTTCTTCAAGTGCCATCCACTTGCCTGCGAATTTCAAGATACCATTATTTTTTTCTGCAGAGTAGTATTCCATTGTGTAGATGTGCCACATCTTCATTAACCATTCTTCAATTGAAGGGCATCTAGGTTGCTTCCAGGTTCTTGCTATTACAAATAGTGCTGCTATGAACATAGTTGAACAGATGTCTTTGTTGCATGGATGTGAATCCTTTGGGTATATGCCTAAGAGGGGGATTGCCGGGTCCTGTGGTAAACTAATTCCCATTTTCCTGAGGAACCGCCATACTGATCTCCAAAGTGGCTGTATGAGTTTGCACTCCCACCAGCAGTGGAGGAGTGTTCCACTTTCTCCACATCCTCTCCAACATAAGTCATCACTGGTGTTTCTAATTTTAGCCATTCTGGCAGGGGTAAGATGGTATCTCAAAGTTGTTTTGATTTGCATTTCCCTGATAGCTAAGGATGTGGAGCATTTTCTTAAGTGTCTTTCAGCCTTTTTTGATTTCCTCCATTGAGAATTCTTTCTTCAGTTCTGTACCCCATTTTTTAATAGGGTTATTTGGTGTTTTGTTGACTAGTTTCTTGAGTTCTTTGTATATTTTGGAGATCAGCCCTTTGTCGGATATAGGATTAGTGAAAATCTTTTCCCAGTCAGTGGGCTGCCGTTTGGTCTTGTCAACTGTGTCCTTTGCCTTACAGAAGCTTCTAAGTTTGAAGAGGTCCCATTTATTAATTGTTTCTTTCAGTGTCTGTGCCCCTGGAGTTATGTTCAAGAAGCGGTCTCCTATACCAATTTGTTCAAGGGTACCTCCTACTTTCTCTTCTAAGAGGTTCAATGTGGCTGGATTGATGTTGAGGTCTTTGATCCATTTGGACTTGAGTTTTGTGCATGGCGACAGACATGGGTCTATCTGCAGTCTTCTACACACCCTCATCCAATTGTGGCTTGGCCACTTTTATAAGTTGTAAGTGAGTGCTTTGCTGTTTTCCTGTGACGATATATCAGCTTAATAAAGAAGGCCTGGTTTAATTTCTTTCTTATGGCAATTTAGCTTTCAGCCTGAGTAAATAATAAATAAACAGTTAGGTCCTTGCATTCAAACAGCCAAATACTCCACACCAACAATTATGACATGAAAAAAGAATTTGGGGTCAGGTTCAGAGGCCTATTTGAAAAAAAAAATAAACTCATGGAGACAACTTAAATCCTCCTGTTGTTTACACACAGAATCTTAGAGGACCAAGCCCTATAATTATGTTCTGGCAAAAAGGAAAGTGTATTTAAGCTTCCAAACAGTTACTTTTGAATTAATCAGAGGGGATAGTATCCTGGGTGAGTCTGGTTTAATCAGGAAAGCCTTTGGAAGAGAAACTGGCAGAGGCTGGCATATTCCTACTGCCCTTTGAAAGTAGCTGCCATGTATTTGAAAGTTGCAAAACTGTTGATTCTGCTACATCCTATCTAATCTTGGAAGAAAGCTGAGCACCTGGGAAAGATATCTGTCCTGGTTAGTGCTTGGGTTTTAGTTAAATAAAATGATGGTCCAAAAACCTACTTAATCCATGCCTATACTAATAATCCAAGAAAATAACCAGATATTCTTTGTTAAGCTGCTAAATTTATGGTATCTTCCTATAGGACACTATTGGACCATCCTTTGCTCTAAGAATAATCCCCTCCTATAAATAAATGGGTAGATGGGTAGACAAATAAATAAGAAAAAGAATGAAATGCACAAGGATAATTTGAAGTCTTGGTTAAGTATATTTTGACTAATAGGTCACTCTTCTCTACTTCAATAAAGAAAATAAGGATCCTTGAAACATGTATGATTTATTTTCTTTGGTTTTGGAACCTGTCCTGGAACTCTATCTGTAGACCAGGCTGGCCTTGAACTCACAGAGATCTCACTGCCTCTGCCTCCCAAGTGCTGGGATTAAAGGTATGAACCACTCCCATTCCCCCTCCCCCCATTTTTGATGTTTTCTTTTTATTTTCATACTTTGTCTTAAAGTTTTAAAAGATTATTTTCCCTTTTAAATTTTATTTTATATATCAATTTCAGTTCCCTCTCCCTCCCATTTTCCTATGCCCCCCTCCACTGACTGCAATTGCATCCCTCTTCTGCCCCATAGAAAGGGGATCATCAAAGTTTGTCACATCATTTTGGGGCAGGGCCTAGGCTGAGAGAGTAACCCTCTATAAGGAATGGGCACCCAATGTCCATTCGTAGACTACGTATAAATGCTGTTCCATCACCAGGGTCATCATAGACTGTCCAGGCCTCCTAACTGACACCCACGTCTAGGGGGTCTGGTTCTGCCCTATGCTGGCTTTCAAGCTGTCAGTCTGGGGTCCATGAGCTCCCCCTTGTTCAGGTCAGATATTTCTGTGTGTTTCCCCAGCATGGTCTTGACCTCTTTGCTCATCACTCCTCCCTCTCTACAGCTAGATTCTAGGAACTTGGCTAAGCGCTTAACTGTGGGTATCTGCTTCTGTTTCCATCAGCTACTGGATGAAGGCTCTAGGCTATAAGATAGCTATCAATCTCATTATAGGGGAAGGACATTTAAGGTGGCCTCTCCTTTATTGCTTAGATTCTTAGTTGGGGTCATCCTAAGTGTATCTCTGGACATTTCCCTAGTTCCAGATTTCTCTCTAAACCTATTATGGCTCCCTCTATTATGGTATCTCTTTTCTTGCTCGCCTCTATTCTTCCCCTGACTCAATCTTCCTGGTCCCTCCTCTTCTCTCCTTCTCTTTCTCCCAACTCCCTCTCTCTTCCCCCTGTGCTCCCAATGTGCTCAGGATATCTTGTCCCTTTTCCCTTCCCTGGGCGGCCATGTATGTCTCTCTTAGGGTAGTCTTTGTTTCCTAGCTTCTCTCGAGGTATGGACTGTAGGCTGGTAATCCTTTGGTCTATGTTTAATATCCATATATGAGTGAGTACATTGCCTTTTTGTGACTGGGTTACCTCACTCAGGATGGTTTCTTCTAGTTCCATCCATTTGCCTGGAAATTTCAAGATTCCATTTTTTTTTCACTCTGTGTAATACTCAATTGTGTAAATGTACCATATTATCTTTATCCATTTTTCAGTTGAGGGGCTTTTAGGTTGCTTCCAAGTTCTGGCTATTACAAATAATGCCACTATGAACATAGTTGAAGAAATGCCCTGTTGTATGAGTGTGCATCTTTGGGGTATATGCCTAAGAGTGGAATTGCTGGATCTTGAAGTAGACTTATTCCCATTTTCCAGAGGAACCACCATACTGATTTCCAAAATGGCTGTACAAGTTTGCACTCCCACCAGCAGTGGAGGAGTGTTCCCCTTTCTCCACATCTTCTCCAGCATAAACTGTCATTGGTGTTTTTGATTTTAGCCATTCTGATAGGATTAAGATGGTATCTCAGAATTGTATTGATTTGGATTTCCCTGATGGCTAAGGATGTTGAGCACTTTCTTAAGTGTCTTTCACCCATTTTAGATTCCTCTACTGAGAATTCCCTATTTACTTCTGTACCCCACTTTTTAATTGGATTATTTGGTGTTTTGGTAACTAGCTTCTTGAGTTCTTTGTATATTTTGGAGATCAGCCCTCTGTCAGATGTGGGGTTGATGAAGATCTTTTTCTATTCTGTGGGCTGCTGTTTTACCTTGTTGACTGTGTCCTTTGCCTTACAGAAGCTTCCCAGTTTCAGGAGGTCTCATTTATTGTCGATCTCAGTGTCTGTGCTACTGGTGTTATGTTCTGGAAGCAGTCTCCTGTACCAAATATTTCAAGGCTACATCCCATTTTCTCTTCTAAGAGGTTCAGTGTGGCTTGATTTATGTTGAGGTCCTTAATCCATTTGAACTTAAGTTTTGTGCATGAGGATAGATATGGATCTATCTGCAGTCTTCTATACACCAATATCCAGTTGTGCTATTTATTGAAGATGCTTTTTTCCATTGTATTCTTTTAATATTTTTTGTCAAAAATTAGGTGTCTGTGTAGGTGTGTGGGTTAATCTCAGGGTTTTCAATTTGATTTATATTGGTCTATCTGTCTATTTTTTTGTGCCAATACCAAGCTGATTTCAGGACTATAGCTCTATAATAAAGCTTGAATTCAGGGATGATGATGCCTCCAGAAGTTCCTTTATTGTAAAAAGATTAAGAAAATTTGGAAATGAAAAGCTGGGGAGAAATTAAGGTGTTGGCTACACAAATGTGAGGACTGGAGTTCATAACTTCATAAATCCAGATAAATATGATCCGTCTTTTTAATTATAGGTTTGGAAAGCAAAGACAAGGGGTTCCCCACAGCAAGCTATCTAGCAAGATTAGCCATAGCTTTGAGGTCTGAGTGTAATTGAGAGTTGTGCCTCAATGAATAAAGTAGATGAGCTACTGAGGATGATTCCTGAACTAATCTCTGGTGCCCACATACACAAGCACTTTTGTGCACATGTACCCACACACATGTTCCTATACACTGCTAAAATCTGCATAAACACAGATACACAGATGCTCACCACACACATAAAATGTGGAAAAAGAAAATTTGGAATCCATAGAAAGGCACATCACTATAGGATTTCATAGCTGTTTTGTCTATTTTTCATTTGCCAGGATCACCTGCTAATGACACTTAGTCTTAGAACAGAGCCTTGTCCATACTGGATGCTAAGAAAGTATTTATTGAGCACAGAAGGTATGATATGAATAGGTAAACCATTTTCTTTTGTTACCCCTTTTAAAAGATTTATTTATTTTATTTTCTATTTTATTAAAAATATATTCTTTTCTCATAAAATATTAGTTTTCCCTTCCTCTACTTGTTCCAGTTCCTCCCCACCTCCCCTCCCATCCAGATCCACACCCTGTCTCTCATTAGAAAAAAAGCACTCTTCTGAGAGGTAATGACAAAACATAACAAAATAAAATATAATAAGATAAAACAAAAACCAGCACATAAAATTTAAACAAAGCAAAGAAGGAAAAGAGCCCAAGAGAAGACACAACAATCAGAGACCCATTCATTCACACACTCAGGGTCGCATAAAAACACTAAACTGAAATATATATATATATATATATATATATATATATATATATGTATATATGTAGAAGACCTGTTGCAGACATGCAGACCCATGTAAGGTCTGTCCTTGTGGCTTCAGTCTCTGTGAGTTCATAAGAGCTTTGCTCAGTTGATTTAGAGGGCTTTGTTCTCCTAGTGACCTCAATTCCTCCCATCACTACTTTGTGGAGTTCCCTGAGTTCTGAATTTGATGGAGACATCCCATTTAGAGCTGTGTATTCCAAAGTCTCTCTCTCTCTGCACAATGTCTGTGCAGAAGGAAACTTCTGTGATGATGGTTGAATAAGGCACTGATCTATGAGTATAGAAGAATATCATTAGGAATCATTTTATTGTTTATGTCTTTTTAGACCAGTATTATTTGGTTTTATCCCAAGTCTCTGGATTATCTAGTTTCTGGTTCTCGGTCACCTAAGCAGTGTCAGGTATGGAATTATGGATTACAGCATGGTTATAATTTATTTAATGGCTAATAAACACACATAAGCAAACACATACCATATTTATCTTTCCAGGTCTGGGTTACCTCACTCAAAAATTTTATCTAGTTGCAACCATTTGATTGCAAATTTCATTATAGCATTTTTTAAAACATCATTGTGTAAATGTACCACATTTTCTTTATCCATTCTTCTGATGAGGGGCATCTAGCTTGTTTCTAGTTTCTGGCTATTATGAATAGAGTGACAATGAACATGGTTGAGCAAGTGTCTTTGTGGTAGGATGGTGTGTCCTTTGGGTATGTATCCAAGAGCTTTATAGTTGAATCTTAGATTGTTTCCCAAGTTTTTGAGGAACCACCTTACTGATTTCCACAGTGGCTGTACAAGTTTGTACTCCCAGAAGCTAGGGAAGAGTGTTCCCCTTATTCCACAACTTCACCAGCATGAGCTGACACTTATTGTTTTGCTCTCAAAGTTGTTTTGATTTTTATTTATCTGGTGGCTAAGGATGTTTAACATTTCTTTAAGTATGTGTGTGATTTTGCCTGTATGTTTGTATTACACCACATGAGTGCCTGCTGAAGTCAGAACATGGAATTAGATCTCCTGGAACTGGAGTTACAGATGTTTGTGAGCCACCATGAGGGTGTTGGGAACCAAACCATTGAGCTGTATCTCCAGGCCTAAAACATTTATTTTATCTTTTAAGTGTGTGTGTGTGTGTGTGTGTGTGTGTGTGTGTGTGACCACATGAGTGAAGGTGTCTATGGAGTCCAGAAGAGAGCCAATAAGAAACTAGTAACTGGCCTACAGCTTTAAAAAAAAAAAAAAAAAAAAAAAAAGAACTGAGGTAGCAGTTTCTGTCCAGATGGTGTTGCTAAAGGACAGGGAACATCAGAAACACAAAGACTCTGTGGTTATTTGAGCAGACCTAGTCTCTAGCACACTAGATGACACATAAGAAAGTTCTGGCTAATTGAGGACCCTTAAATCTTGCCCAAAATCCCAGGGCATTGCCTGTTCCCTGCCCTTCATCCACAAACACACTGCTTGAACATACTGCCCCCAATGCACATCCTCACATGATGTGGGTTGCATGCCACTCATATTCATTGGGTAAGAGCGTGCTATGTCCTTAGCTGCTTGGATAATGTATGCATATATAGCAGTGAACGTACACGTTAATCTAGATCTGTACCTTGATGCTGGTCTCTGGAGTCTGCTTCCTGGATAACTTGTCATGACTTTGTCGTCCCCACCCCAATCTTCAACTAACTGCCAATGTGAAAAAAAACCCACATCTAGTGCCTGAACATGGACCCCCAAAAGAAGAAAAAGTCAGGTGAGTGGACCTCTCTAGCTAATATGGGCAATACTTCTTTCATAGAAAAGGAACACAATTAAACATATTGAAACAGGTTCTAGAAAACAGGAAACTTTCTCTCTCTGGCAGAAAACTTAATAACTTCTAGACCTTTTTCCTTGGAAATTTGCTAAACAAGTATGGGATGAAATTACTTGGGAACAGATAGCATTGCTTGCCCAGCAAGGCAAGGGAAAAGACCCTCCCCTCTCCATCCACATTTCTTCTCCATCATACCTGCAATCAGAAGCTGCCTTAAAGGAAACTGTTTTGTTTTGTTTTTCCTGGTCTTTATCTTTGGTGGTAAAGCTAGAGCCAGGAGATCTGGCATTGTGATCTGCTTTATCGCTAGACTCTGTAAACAAAGACCCAGGTGAACTGAAATCACTACCCACTTCTTTGCCCGGCTGTGTAAGCAAAATCACGGGCAAACCAGTGTCTTCTAGTTACCCTGCCTTAGAATAGCTTTTTAATTATGGATCAGCTATGGATGAGGACAATGCCCCTATTTATCCCATTCGTAAAGGAGGAGGAAATACCTGCCTATTGAAAACTCTGCCCTGGCCTTATCGTCAAGTGTACTAGGCCTTTTCTTTTGGGCTCCCAACTAGCTCCCAAATCATGACACAGAAACTTAAATTTTGCCTGCTCGGTGTTGCTTAGGCTAATTTATGACTAGCTCTTTTAACTTAAATTGAGCTGTTTCTCTTTGTCTACCTTTTGCCTTGAGGATTCTTACTTTCCTTCATTCTGTATATGTTACTTTGACTGCTTCTCATGTCTGCCAGGCTGGTAACTGCCTGACTTCCGGCCCCGAGCTGCTCCCTTGTTCTCTCTTCTTCTCTTGCTCTCCTCCTCCCAAGCCTAGATCCCTCCTGCTATTTGTTTTGTCTGCCTGCCAGGCCCCACTTATCCCACTTCTGCCTAGCTATTGGCCAGTCAGCTTTTTATTAGACCAATCAAGTGCATTAGATGAAACAAATGCAAAATATCTTTACATGATTAAACACACATCCTTACATCATTAAACTAACACAGCATAAACAAATATAACACACCTTTACACAGTTAAAGTAATATTCCTCAACATTCATGGATGTCAGAGAACAGTCACCATCTTGGCAGATCTCTCAACCAGTGATATAGGAAGGGAAGACAATGAGGGCAATTCAGGGGTGATTATTCCCCTAATTTTGCTAGACCTCCCCAATAGCTGATGGGGAAGAGATCTTTTGTAAGATACAGATGTAGTAGTCAGCACTGGTAATAAAGCCTTTTATTGCATAGGACATAATAAGCTTGGAATTAAAGGCTATCCCTAATTCTAATGGCCATCAATACTAAGGAGCTTCATTTTTCCCTAAAAGTTTTCAAGAATTCTGACACCCCAATTTGGATAGATCATTGCCCCATCACGGGGATGGGGGATACCAAGCATTGCAAAGTCTAGCTAAGGAACAATTAGAGATGCGACACATTGAACCTTCTACTAGCCCCTGGAACTCTCCAGTTTTTGTTATAAAGAAAAAAAAATCAGGCAAATTCATATTTTTCGATGATTTAAGGGCAATTAATGTATCCATGCAGGCCGTGGGGGTTACTCAGCCCAGCCTCCCTGCTCTCTCACCCATTGCCAGTGAATTATTATAAATGTTGACATAAAAGACTGCTTTTTCTCCATCTCTCTACATCCTGATGACAAGCAGACATTTGCTTTCTCTATTCCAGCCAAGAACAACAGACACCCAATGTAGAGATACCATTGGAGAATGCTACCACAGAGCATGAAAATACTCTGACCATTTGTCAAGTTTATGTATGGGAATCGAAGAGCAGTAGCTAAAGAGTCTTACATTGTCCATTACATAGATGACATTCAAACTGGACATCCTAATGCAGGCCACCTAAAAAAAAATTGCTGGCAAAGGTTACAAAAGTCCTACTTGAAAAAGTACTACACGTAGCTCCTGGAAAGGTTCAATCCCAGGAGCCTTATGTGTTTCTGGGGGCACACTATGGATAATAATGCAATAAAGCCACAAAGGTTAAATTCAAGTTCCCACCTCCCCCAACATTATTGTCCATACAGACCTTTTTGGGGAACCTTGCCTGGGTACAGCTTTGCCTTCCTGTTACCACTGGCCAGTTGACCCCTCTCTCTTTGCCCTTTTGGGAGGTGCACTGAGACCAGAGGAACTCCTGAATATCACAGAGAAGCCTCAAAAGAGCCTGCAAGCAGTTAACCCAGGCTTAAATCTAACTATGCTACATAGATACACTTCAAATAACTGGGGATTGTTCATTCCAGCACCTGAATTACCCACCAGGGGCTGTATAGCAATGTACATCAGATAGTATACTAGGTACATTTAGCATGATCCTCTGCCCCTATAATGACCCTGTTAATAGATGGTAGTTTTACATTGGCCTTCAAAATTCTTATGACCTCCCAGTTAAGACCCAGATCAAATCGTGCTTCCCATATCCCAGGATATCAGCTTGAAATTTCTCGTCTAATCCCACAGTGCAAACTTTTGTGCTGATGTTCCATGGTTGGATTGATAATCATCACCCCCAAAACAAGGTTTTGTCTATTTTGCCACAAATGTCAAATGTACATATTAGGTTTCTGAGTTCTACCCCCATCTCAGATGCAGCTTCAGTGTTCACAGAGCTTTCAAGGCAAAATTGGCTATGTTTTACATTGAATAGGAAACAAATCACAGCTGTACGCTCAATTCTTTAAAGGACAAGTTTAGCTTGGTGAACTTTCAGCCATTCTGACACTCCTCTGGGACTATCAGGACCCTCTCAGTATTTTTAGTGATAGTCAGTATGCTGCTAATGTGGTAAAATCCTTGCCCCATGATATATTAAAGCTAACAGAGGGTCCACTTTTTATGGCTATGACTCATCTCCAGATGTTAACTGAGCAACGATCTGCCCCTTTCTATATGTAACATGCTCCCTCCCATCAAAACCTGCTCCGGAGTAATTGCAGAGGGCGGATCAAGCTGTGTCTGCCCTTATGCTCTCATCGCAAGACCAAGCTAGAGAGCAGCATGATCACTTTCACAACTGTGTGTTCTCCCTCCACAAATTATTTCCAGACTTAACAAAAGTCACTTGCAAGCATTTAGTTCACAGCTGTGTCTCCTGCAGACCTCTGCTCCCACTAGGTTCTTTACAGTTCACAGGTGCAAATCCTCAAGGACTTGTGATCAAACTTTTTTTTGGCAGATGGATGTTACTAATATTCCCTCTTTTGGACACCCAAAATATGCCCATGTGATTATTGATACTTACTTCTCCTTCATTTTTTACATTGGCACTGTCAAAAGAAAATTCAAAAATGGCCAACTTTGCTGTGAAGACCACCATGTTAGCCATGGAGTTTCCTTATTCTATTAAAAAGGATAATGGCCCTGCCAATACAAGCTTTCTGTGCCCACTGGAACATTGCTCATAGCACTGCATTCCCTACAATCACCCAAGGACAAGCCATTGTCCAGTATCCAAATGCTTCCCTTAAAAAACAATTTAAATATTCATACACATCCAGAAGAAAAATTAATATCAGCCTTATTTACATAAAATTTTAATATTTTGATAAACCTGGATTAATCCCCATGGTCCCTTGAACTACACCATTGCCTCTTCTTATCTTGGTTCTCATACAACAGATAACCTCTTAACTTCTGTGAAGTGGATTGTACCCTCTCCCCATGCTGGGACCATAATTATGGTAACACTTCCTTATTGCTATGCCTCCCTCAATTCGTATAATTTCCTGTTAATTCTACAGAGGCTGCCAAGGGGATAAGACTTTTAATAACGACTGCCCTACTGCATTACAAAGACATGAGGGATTTTTTAATTTTTTTTATTTTAGGCATAGTAGCAGCTATAGCCTTGAGCTTGAGTGCTGCAACAGCAACAGTCACTGCAATAATTTCCATGCAAAATTTTGTACTTACATTTACATTTGTGCACCATGTGCATGCAGTGCCTGTCGAGGCCAGAAGAGGGTATCAGGTCCCCTGGAACAGTAGTTACAGACTGAGAGTTCATGTGGATTCTGAAAATCAAACTCCAGTTCTCTAGAAGAGCAGCTAGTATTCTTAACCACCGAGCCATCTCTCCAGCTCCAAGAATACACTCTTGGTATAATGCTACAAGCACAACCTATAAAGCATGAATGCAGGGGCTGATGATATGGCTCATTGAGTGTTGCCAAGGTTGTACTGAATTCCATCCCCAGCAGCCACATGATAGAAAGAATGTATTCTTGCAATTTGTCCTCTGACCTCTACACATGTGCTGTGACACTTGAGCAAGCAACATATGAATGCATGAACATACACATATACACACACATAAATAAAATGTAACGATGTCTTAATTCACACATAAATATGGTCTGAGCTACATAGTGATACCATCTCTCAAAAATATGGTAAAAAAATAAAAAAAGTTATTTAAAATATATTCTTAAGAATCTGAAAGAATTATAGAGTGGAAGAAAATACTTGTTACATATAACACAATATATGTGGGGTACACAACACACATTCAAAACTTGGTAACAAACTCTTTACTAGTATAGTAGGAATGGGGGTCTGAGGACAGGATCTCAGTACCCAGAAGCTGATGCAATGGTGGTTTGTGGGGACAGACTACACCTAGAGTTGGCAGTATAACCTGGCAGTACCATCCATGTGGTAATGGTTTTGAAGGCATAGAGGATTCAAATTGAAGGCCTCATGGAGTCTTTCTCTACAAATTCAGAAGAACCTGAAACTAGACATTGTGCAACAGGGTTGAGGTCCTTGCATTGAAATCTTAAGATGGCACTGCGTGAAGCTGTGAGGGTAAGTCCTAGGTTTCAGTGGAAATATCAGAATGTTGGTGATGTCAAGACTATGGGGTATGTGTGGTGGGAGCTATGGTTGTGGAATGGACATGGCCTAGGAAAGAGTCCATGTGTGCTGAAGTCAGAAGAGCTGTAGAGTTGTGGCTACCAAAGTTTTTGGAGCCCAGTTGATTGCATTATGAGTTCCAGATGCTGGACATGCAGCTGCAGGATCTGATGTTTTTCATGTTGACTTTTGCTGTGATTATTTTTTGCTATATGCAGTCCTCCCATTTTGGATTAGGAATGTTTGCTTACATTATACATTAGAGGTTTATAAGTTTTTTTATTTTGTAGGAGCTTGCAGTTAAGAGACTTTAGACTCTTGAAGTTAAGAATTGTTAAAGGATATGGGACTTTTTAGAGTTGGATTGTATTTTGCATTATGGAATAAACGTGAGACTTTGAACAAAATATGAAGAGCTTTCATTTAAAGTGATATGTTTGGGTATCAAGCTGACAAGGAGTGGAGTTGTTCACATTAATCACAATTGTCAACCTGATGAGATTTAGACTCACCTGGAAGACAGGCCTCTGGGAATGACTGTGTATAATTATCTTGATTAAGTTAATAGGGGTAATTCTATTCACCTAGTCACTTTGTATGGTACCATTTCCTGGGCTTGGATTTTGAATTGAATAAAAAGGAAAAACTGATTTGAACATGCATGCATCTATTTTCGTTGTTTTTGTTTTGACTGTTAATGCAATATAACCAGTAATTTAAGAAACTGTTGCTTTGATTTACTTATCATAGTAGACTGTAACCTTGGAATGTAATTTAGAATAAATTCTGTCTCCCTTAAATTGCTTTTTGTGGAGTTTGTTTTTTGTTTCTTGTGGGTTTTTTTTTTTGTGTGTGTTAGTGTGTGTGTGTGGGGTTACAAGACAGGGCTTTTCTGTGTATCTCTGGAGCCTGTCCTAGAACTCAGGCCAGCCTCAAACTCACAGAGATCTGTTTGCCTCTGCCTCCCAAGTGCTGGGATTAAAGGTGTTTGCCACTACTGCCTGGCTGTGGATGTATTTTTTTTTAAAATCAAAGTAATAAGAAAAGGTATGAAGACAGTAATTTCTAAAATTAGTTTGGCAATTTCTCAAAAAGTTAAATGCATTGTTACCATGTGATCAAAGCATTTCATTTCTAGATGTTTACCCAAGTGGTGGTGGTGGTATGGAATAAAAGTCTGTTCCCTACAAAACTTGTCCATAAAGATAGGTGCAGTGAATTACACTTTCTAAAAACAACAAGAACCAGCTTTTCAGACCTACTGCAGTTATAAACCTGGAAGCCAGTGGACCTTTGCATGGCAAAGTTTAAGAAATTCAATGGTGGACATTTGAAGCTAAAGAATTTGATGTTCCCATCTCTCTTTGGAGTCATGTTAATATTAGCCATAAATGCTTTTTATAGGGCTAGCCCCAGTGGACCTCCAGGATAGGACTCTGATAGTAGTTAAGCTTACCAGCTCTGCCATATCTAAAAATAATAAGTTTATACAAAATTGTCTGATTTCTTTAATGAGTTATGCCTGACTGTGCATCCAATTAGCAGTTGGCTCTTAAATAAAAAGTCCAACTATTCCTGGTTCCGTAGCTCATTTGATTTGAATCCATAGCTTGCTACCTTACTCCAGTCTCCATAAGAGAATTAACAGCACAACTGAAAACCTTAGAACAAAAAGAAGCAAACTCACCCTGGAGGAGTAGACACCAGGAAATAATCAATTTGAGGGCTGGAATCAACAAAATAGAAACCAGGAAAACAATACAAAAAATCAATGCAACAAAGAGTTGTTTTATTTTTTTTTTTTTTAGAAAATCAACAAGATAGACAAACCTTTATCCAAACTAACTGAAAAGCAGAGAGAGAATATGTAAATTAACAAAATCAGAAACGAAAAGGGGAACATAACAATGGACACAGAGGAAATCCAGACAATTTTCAGGTCATACTTTGAAAACTTGTATTCCACAAAAATTGAAAATTCAAAGGAAATGGACAAATTTCTTGATAACCATCACTTACCAAAATTAAATCAAGAACAGACAAACAACTTAAATAGACCTATAACCAGAAATGAAATAGAAGCAGTCGTTGAAAGTCTTCTAACCAAAAAAATGTCCAGGGCCAGATGGCTTCAGTACAGAATTCTACCATAAATTCAAGGAAGAACTAATACCAATACTCCTCAAATTGTTCCACACAATAGAAACAGAAGGTCCATTGCCAAACTCTTTCTACGAGGCCACAATAAACTTGGTATCCAAGCCTCACAAGACACAACTAAGAAAGAAAACTACATACCAATATCCCTGATGAACATTGATGCAAAAATACTCAATAAAATACTGGCAAACCGAATTCAAGAATATATCATAGAAATCATCCAACATGACCATGTAGGCTTCATCCCTGGATTTCAGGGATGGTTTAACATACGAAAATCTATCAACGTGATCTACCATATAAACAAACTGTAAAAGGAAAACCTTATGATCAACTCCCTAGATGCTGAAAAAGCCTTTGACAAAATTCAACACCCTTTCATGATGAAGGTCTTGGAGAGGTCAGGGATAACAGGAACATACCTAAACATGATAAAAGCAATATACAGCAAACCAACAGCCAATATCAAACTGAATGGAGAGAAGCTTAAGGTGGTTCATCTAAAATCAGGAACAAGACAAGGCTGCCCTCTCTCTTCATATCTCTTCAATATTGAACTTGAAGTTCTAGTTAAAGCTATAAGACAACAAAAGGAGATCAAGGAGATCCAAATTGGAAAGGAAGAAGTCAAACTGTCTCTATTTGCAGATGATGTGATAGTTTACATAAGCGGCCCAATAAACTCTACTAGGGAACTCCTATAGCTGATAAACATCTTCAGCAAACTAGCAGGATACAAGATAAACTCAAAAAAAATCAGTAGCCCTACTTTTTTGAGATGACAAAGAGGCTGAGAAAGAAATCAGAGAAACATCACCCTTTACAATAGCCACAAGCAACATAAAGTATCTTGGTGTAATGCTTACCAAACAAGTGTAAGACCTATATAAGAAGAACTTCGTGGCTCTAAAGAAAGAAATCAAAGAAGATACCAGGAAATGGAAAGCTCTCCCATGCTCTTGGATAGGTAGGATAAATATAGCAAAAATGGCAATCTCGCCAAAAGCAATCTACAGATTCAATGCAATCCCAATTAAAATCCCACCACAATTCTTAAGTGACCTTGAAAGGATAATAATCAACTTTATATGGAAAAACAAAAGACCCAGGATAGCCAAAACAATCCTATACAATAAATGAACTTCAGGAAGCATCACCATGCCTGACTTTAAGCTTTACTACAGAGCTATAGTTCTGAAAACAGCCTGGTATTGGCACAAAAATACACAGGTAGACCAATAGAATCAAATTGAAAATCCTGATATAAACCCATACACCTATGAACACCTGATTTTCGACAAAAGAGCTAAAATAATACACTGGGGTGAGGAAAGCATCTTCAACAATTGGTGCTGGCACAATTGGATGATGGTGTGCAGAAGACTGCAGATAGACCCATGTCTGTCGCCATGCACAAAACTCAAGTCCAAATGGATCAAAGACCTCAACATCAATCCAGCCACACTGAACTACTTAGAAGAGAAAGTAGAAGGTACCCTTGAACAAATTGGTATAGGAGACTGCTTCCTGAACATAAAACTCCAGGAGCACAGACACTGAGATCAACAATTAATAAATGGGACCTCTTCAAACTTAGAAGCTTCTGTAAGGCAAAGGACATGATTTAAATATTATACAATACACAGAAAGGCACACAATCACACATACACACTCATACTGAAATGTCACATAGTACCTCATTAATATGTTTATGTACATTATACTTTATGTATTTACTTTAAAATTAAATTTTTAGCAAATTACACATCACAAAGTATAGATGATTTATTTTGAGAATGTATAGAAACACCCCTTCTTCATAAGACAGGAATGCAAAAATTAGATATGATAGAACTGTAGACTGGTTTATTTAACACTCAGTCAACATAATTTCAACTACATTCTTTGTTTTTATTCTTGAGCCTAAGTCTCTGCTGGTGTGAGACTTGGAAAGAGGAAGTGAGCAATGTCTGGCAGTGGTCACTTGTGATGTGTCTCAGAAATACACCAACAAAGTTGTTTTCAACCATGAAAGCAGCAAAATCAGAATCAGAAATTAGCAGCCTCTTTCTGGCAGCTTACATCAGAAACAGTTTCCTTAACTAGTTTTCTTCTTTTTTTAAAAAAGATCTATTTATGTATATAGTTGTGGTGATATTTTGCTTGTACAAATAAAGCCTTTTTGAGGGTTAGAGAATGGAGCTTGCCACTAGCTATCCATAGAGTACTGGAGGTCTGTACAGACAGGAAGTGAGGTAACTGGGCAAAAACAGGATATAAGCAGGGAGAAACAGGAAATCGCTCTTTTGTCTGATGAGATGCTAAAGTGGTAAGATGTGCCATGTCTTGCTCCTTCTCTCTGAGCTCTCAGCACTTCTCTCTATATCTGACTCTGGCTTTTTATTATCAAGAGCAACTAAGAACTCCATTTACACATAATGCTCTGCCTGCAGGTATAGCTGCATGTATGCCTGCATACCAGAAGAGGGCATCAGATTCCATTATAGATGGTGAGCCACCAAGTGGTTGCTGGGAATTGAACTCAGGACCTCTGGAAGAGCCAGGGCTCTGAACTCCTGAGCCATCTCTCTGGTAACCCTGGCTGTACTGGGACTCATTCTGTAGATCAGGCAGTCCTGTGCCTCCCAAGTGCTGGGAATAAAGACCCGTGCCACCCCCCCCCCCAGCTACTTGTCTTATTCTTATGTTTAGAGACTTGTGCCTAGTACTTTAGTTTGCATTTTGTTCCTTTATGTTGTCCAGTGGTTGTGAGTATTACCTAATTTAACTCCTTCTTAAACTAAGCTATGTTAAATTTCCAAATTAGGTAAAATCAATTGTTTTTGTCTATGTGTCTGTCTGTCTGTCTGTCAGTTTTGTCTGTTTGTTTGATACAAGGTCAACAATCTATGATGTATTTTAAAAGCAGAAGAATGCAAAATTCCTAACATATAGGAACATACACATATACATGCATATGTGCACACGTGAAGGCAAGGGGTCAACTTTAAGTGTCTTCTTCTTTGCTCACCACCTTATTTAGTTGTTTATTCATTTATTTTTGACACAGTTTTTCTTTATTGAACACAGAATTCACTGCTTTATCTAGACTGGCTGGCCAGAATGACTCTGGGGTTCCCCTGTCTCCATCTCCCCATGGGTAAAATTGCCATCACACAGAGCTTTTTAAAAACGTGGTTCCTTGAAATCTAAACTCAAGTCCTCATACTTGTGTGGCAATCACTTTACCTACTGAGCCATATTCCCAGACTTTTCTCTTTAAAATCCTGAGAAGCTTCCAGAAACAGAAAGGAAAGTCATTGAACTTGATGAGATGTAGTTTATCATTTCTTCAGTTAGCCCATTGCATCTTGCACCTGATGAGGCATTGTACAGAAAAGTAAGTGTTGATCTACCATATCCCTGGAATCTTCCTGAGAATGCCACACATTTCAAAAAGCTACATCAGGAAGAATGAGTTTCTTTAAAAATAATCATCTTTGCTTTACTTTAATGTCACTTCCTGGTGGTATGATTCATTAGTTGCTATTTTTCAGAATTTCCAGATGAATTCTGTGACTTCTGCCCTTTCCTCTTTTCAACTACTTCCTGCTTTCTCAAGAGTCTTTTTTATTCTAAATTTGTCAGTTTTTTCACTGCTAAATGAAGTGGCACCTTTATATGCTATACAGAAGTGAAAGAAAAATCTTATGGCCATATCTGTAAGATGTGAAAAGAATATATGATTCATTGGAGAAGCAGTTAATATACACTTTGGCGCACACACTACAGACTCTGATACATTAGGGCATTTGTTCTTAATCTGTGGGTTTTGGCCCCTTTGAAGATGAAAGACCTTTTTCACAGAGGTTGCCCAAAACCATCAGAAAATACAGACATTTACTTTATGATTTGTAACAATAACAAAATTGCAGTTATGAAACAGCAATGAAAATAATTTTATAGTTGGGGGGTCACCAGAACATGAGGAACACTATTAAAGGGCACTGCATTAGGAGCGTTGAAAACCACTGTATTAGGGGTTTCTTTAGTTTAGTTTTATATGTTTATGTATGTATATATGTACATATGTATGTATATGTGTGTGCTCATGTGTGCCTGTGCTTTTATTCTATGCCACATGTGTGAAGGTCAGAAGAAAACACTATTAACTGGATGATAGAATTTGTAGAGCAGAGCATCAGTATTGCTATCTGTTAATATTGCACACTTGTTCTCACCACTGTGTGTTGGTTTCCATAGAAATACAGAGAATTTAGCCTTCCAGTTCCTCAAGGCTGAAAATTACAGGAATTTTAGTGAAGTAAAATTTCAGGGAAAAGGCTGAAGCAATTGTCCTAGGGTGTGTGTGCATACACACACACATACTTTTCTATTTCAATAGTCTGACTTCATCATTTTCTTGAGGAACTTTTCTAAAACCCCAAGAAGAAGCTAGCAGATACTAACTTCTGAAATACTTGCCCCTTTTTTTTGCTTGTTTTAAATTGAGATATGCCTGTGCATACTCATGAAGTATACCATAATAATTTGATTCATTTATAATGTGTAAGAAATGATTAGGATTATGAGCTAGCTCTTCTATTACTTCAAACTCAGATCATCAGATGAGAAGCAAGTGCTTTACCCACTAAACAATGTTGTGAACCCTAGCGAATATTCTTCAAGTCAGGTGAGGATGATTTTATAGTACCTGTGCCATTTCAACTACTTTTGGAATATTGATGGACTGGGTTATATGGTGCTTTAATCTATCAATAGCCATGAAAAATTGTGTGTCCCTCGCGGACTTGATTTTGTTTTATAAAATCAAAGATCGTAAAAGATTAATCATTTATGTCCATTTCAGCTTAGAAACTGCCTATTTATTCACCTGCTAAGCAAATATATTATTAAGTCAATCATTCTTTAATGAACATACTGGGAAAAGGTCGAGAAAAGTACACATATAAATGATAAAAATGAAGTAAACCTGGGAAACCACATTTTTATTAATACTGCTCATGTGGCAATTGATTATGTTTTATTTTCTAACATCACTTTTGAGGTCATTTAAATTATATATCGATGATGTGAATTATAGGCTGGTGATCCTTTGTTCTAGGTCTAAAATCCATATATGAGTGAGTACATACTATGCTCCTCTTTTTGTGACTGGGTTACCTCATTCAGGATGGTTTCTTCAAGTGCCATCCACTTGCCTGAGAATTTCAAGATACCATTATTTTTTTCTGCAGAGTAGTATTCCATTGTGTAGATGTGCCACATCTTCATTATCCATTCTTCAGTTGAGGGGCAACTAGGTTGCCTCCAAGGTCTTGGTATTACAAATAATGCTGCTATGAACATAGTCGAACAGATAGATGTCTTTGTTGCATGGATGTGGATCCTTTGGGTATATGCCTAATAGGGGGATTGCCAGGTCCTGTGGTAAACTGATTCCCATTTTCCTGAGGAACTGCCATACTGATCTCCAAAATGGCTGTACAGTATGTGCTCACTCATACATGGATTTTAGACATAGAGCAAATGATCACCAGCCTATAATTCAAACCACCAGAGGAACTAGGAAAAAAGGTGTATTCTAAGAGATTCATATAAAGTCCCTCACAGAACTGGGAAGGGACAAGTCCCCCAGAGCTCAGGGGAAGTGTGTGGGGGGACAGTGAATGGAGAGAGAAGTAGGAGAAAGAGAGGGGGAGGAGAGGAAAGCACGTGTGACTAGGAAGATTGAATCCGGGTAGTAATAGAAGGCAGGAGAGAGAGAGAGAGAGAGAGAGAGAGAGAGAGAGAGAGAGAGAGAGAGAGAACATAAAATAGGGAGCCAATATTGGTTTGAATAGAAAACTGAACCTAAAGAAAGGTCTAGAGACCTACAAGACTGCCGCCAACTAACAATTTGAGCATCCGTGGAAAGGCTACCATAAATGCCCTTCCCAGGGAGTGAGGTCAACATCTAATTTATTCATGGAGCCCTCATCTAATACCTGTTGGAAACAGAAGTAAACACCCATACCTAAACACTGAGTTGAACTAGAACCCAGAGGCAGATGGAGAGGACATGACCAGGATGCAGAAACACATAACGACAGCTGACCTGAACAAGGAGGAGCTAACGGGCCCCCAGACTGATAGCTGGGAAGCCAGCTTGGGACTGACTCAGGCCCCCTGAATATGGATCTCAGCCAGAAGGACTCAGCAGTCTAAGGGACCTCAGACAGTGGAACCAGGATGTATCCCTGGTGCACAAAAGGACCTTGAGAACACATCCCCCATGGAGGGAAAACTGTCTTAACCTAGAGACAGGAGAGAAGCCCTAGTCCCTACTTCAAATGACCTGTCAGATCTATATGACCCCAACTGGATGGCATTGCCATACGTATGGAATTGGGGTGGGAGGATGGGAGGGGAGGCTGGTTAGGGTGCATGTGAGAGGGCAGAGAGGGTAAAAGTGAGTGAGTGAGTGAATGAGTGAGGGAGGGAGAGGGAACTGGGATCAACATGTAAAATAATAAATAAATAAAAAATAAATTATGTATCGAGTGGCTTTATTAAAACTCACTTAAGTAATTCAACAGATAATTGCTCATCGTCTACTACTAACAAGGACTTGTAGACACTGTGCATACAGTGATTAAACATCAAACCAATTTGGATTGCCAAAAATATTAAAAATACATTTTTAAGTAAAGGACTGCTTTAGACACTTGAAGATGGAGGTTTATGTCCTTCCTGGTCCCATAGCCACTTTGCCTCCAATAAACACACAAAGACTTATATATTAAGTTTAAAATGTTTGGCTGATGACTCAGGCTTCTTATTGACTAGCTTTGCCTTAATTATCAAGCCATTTCTATTAATCTATGCATTGCCATGAGGCTGTGGCTTATCCATAATCTGGCATTTTACTCCTTGGTTAGCATGGTGTCTCTTGGCCTCTCTCCACTCCCCCCCCCATCATTCTCCTTGCCTGGTAGCCCCTCCTATACTTCCTGCCTGGCTATTGACCAATCCGTGTTTTATTGATCAACCAATAGGAGAAACATATTTACAGAAGGACATCCCCCATCAGGCACTTTATGATTACATTCAGCGCTATCTTGACTATGACAGGTCCTCAGATCATTGTTTTGACTTAGACTTGGTTTAAAATGGAATCTTTATACATGAGATTTATGCTCTCTAAGCAGGCGATTTGCTTCATAATCTTACTTTAGAAGTATTTATTTTATGCATATGTATATTTTGATGGCATGCATGTTGGTATACCACATGCATGTCTGGTGCCCATAGAGGCCAGAAGAGGATCTCCAGGAATTGGAGTAATGGATGGTTATGAGCTCTCATGTGAGTTCTGGGAACTGAACCCAGGCCTTCTACAATAGCAACAAGTACTCCTGACTCCTGAGCTATCTCTTCAGCCCAGATTTATAATATTTAAAAACATAACTAGATACTTTATTCAGTTATCCTCTCTTCATGTTGCAATTGTGCAGAAATGCACTAGGTACATACTTCTAGAACAAGGTTTGGTAATACAAATGGTGCAGTTAGGATAACATGTATCAGTGAAACTTAGACATTCATTTGTTGAATCAGAGTATGATGTAGTTCAGGCTGATCTTGAAATCCCTATATGAACAAGGATGACTTGAACTTCAGATCCTCTTGCCTCCACATCCCAATTGCTAGAATTACATACTGTGCATGCCTGTACTCATTTTACATTGTACTTGGAATCAAATTTGGGATTTCATGAATGCTAGGCAGACACTCACCAACTCCTCTTCACCTATGGTCCAAAATTCTATTTTAAAAACCATAATTTATGGTATGAAAATGCTTTACAGATTACTTCACACCCCCACACCTACATACATCTATGTTTTTACAACACAAAGGAAAGTTTAATAAAATAATTTATGTGCAAAATGTACTTTTATATAACTTATGATATTCTTCTTTAATTAAAAAGGATGTTGTAATAGTTGCAAAAAATTGCAGATTCATTTTGTCAGGCCAGTATTATCTTGATACAAAAGCCAGACTAAAATGTTATCTTAAAATTGCAGAAACATGTCTTTGGTGAATATTCATGAGAAAGTTCTCAACATAATACAGTACACCAAATTTAATAGCATGTTAAAAAAGATTGTTGTGAACTGAATCTCTCAGATAAAAAGCCACACAAGTGAACAATTCCATAAGAGCGATTGATTAGAAATTTGTTGTTGTGGCAAGGTAGAATGTTGCAAATCTAAAGGCAAAATTATCTCTGGATGTTGTTAATCCCCTTAATGGCCATTCATTGCCTACCTCTGTGTCTAGGTAACATCCTTTTATCTATCAAATAAAACACTGATGTGTAAATTGCTCCCACCAAGCCCCAAACCTAGGAATGTCATCAAAAAACATCTAAAAACCTATCAGAGCCCCCCCCCCACTTTTCTGTAACTACCTACTAGACATTCCCATCAATGCATTTAAAAATGCCTTGATTTATACTTTTCTTTTGTCCTGTGACTCTAAAAAGTTCATGTAACCACTTTCATAGTAGAATGTGTTATTTGGGGTACTCTGAATCTATGTTTGGGGGTCACAGTAATTTATAATAGGCTCAGAATAAAGACTCTTATTCCCTTAGATGTGAAAGCTGTGTTTTGTGAACAACTTATATAGTGACTAAGTGGGACTGGGATTCATCTTTAGGACACAAGGTTATTTTAATATGGAAAAACTCAATGCAATATATCATATTGATGGGAAAGGCAACGATAATGTATCATAGCTGGATGGTGGTGGTGCGCAACTTTAATCCCAGGAAGCAGAGGCAGTCAGTTCTCTGAGTTGGAGGCCATCCTATTCTACAGAGTGAGTCCTAGGACATCCAGGGCTACACAGAGAAATCCTGTCTGGAACAACGACAACAAAAATCATGTCAATTGATCCAGAAGCATTTTACAAAGTTCAACATCTTTTCAGTTTTCAACACTCAACAAAGCAGGACTATAAGAATATAATAAGGATTTCATATTTCAAGCGCACAGCTAACATCATATGGAATGGTGAGAAGTAGAAAGCTTTTTATCTAAGGTCAGTAACAAAATGCCAGCTTTCAGCACCTTCTCTGCTTTCACTGACAAAGTACTAGGAGTCCTGTCCAGAGTAATGAGGACAGAGAGAAACGGAAGACATCCAAAATAGAAAGGAAGAGATGAAATTCTATCTGCTCACAGATGACATGTTGTGTATGTAGGGGAGAGAATGAAGATCTGAGAAAAGCCAAGGGAGTGAATATTATCAAACAAGTGGTAGGAAACTTAAAGAAGTAATACAAAATGAATCTTAAAAAATGCCCTACGAATTCTTCCAAATTTAAGGATGGTAAATGATCTCAATAGTCACAGAATACAAAACCAACAAAAGTCAGCTGTGTTTCTCTACAGTAATAATAACTATCCAAAAAGTGATGAGACAATACTAGCACTTGTTTGGAGGAGACAGGAGGACTTGGAGTCCATGATCTTCATCTGCAATAGTGACAGTCCAAGGCCAGCAGCAGCTACACAAGTTCTTGCTTTTGACACATTTTGATTATGTATCAAAAAGGCTCAGGTCTGCCTCCAAAAGAAGTAACAAAGTTACTAGCATCCTTCTTACCCTGTGGTCTCTTACATATGTGCTTCGGCTCAAGTCATGCTGTTTCCTAGCATTTCAATTCAGTCAACACAAAGTATATTTTAATAGATTTTTTCTTTCTTTCTTGTTTGGTTTAATAGAATTTTTCTTTCTTTCTTGTTTGGTTTTTCAAGACAGGGTTTCTCTGTGTAGCTTTGGAGCCTGACTTGGAACTTACTCTGTAGACCAAACGGACCTTGAACTCATGGAGATCCTCCTTCCTCTGCCTCCCAAGTACTGTGATAAAAGGTGTGCATTACCACCACCTGGCTTTTTTGCTTGTTTGTTTGAATTTTTCTTTCTTTTTATTTTTAAATATTATTTTCCTCTCTCTCTCTCCCTCTCTCTCTCTCTCTCTCTCTGTGTGTGTGTGTGAGTGTGTGTGAGTGTGTGTGTGTGTGTGTGTGTGTGTGTGTGTGTGTGTGTGTTGCCTGTGGAGCCCAGAAGGCATCAGATCCCTTGAAGCTGGAGCTTAAGACAGTCATGAGCTACCTGATGTGGGTGCTGGGAACTGAACTTGGGTCTTCTCTAAGAGCAATATGTACTCTTAAAGGCCCTTTAAATCCTGTGTTTTGCTTGTTTTTTTTTTTAGGTGGAGGCAGGATCTTGTGTAGCTCAAGCTGGTCTCAAATTCTGCATAGTAAGGATGACCTTGAACTTCTGGTCACTCTGCCTCCATCTTTTAAATGCTAGGATTACAAGTGTGTATAACATATACAAGATAGGTACCTATATTTTGGCCTAAAATGTGGAATGTGGAGTAGCCAAAATTTCTCTTTACCATGTAGTCAGTCATCTTACAAGTACAATGGATACAAACCCATGGGTCAAAGGCCAGAACATAAGTGTATTTAATTGTGAGATAGACCTATTGTTCCTAGGATGGAAGACTGGGTTCTAGGTAGGTTTAGCTGTTAATAGCTCCTACTGCTCTTGAAGAGGATCCAAGTTTGATCCCCAAATCTTGTCAGGTAGCTCACTATCAGCAACTCCAGCTCAAGGGGATCTGATGCCCTCTTCTGACATTTTAGGGTACTGCACTCAAATTCACACACACTTAGGCTTAAAAAAAAAGAATTGAGCTTGTGAGATAAAGGATTCCTATCTTATTCCTAGCTTGTGGTGCTCTTTGTTCATTCCTTTGACAGGGCAATGTGAGCCTTTATATCTATTTTTGAAAGTCTGTTTTGTGATCCAGATTCCTGCATCCATGTGAAACAACCTAATTTTGCAAACTAAAAGAAAGTGGTGCTCCAAACGCAGAAGGAAGTAATGTAAGTGTGGAGACTGCTCCTTAGCAAAGGCAGCTTTTCAGTGTCTGTCTGTGTCATCTATCAAGAGCCTCTTACCAGAGGCTGAATAGAAGGACTTCCTTATCTTGGACTCTCAGTCTTTTAACTATGACACAGAAACTCGTACTTTTCCCCAGAGATTTTGTTGAAGCCACATAAAACATTTGAGTGTAACAGTCACATGATCTTCATTCAAAATGTTCATAGAGCCTAAACAGCTGGGAAGTAATACAGGCTCTTCCAAAAATAGTATTGGTGGGCTAGAGAGTGGGCTCATGTTTTAAGAGAACTTGATGCACAATCATGAAGATTAATTTGGATCCCAACATCCATGTAACAAACTGAGTATCCATCAAATAGTTGATGTAAGTTTAGCTACAAGGGGTCCAACATCCTCTTCTGGCCTCCACACACACATATGTGCACATACATTCATGCACACACCCATTATATATACTTTAAAATAAAATAAGATAAAATGTCTTTTTTATAAGAATAAAGGTGGATTCTTGCTTACATTGTTAGGGGTAAGTGGACAAAGATATAGCTACATGCTATCATCCTCAGCTGTGTAAGGAGTTCTACTAATTTTGTAGAGACCTTGACTCAGGCCCAACTGGGATGCCTGGCTTTGATGCAGAGAAAATTTCAGGTATAATCTGTTTGGAACAAGTGGTGATTTTATTGAAGATTTTAGTAAAAGCTCTCAAAAACAGAGAGTCAGGGTAAAGTGCATACAGCCAAATGCAAATGTGGGTCTTCAAGGGGAGTTACAATGAACTATTTTAGTATGAGTCATAGATACCACTTTGGTGGCTCTCAGTTCACAACACAGAAAGTCATTAAGTATAGGAAGGAAACATGCAAGCTGCCAGCAAAGAAAAGCAATCAATAGTTCTATCCAGCTATAACACCTACAAACCACAGCAATTACTAGCACAGCAAGATATTCTAAAGGTGAAATAGTCTTTGGGCTGACCAACAGCTACCTAATTGGAGTTAAGTCCCACTCCATAGGAGGGAATTTCTGTCTGGCACTGTAAACAAAGCTGGTAAGGCCATAGCACTTAGAGAGGAAGCTACTACTTCCATCACACACACACACACACACACACACACACACACACACACACACACACACACACTTCACAGTGCTTTCAGCACAGGGTGTCTCTTACTGTACTTACCTATGGCAAGTCCAATAAAGACAAAGGAAGATTTCAAAGAATTTCAAAGGACTTCATATGTAAAACACTCTCCCTATTTCTAACTGTATTGCAAATGCTTACCCTTATACTCACAGTTAAGTGTAGCTCTGTCCTTCATTAAAGTAGCTCCTTTTGCAGTAGAGGGAGATCATTACAGAAAGTGATACCAGGTTAAAATGTAGACATCGATTGACCAAGGACCGCTTGTCCCCAATCAATATATCACAATCCCTACAATTATGACTGTAGAGCAGGCAGAAAGATTTTGAATGCTAGAGGAACATCTACTATGAGGTGGTTTCATCTAAGGAAAAATGAGGACAAGAAGTGGGGGGGGCAGAGAGGAAGGGGAAGGGTTGGATCTGGGAAGTGGGGGAAGCAGAGAGGAAGGGTTGGATCTGGGAGAAGTTGGGGAGGGGAGTGTAGGTGAATGTGATCAAGATACAGTGCATGAAATTCTCAAATACTTAACAAAATATTATGCCCATATTAAAAGAGAAGCTTTGCCCCATTTTCTCTTTCTTTTGGTGAATGAGATTATTAGGTAGTCGTGGAGATGCTTTAAATGTAATTGTAATCTATTAGGGTAAAACCAGATCCACTAAAATCTTCCAAGGGTTTGGCACACGTCCTTTTCCTATAAAAGAGGATGATGATGGTTTAGAAAATTCTAGGTTTAAAGCTGGCAAGGGGGAAAGGCCTTGAGCAGTTATTTATTGTGCTGCAATTCTTGCTTCATTCGTCAACGAAATGATCAGACTCTTGGCCAGACTCCTGGGTGAAAATTTTCGGTGTCTTTAATCCTGCCTCAACATCATGTGTAAAAAGTAATTCAAGCACATTAAATACTTGACATCCTAAACTACAAAGATCCTAGAAGAAAACATTAATAGAAAAGAGCATGCCATTATCTGAGCAATTATTTCTTTTCTTTCCTTTTTGTTTTTTCTGAGACAGGGTTTCTCTGTATTGCTTTGGAGCCTGTCCTGGAACTAGCTCTGTAGACCAGGCTGTCCTAGAACTCACAGAGATCCTCCTGCATTTGCCTCCTGAGTGCTGGGATTAAAGGTGTGCACCACCAATGGCACAAGGCAACTATTCTTATATACAATACCAAGAGCACTGACAGAAGAAACAAGAAAATAGACAAATATGACTGTCTCAAACTTAAAAACAATGTTTGTATAGCAAAAGAAACAATCGATTGAAAAGATATCTCATCCCTGAGACCAGGCTATGCCTTGCGCTGTGTTATTCCATGTTGTATATGACAATTGTTTTTCAGGCTTTGTTTTTTCTTGACAGTTTCATTCACAAGTAGTGTTTGACTACATTTTCAGTGCAAACACAGGCAGGTTGACTCTGTACCTTGGTGGGCACAGAAAAAAAATAAAACAAAGAACAAATAAAAACCCATCTGTTTAACACTACACGCAAGACAGAGACTGCTGAATAATTTTATTCCTAAAAATTTAAGGGTGCTATCCTATACATTTATCTGAGTAAATTGGGACCAAAGGGCACATGGGCATATCATCGTCATATTAGGAGCTAGTGAGATGGCTTGGCAGATAAAGGCCACTACACTTGACCACCTGCGTTTGATCCCTGGAACTCTAGTGGTAGGAGAAGAGGTTTTAATTCTACACACGTTCTCACTGCCCCACACTTACCTACTAAGTCAATAAGGATATTTAAAAAATAAAAGAAAGGGAGGTGAGAGTGGGTTTGTTCAATACCATCTTTGTACATGTACCATTTGAGAGCTCAATAAGTAATTCCTCATTAAATGCTAGCACTTTAATCTCAGACATGCCAACTTCCAGCAATGTGAAATATAAATGTCTGTCCTTTAAATTTACACATTTCATACCTTAAGACAAGGGATCCTTATTTGGAACACACAAAGAATTCTTAAAACATAACAGCATTAAAACAAATACCTTGATTAAAATTAATGAGTGAAAACATTTTAGACAGTCTGGCAAAGTAGTCATGGTCTAGGACTTGCTACATAGATCCACTTGGCTTCCTATTTGTAGCTACCTTCTGCTTCTCCCTCCCATACACAAAGGTTACAGACCTCATTTTTTTTAAGACACAGGAAAACTATGGTCTTAAGTGCCTGATAACACTGCTGCTGAAACTGAAAAACAAAACAAAACAAACAAACAAAAAGCAGTAGTTGGGGCTTTGAACTTGTAGGATACAGCATATGCTCTTCTTAATTATTGATTCAAATACCAATGTGTTAGGTAAATAAAGAAATAGCAAGTTACTATACAGTTCAAAGAGGCTTTGGAATATTTTCTCCACAGATAAAACTTCCTGATATATTTTGATATCATTTATATTAAAATAATAATGTAGATCTGGATCATAATGGCTAATAGTTTTGATGTGACGCAGAAGATTTTTTTCTTAATGGCCTTTACCAGTCTCTTGAAATTGTGGTCCTGACCACTACTCAAGCCTCATCTACACCAGATTCTCAAAATTACCCTCCTAGATATTGAGACCTTAGAATATTTGAAATATGTCTGCCATATGCACAAAATGTGATGCTTGGCTAACAGGAGGAACTGTGAATGAAAAATTCTGAAAAGAAGCTGTGTCTGGCTGTGAACAAAAGACTCCTGCTAAGAGTCTGTGCCTGCGGAGACTGATGGGCCTATTGGAATCTCAGTTCTGTAAAGAGATCGGGATTTCCTAGGTTCGGAGGCTAATTATTGTGGGCTTGTTTTAGCTTTCTGGAACAGCCATTCATTGTCCCACTCTGTATCTGAACTAACACAATAATAAATGAAAATCTCCTTTTTTTCTTGTTTTATTTTTTAAATTAGTTTTTATTTAAATTAAAAACAATCTTATTTTACACACCAATCCCAGTTCCTTCTCCCTCCTGTCCTCCCATTCTCCCCACCAATCCCCCTTTCCACCCCCCATTCACTCCGGGAGGGTGAGGCCTTCCATGGGGGATCATCAAAGTCTGTCACATCGGGGATCATCAAAGTGTGTCACATCATTTGGGGCAGGGCCTAGGCCCTCCTCCCTGTATCTGGGCTGAGAGACTCTCCCTCCATAGGGATTGGGCTCCAAAAGCCTATTTGTGCACTAGGAATACATATTGGTTCCACTGTCAGTGACTCCATAGACTGCACAAGCCCCCAACTGGCACCCACTTTCAGGGGACCTGGTTTTGTCTTATGCAGCTGTCAGTCTGGAGTCACTGAGCTCTCATTTGCTCAGGTCAGCTGATTCTTTGGGTTTCTCCAGCCTGGTCTTGACCCCTTTGCTCATCGCTCCTCCCTTCCTACGACTGGATTCCAGGAGTTCAGCTCAGTGTTTAGGTGTGGGTGTCTGCTTCTGCCTCCATCAGCTACTGGCTTTAGAATTAGGTATATAAGGTAGTCATCAATCTCATTATAAGGGTTATCCTCTCCATTATTGCTTAGGTTCTTAGTTGGGGTTCTCCTTGTGGATTCCTGGGAATTTCCTAGTATCAGGTTTCTCATTAAGCCCTTAATGGTGCCTTCCTTGCTCTCCTTCTCTGTTCATCCCCCAACCTGACTTTTCTGATCCTTCATGTTCCCCTTCCTCCTCCCATTCTCCCCTCCTTTTTCTCCTACTCCCCCCACCCTGTGCTACCAATTTACTCAGGAGATCTTGTCCCTCCCTTTCCCCTTCTTGGAGGTTCATGTATGTCTCTCTTAGGGTCCTTGTTTCCTAGCTTCACCAGGGTTGTGGATTTTACGCTGGTTATCCTTTGCTCTATGTCTAAAATCCATATATGAGTGAGTACACACCATGTTCCTCTTTTTGTGACTGGGTTACCTCACTCAGGATGGTTTCTTCTAGTTCTATCCATTTGCCGTCAAATTTCAAGATTTCATTGTTTCTTTCCTTCCTTTTTTCTTTCTTTTTAATGTTTTTCTTCCCACTGAGTAGTACTCCATTGTGTATATGTACTACATTTTCTTTATCCATTATTCAGTTGAGGGGCATCTAGGTTGTTTCCAGGTTCTTGCTATTACAGATAATGTTGCTATGAGCATAGTTGAACAGATGTCCTTGTTGTATGAATGTGCATTCTTTGGGTATATGCCCAAGAGTGAAATTGCTGGATCTTGTTGTAGACTGTTTCCCACTTTCCTGAGGAACCATCATACTGATTTCCAAAGTGGCTGTACATGTTTGTACTCCCACCAGCAGTGGAGGAGTGTTCCCCTTTCTCCACATCCTGACAGGAGTAAGAAGGTATCTCAGAATTGTTTTGATTTGCATTTCCTAGATGGCTAAGGATGTTGAGCACTTTCTTAAGTATCTTTCAGTCATTTGGGATTCCTCAATTGAGAACTCTCTATTTAAATCTGTATCTCACATTTTAATTGCATTATTTGATGTTTTGGTGACTAGCTTTTTAGTATATTTTGGAAATCGGCCCTCTGTCAGATGTGGGGTTGAGGAACATCTTTTCCCATTCTGTGGGCTGCCATTTTGTCTTGTTGACTGTGTCCTTTGCCTTACAGAAGCTTCTCAGTTTCAGCAGGCCACTATTTGCATATGATATGATAGTTAACAAATGTGACCCAAAAAAACTCTACCAGGGAACTTCGACAACTAATCAACACCTTTAGTCAAGTGGCAGGACACAAGATTAACTAAAAAAAATCAGTACCCTTCCTATATATAAATGATACATGGACTGAGAAAGAAATCAGAGAAACATCACCCTTTACAATAGCCACACACAACATAAACTATCTTGGGGTAATGCTAACCAAACAAGTGAAAGACCTATATAATAACTATGAGTCTTTACAGAAAGAAATAAAAGAAGATACCAGAAAATGGTCTGTATCTCCCATGCTCTTGGATAAGTAAAATCCACATAGTAAAAATGTCAATCTTACCAAAAGCAATCTACAGATTCAATGCAATCCCATCAAAATCCCAGCACAATTCTTCACAGACCTTGAAAGAACAATACTCAACTTTATATGGAAACACAAAAGACCCAGGATAGCCAAACAACCCTGTACAATAAAGGAAAGTCTTGAGGTATTACCATCCCTGACTTAAAATCTTATTATAGAGTTATAGGTCTGAAAACAACTTATGCCTATATAAAAGCTTCCCCCAGTCTCAAAGTACCTACCTCTCTGATGTATCATCCATCAATGTATTTTAAAGTTGATTTGCCTTGATTTATGACTTTCTTTGTTTCTGTAAAACTATATAAACCCTGCTTCCATGTTGGAATATGGAATTTGGGGTAACTTAAATCTGTGTTCCTAGGTTGTGATCACTCACAATGGCTCCAGCACAAACTGCTCTTAGTCTTAAAAAAAAAAACTAACAGTATTTACATTAAATACAATAGGTACTTTCAAAAAGTGTGTTGAAGCTAAGTGTAGTGGTGCTTTTGTAGTAGAGTTAGAGTAGCCGTAAAGTCCCATTAAAGAAAAACTCCTTCTGGTTAAGACAATAGAATCTCTTGCCTCTGTGGAGACCTAGCATGCATTTGGACAGGATCAATGATCTGGGTATGAGACCATCCCACAGGAAGGAGAGACCACTCCTAGGAACAGGGGCCCACTTTAAGCCATGCTAGAGAGCTGGGCAGAATAATTATTTCCTTTAATGAGATACTATACTCTTCCTTCCCAGAATTTCATCCCCCATATGGCAGTCTCTACAAGCTTCTGTGAGATTCATGAAGTTCTTTGGATCAACTGACCTTTCTGTGTCTTCAGGTATGATGTCTCCTTTTTAAAAGTATTTATTTATTTATTGTGTATACAGTGTTCTGTTTGCATGTATCCCTGCAGGCCAGAAGAGCGCACCAGATCTCATTACAGATGGTTGTGAGCCACCACGTGGGTGTTGAGAATTGAACTCAGGAGCTCTGGAAGAACAGTTAGTGTTCTTAACCACTGAGCCATCTCTTCAGACACAACACTTATTTTTCTGTCTCTTTCAATTGCTGCCTAGAACATAAATAAGCTTTGGCTGATACTTTGGGCTTCCTTACTCTTTTTTCTAAAATTGCCATCTTCATTACATGTCTGCCTCACACCACATGGTGGACTCCATGCCTACTTAACTCAAACATCATGGCTACTTTCTTCTCTCTTCCTGTGACAGATGCTCAAATGTATAGCTTGTCTATCCTGTTTTTTTTTTTGAACCTCTTATAAAATTGTCTTCAAGTTTCTATTTGAGTCCTCCAAATTTTAGTAACCTGTGGGGAAGTAGAGGTAGCAGGATTGCTTCAAATTCAAGACCAACGTGGTCTACATATGAGTTTTTGGCTATCCAAGTCCAAATATAGAGATGCCTGTATCAAAAACAAACAAACAAACAAACAAAGTGGGATGACAGAAGAAGGGACAAAACACTGAAAAAATTAAAATAGTTGGTTTGGGCTTAACTCAACTCTTGGCTTTCGAAAGGTACAATTAATGTTGTCAAGGTCTGACAGCTTAAGAATACCAGGAGTGCACCTGTAGTTGACTTAGATGACTTTATTGTTTCTTTTTCCATTACCAGAATACCTGACTTTGTGCAGGCTCTCTCTCTCTCTCTCTCTCTCTCTCTCTCTCTCTCTCTCTCTCTCTCTCACACACACACACACACACACAAACACACCCAAAACCAAAAAAAAAAAAAAAAAAAAAAAAAAAAAAACTGCCGA
Source organism: Phodopus roborovskii (assembly GCF_943737965.1). Lineage (NCBI taxonomy): Eukaryota > Metazoa > Chordata > Mammalia > Rodentia > Cricetidae > Phodopus > Phodopus roborovskii. The sequence continues at coordinate 139,963 of NW_026125928.1, read as the reverse complement.
TGAGCAGAGGCAGGGATCGACTCTAAGCTGTGCATTATCCAGGAGCCATACATAAATCTGTGAAGGCAATGTACTAATGAGAAAAACAGGAGATAGTTTAGGGGTAGGAACCTTGATCCTCATCCTTAGCCACAAGCTTGATTTTGTAGAAATACCGGATATTTTGGGAGCTTTCATTCTAGTCTGGTTTCTTATTCTCTTTCTTCTCCTATTACACAAACTAATGATCACCACAACCTGGTATGTGAGGATGTGATTGAAATGAAGGTGCTTGGATGCCTGGCTCAATCAGCTCACCTCCCTGACAGGCCAGAATACAAAAAAAGTCTTAAGCCATAAATAGGAAGCCTTGATGGTACCACATATCTGGGCCGTTTTTGCTGCATGGGAGCTCTGCTTCACTCTTTCCTCTTAAGCTCTCCCCTGTGGTCCAATAACAAACACCTTCCTAAAAGCTTCCCCTTCATGCTGCCCATGACATCTATTCTTTGAGTTTGCAAGACAAAGGACATGGAAGTCACTGGGTCTGGGGTGGCTTTGATAGTAAATCACAGGAGATCATGCTGGGTCTTAATATTTGTCTGACCATTGTCTAGTTGTAGCATATTCATCTTCCACATAGGCCATCAAGAAAGGCAGCCCTTCTAGAGACCAAAGTGTTTTGAACCATGTGCACAGTAAAGTACATGATATCACAGTAAGATACCACATTCTGAGACTGATTAAGTATAGAACTTCATTTAGTGTCCTCTGAATTCTGTCATGATGTGGTCTATGAAAGCTGGACAAAACAGTGGCACGACACATGGCCAACTTACTTTACAGGTCACTTTCAGGATTTCCAATCTCATGAAAGGACCACTTGTAGATTGTTATAGCTTACTTGCCCTTTCCAACAACCACCACAGCCTAAGGTATTACTTAAGCACATTACTCAGCTGTGTTCTCTGCCAACTTCCTGTAATGCAATTTATCACTGACCCAGTCTAGGTGTTTGCTAATTCACTCAGAATTAATTGTGCACTTTAATCATTTTCATTGAATCAGTTCCAATATCTGTAGCTTTTATAACAATAAGTACTAGCTCGAACTGATTAAAAAAATTTTCCCATCAGTTGTATATGATGTATTACCATAAATTTTCTCTTTAATTTTTTGTGTGACTCATAAATTGGCTTACATGCCGGTTTCAAAAGTGGAGTAAAATGTTTCCAAGTGATAGCGATATCCGTGGAATAAATGTTCTTTTTTTTCCTCTTAGGAAAAGATTCATACACTTATATTCTGCTTTGTTTACGCAATCTAGTTATATTAGTGAAAACTAATAATTGCCATTTGAACATTGTTGCAAGAATCTTTATTGCCGATGAGAGTTTTCAGCTCTTTAAAATTTCAGAATATCAGTCTATATACTTGTTTCACACTTAACAGTTTTGAAGTGATGAAGTCATGGTTTGCAATGATTGAAGTAGTCTCGTTTCTAGAGAGTGAGAATAATTGTTCCCACCACTCACAGCCTGTATTAATTGTTTATTTTTTGTTATGGTGCTAGAATGAGACAATCTGAGGCCAGAAGGCTGCTTAGTTAGCTTGGGTTCTGTAAATTTTGACAAATGACACACTCATATATGCTGTAGAAATCAGGCTGTATCTTGCTCTAGGTTGCTCAACATAGTGCAAAAGAGTGGCATTCAGGCTGTGCCTAGCCCTAGAGAAATCCATTTCACACTCCATTTTGAGTGCAGACACAGAAGCAGGTTAACTCTGCATATCCCTGTGTACACGGCCAGTACCATCAGTCCTGCCCTTACTACCTATTAGGCAGAGATTAGTAACTAACTTATTCTTCAAAGTAGAAATGGGTATCCCTCTATAAGTTATCCAAAATTATGTGCATTTGAACATAGAGATATATTAAAACCATATCAGAGAAGTTATGCTTGAGAACATATTGGACACGCCAGACAGAAGAATGTAACACCCTCACCTGAATCCCATAAAGAGAACACGTAATATTGTGATTGATAAACCTCCAAATTATCATATGATCACTCAGTGTGTGTCAGTGTATTGACAGAAACCCTGTACATGTTTTAGGGCCTTCACCTTAGCTTGGTCCCTATTGCTGATGAGGCCTGCTTGGATTGCTCTCAATTCATCTGTTCTTTCTGGAGTGTGTTGTATGTCTTGACTCTACAGTCATGTATTCCTGTATCTTCACCCCATGACTTGTATAAGCCTCCATCGTGCCTTCTGCTACTTGACCCAACCTTTAAGTTTTGGCTCAACCCTACAACCCTACACCCCTACAGCTCAGCATGGTGTCTTCATAGCTCTGCAATTCAGTTTTTAGCATGTTTTAGATTTTGATGGGGGAAGGTCCCAACAGAGTATCACTATATATTTCACATGGGCTGGCCCATGTGTTAGAGGCTTTTTCTCCAGAGTGACACTATTTAGAGAGAGGAGCCCAGTATTAGTCTTTGGAAGAATGCTCTCAAAGAGGATTGTAGGACCCTAGTCTCTACTTCCTATTTTTATTCATTTCCTAGCTCATGAAGTGAACCGCTTACACATAATCCTATCACAACATGTTTTGCTGTGTCATTACATGTTCAAAGAAGTGGGCCCAACCAATCTTGGACCAGAAGCTCTGTAACCTTCAATCAAATCCTTTCTCTCTTGATAGGTCAAATGCCTCAGGAATTTTGTTAAACTCACTCTGTAGCGCTAGCTGGCCTAGAACTCACTGTATTGACAGAGCTGATTTATTTTATTTTTTTTTTCACATTTTAAACTTAAATTAGAAACTCTTATTTTACATATCAATCCTAGTTCCCTCTCACTCCCACCCTCCTGTGCCTCCCACCAACCCCTTATCCCATCCCCTATCTGCTCCCCATTGAGGGTGAGGACTTCCATGGGGGATCTTAAAAGTCTATTACATCATTTGGAGCAGGGCCTAGGCCCTCCCTGGTGTGTCTAGGGTGAGAGAGTATTCTTCTATGTGGAATGGGCTCCCAAATTTCATTCGTACACCAGGGATACTGTTCCACTACCAGAAGCTGCATAGATTACCCAGGCCTTCTAACTGACACCCATGTTCAGGTCATCTGGGTTAGTCTTATTCTGGTTTCTGAGCTGTCAGTCTGGGGTACATGAGCTCCCCCTTGTTCAGGTCAGCTGTCTCTGTGGGTTTATCCAGCTTGGTCATGACTCCCTTTGCTCATCACTCCTCCCTTTCTACAACTGGATTCCAGGAGTTCAACTTAGTGCTTAGCTGTGGGTGTCTGATTCTGCTTCCATCAGCTATGGAATGAAGGCTCTAAGATGGCATTTAAGGTAGTCATCAATCTCATTATTGAGGAAGGGCATTTAAGGTAGCCTCTCCACTATTGCTTAGATTCTTAGTTGAGGTTATTCTAGTGTATCTCTGGACATTTCCCTAGTGCCAGATTTCTTTTTAAACCAATAATGGCTCCCTCTATTATGGTATCTCTTTTCTTCTTCTCCTCTATTATTCCTCTAACTCAATCTTCCTGCTCCCTCATGTCCTCCTCTCCTCTCCTCTTTCCCCCTTCTCTTTCTCCTGACTCCTTCTCCCCTCCCCCTCATGCTCCCAATTTGCTCATGAGATCTTGTCCCTTTCCCCTTCTCTAGGGGTCTATGTACGTCCTACTTGTTTCCTAGCTTCAACAGAGCTGATTTTAAATTCATAGATGTCCTCCCGCCTCTACTTCCCTAGCACTAGGATTAAAGGCAATGTGCCACTATGCTCAGTCTTATCCTTTATTTTTTGAGACAAGATCTCAGGTATTCCAAGATGGTCTTAAATTCCCCATGTAACTGAGAATGACCTTGAATTTCTGATCCCTCAGTCTCAAACCCTCATTGTTAGGATTGCTGATATTATCCAGCATACCCAGTTATGCACAGATGCTGATCAATCCTAGGGCATTGTCTATGCTAGGCTAGAATTCTACCAAGTGAATTATAGCCCCAGTCTCTGACTAATATAATTCTATCTCCAATGTATCTTCCTTGTTATGCTCAAAGTATTTATTTATTTTCTAGTATTTAAGGTATTCTAGAATCATTTTATGTTAAAAAATTCATAGAAATTTAAGAGAAAAAATGAAAGTGCTTAAATGTTATTATTTGGGAACTCTAGTTAAATGCTTTGAATTTCTTAAACTTTGCAAATAATTTCACAAAAAACTATTAAAATTCTATTTTTGGAGCATTGTCTTAACTGGATAATCGACCTTTCAATATTTATTATAGCTATTGATATATTTGTTCTTAATGCTGCTATCTTTTGTGTGGGTGGTCCTGAGAAGAGAAAGTAGAGCCTTGTATATGCTAGTACTGCCTATTAGATATAGTCTCATTGCTATTTTTATTTTATTTTTTTCTTCTCTTTCTGCTGTCTGGATGGATCAGGTTTTGTTTCAATGGTAAATATACTCTTTCTATTTATCGGCTAATATTTTTAAACATATGATTATTTATGTGTATACACTTATATAATAAAAAGTATATTTTATTGAAACATATATCTTTTTATTAGACAATAATAATAACATATTTGCAATGTTCTTCCCATTGTCAGCTATGTTGAGATCTCCTATGAATTTATTTCCATGTAAATATAATTTTTTATATTGTGCAGCTCCAATTATCTGAACTTACCTACAAACTTACTAGCTTTGCTGCTGGCTTGTTTCCTTTTAACTTTTATTTTATTGCTGTAGGGTAGCCACTAGAGAAGACAGATTAGACATGGATTGGATTTAAACTAACAGAAAGTCTTCATTAATTGGCCAGCGACTACATGGGTATTTAAGATCCCAGTGTAGCTCTTAGCCTTTCTCAGGGTGAGCTCCTCCCCGCCCCCTGCACTATTTTTTAATTTATTTTTCTTATTTTCATATCATTCCCAGTTCTCTCTCCCTCCTTCTCTTCCTCCCTCCCTCCCTCCCTTCCTCCTCCCATACCCCCTGACCACCCTTCCCCCCCCACTCCACATGTAGGGTGATGCCTTCCAGGAGGGGTCATCTAAATCTGACAAGTCATTTGGAGTAGGGACTAGGCCTTTTCTCCTGTCTCTAGGTTAAGGGAGTATCCCTCCATAGGGAATGTGCTCCCAAAGTCCTTTTGTGCACTGGGAATACATCCTGGTACCACTGTCAGAGGTCTCTTCGACTGCCCAGGCTATCTAACTGAGACCCATGTTCAGGGGGTCTGAGTCCATCAGAGTGAGCTTTTAAGCACTAAATCCATGTCCTGGGTTGACATAGTTAACAAGAACAGTTAGCCAGAAGCAGGACTCCAGAAGTAAAAAAGCAAGACTAGTACATTTAGAGACTTTCCCAGAACTATGAATGTTGATGGAGCAGAGCTTTGCTTTTGTTTTAGCAGGTGGTGCTGTCTACAAGCTTAGTTTTACAGCCTGAATGGTGTACTTCCATCACTTAATCAGTTTTGCTAAGGTCTGGGGCTCTGTTGTATTGCATGTGGAGGTGTTTTGACTGTATTCATTCCTTGCATCATGTGCATGCCCAGTACCAGAAGAGGTTGGAAGAGAGCTGTAGTTTTTCATGAGTGGGATGCTGGGAACAAGACCTGGGTCCTCTAAGAGGAGCCAGTGCTCTCAACCACTGAACCATCTTTCCAGCCCTAGTTGCTAATTTTTATTTTATATTATTTCTTTTCTTTTTAATGAGAGCTTTTGAGTGTTTTTTAATTTTTTTTTAATCCCTGAGATTCAAAGATTCTTTACTATGTGTGCCCTTGTATGTATATTGTAGGAGCTTATTTTAGTTAGCACTTAGTTTTCTCTTCCATCTGTAGACGGATATCTTTTATAATTTCTTGGAAATTATTTTTTTTTTCCATTTTGGATTTCCCATCACATGATATGGAAATGCTGGATCTAAAGTCATTTGTGTCATTTGTGTTATGTGTTTCTCAACATTCCTGTTTCTTTTTCCTTCTACATTTTTTTTTTTTTTTTTAGCATGATAATATAACCCACATTTTTTTCCCTTATGCTGTATAAAATATGCTTGGTTTTATTTTATCTATATATTTTCTAAGAGGTAAAATTGGTTCTTTTGCTTTGTTTGTTTGTATTGAGACAATCACTATACAGCGCTACCACTCTTGGAACCTGACTGACCTTGAACTCACAGAGATCCACTTACTTCTGCCTCCGGAGTGCTGGGATTAAAGGCATGCACCACCACACCTGGCTGGTTCAGCTTCTTTTTAAAATCTCTCTCTCTCTCTCTCTCTCTCTCTCTGTGTGTGTGTGTGTGTGTGTGTAGGCCAGAGACAGTGTTGGGTCCCTTTAGTGCTGGAGTTCCAGTCATCCAGTGTGGGTCTGGGGAACTCAACTCTAGTTCTCCGCAAGAATGACAAGTGCTCCTAACTGCTGAATCATCTGACTGCCTCCATTCCTGTTATGGGTGTGTGTATGGGTGGGGGTGTGTGTTGAATGGGCAGGTGCTTTTATGGGCAAGAAGAGGGCTTCAGATCCCATAGAGCTAGAGTTGCAGGCAATTGTGAGCTACGTGACGTGGATACTTGGGCACTGAACTCTTGTACTTTGAAAGAGCAGCAAGTCCTCTTATGTACTGAGTTGTCTGTCACCACTCCTGGTTGTGCTTTAAATATGTATTTTCATTGTTCATATCCTCTTATAATCTGACATTAATTATACCTTAAGTATATTTTGTACTTGCTGTGTTTACTTTTCCCCTTAGATGTTAGTCTTTGTGCTCATTGATTGTGTGGTTTCTTACATGGCATCCATACCTCAAATACTAATTGGTATATCTTGGTTGTATGTTTAACTATGTTCTTGAGAGTCTTTAATAATATATCTACAATTAGATGTTGTTTTCTGAAATAAAGCTTGCCTTTGGTTAATTTCGGGAAGGAAATACAGAAACATAACATGCTGCTAGATGAAGCATACTAATAGTTTGACTTCTAGATAGAGCAGCTTACCATTCTACTTATTTTTAGCAACAAATAAAAGGCAGAAACAAAATTTGTGCTGAGACTAAAGCAGTGTGTAAGAGCTGGTTCCCAGAGGCTTAATTATCTAAGATACTCTGCATAAAACTTCCCTATTAATTATGCTAAAATTCTGTAATTCCAAAAGGCTCTTACTTTTAAATCATTGCATTGAAGTTTGAAGATCAAGAAATCTGTCTTTACAATGGACTTTGCATAGATTTTTTTTATTATTGTGATCTCGTTTTTTTTTTAGTTTTTCTTTGTAATCAAGATTTATTTTTATCTTACATTCATGAGTATTTTTCCTGCATGAATGTATGTGTATCTTATGTGTGCCTACTAAAGTCAGATGAGGGCATGTGATATACTTGATCTGACTGTACAGATAGTTGTAAGCTACCATGTGGTACTAGGAAGCAAACCCAGTTCTCCTTGGAGAGCAGTATAATTGCTGAGCTGTCACTCCAGTCTTTATTTTCATTTTTTCTTGCTATAAGGAATATGATTTTCAATCTGTAAAATCATGTGTGCTGTCTCATAACTGTTGTACCCTTTATTTCCTATGTACCAGCCATCCATTTCTATGAACCCTGTATTCCTTGGTAATTACAGTGTGTATATGTGCAAGACTATGCATGAATTATGATTCCGATTACCAATTCTTGTCACTATACTTTAGCAGCACAAACATTAAGCAATGCCTATTTTTCTATGGCAATCATTATATATAATCAGGTCAATATTAGGCTTGCCTAATTTTACCGAGGTATAAAATATCCAAATGAGGAGGAGTACGATAGGAATATTAAATGACATTTAGGATCAACACCATAAAATTTGCATATGTACAAAACTTGCAGCAGATGAATATGAGTAATAATAGGGGAAGTTGCACTCCCAATCCACATACCCAAGATGAATATATCAATATTTTCTAGGTCTAAAAAGCCCAAGATTGCATAGCATTTTGGTCACTTGTTCCTAATGCAGTGCTGTATGAGGCCACTCTACTCTTATATACAGCTTGACTATTTGTCCCTGACTGGAGAAGAAGCCCTCTCACAAGGATGGCTCAAGTTACCATTGGGAGAGAAAAGCACATTCATGCAGAAAGTAACTGATAAACTATTGTAGACACACATATACATTTTAAAACACTGTGCATTCTACCCCTACCCCAAAGAGATATGTCTGGCTTGGTACATAGTAATAGATTAGACCTTATGGCACATGTTATATTGAATAATTCTGTAACAAATACAAATACTTTTAAAAAAGATACCTGCTCAGTTTCTCTTTACTGTGTCAAAGCAAGTTCAATACATGGAACAGAATTCATTATGTGTCTTAGACTCATTCTCCTCCAGCTTTGATGGCAATACTTTGGGTATTTTTGCTGTTGAGTTTTTTGTTCTTTTAAAAACATATATTATGTGTGTGCGTGCGTGCATGAGTGTGTGTGTGTGTGATGCTGTTGGAAAATGTAGGCATGTTTGTAAGGTAAGAGACCAGTTTCAGTTTTCAGGAGTTGGTTCCTCTTCCCACCTTGTTAGACAGCATCTCTCTTGTATCTGCTAAGCTATGTTTTCCAGACTAGCTGACTTGTGACTTCGCAGGCATTTCCCCCATCTCTGTTTCTTATCTTGCAATATGAGTGCTGTGATTATAGATGTTTGGCACCATATCTGTCCACTTACCTGCTGACTCACCTCGAAGGACTATTTATTTCTTCATTTTGAGACAGCGTCTCACATAGCCCAGTTGACCTCGAATTTCTTATATTGCCAAGATCACCTTGAAATCTTTCTGCCTCTACCCAGCAAGTTCTAGCATTAAAAACTTGTGTCACCGTGCTTCTTGTCATGAGTTAGATAACAGTATTTTTGTGCAACTTAAAAAAAAAGGGATTGGCTTTGTTACTAAGTCACTTGAATTGTAATTCCTAGTTCTGTGGGATCACTGAGAGTTTGTTAAAATTCTTCAACTTATTAAATGCCTCTCTCAGTTTTGTCATTGGTAAGATGAGGTTATAATACAGCCGAGTCTTTGTAAAGCCTATGGAAATGGTTAGAAAAGTACACAGTATATATAGTTCCTTAGTAAGTGTAGAGAGCCTCGTAAGTCTGAAAGGTTTGCCACACACTGGCACTAGGTGTAGCTCAGTGAAAGAGTGCTTGCCTAGCATAGACAAAGTCCTAGGCTCCAACCCTAGTACTAGGAAAAAAAGTTGTATTTTGCATACTTTTATGAATATTAAGTATCTGGGCATAGAAAGTACAGTAGTAGTTTACTGAGGATTGTGGGGAGAGTTAGAAAAACAATAGGGAATGTCCGGGAATGAATATGGGATGCCTTTACTTTCTTTTTCTTTTTTGTACTGAGCTGGTTTCAGTCTGCAGTCCAGGCTGGTCCAAACTTCCCTAACTCTTCAAGGCTGGGAGGGAGTGTGAAGTACTTTTTGAGGAAAATAAAATATCCTAGAGTTAGTGGCAATAATTACATAATTCTATGGCTATGTCAAAGAGACTTTTAAAAATCGTGCTACTGGTTTGGGATTGCAGGGCATTTCCATGGCATGTGTAAGAATGTGAGTTCAACCCCAAATATAAATAAATAGAAAATTTCCCCAGTTTATTTAAATTCATAGTTAATTCTATAATAATTCAGTTTTTTATGTTTGGGTTTTAGAAACTGAACAGATTAAATAAGATGTAAGATAAAAGCACTCCCTTTTAGAAAACACATTATTATAATTGGATTGTAGTTTTTTCAAAACTGTTCCCATAAGAAAATGATCCTGCAGTTATTGTTGTTAGTCCATTAAATCAACAAAACTGGCCAAGTTTAGCATTTTCCCAGGCTTCTTCTACAGCATTTCTGATACTGCACAGGGATCGTTGGAAACCTTGTCTCATGGTTCAGTTCTAGGACATGAGATCCTTTAGGAGATGGACCTGATCATAGTGTTGTTTCTGCAGGGACTAGTCCTGTATTTGGAACATCATAGCCATTTACTACACATTTGTTGAATGATTCTATGAATACGTGTCAAAAGTAAGCACTATTTCAAAAAGTCTGTAAAACTTTTCAAAGTAATCAACCCACCCTCCTTTTGTGAGGAGTAGTAATCATGGATACTTTCTGATTCCTCATAGCTATATCATTAATTCAAATGTGATAGCAACAGAAATGGAGGAAGTTTTTGTACTCAACTGGCATATATACAATGCTGCTCGAATGCCTTAAAGATTACATGAGAGTAGAATTCTTTTTTTCTTTTTGAAAATAAATACCTCCATATAGTGGTATCAAGGCTAAGCTGATAAATGACTAAACAGGACAAATTGAAACTTAGAGAAACAGACCTTAATCTATGTGTAATAAGAAACATTGCATCTCAGTGGGATTCTAACTTAAAATATAGGGCGCTATACTTTGAGATCAATTGCCTAGTCCTTATTAATACCCTGGCTCATGCTTGTTCTAATCATCTTAGGGTCCCCTAACAAAATGCTATGGGCTAAGTGGTTTAAATGATGGGTGTTAGTTTATTATGATTCTGAAAGCTGGCTGTCCAATATTATGACACCGATCAACACCTCAGTTCCTTGGGGATGGTTCTTTCCTAGCTCTCAGACAGTGGTCTTTTTACCCCTTGCATGCTCACTTGGTGGAACGGTGAAGTAGAGAGGGACAAGAGAGTGGAGAGATCTGCTTTATTTTTTTTTTATAAAGCATTAATATTGAAAGGACTCTACTGTCATGACTTCATTTAAACCAAATTACTTCCTCCAAGTGAAATTTCTAAAATTCATCAAATTGGGGGTTAATACTTTGACATATGAACTCTGAGGAGGCCAGAGTTCAATTATAGCTGTGCTCTAAATGGTTTTGCCATCCAACAAATTGAGAAAATACTCATTTATTTTTCAACGATCAAGCATTTACCAAGCCTTTGCTAGGTGTTACTTTTATTATAGACCTTCAGAGGTATAGCAGTAAATAACAGCAGCCCCAAATCTCTGCTTCCATAGAAGTTTCACACCTATGTCTATCTGATGGTTCGGCTCCTCTATGAGCACCTCACTATGGGGCTTATGCCTCTTACTGACTTGTTTCTAAATAGAGCCTTGACTGCTATGTAATTGCTTTGGTGATCAGGTGGCAATAGCCCTTAAGAAAAGATTACGACCCTTTTGTAATAAGACTAATTTTTTTCTTGATAGTATGAACTGAATTACATTGTCAAGTATTTTTGTTTTTAATTTTTTTTTGTTTTTGCAAATTTTGTGACAGGGGCTCCCATAAACCAGGCTGGTCTCAGAATCACTGTATGGCTGAGGAGAATACTGACCATTATCCTGTCCTTACTTCCTGAGTGCTGGAGAATTAGTCCGGCACCGCACTCCATTTATCTGTTGCTGGGGATCTCACTCCCAGCTTTATTCATGCTAGGCAAGTATTTGAGAGCTGTATTTCTTGCCTTTCTCATTGACCTTGAGGCTCTTTCTACTGCCACAGGACTGAGTAATGGTGGTGATGACAAGAGTTCCATGTCCAATGTCCCTTCCAGTCTTGCTGAACCCGACATAGATTAACTGTAACCCGTGGAAAGGGTGGTCTAGGCACTGCAGGCTCCCTCTCAGGGTGAAAGGAATATGTTGTTGTGTTAGTTTTACAGAATTGGGGACATTTCACATTTTCATAATTTTATCCAGAAAATGCTCAAATGTATAGATAAAAAAGTAAATGACTTCTCTATATCACATCAAAAGGGAATGAATTCTGTATATCGCACCACTAATGTTCTGTAGTTGATATTTTACTTTACTTGCTTTATCACATATTCTTGCATCTACCCATCATTCAGGAGGTTAGGATTTCAATTACTCCCCCCACCCCCAATAGGATTATTAGATCAGGTTCAAAAAGGGACCTTTTGATTGTTACAGCTTTATCCCATGTTCAGTTTTGAATTTAATCCCTTTCATATGGCAAATTGAGATTAGTTTTCAAATGGTGATAATGCTGTAAAGAGTAATCTTTTCTATTAAGCTCTTGCCTAATTGAAGGGGATTAACTTGGTTGAAAAGCTTCTGGTGGTTTATTTATTTAAACATTTTCTGCAATTGACCAGCAGGTGTCCAGAAGCTCAGATAACCCATGAATTTCATTTATCTTAATAAGATATGCTTATAATAATAATTCTATTAAATGTCACTTCTTATCCCTGGGCTTTCTTGATTTAATCCAGAATGAGTCTATTGCTGCCAGCATCTTTTGTGGACTGTGCATGTTAAATTAATTACAAGACTGGAAACATGATTATCTCTATTCCTGTTTGACTTGATCTTTGTCCTTTTCACCCTTTTCAATTTTCTTTTGTACACTCAGTTCTTACTCACCTTAGTGATAATGCTGAATATGAAAGAAGTGATATAAAGGATTAAAAGTCTTGTCAAAAGACTGTCAAAGTCTAAGCCCTTAAATATACTTATGATGTGTAACACAACACGCTTATGTTTAAAAGCATTAACCCCGCTAAAATTTACATGTAAAAGCTGTCAAGAAATCATATGTGTTTAGAGTGTCTCTTGCTCCCTTGAATAATTATCGTGGGTTAAATAAGAAATGAAAAATAAATGAGCAAATGGATTGAGCCAAGGATTTTCCCCAGGAGAATTCAGACCTTTATATATGGGATATTTTCTTCTGTCCCCTGTGGTAATGAAAGTTTAATATCTTCACTGCACAGCTAACTACTTAATTGCAAGAGAAAACAATAAACGTAAAAAGATATCTCTGTAAATGAAAAAAAATGTCTCTGAGCTTCCCAAAATGTTCATCAAGAGCAACAACTCCATCTTACTATTGCATACCCAGCACATGGGAAGCATACAGTACACGTTCAGTGATTATTTTAGAATAAAAAATATAATCTTTCCATATCCAAGGTTTTGCATGTGGAACAAATTCAGCAAGACTGACACTTGAGACCTAGACAAGAGGGTAGAAAAATGTGATCTATGTGTTAAATCTGGCCTCCCAATACAACTACTCTTATTTGTCTATGTATTACTTATATCTATTTTCTTGATACACTCACTCATAGTACTTATATCTATTTTCTTGATACACTCACTCATAGTACAGTACCTATGAAAGAGATAACTATATTATTCCGAAATTTTATAGATTTGCTCACTGTCCTTTTACAGAGTATGTTATCCAAAATCTCATCTAAGGGACTTTTTTTTTCCTGCAAAAATAAGGGGGAGTGTGAATTGAAATCAGTGAGATTCCAATTGACAACTTCTAAGGGGGGGGAGAGGGAGGGGGAGGGGGAGGGGGATGGGAGGAAGGAGGGAAAGAGAGAGAATTTGGTAGTTTTCAAAAAAAAATGGAATTACTATATAAGGGTCTGCAGTATACATATCCAAAGGCAATGAAAGCAGGCACTCAAATATCTGTGTGTTAATGTGTATTTTAGCACTATTTACAGTAGACAAAAGGTTCAAACAATTAAAATATCCATCAACAAATGAATAAACAAAATGTAATATAGACATATAAGAATCTTTTTTTCTATTTTTTATTTTTTGATTTCATTTTACATTCCAACCACAGTTCTCCTTCCCACCCCCCCTCCCACACCCTACCTCCTCCCATCCCCTCACCTCCTCCCATCCCCTCACCTCCTCCCATCCCCTCACCTCCTCCCATCCCCTCACCTCCTCCCATCCCCTCACCTCCTCCCATCCCCTCACCTCCTCCCATCCCCTCACCTCCTCCCATCCCCTCACCTCCTCCCATCCCCTCACCTCCTCCCATCCCCTCACCTCCTCCCACCCACTCACCTCCTCCCATCCCCTCACCTCCTCCCACCCCTCACCTCCCTCCCATCCTCCCGCACCTCCTCCCATCCTCCCGCACCTCCTCCCACCCCCTCACCTCCTCCCACCCCCTCACCTCCTCCCATCCCCCTCACCTCCTCCCATCCCCTCACCTCCTCCCATCCCCTCACCTCCTCCCACCCACTCACCTCCTCCCATCCCTCACCTCCCTCCCATCCCCTCACCTCCTCCCACCCACTCACCTCCTCCCATCCCCTCACCTCCTCCCATCCCCTCACCTCCTCCCACCCCCTCACCTCCTCCCATCCCTTCACCTCCTCCCACCCCTCACCTCCTCCCATCCCCTCACCTCCTCCCGCATCTCCTCCCACCCACTCACCTCCTCCCACCCCCTCACCTCCTCCCATCCCCTCACCTCCTCCCACCCACTCACCTCCTCCCACCCCTCACCTCCTCCCATCCCTTCATCTCCTCCCACCCCTCACCTCCTCCCATCCCCTCACCTCCTCCCGCATCTCCTCCCACCCACTCACCTCCTCCCATCCCCTCACCTCCTCCCATCCCCTCACCTCCTCCCATCCCCTCACCTCCTCCCGCACCTCCTCCCATCCTCCCGCACCTCCTCCCACCCCCTCACCTCCTCCCACCCCCCTCACCTCCTCCCATCCCCTCACCTCCTCCCATCCCCTCACCTCCTCCCACCCACTCACCTCCTCCCATCCCCTCACCTCCTCCCGCATCTCCTCCCACCCACTCACCTCCTCCCATCCCCTCACCTCCTCCCATCCCCTCACCTCCTCCCATCCCCTCACCTCCTCCCATCCCCTCACTTCCTCTCATCCCCTCACCTCCTCCCATCCTCCCGCATCTCCTCCCACCCATTCACCTCCTCCCACCCACTCACTCCTCCCACCCCCTCACCTCCTCCCACCCCCTCACCTCCTCCCACCCCCTCACCTCCTCCCATCCCCTCACCTCCTCCCATCCCCTCACCTCCTCCCACCCCCTCACCTCCTCCCATCCCCTCACCTCCTCCCATCCCCTCACCTCCTCCCACCCCCTCACCTCCTCCCATCCCTTCACCTCCTCCCACCCCCTCACCTCCTCCCATCCCCTCACCTCCTCCCATCCCCTCACCTCCTCCCACCCCCTCACCTCCTCCCACCCCCTCACCTCCTCCCACCCCCCTCACCTCCTCCCATCCCTTCACCTCCTCCCACCCCTCACCTCCTCCCATCCCCTCACCTCCTCCCATCCTCTCACCTCCTCCCACCCCCTCACCTCCTCCCATCCCCTCACCTCCTCCCGCATCTCCTCCCACCCACTCACCTCCTCCCACCCCCTCACCTCCTCCCATCCCCTCACCTCCTCCCACCCACTCACCTCCTCCCACCCCTCACCTCCTCCCATCCCTTCACCTCCTCCCATCCCCTCACCTCCTCCCACCCACTCACCTCCTCCCATCCCCTCACCTCCTCCCATCCTCTCACCTCCTCCCACCCCCTCACCTCCTCCCATCCCCTCACCTCCTCCCCGCATCTCCTCCCACCCCCTCACCTCCTCCCACCCCCTCACCTCCTCCCATCCCCTCACCTCCTCCCATCCCCTCACCTCCTCCCATCCCCTCACCTCCTCCCACCACTCACCTCCTCCCATCCCCTCACTTCCTCTCATCCCCTCACCTCCTCCCACCCCCTCACCTCCTCCCACCACTCACCTCCTCCCATCCCCTCACCTCCTCCCATCCCCTCACCTCCTCCCCCATCCCCTCACCTCCTCCCATCCCCCTCACCTCCTCCCATCCCCTCACCTCCTCCCACCCACTCACCTCCTCCCACCCCTCACCTCCTCCCACCCCCTCACCTCCCTCCCACCCCCCTCACCTCCTCCCATCCCCTCACCTCCTCCCATCCCCTCACCTCCTCCCCCCCCCCTCACCTCCTCCCATCCCCTCACCTCCTCCCACCCCTCACCTCCTCCCATCCCCTCACCTCCTCCCATGCCCTCACCTCCTCCCATCCCCTCACCTCCTCCCACCCACTCACCTCCTCCCATCCCTCACTTCCTCCCATCCCCTCACCTCCTCCCATCCCCTCACCTCCTCCCACCCACTCACCTCCTCCCATCCCTCACTTCCTCCCATCCCCTCACCTCCTCCCATCCCCTCACCTCCTCCCACCCACTCACCTCCTCCCATCCCCACACCTCCTCCCACCCACTCACCTCCTCCCATCCTCCCGCATCTCCTCCCATCCCCTCACCTCCTCCCACCCACTCACCTCCTCCCATCCCTCACTTCCTCCCATCCCCTCACCTCCTCCCATCCCCTCACCTCCTCCCATCCCCTCACCTCCTCCCATCCCCTCACCTCCTCCCATCCCCTCACCTCCTCCCATCCCCTCACCTCCTCCCACCCACTCACCTCCTCCCATCCCCTCACCTCCTCCCACCCACTCACCTCCTCCCATCCCCTCACCTCCTCCCACCCCCTCACCTCCTCCCACCCCCTCACCTCCTCCCACCCCCTCACCTCCTCCCATCCCCTCACCTCCTCCCATCCCCTCACCTCCTCCCACCCACTCACCTCCTCCCACCCACTCACCTCCTCCCATCCCCTCACCTCCTCCCATCCCCTCACCTCCTCCCATCCCCTCACCTCCTCCCGCATCTCCTCCCACCCCCTCACCTCCTCCCATCCCCTCACCTCCTCCCATCCTCTCACCTCCTCCCATCCCCTCACCTCCTCCCACCCCCTCACCTCCTCCCACCCCCTCACCTCCTCCCATCCCCTCACCTCCTCCCATCCCCTCACCTCCTCCCACCCACTCACCTCCTCCCACCCACTCACCTCCTCCCATCCCCTCACCTCCTCCCATCCCCTCACCTCCTCCCATCCCCTCACCTCCTCCCACCCACTCACCTCCTCCCATCCCCTCACCTCCTCCCATCCCCTCACCTCCTCCCATCCTCTCACCTCCTCCCATCCCCTCACCTCCTCCCACCCCCTCACCTCCTCCCACCCCCTCACCTCCTCCCATCCCCTCACCTCCTCCCATCCCCTCACCTCCTCCCACCCACTCACCTCCTCCCACCCACTCACCTCCTCCCACCCCTCACCTCCTCCCACCCCTCACCTCCTCCCACCCCCTCACCTCCTCCCATCCTCCCGCATCTCCTCCCATCCCCTCACCTCCTCCCATCCCCTCACCTCCTCCCATCCCCTCACCTCCTCCCACCCACTCACCTCCTCCCACCCACTCACCTCCTCCCACCCCCTCACCTCCTCCCACCCCTCACCTCCTCCCCACCCCCTCACCTCCTCCCATCCTCCCGCATCTCCTCCCATCCCCTCACCTCCTCCCATCCTCCCGCACCTCCCTCTTAGCCCACCCCTAGTTTTATTGAGCTATATAAGTGACCAAAGTGTTGATACACGCTACAACATGAATGAACCTTGAAAACATGATTAGTCAGTAAAAGAAGCCAGACACAAAAAGAAAATTCTGTGTGATACATGTATATGGAAGATAAAGGACAGGCAAATTCAGAGACAGAAAGTATATTGGGAAGGAGAGGGAAATGTGTGACTATTTATAAATGGTTGTGAGGGGAGTCTAAAATTACCTCGGTAACAAATATCTGGGTATGTCTGTGAAGCCATGGTTGGAGGGGTCATGGGATCTAATAGATCCTGCTATTGTTACTTTTCTCAATGATCATGCTTCCAAATTGCCTTCTAAGTATTTATGCTTATACCCAAAGATCTGGGCAGAGAAGATTCTTTTTACAATGGACATCAGTCAACGGAGAGACACATAACTGGTCAGAGTACAAACAATAAGACATTAAGTACACAGCTCTAAATGACACTTCAATATTAACCCTCCATTATCAAGGCTTGCGGAATCAAGGCCTAGGAGGCAGAAAGAAGGCAAGAGAGGAAGGATAAGCAGGAATGCTGGGAAATGCTTTCTTCTGGGCACGTCGTTATTGAAATCATGAACTGTTTTCTTGTGGGCATGATGTTGTTATTGAAATCATGAACTCAGAGCATCTCTGCTTACCCACACAAGATCAACTCTGCCAAAATCCCAGCACAGATGAGGAAGATGATTTCCTGATCCTCTGAGGGACTGTTGCGAATGGATAGTTGATGGGGCAGTGAGAATCATTCTTTTTAATGATAGTATTTTTACTTTCTGAGATAACAATTAATTACTTTCTCCTTTCCTTCTATCCCTCCTAGTTCTCTTATTATTAATTATTTTTCCTTTCATTTACATCCCGACAGCAGTGCCCCCCACCTATTCCCTCACCCCTTACTGCTTCCCCTCTGCCCTCCCATCCACTCCTTCTCCGTTTCTGTTCAGAAAGGGGGAAGCATCCCATGGGTATCAGCAAAGCATGGCATATCAAGTTGAGGTAGGACTAAGCTCCCCCTCTTTGTATTAAGGCTGGGTGAGGCAACCTAGTATGGGTAATAAGTTCCCCCAAAATCCAGCTCAAGCATTAGGGACAGGCCCTGATCCCACTGCTAGGAGTCCCACAAATAAACCAAGCTACCCAAGTGTCACACATTTGTAGGGGGCCTAGAATGGTCCCATGCAGGCTCCTTAACTGTTGGTCCAGAGTGTGTGAGCTCCTATGAATGCAGCTTAGTTGCTTCTATGGGTTTCCTTGCAAGCACCTTTACTGCCCGTCATCCAGCAACTGATGGAAACAAATACAGAGATCCACAGCCAAGCACTGGGCTGAGCCCTGGGAATCCTGTTGAAGAGAGGAAGGAAGGATGGTAAAGGCTCCATTTTTCTTTAATTTTTGTTAGTGAAGATATAGTCACTAGTATGCTTCTAAAGCCTAGTGGATGTTCCCATGTACACATGTGGGCAGCACTAACTGGATGTTACCAGTTATCTGAGGAAAAATTTCAGTGGCTGAGAGCACTTGTTGCTTTTGCAGAGGGCCTGGCTTTAGTTCCTGCCACCCACATGGTGGCTCACAACTATTCATAACTCCAGCTTCAGAGGATCTAGTGACCTCTTCTAACCTCTGTATGTATCAGACACACATGTAGTGTGCATTCATACATGCAGACAAAACACTCATACCCACAAAAATAAATAAATGAATAAATCTGAAAAGACATGAAGTTAGGAGGAGGTATGTTGGAGGAGCATGTAGGACTTGGAGGGAGGAAATCCGAAGTGCATATGATCATATATCATTGTATATTTGTATAAAAAATTAAAAATCATACTAATATATTACATTATTTTGTGTGTATGTTTGCATGTGTGAGAATTCATGCATCACAGCACAGATGTGAAGGTCAAAGAACCACTTTTGGGGGTTAGTTTCCTCCTACCTCATCTATTGTTCTGGGGATAGAATTCATGTCACTGAGCTTAACCAACAAGCACCTCTACCCACTGTGCTGTTTCATCAGGCTTAGCTTTGTAATTACTATACAGGACTCTAGCACAAGAACAGTGCTACATACTTTTAAGGTGGGCCTTCCCATCAACAACATAAGCCCTCATAGACATGCCTAGTGGTTAAATAATTCCTCAATGGTGTGCCTGGAGGCTTGTCTCCTAAGTCATTTTATATCCTGTAAGTTGACAATTGACATTTACAAATGAAAGGTTCTCAAAGGTCATGGTATGGTTCAAGTTATGTAATAATCATGCAATAGCATATGGAGGTATGCAACTGATCAGTGTTTGCCATGGGTTCTCAGAGATAAGGAAGAGGAGACATCTGTGACTATAAAAGGAAGCCATGAGGAGGTCTTGTGATGATAGTTCTGTTGAGTCTCTTGTAGTAGTAAATATGCACACCTACATATATGTATTGTACAGCCACAAACATAATTAACACCAGTGTTTACATTGTGTAACTGTTCAAGTTCAAATATGTTCTATGGGTGGTATACAACTCAGTTTCTTAATTTTAACATGTTCTAGTGGTATAAAATGTAAATGAGGAAGTCTAGAGATATGGTATTTCAGACCTTGCATTAGTTATTTCTCTGTTGCTGTGATAAAACATGACCAAGGTAATTTACAGAAGGAAGAATTTGTTTTAGCTTATGGTTTTAGAGGGGTAAGAGTCCATCAAGGTTGGGTAGATTCATTTCAGCAAGCAACAGATACTGCTCTAGGTTCAAGAAGCTGAGAGCTCATATCTTGAACCACAAACACAAAGCAGAGAGTGAATTGGAAGTGGTGGATTTTTATTTTTTAATCTTAAAGCTCACCCCCAGTGGTAGACATCCTCTGGAAAGCACCATTTAACCTTCCCAAAACAGCACCACCAACTGGGGGCCCACTGTTAAAATACCAGAGTCTATTTAGGATACTTCTCATTCAAACACCACAGACATCCATGCTTGATTCTTTTGCAATTTTTTTTGTGAATCTGTAATTATTTCAATAAATGTATACTTATGTTTGTATTCATGCATAAAATATGAATATACATAAACAAAACACTCTTTTACACAAATATACATTGAGAGAGATATAGATGCAGGTGAATGAGTGTTATCTTCAGTTCAAGAATCATTTTCTGAGTGAATCTATGACCAAGATTCTGATTAAAGCAGAGTTGAATAAATACATTTTCAATGACCATCCATTCCATTAAAGAGACTCTTTCTGAGAGGTTCCAATCAATATACCATTAATCTCTCAAGAGAAACCTATTAGCCAGTAACATAAAGTAATTGAAATCTATCTGCTTCCCTTGAAATACATTAATTATGATGATTGCATAATTTCTTCTTTCCACTACTCTATTAGACCAATTTTTGTAAAAACCTCCAGATATGGCCTTATTTGCCAAATAGAAGTCCTAGCTGACCTCTCTGCAATGTTTGTTCTGTCAGTAGATTACTGCTTTTTCAAAATAGCCCATTTCTTCAGCTTTCCTGACACCGTTCTTTTTTATGATGATATTTTTTATTTAAATTTGCAACAATCTTTTTTTACATGTCAATCCCAGTTCCCTCACCCTCCCTTCCTCCCATGGCCCCTTCCCAACCTCCATCCATCCTCTTTCTGTTCCTCAGGGAGGGTGAGGCCTTCCATGGGGGGATCTTCAAAGTCTGTCATATCATTTGGAGCAGGGCCTAGGCCCTCCCCATGTGTCTAGGCTGACAGAGTATCTCTTTATGTGAAATGCGCTCCCAAAGTCCATTCATATACTAGGGATATATACTGATGCACTAGCAGAGGCTCATAGACTGCTCAGTTTTTCTAATTAATACTCCAGTTCAGGGGGTCTGGGTCAGTCCTATACTGGTTTCCAAGCTATCAGACTGGAGTCCATGAGCTCCCCCTTGTTCAGGTCAGCTGTTTCTGTGGGTTTCTCCAGCCTGGCCTTGACCCCTTTGCTCATCACTTCTCCCTCTCTGCAACTGGATTCCAGGAGTTTGGCTCAGTGTTTAGCTGAGGGTGTCTGCTTCTGCTTCCATCAGCTACTGGATGAAGGCTCTAGGATGGCTTATAAGGTAGTCATCAATCTTATTATAAGGGAAGGGCATTTAAGATAGCCTCTCCACTACTGTTTAGATTGTTAGTTGGGGTCATCCTTGTAGATAGCTGGACATTTCCCTAGTGCCTGATTTCTCTTTAAACCTATAATGGCTCCCTCTAATATGGTATCTCTTTTCTCCCTCTCCTCTATTCTTCACCTGACTCAATCTTCCTGCTCCCTCATGTCCTCCTCTCCCCTCCTCTTCTCCCCTTCTCTTTCTTCTAACTCCCTCCCCCCTCTCCCATGCTCCCAATTTGCTAAGGAGATCTTGTCACTTTCCTCTTCTTTGGGGACCATGTAGGTCTCTCTTAGGTTCCTCCTTGTTCCTTAGAGCAGATTGTAGGCTGATAATCCTTTGCTCTATGTCTAAAATCCATATATGAGTGAGTACAAACTATAACCCATATATGAGTGAGCACAAACCATATTTGACTTTTTGTGAGTGCATTACCTCACTCAGGATGGTTTCTTCTAGTTTCATCCATTTGCCTGCAAATTTCAAGATTCCATTTTTTTTTTTTTTTTGCTTTTTTTTTCTCTCTCTGAGTAGTTCTCCATTGTGTAAATGTATCACATTTTCTCCATCCATTCTTCAATTGAGGTTGCTTCCAGGTTCTGGCTATTACAAATAATGCTGTTATGACCATAGTTGAACAGATAGCCTTGTTATATAAATGTGCATCTTTTGGGTATATGCCAAAGAGTGGAATTGCTGGATCTTGTGGTAAATGGATTCCCATTTTCCTGAGGAAGCACCATACTGATTTCCAACGTGGCTGTACAAGTCTGTACACTCAGCAGCAGTGGAGAAGTGTTCTCTTTCCTCCACATCCTCTCCAGCAAAAACTGTCATTGGTGTTTTGGATTTTAGCCATCCTGACAGGAGTAAGATGTCTCAGAATTGCCTTGATTTGCATTTTCCTGATGATTAAAGGCTGTTGAGCACTTTCTTAAGTGTCTTTCAGCCATTTTGGGTTCTTCTTGATTTCTATGTATATTTTGGAGATCAGCCCTTTGTCAGATGTAGGGCTGACATTTTTGTGTGCCCTTTGCCCTATGGAAGCTTCTCAGTTTCAGGTGGTCCCATTCATTAATTGTTGATCTCCGTGTCTGTGCTACTGGAGTTACATCCAGGAAGGAGTCTCCTGTACCAATTTGTTCACGGTACCTCCCACTTTCTCTTCTAAGAGGTTCAGCATGGCTGTATTTATGTTGAGGTCTTTGATCCATTTGGACTTAAGTTTTGTGCATCGCCATAGATATGGATCTATCTGCAGTGTTCTACACACCAGCATCCAGTTATGCCAGCAACATTTGTTGAATGTGCTTTCTTTTTTCCATTGTATAATTTTAGCAAGCAGACACCCACAGCTAAACACTGAGAATCCAGTTGCAGAGAGGAAGAAGTGATGAGCAAAGTGATCAACACCAGGCTGCAGAAACTCACAGAGACAGCTGACCTGAACAAGAGGAGCTCATGGATCCCATACTGATAACGGGGAAACCAGCGTAGGACTGACCAAGACTCCCTGAACATGGGTCTCAGTTAGAAGGCCTGGGCAGTCTAAGGGACCTCTGACAGTGGAGCCAGGATGTATCCCTGGTGCAAGAAAGGAGCACATTCCCCATGGAGGGATGATTCTTAACCTAGAGGCAGGATGGAGGGTCTAGTCCCTACTCCAAATGACTTGACAGATTTTGTTGATCCCTCTTGGAAGGTATCACCCTGCCTGTGGAGTGTGAGGGGGAATGGGATGGGAGGGTGGCTGGGGGGGTATAGGAGGGGCAGAGAGAGGAAGGGAAGGAGGGAGAGGGAACTGGGTTCGATATATAAAATAAGAAAAAAATTAAAAAATGTGTGTTTGTGTTTGTGTGTGTGTATGTATGTGTGTGTGTGTGTGTGTGTGAGAGAGAGAAAATATAGCAAAGAGAAAAATGGAGGGAGAAATTAAAATGCTGCCTATGATATAAAATCATAGTTATAAACTGTATCTTGGATGTATTGTTTGATTTAATGTCTGTTGCTATGATAAAATATGCAACACAACTTTAAGGAAGAAGGTTTACTCGGTTTAAAATTCCACATTACAGCCCATCATTGTGAAATCAAGGCAGGGACTTGAGGCAGCTAGTCACATAACATCCACACTTAAGAGCAGGGAGGAATAAATGCATGTGACAAGAAAAATAAAAGACCCAGTAACTGATATTTGGGCTCAATCTTCAAGCTGAATATCAGAAAAACAAAGCAGTTCTCACCTCTAACTCAGGCTGAATGGGCTGGTCCTGTCTTAAGGCACTCTCAGGAAGCCTCAGACTGTGACCTCCTCTCATATTTAGAAACAAAATAAAAATTTCTTTTCTTTGTTTTAATTGAATCAGAGTTTCTTTGTGTAACAGCCTTGGCTGTCCTGGAATTCACTCTGCAGACCAGGCTGGCCTCAAACTCACAGAGATCCACCTGCTCTGCCACCTGAGTGCTGGGATTAAAGGCATGGACCACTATTGCATGGCTATGACAAAGGAAACTTTTAGAAAGAACTTCTAAGTAGCTAGTTAGATTTTAACAAGCTTAAAGGTTATTGAGAATGTACCCATGACAATCTGAAGCTTGTAAAAGCAGGAAATGAAACTGAAGAACTTTGATTATTGTTCCAAAGAGTGGGTTCTGAACTATATTTCAGGCTTTGGGTAGCGATAGGACATTTCAAACTGCCTTCAAGATTATTACCTGGTGAAAGGCTGCATGAAACATATTAATGTTTTCCCCCATTAAAAGTTAATCAAAACTGGGCATTGTCAGGGGCCATGAAAGACGAATAGCAAGCAGCTTTGGAACTCATGGAATATGACCCAGTGGACACCATAAATCTGTTGTGTGAGCACTGGAGAGGCACAATCCTGAGGGCTATATGTCCTGAGGACCTCATGCTGTTATGGAGCCCAACTCTACTTATTGCCCTTAAAGTCACCTCATCCCTCATAATCTATGAGTTGTATGAAAATTCTAAGGGGGTTTCTAGCTCCTCCTTGGGCAGTATCACTGGTACTTATAATAACAGTGATAAACTTTTTCCAAGCATTGTTGCTGGGGCAGATTAATGCTTCAACTGCCACCCTTAGAAAGAATTTAGAGATATAGATTGTTAGTAAAGTTAGGTTAAGATGTTGTTGTTGATGTCTTTAATGTAAAAAGTCTTGGGGAATAATTTAAAATTTAGAAAGGCACACTTTCAATAGTTGAGCAAGGAACTTATTGAGATCAAGGAACAAGAACAAAGGCTGATGTGCCTTTCTTGCTAAAGATGTGTTGGTGACCAAAGGCAATGATTAATTTTTGTACCCATTTTTGTCCTAGGCTTCCTTGTATGATTTAATTATAGATGTGCACTAGTGCAACTAGGTACAATGTTCTAATTTAACATATTGTCTAGGTATTATCTGTATATGTTGCTTCTCAAGTTTTGACGTTCTCAGAGAACTGCAGAAGGAACAGTGTGGCTCAGTGGAAAGAAAAGGGAAGGTACTAGGAGATGAGCCAGAAAAGACTGACAGAGTAGATCTAGTAGGCCCTTAAAATTCACAGAAACATGTTCAGAGCATAAAGGTCCTTTCTCCCACAGATCACCAGGGAAACCAGGAATGTTAACCATGTAGGCTTATCTCTTTAAAGGAGGAAATGAGTACCTGTTTTCCACCCAGAAGGCTGAGAGTGGGTGTTGTTGATGACCTGGTGACCTTTGCTATCTGTAAAGCCAGACCTCACCCAAATCCCTCAGAATGTTTATCCCAGACTCTTCCTGCCTAGACCTTTAGTTTTAGCTTTGTTTCTCAGTCAATAGAATCCATCCTTATGGGAAATGTCACTTATACTTTATAGCTTGCTGACCTCTTCACTATTTCAGCCAGAGACCACACTGGATCCTAGGCCCTTAAGCTATAGAACCCATCTTCATGATCACATGTACTTTGAGTTTTTTTTTTTTTTTGAGACAGGGTTTCTCTGTGTAGCTTTGGAGCCTATCCTGGAACTATCGCTGTAGACCAGGCTGCCCTTGAACTCACAGACATCCACCAGCCTCTGCCTCCTCAGTGCTGGGATTAAAGGCATGCGCCACCAATGCCCAGTTTGAGTTGAGTTTTGATGTAATTATGCCTCCTTTTCTATCAGGGATTGTATACTAGGAAGTCCCCCTCCCAAAAATTACATTGTGTTTAAATATGCTTACAATAAACCTCCTGGTGTCAGACTCTCTGAAGTTTGAATGAGCACTGACTAACTTGGGCTGACCAAGCTTTCCTTCTTGCCTCTCACAGTTTGTTTCTCTGCTGGTTGTGACTCTTGCAGAGCCCACTACAGTAATGAGTTCATTTTAGATCATTGATACAGAGCTCGTTAGAGTATACTTAGCAAGAAAGTAATGTGAGCTGACTTCATTTTATTTTTTTTAGCAGTTTATGTGCATATCTATCTATTACTGTTATTATATTTAAGAAAACATCTTATTAAAAGGTAATCTTATGTCTTAAACCTTATGTCTTAACCATTATGTCTTAAAGTCTAAGGAAAGATAAGTACAGGAGCACAAAAGCCATTAAGTTAGCCATTGTCACTGTTTATAGTTGAAATGAAGGTGATCAGAACCAGGGTGGTAGTCAGGAAGGCAGTAATGATTATTTGGACATCTTTAAAAGTTAGAACCATCAGGACTTGTTGACAGGTTAGGTGTATGGGGGGGGGAGGATGCGGGGAGGGCAATTAAGCTCTTCTTCAGATATTTTGTTGTTATTTTGATTTGAGATAGAGTCTCACTATGTAGCCCTGGCCTGGAACTCACTATGTAGATCATACTGGCCTCCAACTCACAAAGAGTCTCCTGCCTTTGTCCTCTGGGTGCTGGGAATAAAGGAAGGTGCCACCATTCCTAACATTGTTGATTCAAAACAGGGATTCATGTAGGCCAGGTTGTGTACCAACTAACTGAGAGTGACTTTAAGGTCTTAATCTTCTTGCTTCTACCTTCCTAGTGCTGAGATTGTAGCTATGTGTATATGTAGTGAGGTAGTCCTTCTGTAGCACTGACCACGCCCATTGGGGGGTGGAGTGATGGGCGGAGGTGACCTGAGGAAGGAGGTCGGAGGGGGCCAGGAAGGCGCTCTCTTTCTGGCGTGACTCGGACAGGAGAGGATCGGGTTGAATTTCCTGGTGTTCATCTGTCTAGGTTGTAAGTTATTTCTCCCTGATTAAACATCTATTCGGCCTATTTGTTTATCCTGATCCTTATTTACCGCAATATGTGTATGTGTTGGAGAGTTGTTGTTAATTGGACACAAACTAGCGTCAACTGGGAAGAGAGAACCTCAGTTGAGGAACTAGCTTCATCAGATTGTCCTGTAGGAATATCTGTGGTATTTTACTGATTTATAATTGATGTAGGAGTGTCCAGCTCATGGTGTGTGGAATCATTCCTGGGGAGGTGGCAGTGGCTTGTATAATAAAGCAATCCCGAGCAAGTCATGGGGAGCAAGCCAATAAGAGGCTTTTTTCCATTACCTTTGCCTCAGTTCCTGCCTTGAGTTCCTTTCCTGACTTCCCTTCCTGTAAGATAAAATAAACCCATTTTTCCCCATGTTGCTTTGGGTCTTGGTATATTATCATAGCAATAAAAAGTAATTAGCACAGTACTCTATGCAGTGGTAGATTAGCCACCACTCTATGCAGTGCTAGAGATCAAACCCAGGACCTCTGGCATGCTAGAAGAGCACCCTACCAACATCTGCATCCCATCTTCAACTGTTTTTGAGATGAGTTAATGGTATTCCAGATAGGAGTGCCTTAATATCCCTTCATTAAATGGTTTCTTGCTATATGGCTTACCTATGCTAATAGAGGGTAGAGATAGTGTCTAATTAAATTTTCTTTCATTGGGAATAATAAAGAATTATAATACAAAAGACTTTAATGAATATTGCTGACTAAATCTACTAAGTGACAAAACCAACCAATCAAAAAACAAATGACTAAGTTTGGATGTTGGCTACTAAGCAGAGTTTCCAGCTGTGGTGACTATTCCTATCCCATCCCCCACTTGGTACTTCAGTGAAATAAATGCATAATATCTAGCACATTTTTGCCTTTAAGGAGTAAATTGGCCTGCTTACTGATGTAGTTGATCTAGATGAGTACCAAGACCTTAAAACTGCATATGAAAGCATACAGGTATTTACATATATTTGAATACAGAGTATCTGAAAACAACGAAACACTATTTTGCACATTTTACTCATGCAGAAAAAGAAACAGATTAACACCCACCAGAAAATTATAATCAAACTGTACAAGTACATAAGATGCTCACCTATTGGTTCCAGTCTCATTCTAAACCTTCCTTATGTGCTTAGATAAGGTAGATTTTCTGCTGTGATTTAAATATGAATTTTTGGTTCATTATAAATTTTAAAGGGAACAAAGGGGCCTATTCTCCTCTTGTTCTACATGAAATTCCCAGTAATCACAGTGTTATATAGAAATACAAGGGGACAGCAGTGCTTGGTTAGTAATGGAATTTACATATGAAAAGCAAGCGATCCATATTCATGCCCCTGTTCAGAAACTCATTATTATCACATTAGTCATTACTGTGTCACGACTTTTTTGATTGAATATATACATGAATTCAATGTAAATGTGCATTGCTGTCATGAGATGTTTCCTTCATTAAATTGTGATGAAACAGTCATCAGTATATTTAAACATTGCTTTACAATTTTTTTCATATTTACCATAAGCATTAGAAAGTAAGCAAGCTTTGTTATCTACAGCTTAAGTTTTTTTCTACATCAAAATTTTGACACCATTACTAATTTCTAAAACAGATTATCATAGTAGAAATGGCATATATACAGCTTCATAAGTAATCAAGCAAATTAATAGGTGATGAAGTCAAATGATACATTCCTTTTTTTTTTTTTTTTTTTTTTTTTTTTGCTGTTGTTTGTTTCCTTTGAGACAGGGTCTTGCCATGTCACTATCATGGGCCTAGAACTCTTTATATAAATAGGTCAGGCTATCATGGAATTTACTGTGATCTTCTTGTCTGTGCCTCCCAAGTGCTGGGTTATAGGTGTGTGTTACCGTGTTGGGGTCTTTAAGGGAAAAAATTGAAACATTTACATTTATTTATTTACTTATGTAATTAGGATTCTATTGCTGCCACAAAACACCATAACAAAAATGCAAGTAGGAGAGGAGAGGGTGTGTTGGCCTTATATTTCCCTATCACTGTTCATCACTGTAGGAAATCAGGACAGAAACCCAGACAGCAGGAACCTGGAGGCAGATGCTGATGCAGAGGCCATGGAGGGGGCTACTTCATAGCCTGCTTCCAATGGCTTGCCCAGCCTGCTTTCTCGTAGAATCCAAAACTACCAGCCCAGAGATGGCACCACCCACCATGGGCTGGGACCTCCCCCATCAATCATTAAGAAAATACTTTACAGATTGATCTCAAGGAGGCATTTTCTTAATTGAGGTTCCCTCCTTTCAGATAACTCTAGTGTGTGTGTCAAGTTGACATAAACCTAACCAGCATACCTGCTTACTTATTTAGAGAAACGTTCTCATGTGGCAAAGGCTGACCTGGATGTCACTATGTAGCCCAGACTGGCCTTGAACTTCTAATTTTCCTGGCCCAACCTGTGGAGTGCTGGCATTACAGGTGTTAAGGTTAGCATGCATAGCTCTTAAAATGAAGACTTCTAATCAAAATTACATGGAGTCATCCAAACCTAAATTTCTACTATCAAACAAAAGATTTTTAAAGTGGTACTAAGAGCATAGGCTAGCAAATTCCCAAATATTGTGTATAAATGTTTGTTTTCATTTAATTGGACTTTGTTATATAAAATTAAATAAATAAATAATAAAAATAAATAAATAAAAAAAGAAAGAAAAAGAGCATAGGCTAGAAAGAAGTAATTGTCATATTCTAAATTTATTATGTTTATCATTTCTACCATATAAAGTAAAAATCTCAAATTTAGGCTCAACTGAAGTAGAAAATTGCTTAATTCAACGTTTGAACCGTGAAGTAAAACTAAGACGATATACAAAGAACAGTCACGCCTACACTCATAGCTCTTGAGAGGCTTAGGCAGGGAATGTTTGAGTTGGAGACCAATCTGAGATGACTAATCACACCCTGTCTCAACAAGACAAGAAGCTTGGGATGTATCTCAGTGGTGGAGTGCATGCCTAGTATGCAGGCAGCTCGGGCTTCCATCACCATTACAACAAAGCACCACCACCATCAACATCACCACCTCAGTGTTAGTATCACACTTAAGCTACATAAGTGAAAAACTTGTGGCTGCTTCTTTCTCAGTAATACAGCTAAAATGTCTGTGAAATCTGATTTTCAGTAGGGACAACCATCAAGATAGAATAGAGTAGCTCAGCCAGGGCATGGACTTTGGCCTTACCCTTGAGCAAATTCAGCCAGAAGTGTTAGAGAAAATATAATACAGAAGGAAGATTGTGATATTTAAAAAATCATTTTAGATGCTTTGTTTTTTTTTTTTTAATGTGTGTGAGTTTTTCACCTGCATGTATGTCTGTGCACCACATGTATGCAGTGCCCCCAGAGGCCAGAAGAGGGTGCCAGAACCCTTGGAACTGGAGCTATGGATGGTTGTAGGTAGTCTGGCATGTGGGTGCTGGGAACTGAACCTCTAGATAAACAGCAAGAGCGCCTAACCATTGAGCAATCTCACTAGCCCCAAGAGTTTGATATTTTGTCTAACATGTTCAATCAGGATATTCCAACTCATCCTATCATAGGCTCCACACTTCCTTCTTAAAAAAAAACTCACTCCTACAAAAAACACTGGCTACTTGCTTTATGCTTTAGCTTGATCGAGCAGCAGAACCACCCCACCCCCAGGGTTATAAATCTCCTTTGTGCTGACATTTTGGTGTCTGGTGAGTGTCCTGTACTGACTCAGAGAAGCTGCACCTCCTTTACACCTGAGGTGGTCCGTGGTGTTCTCCTTCCTGAAATTGAAATAGTCAGAGACTGTTTTAGAAGTTATCCTTATACACATACTATGCAAGAGTTTGTGTGCAAATAGACTGAGATATTTTCTAAGAGCAAGGGCAATGATGACTTGTATGTGCTCCTCAGGGGGCTTTGCAAAAGCAGGCAGGAGCATTCTATTACAACTTTGTTATTGTTCCCAGAGTCCTGTCCTTTTTCTTAGCTAGTCAGGTTGGCTATCTCCTACTTAGCTGAAAACCTTTTTACCTTTCTCTGTGTTTCCAACCTCAAGCTTTTAACCCCAACATTCTTTTTAACTTCATTCTTGTTTTAGTTGTAATAAAAATCAACCTCATCATCAGGATAGTGATTATATCTACTACCCTAAGAAGAGTTTTAACTCTCTCTTTGGTCCATACATTTGTTACATTTATTGTTGCCAGGACAAAGCATCTGTCCAAAGCAACTTAAGAAATGAAGGCTTTATATAAGCTTATGGTTTGAGGGTCTATAGTCCATCACGGCAGCCCAAGAGGTGCTAGTGGGAGACTGAGGCAGAGTCATATTACGCTCTCAGTTAGGAATGAAAGAGATGAATGCCAGAAACTTGGGTCTTCTTCTTTTTCTTCTTCTTCTTCCTCTTCCTCCTCCTCCCCCCTCCTCCTCCTCTTCTTCTTTTTCAGTATGATATCCCATCCCATTGGATCCTTGGATGGTGCTCTTCACTGGTGGAAATTTTATTCCTCAGCTAACCTTCCCTGGAAATACTGTCACAGACATGCCCAGAGGTGTGCTTCCTAGATGATTTTAAGCCCACTCAAGTTGGTAATTAAGATAACTACAACAATTCATCACCAAGTAAACATTGATCTGCCTTCCTTCCTTACAGATTTATTTCCTGTATGATCTTGTATAAATGGAATCTTTGTGATGTGTTTTATTTGGTTGGGTTTATTATCCTTAGTGTAATTATTCTGAGATTCACCACTGCTTCTGAAAAGTCCCTATATAGTTGATGGTGATCTTGAACTTCTGATCCTCTTAGCTCAATTTCCTGAGTACTTGAATAAGAGGCATGTGCCCTCATACTCAGCCATTTAAATCATTTTATGACAGACATGTTAAAAGCATATAAAAATGTATGTGAACCCTCAACAAAGATATATGTGAAATTTATATTTTTATCACTCATTTAGAAAAATAGAAAAAGTTTGTATTAGTTCAACTAATGTATTTTATGTTAGCCAATATATAAAAATTATAGTTTTCAATGTGTATTAGTTATGCTAATTATGAATGATGTAGTTTAGATTCTTTGCTCATATTATATATGCATTTCAATGTGAAATAGTCACATTTCAAATCCTCACAGACACATGTAGCTAGAAAGAACTATTAAAAAATATATATTTCTTTGTATAAATGTAATAAAATAGATTCAGTTTCTATAAGAGTTCTTTGTTTTAGTTAGCATGAGTGTATTTTCAATGTTGTCAGGGGCTATAAAGATGGCTGCACTCCATCTTGGCTCAAGGGCCGAGAGTGCAAAACTGTCCTCAGCAAGTCAAAGGTATGGCTGCAGTAGGGTGTTTGATTTTAGCCTTAGCTGTCTTATTCTATTAACAACAGACCTGGTCTGAGGTGTGGCTACTCCTGACCCTAGGGAACAAGAAGTTGAATCTAAGGTGTGCTTACTAAACCCTTAGAATAAGGAGGACAAAAGTCTATTTGTTCCATATATATAATACTAAGCTCCCTTTTTTTGGTTAAGGTTGATAAGAGTGGTGAAAAATAAGCTTGTAGTGATTCAGTGTTAACTGAATCTGCCCTCCTGGTTTTATTCTGTGTCTCTGTCTTTTCTTTATCAACTATAGCTAGCTTTTCCCTCATCTACACATCCCCACTCAGGTATGACCTTGGGGCCACTTGGCTGGTTCCAATTGTAGTCCCACAAAGACAGCTTCCATCACAATGTGAATTCATTCACCATTCCAGCAAAAACAGAAGTTAAATAGAAAATGAAACAAAAACTGGAAATAGGGTGGCTCCGTGGGTAAAAAGCTCTTGCCATGCAAGCCTGGCAGTCTAAGTACAATCCCTAAAACCCACAGTAGGAGAAGAGAACTAACTCCCCAAAATGTTGCTCTGACTTCTGTACATGTGTTCTAGCACACATGTGCCCCTCTCACATTTAAAAATAAAGAAATTAACAATGGAAATATAATGCTCAACAAGTGCAAAAAGCAGGACAAATAGCCTTCCCAGGGGAAGAGCACCCCAATTAGTTATCCAGTACCAAATGATTAGCCCTGAAAACAGACATATGAGTCACATTACACAGACTGAACAGGTTGTATTTAGGACTATATGTGTACATATAATATGCGCATGCAGAAACAATGAGGAGTCAATGAATATGAAAGAAAAAGAAATTAGAAAAATAATTTGAAAGATGCAAAGAGATATGGAAGAGTGTGGAGGGAGGCAAGGGAAGGGGAAATGTATTTATATTATAAATTCAACAAACAGAAGAAAAGACTAGATGGTTGTGGTGGTACACATTGGTTGGCAAGTACTGAAGAATCACATGTTCAAGGCCAGCTTTGTTTAAGACTGGGGGTATGTTTTAGTTGGTAGAGTGATTGCCTAGCACATACCCTCTGTTTTATCCCCAGCTCTAGCAGTGCATAAACTAGGTATGGTTGTACACACCTGTAATTTCAAAGCATGAGAATTAGGATAAGTTCAGGATCTCCTCAGCTCCACGCAACCCTGACTCAAAACAAACCAAACAAAACCAGCAAACAAAACAACAAAGAGGAGATGAGACACATGACAAAACCTCTGTCCTCTATATTGGGCATCATAAATATCTGAATACTTAAAATTATTCAGAAAGTTAACAGAAATCAATCGATACTGTAAAAATCAGATGAAAGTTTCAAGCAACTGCAAATAGTTCAGGAAGGGAGAAAAAGCACAAAGAAAGAACAAAGATAAAAATTCAGTTGGCAATTCCTGTAAATTTAAATGGGCTGAGCACATGAATTAAAACATTATATTAAAAAAAATAAGAAATCCGTGTCTTTGAGTTTCTATTGCTGTGAAGAGACACCATGACCATGTCAACTATCATAAAGAAAATCATTTAATTGGGGCTGGCTTACAGGTTCAGAGGTTTAGTACATTATGGTGGGAAGCATGGCGGCATGCAGGCAGACATGATGCTAGAGAAGGAGCTGAAAGTTCTACATCTGGATTGCTATGCAGCAGGAGGGGACATTGAGTGAGCCACCGGTCCTGGTTTGAGCATGGCAGACCTCAAAGTTCACACTCGATAACACAGTTCCTCCAACAAGGCCGCACCCACTCCTACAAGTCCGCTCCTAATAGTGTTACTCCTTAGGAGTCTGTGGGGGCCATTTTCATTCAAACCATGAAGTACAACTGATCTTTCACTTGTAAGATGCATGCCCAAGTGACAGAACCTGAATACTTTACATAAACAAATGAACAACAGTGTGCCTGACAAGGACTAATAGAAACCACATGCAGCTCTAATAATGTGATAAAATATTTATCCAAGAAAAGGGATAAAACAATTGTGGTATATTTATTCAGTGACATACAACAGTAAAAATTAATGGTGATGATCTCAAACTTAATAAGCAATCATTACCATAATAAGTTGCTGAAGGATATGTGTATTATGATCCATTTATATTATTTAAAACATGCATTGCAGGTCTTTTTTAATGCATCATATATAATGAAACAAATCAAATTAGACATTGTCAAGAGAAGCACCAGTCTGAGATCAACGATATCATCAACAGAACCTGTTGTCTGGTTTGTTTACTCTCGTTGGTTACAGAGAACATCAATTCCCTAAGTGGTGGTAGAATCTCAGAGGGAGAAAGAGAAGGCCAGACTTTATTGGGAATTGAAACTTTGGTCAACAGGGCACTTTTAAACCAGGATATAGTACAGTGTTAGAGTACACACTCTCCTTATGAAAGACTTGGCCCCCAAGATGGCAGCAAACAAAGAAAGAAACTAAAACCAAAGCAGGATTTTAATTTGGAAACTTAATAATTATGGTTGCGTATGAATTATGGCACAAATATCTCCAATTAGCAGAAATAGCAAAGAGTTTTTAGTTTTACTTCATCATGAATCTTTATATTTGCCATTATACTATGTTCTCATTGGTTCTCTCCCTCTTTCCCCGCTTTCAGCCTTACTCCAGTCAGTCCCTATGTGCTGCTTAGGTTTTCATGAACTTGACACAAGCTAGGTTCATCTGGGAGGAGGAACCTCAACTGAAAAAAAATGCTTCCATCAATTTGACCTGTGGACAAGTCTGTGAGGCATGTTTTTTTGATTAATGATTGATATGGGAGGGCCCACACCTCTGTGGATGGTGCCATTCCTGGGCACGTGGTCCTGGGTTATAGAAAAAAACAAGTTGAGCAGGCCAGTGAGCCACCATTCCTCCCTAGTATCTACTTCAGCTCCTGCCTCCAGGTTGCTCCTTTGAGCTGCTACCCTGGCTTCCCTCCATGATGGGTTCGAATTGTAAATGGAAAAAAGCAAAACTAAACACTTGGGTCATAGTGTTTTATCAACAGCAAGAAATCTGTTCTATTTTTTTTAGTGTATGTATTCTATTACACTCCCTATGCCCCCACCTCCCTTAAGCTCTACTCCTTCACTCTCATGACCTCCTTCCCATTTTCAAAACAAAAAAAAAAACACACACCATACATAAATAATATATGAGTCACACATATTTTTACATATACATTTATACACCTGCACAAACACAAGTCTAGATTCCACATATGAAAGCAAATACATGGTGCTATTGGGGTATATAACCAAAGGAGAAATTGACACTTTCAAGAAAAAGCTGATGAGTCTTTGAGGGAAATTCCTGTAATGAAAAAACAAACCTATTTTTCTGGATCAGAGTCTTTTTTTAATGCTTAGGAAAGGTATATTGAGGCCTAGTGTTAAGGAATCTCATTGTCAGTATGAAAGATGAGAAAGAAGATAGATATTTTAATTCTTATTATTTAACTCTAAGGCAGAGGACTAGGCTCCCAGGGACTTGCCCATGAGCTTCTATTCTGATTGTAATGCTTATTTCTTTAAAAAAAAAATGGAAGCAAACAAGGTAAAATGTTTCAGGCATGCCAAGTTGCATTAGTTTTCTTAATAGTTCTTTGTATTTTTCTATAAGCTTAAGACATTTCATAATTTAAAAGTGTTCTGCTTCAGATACAAAGATTTTTATTTGCCTTAAAAAAAGACAACATTCTGCACTTAAAGTGACATGACTAGAAATTATCTTAAGCTCAATATCCAAGACTCAGAAAGACAAATGCCGCATTTTCTTTCATATGCATACCATAATTTGATTTTTACACATGTATAATATATGTGCATCAGTACAGATCATACAGTTTGAAAGGGGTCTGTGAGAAGGGGATCAGAGGACTTAAGAGAGGGTTGGAGAGAGAAAGAAAAAAAGATAGTTATATATGTGACATGAAAGCAAAAGGGACACTAGTTAGGAGAAGAGGACCAACAGGACACAGCAGGGAGTTTGCAGAGGTCCATGAGGTAAGAAGAGCAACAAAAATAAAGTATATATGAACATGTAATAATGAAATCCATCTACATAAGCAATACGCCCATCCCCAAGGGACCATATTTTACTCACTTTTTCCTTAGATGAGTTTCTTTTTATAGCATTGTCACTTTCTCTCTCGTTATTGACATATATACATATACACAATCTATACATATATCATAAATATATATATGTGTACATATACATATCTATACATATATTTGTACATATATTCTATGTGTGATATGGATATATACACATATGTGTGTTTTATGTGTAGAGAGGTATAGGTATACACTATATTCATGCAGATGTATACATTGATGAACAGAGACAGAATCTGAGAAGTTCTACAAGTCATTTGATTTAGCTTCTTAGCCAATATGTGAAGAATTCCTGCAGCATATACTAGGCAGTGCACCAAGATGGGAACAGTTGTCTACAGATGAGAATGACAGCTCAGTGACACTTATTTGCTTTGTGACCTGGATCAAGTTGTTTAAGATTTATAAATCTCAGTAACTCATAGGTAAGATGGGGTGATTGTAATGCCTACTACGTAGGCTTTTGTTAAATTTATACTAAAAAAAAATCCAAGTAAGATAATAAGCATAGATCTTGGGTCAGAAAATACTAGTTTTATACTAAAAAAATCCAAGTGAGATATTAAGCCTATATCGTGGGTCAGAATATATTAGTAATTATATAAGAAAGATTTACTTTTAAGCTATATATGTGTGGGTTTGTGTACACACGTGCAGGTCCCTGCCTGAGGAAACCACAAGAGGCTGTCGGATCCCCTGGAATTGGTGTTGCAGGAGGTTGTGAGTCATCTAATATGGTTTCTGGGAACTGAACTCAGGTCCTCTGTAAAATTGCTATGCTCTCATAACCACTGAGACTTAACCGCTTAACCATTTATCCAGTCCCAGTAGTTACACTCTTATCAATATCTCTGACAAAAACGATAACCAATCTCTATCTAAATAATATTTTACTTTACAATCCTTCCCTATATGACTGGAAATCCATGCTACTAAAATCACAATGAACTTAAATCATTTCCCTTTAAATTCAATATTCTAGTTGTAGTTCTATCTTTTGAAACTATACAGGCATTATCTCTTTAATGTGGATGTTTTAGTAGCCTGGGGTGTTAAGTTTTGAAGGGATTTTGTCCATTAGACATGGCATTAGCCTTTCTCCAGACATCTAATGAGGTTTAGAACCTAAGGTTGAGTATAAAAAGTCTTATGTTTCCTTTATTTGCGTTTGGATCAATGTTCCTACTTTTACTAAATTCATTATTTTTGCTCCCTGTCTTTGCATATTTTGTTGTTTTGTGGTTCAACTTCCCACCTGTTATGTTTTCTCAAACCCACCCTCTACAAGCCTAAGTGTGATAACATCTTTCCATTTTTTTGCCATTTCTTCTGGTTTCATAATTCTGATTCACCCTTTTCAAGTACTCTCTCTATTGACACTTCTTTTCCATCTTTAAACATTATTTAATTTCAAACTAAAATATAATTACATGATTTCCCCTTTCCTTTGTTCCCTCCAACTATTCTCACATCACTCTTGCTCCCATTCAAACTCATGGCCCCTTTCCTTTATATATATTCTGCTGAGTTCTTCTATTTTTCTGAGACAGGGTTTCTCTGTGTATCTCTGCCTGTCCTGGAACTCACTCTGTAGACCAGGCTTGCCTTGAACTCAGATCTGCTTGCCTCTCCCTACCCAGTGCTGGGATTAAAGGCTCCACTGAGTTCTTTTAGCATTGCGTGTATATGATTTCAGGGCTGACCATTTGGTAGTGGATAACCAATTCTGGGGTTCATCCTCGGGGGAGGATTAATTCTTCATTTCTCAGAAGTCATTAATTGCTTGGTTCTCTTCGTGTAGGTGTGGGATCCCATGAAAAACTTCCCATCCACACCGGCATGTCATTTGGTATTGTCCATGTTCAGGTTTTATTTAGGCATTTGTATTGTTGAGAGTTCAGGGGTACAGCTTCCCTGTCATATCTGGAAGACACAATTTTGCAGGAGACTTCCTGGTCCTCTGGCTCATCCAGTCTTTCAGTCACCTTTGCCACGATGTGCCCCGAGCCTTCGGAGGGTTGCTTGAAGATGTGCCAATTGGAGCTGGGCAACACGCAGTCAGTTGTTCTCTACATCTTGACCATTTCTTTATTACTTATGATTGCGCACGTAAGCTGTGTGTGTTTCCACATGTAAATGCTCACACATACACATATGCCTGTAAGTGAGAGGGTTGGATGTCAGCTTTGGGCGTTTCCCTTAGTCACCCCTCCACCTTTGAGACACTTGCTGAACCTGAAGTAAACCAATTGCTACAATGACTGGCCAGAAAACCCCAGAGCTCCCGTCTCTCCATAGCTCTAGCGGTTAGAATTAGAGGCACATGCCATCATACGCAGCTTTTTACATGTGTGCTGGCATGCAAGCTCAGGTCCTCAAGCTTGTATAGCAAATACTTTATCCGTGAAGCCGTTTCTTTGACGTTCTGTTCCTAACCTTTGCATTTAGGGTTTGCATTTGTTCTTCCAGCTTGACATCTTGGCTGAGTCACTCTTCTGCTTTTTAGGTTTTAAACTATCTCAGGTTGAGAATGCTTAAACCTCGTATTTTCCTTTAAATTACTAAACATGTGATTAACATTCCAAAACCAAGGAGTGGCACATGTGGGCATGTTTGATGTTACACTTCTTTTTCTGTGTTCTGGACCCATTATTCAACTGCCTGTTTAATGTCTGCATTTTAGTGCTTCAAATGTTTTCAAACTAAACATATCCGAAACTAAAATACTCTCCCCTTTGACCCGTTTTTCCCCCCATTTAAGTGAATAAGGTCATTAGATTCTTGTTCAAACCTCATTCTTTCTTATCTCACTTGTACTATTCATTGCCAAGTAATATTGTCTTATCTTTATCATAAGCCACTTTGATAATGTCTCCATTGTTGCTTACATCTTATCTTGCTCTTCTTCATTCCATTGTCAATGGTGTTGTCATACTACAATTCCCTAAACTTACAATAACATTTTAAAAAATGAAGAGGATTGCTCATAAAGCACTACACACGCCAGTCTCTTTCCAGGTGAGACTGTATGATGGATAAATGAATGAAAGATTTATTCATATTACAGATGTTTTAAATGTCTTATTTTTAGTTTTTACACATTGTAAACACTTGCTTTTTTTTCCCGAGATATCATGTCTTGTATACCAGGATAAACTTAAACCTGCTATGCAGCTGAGGATGACCTTGATCTCCCAATACTCAGATGTCCACATCTAGTGTGCTGAGACTCTATGTGCCCAGTTTATGCAGTGCTCATGATTGAAACTGGGGCTTCCTGTGTTCTAGGTAACTGAGCTACAGCCACAGCCCTGAAACATTTTCATTGCATAATTAACATCTTTAGATTGTGTAGTCTGTTTTCTCCTCTATAATGTATATTATTTAATGAATAAATACTTCATATAAAATTAATTAGGAACTAAAATACCACTCAAGTTATTCTTCAAAATGTTTTCACCTACATTTCTTTCTTTTTGGCGGGATGGATTGATAAAGGGTTTATCTGTATTGCTTTGGAGCTTAGCTCTGTAGACCAGGCTCGCTTTGAACTCACAGAGATCCACCTGCCTCTGCCTCCTGAGTGCTGAGATTAAAGTCATTTACCACTAACACCTTGCCACCTACATTTATTTCTGTCTTACATATCCAGTCTTCATCTTTCATGATCATTCTCAAAGTGGGAATTTAGGAGTTTTTTCTTCAAGTTCAAAAAATTTTCAGTGACAACTATGTGCTGGTAGGATTTTGGAAGGTAATAAGATGAATTTGCAGTCAATGCTAATGTCTATAATAACTATTTCTTTGGAGAATTAGTTTTTTTCCCAGAATGATAAAAGCATCTATCTAGCTCATCCTTTGTGGGTGACTAGAGGAAGCTTGTCTAGTAAGTAATTATTTCTGTTTCAGTGTTATAGCATTTTCATGGATCATGAGTGATTGTACATTTGAAACCCTCTACCATTTTAAATAGCATCATTTACACCTAAGAGGAGGTATTCTCATTTTTGGAATGGGGAAGGGAAGAATAAATAGTCACATACATAAAGGATAGGCACTGATTGTGAATAGTCAATGAAACATCAGAAAACGGGGGTTTGCACTATAGTTTATAATCCTAGCATATTTCTGTCCATTCCTTTCATCCACACAAATTAAAAGTTTAGGGTCTGCTTTTGCGCTTATTTTCCCACAATCTGGTAAAGAATCTTACTGCAGTTACACAATTATTTAAAGAGATGGCAGGGGCCACAATTGGTAGAGTGCTTGCCTTGCAATGCACAAAACAGGCATAGTGGTGTATTTTTGTAGTGAACAGTGGCTCCTGTTACACCGAGGACTCTGCAGATGCTTAGGGTCTGACCAGCCATCTGAGGTCATGTTGGTTTCTGAGGGCCATGCTGTCACCAGGGCTATACTGATCTGGGTGGCCTGTGCTATTATCGGAGTGAGGCTGCTATTATCGGTGGTGGTGTTTGGACCTGAGCTGCTGCTGAGGGCCGTGTTTGTGTCCACGGTCCTGATGCAGCTGGGGTCTGTGTTGATGTCCATGTCCTGAATTACCCCAAGGTAATAGGGGTAATAGGAACCATGCTTGTTGAAGTCTGAGGGTGGTGCTGAGATGGCCCCACCCATCACTGGCCCTGGATATTGGAAAGTGCAGTAGGAGAGATGGTCCTGACCCCACAGGGGAGAGCTGATCTCCACACATGGGAAAGATGGCCCCACCCCCTCATCAAGGAGTGCCCCTCACCTGGGAAGTGTGCTAGATCAGATCCTGTTGGAGGGGGCACTGGAGAACTGAATACAGAACTGACCCTGTATTCCACTTGTATGCCCCTTACAATAACCAGGAGAGAGGGTCCTGCACCTCGCCTGGGCAAAGCAGTAGACCTGGCCCTGGTGGTGTGAGTATGGGCAAGCTGGGTCTGAGAGCAGAACTGGCCCAGCTCCTTGTTGCAAGCTGCATTTGGTGAGCTAGCTGAGGCACTGATGTAGAGCTTGCCTGGATAGTGACAATGAGGAAAAGTTGGTGAGCTGTGACCAACACAGCTACCACTCAGGCCCAGAACCGGGGTCATGAGTTAGCCCTCCCCAACATCCACCTCATCTTTGAACTGTTGGAACACTTGAAGGAGATGAACCTACAAATTCAAAACTACAGGTCCTCAACAACTCAAGGCAAAAACAGAATATTCAAGAGGAGTCCCAGCAGAAGCCAGGGGACTTGAACCAGCCCAAAGATTAATAGCAATGAACACTTACAAGATGAATGGACTGAAGAAAAAGCTGTGTGATTCATAGGGCCACACTACAGCTTTCACAAGATTATTATTTTTTTGTTGTTATTTGTTTGATTGGGTGTTTGTTTCTTCTTTTAAATTTTGTTTTGTTTTGGGGGGTTGCAAGCCAGAGGGCAGATGCAAAATGATGGGGAGGAGGGAGGTAAGTGGGAACAGGATACACTATGTGAAATTCACAAAGAATCAATAAAAGTTAAAAGAACAATAAAAAAGTTCAGGTCATCTCTTGCTACATAGTAAGTTTGAGGTTGCTCTGGGATACATAGGACTATTTAAAACAAGCGGCATAATAGTAATTATTTGTTTTGAGTTGCTTGGGATTGAGAATTAATCTCTAGGGCATAGTTGTGTTATAAAATGGATACATTTGAACTGTTTATTCTGTAGTCACAAAGCAAAGCATGGGGAGAATACTAAAGTAGAAATACAACAAATTGCAGTGCAATCTTGATTTTGCCTCTGTATAACTATGACTAGCTTACAAATCTCTCTTGTGTCCTGCGCTGTCTTGTCAAACAGACTGCATCCTTTCTCTACTCAGTATTTCTAGTGTTACTGTGAGGGTTGAATAAAAGTACAAAATGGAAGCACCATTTAAAATATAACCCATTGGCTCAGGAGTTTAAAACACTCGTCCTTGTAGAGGACCAAGTTTGGATTCCTGGCAAATACCTTGTGGCTCACCACCATTCCTAACTTCAGTTCCAGTGATAGGAAGCCCTCTTTTGACCTCCGAGGGCACCAGGCATGCACACGGTGGACATTCATCCACAGAGACAAAATACTTATACACATAACATAGTAAGTCCATTTTTTTTAAAGAAAATTATCCTATTGGGGTGTGTG
This sequence comes from Phodopus roborovskii, assembly GCF_943737965.1. NCBI lineage: Eukaryota > Metazoa > Chordata > Mammalia > Rodentia > Cricetidae > Phodopus > Phodopus roborovskii. The sequence continues at coordinate 97,618 of NW_026125928.1, read as the reverse complement.
TGTGTGTTTGAGTACATTGTGTGTGATGTCACTCATCCTTCACATTCCTTCTCATTGACAGTTGAATGTTATTTGATTTATTTTTTAATCGTAGTGCTAAATAAACAAGTATGCCCATCAATTTGCAAGTGGGGAAAGAATGAAAGCTAGAAGGTTAGTAAATACAGAATAATAATGAGACCTCCAAATGGCAAGTCCCACAAATTTATAGCAGTTATTATAATTTATATTGCAATGAAGAAACTAATGCAATGCAATTTACATCTTCAGACAACAGACATTTATTATCAGCAAACAAAAGAGTCAGCATTTATTATCCAGGAATCAGTGACATGCTGCACATTAATATAAATATGATCACACTTGAATACAATATGAATCTAATTCAAATACAAATGAGCTAAAAACCAAGGAATTTCCAATTTCCCCACACAATTCTTCATTTTTTGTAAAAACAAAACAAAACAAAACAAAGTTATTTTGTACTAATGCAGGTGAATAAAATGCATTACTTAATGTAATTATTTAAATGTATTAAATGGACCCCTTATACACACTTAGCAAGTATGGTGGGATCTACACACTCAAAATTAGTTACTAAAGTAAAAAATAATTAATTTGGCATGGATAAAAAGGTTAGACTGGATAAATGCATCTTTACTTTTTTAACATTACCATTTGTTGCCAAATATATGTGTTGCATAACTGTTGGCAATATGTCTTGTTTCATATGACTAATGATTCTGAAATATATGCAGTTGTATATGTTTAGTAGTGCCCATATTAATGTATAGTATTTGGAGAATTCATGTGGTCTTTGTGTTAGGTTACATTGCAGGAAATTGGTGATATATGAGCATTTGTATACATATTGTCCAATAAAAATGATTTTTTTAAAAAATAGAGTGCACATATATGTAAATTACCTACCCATTCATATCCCAGCTCACATGCAATTTGAGGGAAAATGGAGTGGGGCAGGGAATTGTCAAGTCTGTATTTTGTACAGAAAAAATAAATTCAAATTATGCCCATTGGTTATTATCGCTGACTTTTAAAGTAGTAATATGCTAATTAATACATTTAAGGATATAATATACTTGAATAGAAATGGATATTTTTTCTTTACTGTCATGAAAATATTAAATTTATTTTCCTAAAGATTAAATACCATGTGAGTTACCATAATGACACATCTTCTTAAAGTTATTTCCATTTATGCTATGTCACTGGAAACTGGTGGATTATGCTGCTATTTTGGGGTAATCTCTGCTGTGTGCCTTGGTTCTTGCTCAGATAAGATCTGGATCCCACAGGGGTTATTGTGATGAAAGAGGGTGGTTGTTTTCCTAGTGAGCAAATTGATCATAAGTTAGGAATCATCACCCAAGGTAGTACTTCCAAAGCAGTTTTAATATTCTCCAATTTGGGTTGGGATGGTTAGGTAACAGGAAGGCTGTGTCTCTATCAGTTTCAACAACAAGGCATTAAGGAGCCGTTCATTGCTGTTGAAAGTGTAACTAGATCCAACATTTATCCAGCTACTGATTTCTCTATGGTAAAGTGCATTCAAATACTGTGGGGACCAAAAGGAGAACCTGGAGTGATGGGATACCTGTATCCTTAAGTGCTTGGGTATATTGCCTGGCAGCCTGGGGGAAGCCCATGTATGTTTAAGAGTAAAAAGTTTTAAAAGTCCATGGAGTCTGAGTATATAGACACAACGTAAACCACCAACATGCATTCCTGTAAGAGTGCATTTGCATTTTGGAAAATATAAAGCCCAAAGTTATATCCAAGTCTTAGGCTACCTGCTAATTTCTTCTGAATGGTGCAGAATGCACCTGCTATCTCCGACAGTGCACAGTTGTAACGGGTGTGGCAGGCAGCCTTGCTGCTAAGTTTAGCTCCGCATGTGGGGATTTCATGCTGTGCAGCCCCTTGGAGAGGGGAACATTGGCAAATGACTGCGTATAAAAGTAGAAAGCACTTGGGAATTTCACCACCATGCTAGATTTAGATCACAGTAAAGGGGCCGATCTAAATTGGTTACAGACTATAGAGAGATATATGCCTGGCACAGGTGCCACCATTCCATTTTTGCACAACTACCTCAGTTCCCAAGAGGGATTCCATGAAATTTAATGACAATGCTTTAATTACAATGGGAAACTGATTTTTTTTTTGTAGTGTGTGTATGAGCAGGTAAAAATCTAAGACAGGTATTCTATTTCTTTGGCGACAAGAATACGACCAATTGTGCAACTTCTAATTTGTAAACGCCACTTGTCTCCTTTGGTTTCACTTTGAAAAGTCAAGTTTTTTTTTTAAATTAAATTATCCATTACTGGCACACTAGAGCTACTCATGAAAATGGAAATTTTCAAAATATATTTCTCTTATAGGTAATAATTGAAACACTTCAGTTTTTGGCAGGGATCGGAAAGGAAGGAGCATTTTCTGGGAAAGAGAAATGCACCATTTGAGGACATTGATAATATTAAGAACTGTTGCAGAGTAACTTTTAGTCCTATTCCCTTTAGTCTCTGTGTATCTTCTACTCATGTCTAAAAAGTGATCATGAATTAGCTCTCTGAACAGTTTGTTTTCAGCAAGAAAAATTCAAGACCCAGAAAGCTGGCATGCTTTGGTCAAAGTTACAATCACTCAGTAACAGATCATTTCATTTCTGCTTTGAAATCCACTTGTGTCTTCTTTGCCAATCCCCTTTTCAAACCAAGCTCATATTTATGTGCAACTTAATCCTGGTTTGCAATGAGGAGGGAGAAAAAGACAAAGAAGCTGTGTGTATAATGTAGAAATCCTTATGAGGAAAGTTTGACTTATTATTTCCTTGATTTGGAGGCAGTTCATTGTCCCAGATAATAGTAACACACCTGCTATTATCTGAATTTTTATAAGTCCAGTAATAGTAATAACACAGATATAATATGCACATTTTACTCATTCACCAGAAACTTCCTGCAAAATTTCTTTTTAAATGGTAACAGGTTCTTTAAATCTCATCTTTCCTTTGGGAGAAATCCGATGACCTGTGATGATTATAGTGTTGTTGTTTTGAGGAAAAGATTAATAATCCCTTCCATTTACCTGTGACATGATTTAGCTCCATGTCAGAAGATGTGTGTGTGTGTTATGTATGAAGTAATTCTTTAGGGCTAAAGTAATAAATTAAAGCCTGTCATTTCTTGGAGGTCCTCAGAATATCTTAAGGTAAATTCTTGTATGCTCTTGCAGCTTCCTGGGATCTTGTGTTTTAACAACTGCTGCATATGAATTTCTGTGGTTTGAGGTTTGTTCAAGGCTCAGGCTCTCTCTGGTTACTATGGAAACCTGCCAGCCCAACCAGCTGCTATTTCCCATATTCCTTTAAAGAATGAATCTTAAGCCTCTTAGATGTCCCACAAGCACAGTCAAGATGAAGAATGCTGAACAGAAAACACGAGCAGCTTGTTACAAGCGAAGCCTCACATGTAAAAAAGAAAGCCTTTCTGAACATCAATCAGCATGCCAGGGTTTGCTCATATCCGCTGAGTCTTGCCATCATTTTGATTTTAAGGAGTGGGAATTCGACTTTGCATCTCTACATCTGTGAACTGAGGAACGCTTTCTGTGCTCTCAGTGATGGGCGAGATGACATGTTTGAGCCGAAGAAGCATTGTGAAGAGCAAGATGAGAAGAATGGCCAGGAGGCTCAGAAACAATCCTACATACATGTACAGGTTGGAATACTTGTCTGAAGTGGTATCAACCTCTGTTGCCAGAGTGGGAAAATGAGCCCGCCCAGTGAGATTTCCATGATACTTAAAATGCACCTCCGTCATCACTCAAGACTTGAGTTGGTATTTGCTTCTATTTGATTTCTATTGCCCTTGGGGCATTCCACAGTAACTAACCCTGTCTGTGACTGTATTGGTGGTGTTTTAACAATGTGGTACAGACCCAAATCAGTAGTGTATAAGCAAGAAGAGTGTGAGCGGTCTTCTAATTTGCAAATTGTTACACTTTCCTGCCCTCTAGCAAACAGACCCCTCCCAAATAGGTTTATCAGAACTTCTTAGTCAGTTTAGACAGTAAATAGTCAGTTTTCACTCTCTTAATCTTACACTGGTGAAAATGAATATGGTGAAACTACTTTATAATACTGACATGGAGACAAGAATCTCCTACGGTATTATATTCGATTTCTGAGGTTTTTGCTTGTTTACTTCGTTATGTTGTTTAGCAAAAGGAGAAAAGGCTCCTTTTTATCCACAGTTCATCTAGATCTGCAGACTAATGGTGCAGATTTAATTAGGTTCCTCTGTGAGGCGATTTGCTAAAGGCTTCTTTCTGTATATCTCTGGCTGAGCATATCTGAGTTTTGAGCTCTTTTGCCTGACTTGCTCAATCTTCTCTAAAGTTAGAGATTGTAATGTTCCTGCCCAGATGCCCAGCTGAAGGATATAAGAATACAGGGCATGAATAGTCTATAGATTTTTTGACATCCCTCACTGTAGACTGCAGGGGAAGTGTTGTGAGACCTGTTGATTCTCAGGTGAAGGAGGTCTCAGATATGCTGACAAGAGGCCAGGGCTCAGAGAATTTGACTGATAGGATTCTTCACAGATTAATTTTCCTGAAAATAAATAAGAGAGAGAATGGTTCAATTATCTAAAAATAATAGGTGGCAAATTATTTTGAAATAGGTATGAACATATGTATTGCAAATTAGTTTGCTGCAGGAAAACTCGATTTAAAATAAAAAACCATGAGCTTACCTAATTTTAAATGCCTTTTTCCAATGAAGGAAATGGCCTTTAAAGGTGAAAGAACAAAAAAGGATTAAATAGAAAGGAACAACAACAACAACAACAAAAGGTGAAAGAAAAATCATATTGCTAAGCTGAAACTAATTACTAGGCCAGATTAATATAGTATATTTTATGCTGACTGATCATGAAATATAACTATAGTTCTTATTAATATGCAGATGCTGGTCCCTGGCCTAGATGTTTGGATACTAATCTTCAAAGTAGTGCTTGAGAGATTCAGACTTTATTGGTCTGGGATGAGGCTCAAGCAGTGCTAACCTTTAAAAGCTCCCCAAGTAACTTGAAATTACAGCCAGGGCTACGAACCACTGGAAACCCAGCCATTGAAACAAAGATCTGAATTTCAAGATTTGGTTTTCAGTCTCCAGGTCCCAGTGGCAATTGTCACTTTAATGAATCACGGAATGTTCAGGAATTCAGGCTTCCCTAATACTGTTCGTGTTCTTTTTCATTTGGGTTTGTAGTGTGAGGATATACATTTGATTAAATATTTGTAGACCAAAAGAACTTGGAGGGTATGCATCTTTCATAGTGAGGTCGAGTAGGTAGTTGTCTTTATTGGTAAAAATATTCCTCTGTGTAAATAGAATGGTTCTGTTCACTGTTTCAAAGATTAATATTGAATATAAGTGACTAAAATAAACAATACAAACAACCATCATTTGTATTTGAGAATGGCCTTGAGACATGGGACAATCAGAGCCAGTTGGGGCTACATGAGCGCAATAGTAATAAATTGCTGACAATATAGACTCCTTCTGTTTTTTGGTTTTAATCAGACAGAATGAGTGTTAATGGAAATAGCTCCAACAGTCATTACTCACAGTCACCTTGAATTCTACCCCTAGACTGGAGAACTTCAGTTTGAGTTTATATTCCCTAGTCTTCATTGTTATATTTTCTGTGATTCATATGCATCTTAGTTTCTCCGCCAGTGGTTCTCAAATGTCCATCCATAAAATTATTTTCATTGTGGCTTCATAACTATAATTTTGCTACTGATATGAATCATAATGTAAATACCTAATATGGAAGATATCTGATATGTGAATCCTGCGAAAGTGTCATTCAACCCCCAAAGAAATCAAGACTCATAGGTTGAGAACAACTGATCTCCACTTAGTTAGTGCCCTTGTCCTCCCCCTTCCCCCACAGCCACTTTTGCTCATAAGAAATGTATTATCATTGATGCAATGGTCTAGGATACATACTTGCTATACCTAAAAGTATATATATATATTTTAATTTGGGGCTATATGGAATCAAGGTCTAGAAATACACATTCTATGAAAGTGATTTCTCTGTACACTGAACATTGAGAACAAACAATAATTCTTCATCTAGAGAGCTGATTTGTTTTATGGATTGCTCAATGGTCTTTTTTTAAATTATTTTTTTTGTCATACAACATATTTTGATTCCTTCCTCTCTTCCAATTCTTCTTACCCTTCCAACTTCATGTTCTTTCTCCCTTTCTTGAAAAACAACCCCAAAACAAAATGCAAATCAAAACAAACACAAAAACCCATAAGACAAAAATAATATATCAAACAAATGTGTACACACACACACACACACGCACACACACAAAAAAAAAACCCATCATGGAGTTCATTTTGTCCAAGCCTGGGTATGCGGTCTACCGTAGACTGTAGTTGACACACCCAGTGGCATTTCACTGGAGAAATGGATTTTTTCCCCTTTCCCAGCAGGTATCAGTTGCTAATAGCTTCTTGGTTAGGGGTATGCACATTTTCCCTTCTTAGTGCTGGAATTTGTCAGATTTGAACATGTGCAGATCTTGTATATGCTGTTCTTACCTCCAATACCTATGCCTCTGACCTCATGTGGTAATGAGACCTTTGCAGATGTAATCAAATTAGAATGAGGTCATTGTGTTGGCCATAATCCAATGACTGATGTCCTTATAAGACACACAGGGACAAGACTGACAAAGAGACTGCAGTGACAGATCTGCAAAGCAAAGAATGCCAAAGATGGCCAGCAAACACTAGAGGCTAGATGAGGTTAGGAAGTATTCATCCTTACAAATTTCCAAGGATGTGCTTCCAAGCTGATGCTTGGATTTACATTAGTGGCAGTTTAGACTATGTCCTAGCTCCTAGCTAAGAGAATAATTTTACTTTTGACACAGCTGGTCTGAAACTTGCTGTGAAGGCCAGACTCGCCTCCAACTTGCAAAAATTCTCCCAACTTTGCCTTCTAAGTGCTGGGATTTGGGGCTTCACACACACACACACACACACACACACACACACACACACACACACACACACACACCCCACAGTATCAATTTCTGCCATTTTAACCCTCTTAGTTTATGTACCTCTGTTATGGAACCTTTAGGAAATGAATGTGCAGAATAATCACTCTGCAGCCCTGGGCTTTTCTTAGTGGGAGTCAAGAGAAGTCTCTTCAGCCACAATAATGTACCTGGAACATGCTAGTCAAAGTGCAACTTCCTAGGCCATTTTCCTCAATCCCTGGTAAGAATCCCTGGGGACAGAACCATGAAATTTCTGTTTGTAGCAAGTTACCCACTTAGTTTCTAAGCATGTTCTTTAGGGAATGTGGAGGGTAAACATCTGTATGGCTTGAAAACTTCACAAGAGATCTTAATATGCAACCCAACGCTACAAACAGAACAGAACACTTCAAATTCAGGATTTTTGACAACTCATACACAACCATCTTTTGATCTCTATTGGGTATTAAATATCTTGTTTTTCTTAGGTAGGGTGTCAGTCTGAACAGATTTCTTTCCCAACTAACCTTCTCACTGTGGCTCCTATCATTAGAGCCAGTCTTGGAAGTATATGTCTTTTATCTCAAGAGGTGGATGCAGGAGGACCAAGAACTCAAGGCCATTCTCAAATACATGGGACAATCAGAGCCAGTTGGGGCTACATGAGAGCTATCATAACTTCTCCCACCAAAAAACTAGACAACAGAAGAAGGAATGATAGTAGCCTAGACACAAGAGCTCAATATGCTTTCCACTCTTGACTCTTATAAGTCACTTTTCCACACACCTTTCAGATGGGAAGCAGAAGGAAGCATGAGCATTTGCTATATAGTAAGCCAATTAAGAGAAGCCTCAACAATGCCATAGTATCTTTCTGGTTGCCTTCATAGATAAAATACACAGGTTTTGATAAATCATGTGCCTTGACTTTTGGTACATTGTTATCATTAGTAAATTCAGGGTTTTTTGTTTACTAAGGAATACAATGAACAGCCATAGACAAATACCTGTGAATAAATACCAACTGCAAGAGAATAATCATTACTAAGTTTTCTTCATCTCATGCCTCTATCTACTTCTTTCAAGCAGTAACTAATAGACTATACCTTGAATTTTGTTTAGCAACGGATGCCTAAGAAATGGTAGTGTGATTCAGTTTAAAATTGGAAAAATTCCAACAACAAAGGAATGCATAAAAAATGAAAAATCATTCTATACAGTGGAACCTTTCAGCCATAAAGAAGAAGAAAGTTATGTTGGTTTTGTGAAAGTGGATCCAGCTGGAAATATCTATATTAAAAAATTAAGTCAATCTCAGGATGACAAATGCCATGTTTTCTCTCATCTACAGGTCCTAGAGTTTATAGAGACACATAAAATCTCACTCTCTCTCTCTCTCTCTCTCTCTCTCTCTCTCTCTCTCTCTCTCTCTCTCTCACACACACACACACACACACACACACACACATGGGGAAGGGAATGAAAATAGAAGTAAAACTCTCTAAGAGGAAAAGGGACTGATGGAAGCATGGGGGAATAGGAGACATATACTCAGTGTACAACATACACGTGTATGAAATATCTTGATGTGACACAGTACCATTCACAATCAATATATACAATGAAACATTTTAAAATGTTTTGATTTATGTATGATGCTCAAGTTCTTATTGTCATTGGACTTTGCTCCATTCTCCTTAGCTTGATATGTAAGATTATTAATGTCCAGGCTGTCATTAATTCCTTCTAACATTCTCCTTTCTAGTAATGCTCACTCAACCCAATTCTTTTCTTTCCCTCTACTTTTATGTATCTATGCATAGGGAAATACTATATTCTTGAAGGTTCAGCTCATGAAACTGACCTTGTTTCTCACCCAAATCTTAATTACCACAACATTTTATATCTTTCTTAGATAAAATACCCTTGACTAATACTGTAAATGTGTATTTGAGATGTTTTCTACACTCCTTGATTTCTCATACAATATCACATCTCTTATATAACTTTGCTCGCAGTAGCTGATCAATAACAATTGAATAAATGCATGGATATGACTGAAGAAATGCACTTATCAGTGAGAGCTTGCAGAAAAATATAGCCCTTTCTTGCTTCTGATTTAGTGGTGACTATAACTGTCCTTTGGCATTGTTTATAGAACTGCATAGTTACCAAAAGTCCAAGCATGGTCAATATGTTATGTAAAGTGACTCATTTACATAGGATTTTATACGTCTTTTATATATTTTAATCCATCTGTAGATTACTTGTAATACCAAATACAATGCATATACTACATAAATTATTATACCCATTTTTAGTGACTAGTGAGAAGAAACAAAAGGTTGTACAATTTAGTAGAGCATATTTCTTAATAGTAATTTGTCACATGTAGTTGGTTGAACCTGCTGTTGGTTGGACTCACAAATTCAGTACTCTCAGATAATAAAGGCTCACAGCACAACTTAGAGAAAAGCCTGAAGTCCTTTTCCTGTCTAATCTCCTCTCATGCTTTCCAGTGGCTTATGGAGACTAAATTCCAGATTATAATGTGGAATTAAAGGCATAATAACTATTTTAAACTTCATTCTAGAATTATTGTTTGAGTTATATACATTTAAAAGAAAACTACAGCGATGAATTAAATTTCTTCTCTTTCTCGCTTTTGGTTGCTATGGGGAGCGAACCTAGGATCTTGTGCATGCTGGTCAATTGTTCTAACACCAAGCCACATCCTCTAGAAGATAATTTGTAAAGTTTAGAAAGTATAGTAGTGACTATATGGCTTTTAGTAATGAATGAGAGTGCTTTTATGCCTCCTCTAGCATTGGCCATGAATTTTCCTTATGTTTGAATATACTAATCATCAAAATTCTATGATTCTTGATGAAAGTTAAATAACAATAACATCAGCAAAAATCATCACTTTCTTTAAACATTTGCTTTGATGTTTCAAAAATGAATTATATAATTTCTTTAAACCTCTGTAGTTTGTAGGATAACAAATGCCTGGGTTAGTTCAGACAGGTGTATTGGTTTCATTTCTAAAATTCATAAAGGACTTTGAATTTAACAAATGTAAAGTTAGGAATCAGAGAATTGTCACTGTGGTCCTGTGTCTGTGACAACTTTTCATAAAAGCTTTCCAAATAACAATGCTGTGGTTCTTTGATAACTAATTAATAAATAATTAATAAACTGCACACAGAATAGGACTTCTCCGTGTAAAGCTCTTCACCATCTGAAAGGAAAAACCAAACAAACAGAACACTATTTCTATCTATTCTGGGGATCTGATTATTGTGGAAAGATTTCTATAGATTAATATTCTCATCCTGTATTCTTTTCTGGAAATCATATAAATATACCGTAATTTCTAATTTTGTAAAAAGCGATTGAAAGTGTTGCTGGGTAAAGATAAGAGTGAACAGTGGACCCAAAGGTTAGGAATAGGAATAGACAGAGGAGAGGAAATTAGGAAAGAGAAGACTGTGAGAGAGCAGGGAAACATTGCCAAGGTGAGGACAGATAACGAGGGATATGGGGGAGAAGAGCTGGGAAGAAACAAACTTTCAAGGCGAAGAGAAATGGGAAAATATTGGGGAACGAGAGAGGAAGGAGAGGAGAAGTTTGGAGGTAAGGGAAAAGAGAAAGACATCAATATTGTTGGAGTGTCAACATTAACCAAACAACTATCTATTTCTAATGTAAATCAAAATTCCCAAGAGTGATGTGAATGAAACTTTTGTTTTCTATTTGCATGTTTAGTCATTAACTTGGCAAACAAATTCTTGATAATAAAAATCTCCTTTTATTTAACTATAAGATTTGGATTGCTAAGTTTAGTGTATAAAGCCTCATAGGAGTAAAATGACATACATTCTTAGACCATAATTTATCTCCTTAAAATAAGGAAAGAATAGAGGCAACATAAGCAACACTGTTCTATACCGTTCCACAAAATGTCACTGACATTTATTCAGTCAAATTTTATTGAGTGCCAATCAAATTCCAGGCACTAAGGTTAGCTCTGTGGATACAGAAATCAGTATAAACTTATCCCTGTTTTGGTCATTGGGGTGCCCCAATAGTTGCTTTTCCTTTTTATTGATAAAGTTCTAAAAAAAATCCTGGGTCATTTTATAATTCTTTGCATACTACCTGTTATGTATAATTTCAGAGATTAAATCCTAACACACAAAAAGGGAAGAAAAACAACCCATAGAACAATTCCTAAAAGCAAGTCCTGGCTGTTAATTGGCATCACATTCAAGAGTTAACACATTCTGTTTGCATGCATCTGCCTAATGAGGGACAGGAAACTGAGGGAGGTAAGTACTCAAGTATCGAGTTTCTTATCAGCCTATGAAAAACCAATGTCAGCAGTGAGTGCTCCTTCAATGGTTGGAGACATTAAGTGGGAGTTGCTGTATCTTCTGCTGCAGATGGTGCCTGTTACACCTGCTGGTAAATAAAATTGATGCTCACTTCGGCGTGAATAGCATCATTGTACTTCCCCATATTTCTTACCTTCCCTGGGTCACAGAATGAATGGGGCTGGCCGTTTAAATGTCCCCTTTGAAGCTTGCAGCAGCAGACAACTTGTTTAGGAGCATCTCTGGAATATCTGGAAAATAGAAAAAAGGCTTGAAGCGTCCCCCTACCCAAGGAAACAGGACTATGCCCATGCACATATGCTTTCTCTTTCACCTTCCTCAAGAGTCAGCCTTTTCAGAAAAGCAGAAAAGCACCTTCAGTTAGTTACTTAAAAATCCCAGTTACCACTTACAGCTTCAGAGTGCAGTTTCTGATGTCCGTTTCTTCTAAGCTGCAAAGAGCATTGAGAAGTCTCTGGACCTGTAGATGTCCTCTTGGAACATTTGAATAGAAGCAGCCCGGCTTGGTTAAGTGCCTGGTTCCTCCTTTGCAGGCAACAGTTGAGCGAATACAAGGAAAGGTGACGATTCCACTGTGCTCAGCTCTGCCGAGCTGTGCAGAGCCCCCGGGGGAGGGAGGAGATGTGAGAGCAAAGTTTGTACAAGCCTTCCACTTTAACCCCTTCAAGCCTCCTTCACTGCATATGTGGGATTAGCAAGGGCTTCTTCTCTTTGTAAAAGCGCTTCATGTGTCATTTAAGAGGATCAGATGTCTGGTTCAATTCAAGAGATTTTTCTCCTCCTAGCTCTCAGGACAATATGGGCTTAGAATGGAAACATGCCAGGGTGTGGTGGTATTTAAATAATTCCACATTTACAAACAGAATGAATGCATGTGTATGTTTCTGGGCTTGAGAAACTTCTAGGCATCATGCTAATAAAATTTAGCTTGAATATAATGTGGAAATTAAACAGCAGCCTGCTACCAGTTAAGGGCAGAAAAATCTTCGAAGAAAGAAAATGCGTAAAGTTAAAAATGAATCATTGACTTGTAGTTCAAATGCTCGGTCTTGTATATATTAAGAAGGAGATTAGTATTTCTTGAAGGCCCAGTGTACATAAATCATTGAACATAAAAAAAAAGTCATTTCCTCCACCAGGTATAATGGCAGCGCTTGAGAGATGGAGACAGGACAATCAGGAATTCAAAGCCACCTTGTCTCCATAGTGAGTTCCATGCTATCCTGGATTACATGAGACTATGTGTCCACAAACGAAACAAAACCAAAAGAGTCATTTTTTTTCTGTGAGAACACTGTGATTTGTGCAATAAAATCTTCCTTTCAATAACTGAAAACCCGAGATTCACAAGGAAAGTCTACAATGTAACCGAGGGACATTGGAGCCAGTATTTTCCCCCTGTAACAGTGGTTATTTTTCTTTCTTTCTTTTTTTTAATTTTTTACTTTAAATTTGAAACAAGATTGTTTTACATGTCAATCCCAGATCCCTCACCCTCCCCTGCTCCCCTGACCCCCTCTCAACCCCCATCCCATCCCCTTTCTGCTCCCCAGGGGCATCTTCACAATCTGTCATATCATTCGGGGTCAGGGCCTAGGCCCTCCCACATGTGTCTAGGCTGAGAGAGTATCCCCCCTATGTTGAATGGGCTCCCAAAGTCCATTCATGTACTAGGGATAAATACTGATCCACTACTAGAGGCCACATAGATTGTCCAGTCCTTCTAACTAACATCCACTTTCAGGGAATCTGGGTCGGTCCTATGCTGCTTTCCCAGCTATCAACCTGGGGTCCATGACGTCCCACTTGCTCAGGTCAGCTGTCTCTGTGGGTTTCTCCAGCCTGGTCTTGACCCCTTTTCTTATCACTCCTTCCTCTCTGCAAAGGGATTCCAGGAGTTCAGCTCACAGTGTTTAGCTGTGGGTGTCTGCTTCTGCTTCCATCAGCTACTGGATGAAGGCTCTAGGATGGCATTTAAGGTAGTCATCAATCACATTATCTGGGAAGGGCATTTAAGGTAGCCTCTCCACTGTTGCATAGATTGTTATTTGGGGTCATACTTGTAGATCTCTGGACATTTTCCTAGTGCCAGATTTCTCTTTAAACCTATAAGGGCTCCCTCTATTATGGTGCATCTTTTCTTCCTCTCATCTATTCTTCCCCTGACTCAATCTTCCTGCTCCCTCATGCCCAGCTCTCCCCTCCTCTTCTGTCCTCCTCTTTCTCCTAACTCCCTCTCCCCTCTCCCTTGCTCCCAATTTGCTCAGGAGATCTTGTCCCTTTCCCCTTCTCTGGGGACCATGCATGTCTCTCTTAGGGTCCTCCTTGTTTCCTAGCTTTTCTGGTAGTGTAGATTATAGGCTGGTAATCCTTTGCTTTATGTTTAAAATCCATATATGAGTGAGTACATACCATGTTTGTCTTTTTGTGACAGGGTTACCTCACTCCGGATGGTTTCTTCTAGTTCCATCTATTTGCCTGTGAATTTAAGGATTCCATTGGCTTTTGTTTTTGTTTATGTTTTTCCCCATTGAGTAGTATTCCATATAGCAGTGGTTCTTAACCTCTATCAGGAATGGATTTCCTTGAGAATTTAGTGAAAGTCTGGTTTGGGACAGTCAGGGTCTATTCTCCAGTACTGTACCAGTGCATTGTTTATTTACTAATACCTGGTCATAAAGAATTCCTATTATGGTATTTATTAATAGCAATGTCTTGCCAATTTGAAGACATTACTGGGCTGGGCATGTGGCTCAGCAGTAGAGTGATTTTATAGTGCACATGGGGACCTGTGTTCAATTACTGGCACTGCAAAAATATTAAATAAATGACTGCCTGACTTTCCTTTTATTCCCACACTCTCCTAAACAATTCTAGATTTTATGTCTTCATTTCCCATCATTCCGGTGGTTACAATTATTTGAGGTCTCCTTGAAATCCTAAATGACTTGTTTACCAGTATGGCTTAGGATCTCTATCGTCAAACAGATAGAGGGTACTGGAATTTTTCTAAATGGAACAGTATGCTTATGAGTAATTAAACTACAGGATAAAGCTAGCACATTTTTCTAGAGAAGAGATTTTACATAAATATTTGGAAAAATAATACTTACATAATATGATTAAAATTCAAGTTTCCAGGAAGATAATAGATGTTCTATGGTAGGTGAGAAATGGTGAAGCCAGATCACAGAATTTACATGGGAAATCCTCTAATAAATAAGAAGTTTTATTATACAGGGAGCAGCAAAGAAATCTATGGAAGGATTTCTCTGCAAAGAGTTATTGCCATCTTTCATTCCATCATCCATAAGAGTGATAGGACAGGGTGATAATAGCTACTGCACCTCAAGTGCTCTCACGGCTGGTGGAAGAGGGGGAATTCTCAAGAGAGACACTTATGCCATTCCTTTTGGCTAACTGGTATGCACCAATCAAAGCATGAAAATAAGTGGGCTTACCAGGTGTGCAAGAGTCCTAGCTGAAAAGTTAGTATGCTTAGCAAGTGTGCAAGAGTCCAAACTGGAAAATTAGCATGCTGAACAGGTGCAAGAGTACAAGCTTGGAAATTCCATTGCTTAGCAGGTGTGCAAGAGTCCAAGCTGGAACCTGACCTGGAAAGAAAAGATCTTTGTCTATCTTTATGAAATAAATGTACCTAGGAACAGAGAATTCTGCTAGGCCTGGAATTGCTGGGCATTTTACACCCACCGTCCTAAAACTCTGGAGATGCTTCTCGATTTCAAAAAGGGGAGAGTTTAAACAGGGTAAGGTAGCTCAAACCGTTGATGCTTGCACCATCAAGATGGATGCAGGAGGGCTGCCTTGAGTTCTAGGCCAGCCTGGGATACTTAGTGAGTTTGAGGCCAACCAGGGCTATAGTGTGAGATCTTCTCTCAAAACAACAAAACAAACAAATTGGAGATCCTTAAGATGGAAAGCCAACCCGGTTTTTCTTGTTTGGGTAGATCTTGAGAAAAACCTACCTGTAACACAGAACAGAGTTGGAAGAACCTAGGGCCTGAATTGATTGACTTTCTCCCGAGGAAAAGACTTGTAGAAGTGTTTCTAGCATACAGCATGTGGACTGAAGGCAGCTAAGAATCTATGGATATAGCCCAATACAAAATCATATTCCTACTTGAGACATTATGAGATTTGTGTGTGTGTGTGTGTGTGTGTGTGTGTGTGTGTGTCTGCTTTTTCTGTAATTTGGTTGCCCAATTCTATTTTTTAAATTTATTCTTCTGTCATATATTACATCCCGACCACAGTTTCCTCTTCCTCCTTTCCTTCCAGTCTCTCCCCCAGATCCACGACTTGTCCATTTGCCTTCAGAAAAGGGCAGACCTCCCAGGGATATTAACCAAACACAGCATGTCAAGTTATAATAAAACTAGGCACATCCCCTCACATTAAGGCTGAACCAGGCAAACTCAATAGGAGGAAAAGGGTTCCAAAAGCAGACAAAACCGTCAGAGACAGCTGCTTTGCCCACTGTTAGGAGTCCCGCAAGAACACCATGCTATATAACCCTAACATATATGCAGAGGATCTTGATCAGACCCATGCAAGCTCCCTGATTGACAGCTCAGTCTCTGTGGGACCCTATGAGCCCTGCGGGCTGTTTTCTTGTGTGCTCCTTGACCCCTTTCACTCCTATAACCCTTCCTCCCCTCATCCACAAGATTCCCCAAGATCTGCCTAATTCTTGGCTGTGGGTCTGTGCATCAGCTCCCATCAGTTGCTGGAAGAAGGCTCTCTGATGATGATTTTACTAGGTCCCAGTCTATGGGTATAGCAGAGGAATTATTTTATGGACTTTTTCCCACAGTCGTGTTTGGTTCTACCCTATGTCTCTGGGTTATCCAGTCTCTAGTTTCTGGCCCTCCAGGTAGTGTCTGGCATGGGTTCCTTCTCTTTTCATGGCATTGGTTTCAATTAGAGAAGTCTCCCACAAGTTCTGTGCCGCTTTTACCCCCAGCACATTGCAGGCAGGACTAATTGTAGGTCAGAGGTATTGTGGCTGGGTTGGTGTCCCATTCCTTCCACTGGAAGTCTTGTCTGGATACAGGAGATGGTTGCCTAGTTCTTGAATGTGAGCTTTGTAGATGCCAATTTCATGGCGTTAGTGCCAAAAAGTTGGACAAGCCTAGCCTATTAAACCGTATCACAACTAATTTTATGTGTACTGTGGACTTTATCTCCTAGCTTTCTTTTGTTGGGTTTTAAAAAATAGTATTTGTTAATTTACTTTGAGAAGTTTATACAATGTATCTTGACCACATTCTTTCCCCCAACTCCTCCCAGATATACTTCCCCCCTCCACCACAGTCACCATTTTGTGTCTTTTTTCTTTTCTTTAGAAGACTGTTTTTGAGAGGGGAAGGCTGGCCTTAATACTTGTAGCAGCAGAGGATGACCTTGAACTTCTGACTTTCTACCTCTTGAGTGTTGTGATTACACACTGGCTCCTGTGGTACTGAAGATGCTTTCGCTTCCTCTTCCATAAAAGTGAGAGGTTCAGGGTAATGATACCTCCAGCACCTCAAGTTCAGTCATGTAACAGTTCTCCCCTCCTGGAGCACTGATGGGAGAGGAACATTTTACCATCTGCTCTACAGCCTGGCCTTGCCTCCTATTTCTCTATAAATTGTTATAATAGCCGGTGGCTCAGGTTGCTGAGAATTTGATTTCATTCTCCCCACAGTTTGCCAAAAAGTAAGTAAATGCACTTTTCTCAAGGTAGCACCTAAGTACATATGTGCTAGGTAACAGTGGGAAAAGAACTCACCAGAACTTGACATTTCTTGCTTGCAACAGAGGCAGAGGATTAGAGCTACAAAAGCCAGTTTATCCCTCAGCAGAAGGAGAGGGTTGATGGTGTTAGGATTGTTCTGTATTTGCCTAGTTTTTCTTGACAGACTATGTGTATTTCAGGTAAATCAAATAGGGATTAATTCATCCAGGACCCTATAAAATAGAACCACCTGGGCGAAGGGTAGCAGGAATCCTAACAACAAGAAGCTGGAGATAACCTCTGAATACCTTACCAAAGAAGGAATTAAACACTAACTAGAACCATGTTAGTTCAGAACTCCCAGATTACAGAAGAGTGATTCTTGGAGACAGAGGCCTTTGAAAAGCCCACAGAGAAGACCCCAGGAATGGGACGCCATTTCACCAAGGGAGAAATGAACAATTCTCTCATTTTCTTTCCAAGTTCCTGCTTCTATTCTTTTGAAGATTCAGTCAGGAGCTGGCAAATGGAAGGGAAAATTAAATTATGTGTGTCCCATAAAGTCTAAGATCTTTCCCTAATATCTCCTCCAAAGACGTTTACAGTCTACAGCTTCAGTATGGGCAAGGGGAGAAGATCTTACCTGGAGAAAAGGCTGAAGAGATTTTCTTTCTTCTTTAGATTTTGGTTGTCTCGTGTAGCTCCTATTAGTCTCAAAATTACTCTCTTCCTGAGCCTAATCCTCCTCCAGCCTCTACCTCCCAAGTACTGGGATTACAAGCCTGTGGCACCAGACCCAGTAAGACTGAGGAAATTTGATTAATCTCTTAGATGAACTACGTACTGATTGCTGATTCAAGATTATGTTTTGTCATTTAGTGTGACTTCAGAATTGCCATCTGTCCAAGTTTTCATCTAAAGCAATGGTTCTCAACATGTGGATCATAACCCCTTTGACCAACCTCCATTTAAAAAAATTGCATTGTGATTCATAACAGCAGTAAATTACAATTATGAAGTAGTAATGAAAATGATTTTATGGTGGGGGGGGGGTCACCACAACATGGAGAACCGTATTAAAGAGTCACACCATTAGGAAGGTTTAGAACTGTTGATTTAGAATCAGAAACAGCATACCCCGATGTTGTGTATTTTACTGGGGTATTGAAAGACAATTTTAAAAAATACCAGTTGTGGGCTGAGAGGTTTAGTTCATAAAGTGTCTGTTCTGCAAGCATGAGGGCCTGGCTTCTCATCTGGATCACCATAGGAAAACTGGGCAGAATGAAGTGGATCCATGGCCTCAGCATGGAAGGAATAGAGACAGAAGGCTTCCTGGAACTCTTAGCTAAATGGGTAGGTTCCATGTTCAGTGAGAGATCCTGTCTCAAAAAGTAAGGTGGAGTAGACTTCCTAGGGGAGGCCTTACCCTCTCTGTGGAGCACATGGGAGGAGGGGAGAGTGTGGGTAGCAGGAGGAAAGGAAGGAAGGGGAACTGGGATTGGAATGTTAAAAAATAAATCAATAAAAAATGTTGAAAGGAAAACTGTAAGGAGTACGTTTTTTCCACCCGCCACCTCTGGTCTTGTCCTGCCACCGCGCCAGCCACAAATAATGCACAGAGACTCTGTATTTGATATAATGCTGTTGGCCCATTATTTGTTTCTTATAGGCTAGCTCTGTCTTAAGTATTAACTCATTTCTGCTGATCTATGTATTTCCACGTGGTCTTCTTACCCGGAGCCGGCTGCCTCGTACTGCTCTCTCCAGACTCTCCATCTTGGCTCCTCCTCACTACTTCCTGTTTCCTCCTTGTCTCCTAGTCCCTCCTATCTTCCTTTCCTATTGGCCAACAGTGCTTTATTATTAACCAGTATGAGAAACATATATAGAATGACATCTCCCATCAGAAAACCCCAATTCTGATGGAGAATAAAGTAAGGTGGAGTATGATGGAGACAGATACCTGATATCGTCCTGTGGCCTCTACATACAGTGTACACATGTATACATACACCTATTTGCATGCATATATGAACACACACTACCAATTTTACTTGAAAATTCATTCTTTATTCAACAGGCATCACAGTGTATTGTGTTCCATGCAAAGGTTAACACATCACTTTTTCTCTACAAAAGTACAGACAGATATTAAACTTTATGGGGCACACATGGTTTTTGCCTTTTCCTTCCTCTCTGTTTCTGTCTCTTGCCCTTTGGTCTTTGTTGAGACAGGGTCTTGTTGTGTAGCTCTGGGTAGTGTAAACACAGTATTTAGATCAGGATGGAGTTGTATTTGTGGCAATCCTCCTGAGATTACAGGCCTGTACTACCACACTCATGTAAGGAGTACAGTGGACTATCTCACTACACACTCAGCTGATGTGTATTATTTTTTTAAAACTAACTCTTCAAACAAGGCACGGCTCACATCTACAATCCTAGCATCCAAGAGCCCAAGACAGGAGGATAGCTGCAAGTTCAAGGGCAGCTTGTACTACACTGTGAGTTCCAGGCCACTTTGGGCCACAATCTAAAAAAACAAAAAACAAAAAAGCAAAACAAAAACAAAACAAAACAAAACAAAAACCAACCAACCAACCTACCAACCAAACACACACACACACAAAAGCAAGTAAATAGATAAGACAACCATTTAAAACTAAAAATGACTCTTCTCTTTAGAGCAAAATGAAAGAGGCCACATGTCAGAGTTGGACTCTGGACCTTTGTTTGCTGCGTCCTAATCTGCAGGCAAAACAAAATACTTAAGTACCACCAATTACTATACACTATTATTATTTTTAAGAATACATTTATTCAGCATCACAATCATTCCACTACATTTAGCAATCTACAGCACGGGCAGGAAAAAAAAAAGTCCACATTAAAGCCTTTGTTGGAGTGCTTTATACTCTCTGCAGAACAGAAATTAAAATGACCTGCTGTACAATTAGTCATAAATACAGTCCTTGCTTTTTCTTTTTTGCCTACACATGAGCATTGTTTAAGACATCATTTTCCTAGTTAGCTAGGCACTGCTACCTCTGTGATTGGCTGAGCGCATAATTCTGTTGTAACCTGCGGCTTCCCTGTCACTTCTCTGCCTCTCCTCTCCTGTTAAGCTTTGTTTCTCAGAGATAATTAAAACCTTCTGCACCATCATAGCCACCGGTGCTGCTGTAACTGCTGGATCCACTTTTGTTTTGGGTTTCACAAATTGTTGGCCTCAACCATGATAGGAGCCAGAGCTTCTGCCTTCAAAGTTTCTTCCCTTCATAGATCCAGAATTTGAAGACTCACTGTCGAGTTTCCAAAACCACTGTAGCTTCTTCCACCTCCAAAATTGCTCTCACTACCATCATCAAAGCTCTCTGTAATTTCTTGGCTTGTAGATTTCATATGAACCAGCATAACCACTGTTCTGGTTTCCATTACTCTGTCTGCTACTTTCATAGCTGCTTCTTCCTTCACTGTAAAAAGGTCACCTCCTTCATAGCCACCATTACCAAATCCATTATAGCCACAAAATTCTACAATATCCACCCCCACCTTGGCTGCCTCCAAAGCCACCATATCACTGTCACTCAAACTAACTTTATGGCCAGTACCAAATTTTCCAGAACTACTCCAACCTTTTAGGCTAGATGAAGCACTAGCCATCTCTTGCTTCCACAAGACCTCTCTTACTTCTCAATAGTGGCAACTCACATGATGGTATTTCTGGAAGACAATCTTACCCATAGAGCCATGGTCATCAAAGTTTACAAAATCAGAGCCCATCTTCCGTCCACTGCCTTTGTCAGTCATGATTTCATATAGTGCAACTTTCCCATACTGCTAAAAATCATCTTGCAGGTGATGTTAGTCAATTTCTTCTTTAGCCATCTTTTTCACAGTTAAGTGAGCACCTAGTCTTTGAGAATCATTTCTTCACACATCTTTGGTTCTGCAGCTTGTGTGACCTTTCATTCATGACTGGACCCACCTCCTCCACAATGGTGTAAGGGAGAAACTCAACCTCCTAGAGTGCTTGGTGTTTGGATCGCTTTATCACATAGTCATTGAGTGTTCAAAATGACCCATCAGAATCTCATCAGTTGTTTTGATGATCTGCCATCCAAAGAAGAACTTCCCTAGCTATCGAGTCTCCTTAAGACACTATAACTGGAAAATGAGGACAGCAAGATAAGATAATTCAGTGATGCCACCTTCAGGATATCCACAATCAGAAAAGAGTAAGCTAAGGAATATATCCCACCATATGGTAATTAGAATTGAAGACATGTTTATGGTATTAGGAGACAAAGATAATGAATGTTGTTTAAGGAAAATTGAACTATCAAAGAAGGAAACAGTTTGGTTTACTTTAACGTGTGTGTGTGTGGTTCTGGAAATTGTTTCACTCTTTATATTGAGTGGGTTCTGGGGATACATAGTATGTGTATTTACTTTCTGAGCTATCTCACTGACCCTTGATTCATGCTAGAAAGTATAGAAAGGGTAAACTTTATAGACGTTAAATTATCTAGTGATGGAGGCTAGACTCAACACAGGTGTACCAGACTCCAAATCTGTGCTCTTAGTTACTGGATCATATTGCAACCCCACTAGTAAAGTTATGTCCAATATCTATCTCAAGAATTTATAAATCAGAAGCTCTGTTTGGCTCACTTATGGTTTTCCCGAGGGAGAAAATGTCAAAGTTCTAAAGGGCTTAAAGATATTTAAGTTGAATCATAATTTTGGGTTGGCTTCATTAGGCCTCCAGTTATCCCTTTAAAAACTACCCATTCTCCTAGTGAGACTTGGAATGTACTGTGAAAATTCAAGGAATTTTAATGTTTCATCTTTACAGGAGTGTTTTCCTGATAGCTAAGTTTGAGGAACACTATTATATGATTTCTAACATTTTTGTTATAGATGTAGACATTTCAAAAGTAGGGCAATCTCTAGCTTGAAGTACAGTTCCCATAGTCATCAATCACATTGATGACTATAGACCAGTGAGTTTACTCAGTCTAGATTAAATCCATCAGTTTTAAAGTGACTGCTTGGTGCATTTTTATTGAAGTAGCATTGTCTGGAAGGTTAGATTGGCCATACAGTTACTACTCTTTGAAAGAACTCACATTAAATCCTGCTTTCTACCCTTAGAGTCATCAAGAATTGACAGAGAAATGAGGAGGAGAAAATAGGAATGGCCCAACCTTTGCTGTTGCTGGCTTTCCAGTGATCTATGGTTCTTACTCTATGGTTTTGCACATAGACAAAAGAGAGAAGCTAGGCTAATGCCCAGACATAATGTAAGCCCAAGGCTCATGAATTTGTTTTGAGACAGGAACTTACTAAGTATCTGTTTCTGGCCTGGAATTAGCTATGGAGACTAGATTGGCCTCAAACTCCCAAAAACCTGCTTGCCTCTGCCTCTTGAGTGCTAAGATTAACTATATGATATGTGTTACCATGCCTGGATCTGAATATGTATTTTTAAAACAAGCTCTCCAGCTGAATAACCACTACCAAGGCATGCAATTTCTTACTGATCTAATTGTTCTAAACAGTATGTCAGACCTTCTTGACCTATGCTTAGAAATTCTTGAAAATGAACTATATAAATTTGTACTGTAGTGTTTCAGTTCATTGTGCTAACAAAATTGTCTTTTATTACCAAGTAAGTTGGATGCTATCTCAGCAATGAATATAATGCTCTTTGGTGTTCTATTCTCAGAAGAAACATCAAACTGTATTTGAAATGATTTTATGCATTTCAGGAAGTTAAAGATCAAATATAGATTACTGGCATGTATTTACTCAACACCCCAAGATACCAAAGGATTAGAGAAGGTACACATTTGCAATGATGGAGAAAATGGGAATGGGGTTATTAGAGAACAGAGTTGTATGAAAGCTACAAAGCAGAGGAGCAGTAATTGATGAAACAGGGTGGGGAAAGCCACAGTTTAGAGTAATTGCAGGGAGTGATACAGTAAAAGGGCAAATCAGATGCTGTGGTTTAGAAGACTGTCTCACAAAAGTCTGTGACCCAAGGCTTGTTCTACAAGGTAGTTCAAGTGGGATATGGTTGAACCTGAAGGTTTCACATATCGGAAGGAGATAGGCCTCAGGATGTTGTAGGCATGTCTTTGCAAATGATTATGGAACAGTGACCTCTCCCTCCCCAAACTTCTTTGTTGTTAAAGATGTGCTCACATGCCCCCCCCACACATACAGTTGGCATTTACATCTGTGCCATGAGATGAATCAGTTAAGGGGCATCCCTTATTAAATTTGTGCTGCTTAAAAACTGTGAGTTAAATAAACTTATTTTTATGTTTTAAGTTATTTGTCTCAGGTCTTTTTTGTAGCAATATAAAGGCAATTAAAACATCAACCTTCTTCATATAAATGGTTTGAAAAAGAAACTAAGACAGAAAGTGGGAGGTGAATGAGATCATTACATAGGTGATTTTATTACTCTCCTTAATCTGATATACAGAATGGCAATATACAATTATATTATTTATGAGCTCCAAAAAGTTGGAGTGATATTCTTCACAGAATCCCAAAGATCTTAGAGAAAATTCATTCAACATTGCTGCATGTTAGAACTGCCTGCAGCAAGATGACATACTTTTATCATGTACATACAATTTTTGACTACTTTTTAAACTTTTATTTCTCCATTCTTTGATGTGAGTAAAATACAAATGACCGACTTATTTGAGAAAAACGTTCAACACAAAGAGAATGACAAAGAGTCAAAACATTTGGATTACGGTGTTGTCGTAGTTATTTTTCTATTGCTGGGATAAGACACCATGGTCAAGGAAACTTATAAAAGAAAGCCTTTAATTTGGGGCTTATGATTCCAGGGGAGAGTAAAGTCTATGACCATTGTGGTAGAGGGCATGGCACTGGGGTAGCTGAGAGCTCACATAGGGAGACAAAAACTGAGATGGAGAGAGAGAGAGAGAGAGAGAGAGAGAGAGAGAGAGAGAGAGAGAGAGAGAGAGAGATTATGACATGGGCTTTTGAAAGGCCCACATAGGATTTTAGCCATAATGCAAAATAAACTTAGTTCAACTTGGAAAGTTTGCATAATCTATGTCTCAACACTGTCCAAAATCTCTTCCGAGAATCAAGGCAATCTTTAATTTGCAACCACCTATAAAATCAATGCAAATTATACACTTCCAACATACCATGGCACAGAATATGCATGACCATTTCAAAAGGGAAGAATGGGGACATAATGAGGAAATACTGAACCCAGCAGGGCAAACTCCAAATCCTGCAACTCCATGTCTGCTATTTGGATGGCTCCATTCTTCCAGCTTGTTGACTGTAACATATTTCTCTCTCTTGTGCTGATCCCATTCCCTATCTGAAGCTCTTCTTCGCAAACATCCCATGGCTCTGGTATCTCCAACATCTTGGGATGTCCAAGGCAATCCAAGTTTCACCTTCACAGCTTCACACAATAAGCTCCCCTTTCCTCTGTGCAGAGACACCCCTGCCACATGTCTAGCCTTCGTGACTTTCCTTAACTATGGAGGAAGATTCCCTAACTTCTCTACTCCTGTATTCTTCTTGACTCTAAAGCTCGATCCAAGAAGTCAAAGGCTGTCAAATTCTGATGATTGCTTGGGATGGATACTGGCACCCTCCTTGAAAGACATTTGCATAACCATTGGTTTATTGATGCTTTCTTTTACGGAATATGGTTGCCTTTGCTTTTGGAGCAGAAGATTCCTTAGGCATTTTTTTTTCCCACAAGTTGCAGGGTTGGGTGGGATTTTGCCCCATTTCTTGTCTCCTTTAGAACAAGTCTAGGCTACAACATTACATTTCCTGGTGTTCTTTTTCTCTCCAAGTTGTATTTTGTATATTTTGTACTACTTGCTCTTTTGCATTGTAGATCTGCATAAAGATGATCATTAACAGTCACGTGACAGAATCAATATTAAGCTGTCATGAAATCTTTTCTGCCAAAGAAATTAGTTCAGAATCCCTCAATTTGGTTTCAGGTATATTCTTATATCAGAAATAAAGGATGAAATATGGGGAAGGATAACCAATGAGAAAGGCTTTTATTCTCTCTCTCTCTCTCTCTCTCTCTCTCTCTCTCTCTCTCTGTATGGCCCAGGATTGCATCGAACTCGCGATTCTCCTGCTTCTGTCTCCTTCAGCAAATGTTACTGACATGCATCACCACAACCGGCTAGAAAGACCTTTTAAAAAGCTAATTGAAAGTTATCACTACACAAGTTTTCTAAGACATATATGTATACATATATGTATATGTATACATATACAAATACATATACAAAAATAGGTTCAAAGGAGTTATCCTACAATAGGAGAATAATACCCCAACTATACACCACATAATATCAAATAAAAGCTCCAGTACCAGAAATGGGTCACCTCTTTTTGAGTTGTTTGCCAATACGGTTGCAGACACCCCAAAACATTACTGGTTACTGCCAATACTCTTGGTTACCATGTAAAACTATTATTAAACACAACACAAACTTGTGTCATATAAGTTGGAGAAATCAATCTAGTACTCATTTAGAAGTCTCATCCATACTGGTTAGCTAGTGCTGTAAGGTTCTATGCATGTTTCCAGGAGAAAAGTAGGGAGCCAGAGAGATGGCTGAGTGCTTAAGAGAAAATTAATTATCAATTCCATTTGTCTGTGAACTCTTCAAGCTATAACAGTGATTGGCCTGACGAGAAATAACCACTGTTGCAAGAGTGGCATGAATGCCATGGAGTAACTAACCACTTTCTGATTTTTATCTAAAGCTCAGTTAATAAAATTGACACTATATCTGACTCAATAGGGAAGAACACAATATTTTATTCTATTAAATGAACATAATATTAAAATGACTCTTAATGAATTAATGCTATACCCAGATAAGAGAATCCCTTAACCTTCATGAGAGAAACTTCTTGCAGTAGATGGCAACCAACACAGAGACCTCCAACTGGTCAACGTGCAGAGAATGGGACTATGGAGTCCTCAGCTCTAAATGAGGCATACATAATCACACTCTTCCCTTCAAAGCTTAGGAATCTTTGCAGAAGAGAAGTTGGAAGACTGTAAAAGCCAGATGTGGTCGATAATATTAAAGAAAGAGTTGACCATGTGAATTCATAGCAATTGTGACAGCACGTACAAGAAAGGCCTGCACAAACTATAGCCAGACAAAATCCTGGCATAGATGGGAGGAAAAGGACATAAAATCACATCACTAATTGAGGAACTATTGACATTTGATAGCTTCCGGGAGAAGATGAGTAAGTTTTCTTTAATAATATGATCCCTGCCAGTGTAGGTCCTTCTCCCAGGACTAGATGGGCAATGCAAATTGGACTTGATGGGGAAAGAAAAAAAAAGGTGAAATCTCAAAGTTTAGTGGTAAGGTACCTTTAAGAGTGACTCTTTAGAAGAAGCATCTAAATAAATTCAAAAGTTTGTCCTAGCTGGTGTGTTCGACTTTGTAACACTGTGGCATTGTTATTAGTAAAGATCATGCTTTAGACTTACACAATTAGTTAACAAAAGAAAACCTCATAGTATCCTGTGTTAGACCATGTTCATAGTTGAAAACACCTGCTATAGAGAAGAAATTTGCAATGTGTCATGATGAGTAAAATTTAGTTTACATTATAATTTCTTCCATAGATTATTATATTTGGCATTATATGCATGTTACCTTAATAAGCACTTATTACTTTTTTAGTTACCAGTAATAATTTTAGGTTTTTGTACAATGAAGATTGCCACCATGGATAAAGGGATTTAGATCAGAAAAAGTTAAGTAGTAGGTATTCATTGAACACTTACTTTGGGTCACTCATTCTGTTGAGAGTTACCGAGGTAGTCTGAGAATGTTTTAAGACCCAGTTTTTGTGCAAGACAAAGCTGATTCAGTACAAAAAAACAATATAAGAGTGAAAATACATAGTAAATATGTAGTAAAAGGCTGAATCATGGTTGCTAGGAAATCTGGCAGCAAGAAAGTGAAGTTAGTTTGGATGGAAATTATAAAGGACTGCAGATAGACATGTTTATGGTTTTAAATTATGGAAAAGAGAGTATAGGTCAAGAGAGGGAAGGACTTAGAGGCTGCAGCATGAGCAATGGCCCGGAGCAGCACTTTTTCTTTTTATGTATTATTAGAAATTTTAATCTTCTCTAATATCACTAAAAAGCTTTTTCTGTTTAAATCTTCCTAATATAACAACTTTGTCTGAGTGGATATCTTTTTTCTCTATGACAGTGCAGTAAATTTTCTGTCTCTTTGCAGAATGGGGACTGCCATTTACTAAATGAGCTCTTCGCCATTCTGTTCTCCTTTGGTGCCAAGTCTTAATAAAGACAGATGGGTTCTCCCATCCTGTGGCTACCATCCATCTCAGGCTGATGACTATGAGACTGAGTGCCTGACCCTTTTCCTGTCAAATAATAGAAAAGCCTTTATTTTATTTATGGTCGTATTTTAATTACTAGCAGAAAACTATCAATTAAGGAACAAAGGGTTTGAAAAATCATTTAAACAAAACCAGGGTTTCTGAGCAAATCAAAATGTTTTCTATTTTTTCCTGTGAAGGAAGTGAAAGTGTTTAGGGTTATTGGTGTTATTTGGGTTAAATGCTAACAAATACAACCTCACAGTATGTAATGTTCCATTGAAGAATGCACTTGGCAAAAACCGTATCATTATAGGCCCACCAATTCAAGTATTTGAGCTCAGTTCAATGACAAATTTAGTCAAGTGATTAGACTTTACAGGTGATCCTGGAAGCTCTTTTCAACACAGCCAGAGTCAGTCCATCAGACTTCTGAGTGGTTTCCTGGTACTAATCACTATGGCCTTTAGAAGAAGGTCTTTGTTCTGTATGTGTTGTTTTGTGGTGTAGAAACAACAGGAACTGGCCATCACAAATATTCTGTTCTTTTTCTGTTTGAAATCTAAAACACTATTCCTCTATTCTCTGATGGTACAATTATGCATCTCTATAGAGCCTCTGGTAAATGGCAAATCAGATTTTATTGGTTTTGGTGACCTTTCTAACCCTTTAATGTGAATTTGTTTATCTGAGTATGTGTAGCTGTGTGCAACCCTCTTTTTTTTTCCTTTCTTTTTTTTATTATTTTATTTAATTTTATATAACAAAGTCCAATTAAATGAAAACAAACATTTATACACAATATTTGGGAATTTGGGCGTCGTTCTTTCCAAACTACTTCCTGCTGGTAAGGGGCACTGTCATGGGGGATTCGAAGAAGATTCAGATATCCTGGCTGTAGTCTGTAGGGGTGCAACCATCTTTTTTAAGAATAACAATTCTTTCTCACAAGTTTTAAGTTATAAAATCTATAGCATGATTTGTATGTAATTATATTTGACATACACTATGACAGCATTTGCAACATATTCATGTAGTTAAGAAGTAATGATGGTATGAACAGCCACTTACTCACTACTGGGCCTAAGAAAGAGAATATAGCTAACCGAAACCTTTGAAGTACATCTTCTTTTCCTATCTCCAGAACTGGATATTATCCCAAGATTGGGCTTGTTGCCCATTTGTTCTTACTCATGTATGTGTCTTTACATAGTATGGCTTAATTTTTATGCAGCTTTCAGGTCTTGACATAGATGAATCCATACTGTATAGATTTTCATTGAACAATCTTTGCTTACTATTTGGTGAGATTTACTCATGTTGATGTGTATGTCTCTGTTTAGTCATTGTTAGTAAACTTTCTATTATATAGATACACCATAATTTGTCCATTCTCAGGTCAAATGTTTATGTTGTATTAAAAACCTTTCTCATAAGACAATACGTGCTGTGATTTGAAAGGAAAAACCTCAAGAAATGTGTATACATAAAGTAAAATTTGTTCTATTCTCCCTATCCCCTGCATGAAAGTAACCACTATTAACAGTTTAGTTTCATGTATGCCATGTTTTGTTGATATCCACGGGAGGCCAGCCCTTTCATGAACAGAAATGGAAGAGAAGTGGATGGGGGAGTAGAGAGGAGTTGCGGGGAAGGACGTGGAGGAGAAAAGGGAGTGGAAATCATGTGTGGAATATAAACTAAGTAAATAAATATTAAATTTTTTTTAAAGTTTAGTTTCTATATTTCAAGAATTTTCTGTACATATGAATGTTCATTTGTGTAGGTACATGCATAAGGAACAAAATTACCCTCACATAACACCATAAATACATTATTTTTATTCAGTCACATCTTATGAATATTATTCTATGTCATTAATATATATATTGTCATTTTTCGTGTTGTCCATGTATACCTTAGTATTTATTACAGTATATTTTTGATGAGCATTATTAATGAAAAGTTGTGCTATTATAATAATGCTTCCATGACTGTTGTTGTACATATATTTGAGTGAAGATAAAAATAGAATTGAGTTGAAGATGGTTTTGATTTTTTTCATATATTTAATTGTCTTTACATGGCTATATTGTATTGTATTTTCCTTATGTTTCCTCTAGTAGTTCTACACATTCTTTTCCTTCTGATTATTAAAAGATACTTCATTTGTAGATAATTTGGAAGACAAAGGAAAGTAGTAAGAAAAAGATCAATATAGCCTGTATTCCCATTAATTAGTAAGAAGCACCATTGTTCTTTGGTTAATTTTTTTCTTTTTATATATTGAGGATATTTGACATTCAAAGGGGGAATTTCCTGAGACATCACAGCTCCCTAAATCATAGCTGTGTCTACAATACATTTTACTTGTAAGACATGATTTTTGGAGCCACTATAGTCAGTAACTGCAACAGACTCTTAATCATTTTTGCTTTGTTTCCATGTATAAAACATACTGGAATTGTTCATATTAAAGATTTATCAAACTGTCAATTTCCAAGAAGTTTAAAATAGTATTTATTTGGAAGTTCTAGTTGGTCTTTGTGAGTTGGTTAAGTGGCAAGTGCTTGATATCAAACCCAAGCGCCCGAGTTTGATTCCAGGGAACCACATGATGGAAAGATTGAAACCATTCATGCAAAATTGTCCTCTTCTTTCCTTAATCTTTCCTTTGTGTGTGTGTGTGTGTGTGTGTGTGTGTGTGTGTGTGTGTGTGTGTGTGTCAGAATAAGGTCATAAAAAAATAAAAAGCAAAAACCAGAACTTCTACTGCTACGCAAGTATTATTTACATGTTTTTATTCTCTCTTCAATGCCATCAGCAGCAATTGCATTTGCATTTAAGATCACTTAAAATGGCTGTTCATTGTCACCATACTGTATATATTTTATCATTGACTCAATTGTGAACGTGTACACATTTTCAAGTCTGTTTTACACTGGAACTATAAGTTTTTGTCGATTTCTATATCCTTTTGTGTAGTTATTTATGCCTGGGCTAACAAGGACTACTGATAATTGCACTTATAATTTCTCAAAGTGAGTAGCCTGTCCCTGTGATATGTATTATGTAAACATGTTCATGCCATTTTGTAATTTTGCTTTACTTCAAGTTTTCACAAAATACAATTATGCTAGACATTTTAATGCTAACTCTATATTTTTGTTTTTGGAGTTATCTTTTTATATTCAATGCACAAAGATTCACTTTAAAAATAACTGTGCTGTACTATAGAGAATAATGTATTATAGTTTGCTCAAGCATTTTCTCATGGATTGTCACTTAGGCTTTATTTCAGTTGTTTGATATTATGAACAAAACTTCATGAGTTATCAGTTCTTTCAGTTTTTCTGGAGCTTTTCTGCTTTCAGCATGGAAAGTTGCACACTCCAGGAAACGTCTCTGTTCTAGGTAAACTGAAATGGTTGGTTCTCATAGTCTGATATTTTTCCCATTTACTTTTATCCACTGGTACTTTTGCTGCCATTGCATCTACTCCCAGGAGAGAAACTGCCTGGTCATATGATTTAGCTCATACATGACACTCTGTGGGAAGAGCTACTGGAATGGGATTAGGGTTCCTTTTAGGGTGGAGAATGTAGAGAGGGAGTCACCGAGTAGGAATCTGGTCTATATTACAATTCACAATAAAAATCTTTGGACATTTCAGTAAAGGAAGAGGGAATCATAGAAAAAAGATGAGGGTAGGGTAAAGGAGAATGGTAAAGGACCTAATGACAAACTCACTCTCATATTTTGACCTACAATCAATCAGCCCTGCTGTGTAGAATGTCTGATTTAAACACACAGCAGGGAGATGAGAATCTGGAGGTCTATCTTGTCTAATGTCAAAGAATTCAAATACAAAGAACTAATGTTTTGCTTCTTTCTGGTGTTCTGTGTACATTAGAAGACTAAACTCTAGTTTTGAAGACAGACTTAGAGTACTTGAGCTGTTATAAGGGCTATAAAATATGAATATTGCTCCCAGTAATCCACAGATGTTTTTTGGGCCATTTCCAGATGTTGTGTTACATTACTGTCTCTTCATTAATACCGAGCAAATAAGGTTTCAGCTGGCCTGTTTAGTATGCACATGTACAGCTTCTTCTGCTGGCTGAGGTAGTGAACAGAGCTAAGATTCTCAATATTGTTTGCCTCATGCTTTTAGTAAAGCAGCAATTAAGGAAGGAAGAACATGTGCCTTTCAGGACCTTGCACTCATCTGTCACTTCTAAAATAGCTTCAAGGCGATTTGTTAGATAGTGCTGGCTGAATGATTGCTTTTCCTGTGATAATTGCCAATGAATTTCCTGTAAGGCCAGAAAAGGAGAAGGGGACAGGGAGAAGGTTAAGAAGGAACGCTCTAAGACTCTTTGCTCCATATAATATTCTTATATCCAGTCTTTGGAAATTCTTAGATTTAAAACATCAGAAAAGAGCAGCAATTAATCTGCTACACTGTGACAAAACCCTCAAAGGCTGGGAAGCTGATTGACCTTGAGGCATCAACTGAGAGACAGAACCGTGGGAGGCCTTGCAAACCTGTAGTCCCAAACCACATGGCAGTTTTGAACAAAAGATTTTGAATGCCTCAGTTAGAGACATGTGTTTTTGTGTTTTGTACATGTGGTGATATATTACTTATAATTTAATAAAGCCACTGAAGATCGAAACACAAAGCCAGTCACAGCCATAGAGTCAGGCAGTGGCGACACACACCTTTAATCCCAGGACTCGGGAGACAGAGGCAGAAGGATCTCTGTTAATTCGAGGCCACACTGGGTTACACGAAATTGATTCAGTCTAAAAGAGGAAACAGCTCACACAAAGGAAATATCAGCACTTGGGATCCCATGCCTTTAATCCCAGCTCTAGAGAGAGGTATATAAGTCAGGGGCAGTGCGGAGAGAGGGAGGAGAGACAGGCAAAGGGGTCAAGACCATGCTGGGGAAACCCACAGAGACAGCTGACCTGAGCAAGTAGGAGCTCACATACTCTGGACTGAGAGCTGGAGAACCAGCATGAGATCAAACCAGGCCCCCTGAATGTAGGTGTCAGTTGGGACGCCTGGAAAGTCTATGGCACCTCTGGCAGTGGAACCTGTATTTATGTCTCGTTCATGAATGGGCTTTGGGAGCCCATTCCCCATGGAGGAATATTCTCTCAACCTAGATACATGGGGGAGGACCTAGGTCCTGCCCCAAATGATGTGACAGACTTTGATGATCCCCCTTGGGAGGCCTCACTCTCCCTGGGAGTGGATGGGAGTGGGATGGGGGATTGGTGGGGGGGGCATGGGAGGACAGCAGGGATAGGAAACTGCGATTGGCATGTAAAATTAGATTGTTTTTAATTTAAATAAAAATTTATTTTTAAAAAAGATAGGAGCAAGGCATTCAGTATTCATTCTCAGAGATCTATTCTCCTGCCACTCTGAGGACAGGACAGCCCTTTAAGCCTGCAGTAGATGTAAGAGCACTTGAATGCTTTGCTTTTCTGATCATCAGTTTGAACTCCAATATCTGTCTATGGGTTTATATTATTCATGCTATATGCACATGTGTGTATGCATGTTTGCAGGTATGTGGATGCATTTCTGTGTGCTTGTACATGCTCATACATGCATGCGTGTGAACATATGGAGACCTGGAGATGGACATTAAGGACTCTTTCTTGATAGGTTTTACCCATATTAATTGATACAGAGTTCCTCAATTGGACTCAGAATTTGCCATATGGCTAGGCTAGCTAGCTGACTCCAGAGATCCCTGCATCTGCCATCTTATCTCTGGGATTGCAAACAAACTGCCACACCCACCCAGCATTTATGTGGATGCTGGGGATCTGGTCTTCACTTTTGTGCTGTAAGTGCTTTATTCACAGAGCCATCTCATCTCCCCAGATCCCTCCTTTTAAGATAGTTCATGAGAAGTACATAGAACTGTGTCTGTCAGTTACAATCATATATGATGTTTAAATCACAGGCACAAGATCTACCCATCCTATGTCAAAATCATGATTCTACCAGTGAGTGATCCTGTAATATTAATTAACCTCTGTATGCCTTCATATTCTCATATGCAACATGGGGATAGAAACAGATACATACTTCAACTAGTTAAAGCATTTTTTTCAGACCCCCAGCAATAAGCTTCCACAAATAATGGAGTTAGGATTTTAGCTTAGATTTACCTAATTTCCAACATTCTTATTAAATGACATTTGGCAAGTTTTTGTTTAGAGTCAGCAAGATGGCTTAGTGGGTAAAGGTGCTTGCCTTCAAGCCTGATGACCTGAGTTCTGTCCACGGGACCTACATGGTAAAAGTAAATAACTTACTCCTACAAGTTTTCCTCTAACATCTACATGTTGTGCATATGGCCTTCCCCCATTTCTCAGTCAGTGTTCTGTTGCTGTGAAGAGACAGACACCATGACCACCACAGCTCATATAAAAGAAAGCATTTAATTGGGGCTTGCTTATAGTTTCAGAGGTTTAGCTCATTATCATCATGGCAGGGAGCATTTTAGCATGTAGGCAGGCACAGTAGTAGCTCAAAGTTCCATATACAAATTCACATGCAGCAAGGTGATAGAGCCACTAGGCCCAGAATTGGATATTTAAAATCTCAAAGCATACCTCTAGTGGCACACTTCTTCTAGCAAGGACATTTCTACTCCAACAAAGCTATACTTCTTAATCCTTTTGGAGTAGTGCCATACTCTGAAGACCAAGTATTCAAATATATGATCCTGTAGGGGACATTCTTACT
Organism: Phodopus roborovskii; assembly: GCF_943737965.1. Taxonomy (NCBI): domain Eukaryota; kingdom Metazoa; phylum Chordata; class Mammalia; order Rodentia; family Cricetidae; genus Phodopus; species Phodopus roborovskii. The sequence continues at coordinate 63,171 of NW_026125928.1, read as the reverse complement.
CAAACTACCACATTCCACTACCTGGACCCCATAATCTTGTAGCCAAATGATAATGCAAAAAATGCATTCAGACCAACTTCAAAAGTTCCCATAGTCTATCACAGTCCAAATACTCTTTAAATGTTCAAATTTCAGTCTCTTCTGAGACTCAAGGAACTCTGTTAACCATACCACCCTATCACAGTTTAATAAGGGTCAGGATAAACAATTAGGCCGAACAGATGTTTATTTAGGGAGAAATAACTCACAACATAGACAGGTGAACACCAACAGGTTCCTGCTTCCAAGAATTCCTCTGGATGTCCTCCTGTCCTGTGCGGCTGGCCAGAGCGCTCTCCCTAGCCGAGCTAGTTCCCCAGGTCACTTCCGCCCCTGGCTTCACTCCCCAATGGGTGTGGTCAGTGCCACAGAAGGAGACAAAGTGAATATCCCACTATACCACCCTGTATGCACATCACATACTTGCAGATCACATACTTCCAACAAACAATGACATATAATAAACATTACCATTTCAAAAGGGAGGAAAGGGAACAACATAACACGGAAATGGTGGACCAAAACAAGATAGGAAACCATCTTGGCAAACTCCAAACTCTGCATCTCTACTTCTGATGTTAAATACCCATCAGATCTCCAACTCCTTTCACCTTTATTGACTGCAACACACTTTTCTCTCTTGGACTGGTTCCACAACCAATCTGCTTCTTTCTTTGGCAAGTATTCCATGGCTCTGGCACCTCCAACATGTTGAGGTCTCCAAAGTAATCCATGTTTCACCTTCATAGCTCCACATAATGGTTTCTCTGGACCGCCATATACAAACAGCCCTGACACATGCTTGACCTCAGTGGATTCCCTTACCCACAACCAAAACAATATGGTCAAAGCTGTCAAGTTCTGCTGCTGGATGGGACTAGAACTCATCCTTCTCAATCAGTTACATCTGTACCAGCTTTCTGCTGATGATTTCCTTCACTGCTTGAGCCTTTCTTTAATTTCTTTTTACAAGTTGGCAGCTTAGCTGCATGAAGTCTTGCTCTGAGCTTATCACTCTCTTTGTCCCATTTAGCATCAGGCTCTTCTTTAATTTTTTAAGCTAAGCATTGGACTTAGCTCCATTATGCTTACCAGTGCTCCTTTTATTGCCAAAATGTACATTTTTACATAGCTTGTTCCTTTTTCATAATACCTCATAATATTGACTGCTAGTAACCTCGTGACAGAGTCAATACCAAGCTGTCTTGAAATCTCTTTTGCTAAAAGCCATTAATTCAAAAACTCTTCAATATAGCCACAGCCAGACATTTTGTTTTTTTTTTTTTTTTTTTTTTTTTTTTTTTTTGCATATAGAGTATTTTTTATTTAATTTTATATAACAAAGTCTAATTAAATGAAAACAAACATTTATACACAATATTTGGGAATTTGGGCGTCGTTCTTTCCAAACTACTTCCTGCTGGTAAGGGGCGCTGTCTTGGGGGATTCGAAGAAGATTCAGATATCCTAGCTGTAGTCTGTAGGGCTGTTTTGTCCAGCTGTTTGGAATGTAGGATCAGCTTGTACTCTGTTTCAGGCGGTCTGGTGTGATCAAACCACATTAGTCTACAGCCAGACATTTTGGACCAGGGCAGAAAGCAATCACATTATTTTCCAAAACTTCACAAGAATGATCTCTAGGACACTTACTAATATTCTTCTCTGAAACCTCTTGAGCTGGGATATCATTCTCTACATGGCTCTCATCACCACTCTCTCCTGTGCTCCCATGATGAAGGACCATTAAATCATACTGCTTTCTTAGTCAAAAGTTCAAAAGTCCACATGCTGCCAACAAGCAATATGGCCATGCCTGTCACATAAACACTCAACTCCCTGGTACCAACTTCTGTCATATTTAGTGTTCTCTTGCTATTAAGAAACATCATATTGATAGGAACTTTTATGAGAGAAAGCATTTATTTGGGACGTGCTTACAGTTTTGAGGTTTAGTCTATTATCATGTTGAGGAGAATGGTGGCATACAGATAGACATGGTACTGGAGAGGTAGCTGAGAGTTTTATATTCAGATCTGTAGACAGCAGGGAAAGAGGGAGGCACTGGGCCTGGCTTGGGACTTTGAAACTTCAAATCTCATCCCGAGTGACACACTTGCTGACAAAACCACACCTTCTAATCCTTCTCAAGTAGTGACTGAGCTTTCAAATACATGAGCCTCTGGGGATCATTCCTATTCAAACTACCACATACATAAGAATAAATAAATGCAAAAAAATTTTTTAAAGACTACCCCCACCCCACACACACAAAACACAGTGTAACTAACAGTGAATCACTTTAACAGATGAGAGATTTGTGTGGTAGGTCGGGTGAAGAAATAGCAAAGACTGCTAAAAGCATCTTTTTTATTGCTGCACTTTTCTGCCCAATCTCTTGTACTGTGAAGCCAAGAGGACTGCAGTGGTGCTTATCCAAACTGAAATTCATTTTGGAACTAATGCTTCAAATCTCATCTGGATCCAGACAGTGGATAAAACTGATCCAAACTGCTGACTTTAGAAGTTCAATATTTATAAGGATGTGCCAGCAATATAGAAAGAAGGAAACCCAATTTATGATTTGGGAGATAGTTTCTCCCTTGAGTCCTATTAGACTGAAATATAAGTCAAATCAGCATAGTATTTATCCCAACATCTGTGTTTTGAAATTATGTAGTCACTCATTTAACTTCACCTCTGGGATTCAGCCTACGTAGCAATTGATTATGATGCTGGCTAGTAAGATGGAAGAAGTCATATTTTGTTCAAGTTTTAAAAATTCCTCTTTCCCATGGAGACAGTAAGAACAGATAGCAAGGAATAGGCAATAAACAGAGACATAAATTGTTGTTGTAGTTCGGTAATGTTTTCCAAAGAGTACACTGGACACTTTCCACAATATTCTTTGTGGGTCATATTTTAGGGAAGCACATTATGGTGAGCTAAAAAATTTTCTCTTTTTAATTTTAATTGTTCATATGTCTGTCTGTTTGTCTATTTGTCTGTTCATCTGTGTGTATATGAATGCCATAGCGTATATGTGGAGGTCCAAAGATAACCTCAAATATTGGCCTTCACCATCCACCTTGTTTGAGTCAGGATCTCTTATTATTGTGTACACCAGGTTGGTTAGCCCACAAACTCTGGAGTAGCCTTCTGACTTCTCCTCCTATCTTCCTGTAGGAGCACCAAGACTGAAGATGTATGCCTCTATATCCGACTTTACAAAGGTCCTAAGAACTTGAACTCTGGTTTTTATGCTTGTTTAGCAAGTACTTTACTCACTGATCCATCTCTTCATCCAAGAAAAGCTTATTTTGCTTCAAAATGTTCCTTTTAATGGGGGTACAAGATAGTCTTTTGTTAAACGTGGTATGGGCTGATGTAAGATTATGTCTTAGGAAGTCTTTGTATCTCAATTGATACATGATTCATCAGTGGAGAATAAAAAAGATTGATTATTTATTTGTGTCCAAATGATACCATGAGATGACTACTACTGTGAACTGAGTCACAATTTCCATATCGTCATTCATTCTGAGTATGCACTTGTTGAAATGGGTAGGACAGGCTACAAATTTTATTAAGAAAATTTGAATGTGGAGTCTCTTATGTGTTAGTCAACTATTCCCAAACATGAGGCCTGCCCTGGAGTAGTAGTTGATATAGCCAGTTTCATTCCATTAGAGAAAACTGATTTTCCCACCAGTTATAAATGACAGTTCATTTTTAAACTATTAACCTAGTAGCTGGGTTTTCATTCATTCAGTAATTTAAAAATTTATTAAAATAAGACACAAGATAAATCTATCACAAGGTAAATAGAAGGAAAAGAGACCCAGAGAAGGCAAAAGAATTAGATACTCATTTGCAAACTCAGGAATCCCATAAAAATGCCTAACTAGAAGCTGTACTATAAGTACAGAGGACCTGGCACAGACCTGTGCAGGCTCTGTGCATGGAGCTTCAGTCTCTGTAAGTTCATATATATCCAGTGTCACTCCAGTGATTATATTTTAAAGTTGATGTGAAACTCAATATCATGTTGTATATTTTATTTTTATTTTACTTTTTGAGACAGATAAGATATAGCCCATACTCACCTGGAATTCCTTATATACTTGAGGGTGACCTTGAACTCCTACTCTTCCTTCCTCCATATAACTGGGCTGAGATTACATGCATATGCCATTATTTTTGGCTTGGGTTCTATATTTTACTTTACAGAATCACCAACAGTATATGTATGATGCTTTCTTTTTATTGTATTTATGATGTCTTTATTCTTTCCATTTCCTGTCATACAGTTCAATTTAAAGAAGTTGGGAATGTATGTAAGATGTGAAGGAACTCAAGCTCGGAAATATTATTACATGTTTCATTTATTTGTGGAATCTAAGGCCAATGTCAAAGAACTTAAAGCTTATGTTTGTGGGAGGGGATGGGAAGAGTTTACTAATGGTTAAGGGGGTCATTGTAAGCAGAACTCCTAGTGTGATGGCTCCTTCTCTCAACTTACAGAATGTTGTCACCTGAAAAGAGAGACTCAATGAGGGGTTGTCTAAATCAGCTTGGCCTGTGGGCATTTCTGTGGGAGATTTTCTTGACTATTTTGATATGGGAAGACCCTTCTTAAAGATGGGTGGCAGAATTCCTTGGTTTTGAGCCTTGCTCTTGACTTTAGATGTGACTAGCTGCTTCAAACTCCCGTTTCCACTTCCCTGTAATGATGTGCTATAACCTTGAATTGTAGCTAAATAGACTCTTTCTCCCTTAAAGTTGATTTTTATGGGGAATTTCATTACAACTGGACACAATGCTAATATAAGGAGGGTAACTCTGATTGAGAAGAATCAATTGAATATTTCAAAATAGCTACTAGGATTTTAAATGTTTCCCACACAAAGAAATGGTGATAACTAGGCAACATACATGTTACTTACTAGTCTATCATTATACATAGCATCCACACATTAAAATGTCACACTGTATTTTGCACATATGTACAATCAATGTGTGTCAATTAAAAAGAAAAATCCATTTAAGAAGAAATAAATTGAACTAAGACTCAGTTATATTCTAGCATTAAATATGACAGAAAAATGATGGAGTGAAAGTGGGCACATTTAAAAAAGCAATTATACAAACTGGAAAAATTAACAATTTCCAGGGACTAATTAAAATTAATGTAAGATTCAGTTTGTAGTTACCCCTGGGGTAGGGATATGCTATAGAGTGTATGTACACATGTACACTGAAGGCCCTTAAGGAACTAGAGATTTACTTTTCTGGGTTTTGTTGTTGTTGTTGTTTTTGTTTTTTGAGACAGGGTTTACCTATGTAGCTTTGGCCATCCTGGAACTCACTTTGTAGATCAGCCTGACTTTGGACTCACAGAGATCCACATGCCTCTACCTCCCAAGTGCTGGGATTAAAGGTGTGAAAGGCCATTGCCCTGCTAGAGATTGTTTTTGAATCTGACTAGTGGATTCAGGGGTTTTTGACTCATCTTTTATTATTATCCCACAAACTGTAGGTATGTTTATCTTTTGTGAAAATTTCATAATAAAAACGGAATAGAAATCTTTTCTATGTTTGTCGGCTATCTGCCCAATGCCAGTCTTTGACTGAGACATGCTTTTCCCCCTAACTCTACAAAACTGCATCATTTCAGTTAGTTTATGTCTACTTAATGCTTAAGTCAAACTTTTGTTTTCTGAGTCACGTGTATTTGTACAATTCAAGATGGACCAGATTGTGTGGGCAGATAATTTTGTTTGACATAAAGTGGCAATATAAATCGCCTAACTATGTCTTATATTTATCACACAATAACTCACTGAAGCACAAACTGGAAGGATGCCATTTGTTAAGTGTCTGTGATGTATATCAGTCTCTGCTGCTAAATTAGAGATGGCCTATGTGAAATTGCATTTGTGCAATTCAACTTTGAAATGGACCACAGGCATAGGTAGTGATATATCAAACTTTAGTGATTGCATCACATTTAGGGGGAAGCATGAATGGTGTCTGCCAGACTGTACTACAGAATTAAATCCTTGTCTTGATCTTTTACTTCAGATAAGCTGCTGGTCACTTTAGGCTGCAGCCTTAGGAAACATCCTTTAGGAGCACAATAATGTCTTTTTCATGGGCACACCACTCAACTGCTCTATACTCCAGTTTCCTCTTGTATAAATAATAAGGGCTTAAGTAAGTAATACCTAAAGTTACTTTGATATCAGCATGGTATGGTTCCATAATGTGAGCAACACTTTCAGTCTGTCTGTGATATTCCTTATGATGTTTTAAACATTATTAACTTATAAAGAATTAGGCTCCATTTTGTAATTTTTCAAACAACATTCATTTTGTTGTCTCTCTACCCTTTCCTCTTTACCTTCCCTCCCTTCCTTGTGCCTTCCTACTCCTAACAACCTCCTTTTCACTTTCGTATCACATGTGGTCTTCTGTCATCTCCCTTTCTCTCAATACTTCTCTTCTCTTGCAATCTCCTAGCTAGTTGTGTAGCCTATAATCACTCTATAACAACTCCTCTACGTAATTGGGGAAATAAATTAGCATTGCCATTCTAAAGATAAGAAAAGCACGGCTGGGGCTGGAGAGATGGTTCCGTGGTTCAGAGCACTGGCTGCTATTGTAGAGGATTTGGATTTGATTCCTAGCACCCACATGCTGGCTCAAAACTGGCTGTCACTCCAGGTCCAGTGGACCTCTCACTCTGTTCTGGATTCTGCTTGATACCAGGCACACACTTGGTGTACATGCAGACAAACCACTCATACACATACAGTAAAACAAAAATATGTGTTTTAAAAAAGAAAACCGGGACTCAGAGAACATGGTGCTCTCAAGTATGCAATCTATTTTAAGGAAATTTTAGACACCGTTGAGACAGACCAACATTTGTATTGAGGCTTATATATAACATTTGATATATATCAGAAGTGGAGTAGCCAAAACTGTGGCAGCAAGCTTGGACTATTTAGCACATAACACTGAAACAAATGATTATCCAAATGGAAAAAGAGAAATTGTATCCCTAGCTCATATTCTATAAAACAATCAAATCCAGATGGTTTTATGGGATCTATGTACAAAATAAAAAAAAATCCTGTTTAGTGCAAAAGATCATTTTATTGTAAGGCAGGAGGGTTTCTTGAATAAAGAAAAAAGTATAAACTAGAAAAACAAAGAGATTTAAATATCACTGTATTAAAATATAATAAAATAAAAACCCAAAATATCATATAATGAAAGAGATCTGAGTGAATGGATTAAGAAATAAAGAGTTAAGTGTATTTCTTGAAGTTTAAAATTTGATGTAGATAATAAATGTGATCTCACAAATTTGAAGGGTGAAGGAAGGAGGTAGAATTTGTGAGTTAGGGTGTTAGCCAAATCAAGAGAGAAGTTGAGAGATGAAGATTCATCATCTGTGTCAATACAGATTAAATCAGATGAACCAAGAACCAGAGCAACACAAACAACATCAAAAAAACACTATACATAGAGAGAGAGATGTTTAAAGTGATTTGTCTGGGAGCAAAGGGCAGGGAGGGAGCATTTTACTTGTCATTTTGTACCACTCTGTACTGCTTAGGGTTTTATTTTCCATTAACATGTTCCTATATAATAAAAACCATAATTAAATGAGTAGGAAAAATAAATATGACTAAGTTGTAGGCTTTGACCTCATTTTCTAACCAGAACTTTCAATATGACATGAGAGGATCAAGTTGGCAGGTTAGATCCTAAGCATTGCATCTGTTAAGTCCCTGGAGGGATGATTGCATTTCTGAAATAAGGCAGAAGCAGGTTGGAAAGTGTTTCAATCCTTCTCCCGTCTCCTCTGTTTACATGATTCATGGGGAACAGATGGCCCATCTGTCTGTATTTAAGAGAAGTGTGTGGGGGTGTTCATGGTTTGTAATCAATGAAGCAACAATTATAACCATTTCGAGTAAACTCGACTCTATTAAAAATGTTGTTTTGGTTTGTGAATGAGACTGAGGGACAGAGAAGGTAGGGTGATTGAAGAATAATTACAACATATTGAAGAAAGGGTCTTTAAAACTGAATCAGCTGAACACCTCACTGGAGCTCTGACAGCACTATGTTGGGGGAAATGGACTATGTCTGTCCTTGATTGCTCTAACCCTACTTTACCTACTAATTCGACACTATACCTGGTATTTTGTTCAAAACTGGCATAGTCCCTTTCATCCAGGAAACATTACTGTTACTAAGAATATACTGGAGTCAGCCAACTTTGAGGGCTAGGTGGAAAAGCTTTATTTATTCCTCTCTAGACCCCTGGTATGTTTAAATATTATTATTTGAATGCTATTAGCTCCTTCCCCCCTGAGAATGCAGCTCAGGAATAATGAGAATGCAAATGCTTTGTGTCTCTCAAATAAATGTTGAATAACTGTAAAAAAGATTGAAGTTATAGGATTAAAGACATGGACAAAAATAAATTCTGCCTACTTTGTGGGGTTTTGGAATGCATAAATACAGTTATGCCATTCTTGGTGGTGTCTTTTATTTATTGAGTGTTCAGAATAACTTATCAGCATGCTAACAGAAAATTTAAAGGGAAGGTTCCCAGTAGCTAATTCATGCATAATGACCTGCTTGTTCACTCCACAGCAGCATATTCCAGCTGTATAACTTTTCCAAATTTATTCACTTCAAATGGACTCCAATTGGTAGGATGATCAATGATACACAGGACAGGTAATGGTGAAAAATGGAATTACATGGGAATCTACTTTTCTGGCTTTCTGTCTTAGATTGACACATGAAAAGATCTATAAGTATATACTGACAAATATAAATATAGTGACTTGACAAACTCTGCCATTGTAGTGCAGAAATGGCTATGGATGATAAGTAAATGGATATGTTATTATATTTCAACAAAATTTTATTCACAAAACAGGTAATAGGTAGGTTGTTTACTTTTACCCTAAATTATTTTTTCCACCTTTTATTACATGACTCAGAACATTTTATTTATTTTTCTGTTTTAATTTATTTAATTTAGAAACAATCTTATTTTACATATCAGTACCAGTTCCCTCTTCCTCCCATCCTCCTATGCCCCCCACCAATCCCCCATCCTACCCCCATCCACTCCCTAGGGAGGGTGAGGCCTTCTAGGGTGGATCATCAAAGTCTGACACATCATTTGGAGAAGGGCTTAAGCCATCCTCCGTGTGTCTGAGCTGAGAGAGTAACCCTCCATGGGGAGTGGGCTGACTCAGAATATTTTAATACATTTATTTATAAATGTATATGATACAAGCACACATATTTGTACTCAAGAAAGTGAGATCTTTTCATCTTTCTTCGTGGCCAAGATTATTATTACTTCTCTTAGAACATAAGTTTCTTTTTTATTATTTTCTTGAGACAGGGTGTCCTACTATAACCAATCATGGTCTCAAACCCCTTATCCTTCTGCCTCAGCTTCATGAGTTCAGGTATTACATACTTCCCTCAGCACTTTCAGACATATTTATAAACCTACCTCATTTAAACAAGTCATATACAGGACAATACTTGACACATAAATTGCATTTGATAAGTGTTTGTCTTAGGCCAGATGGTGATGGCACACACCTTTAATTCCAGCACTCTGGAGGCAGAGGCAGGTAGATCTCTATGTGTTCAAGGCCAGCTTGGTCTAAAGAGAGAGTTCTAAAACATCCAGAGTGACACACAGAAACTTATTGTTATTTGTCTTCTCTTGTTGCATTTCATTAACAAAATGCATCCTTCTTGGCAACTTTGCTATAGAGAACTAAAGTGCACAGCCAAGATCATTTTTAACTGTTTTTCACAAAAGCAAGCAAGCAGGCATGCAGGCAGGCAAGCAAGGAAGGAAGGAAGGAAAGAATGAAGGAAGGAAGGAAGGAAGAGAGGGAGAGAAGGGATGAAGGGAGGAGGGAAGGAAAGAAGAAAGGTGGAAACGGAGAAAGGAGGGAGAAAAAAGAAAATAACAACATAGATCTCATCAGGACATGATGACATAGGGGTACTTCTTCACAAGAAACAGAGACTTTAGAGACACATGTTGGCACATGCCTTTAATTCCAGAACTCATACAGGGCCATGAGGGCTGCCACAAGTTCAAGGTCAGGACTACATAGTGAACTCCAGAGACAGAAAAATGCACATACACAGAGAGACACAGAGAGAAAATTATTTATGGAAGAAAGTGAACGTCTCATGGCCAGAGATGGGTGTGCTTAATTGTAACTTAATGGATCTACTGGCTTGTGCAGAAAATCATTGTGCATTTCTAACCAAGGATCACTCTTAAGGCAGCCCGTTTGAGTTTTTCTTGGGGGAGCAATCCTTTAGCTCAATAACTTTCTTGTGGATTTTATTAAGCTGTTCTGAGCGTGGGGAACACGTGGATATAGGTACAGTGTCTCTGCAAACTACAGTGTGTGCCTTTGTGGAGGCAGAGAGGGCAGTGTTCATGAGGAGGTGGTATCCCCAAGAGAGAAGACTTCAGGAGAATTTCCAGTGCTGGAGCAGTACCATGCATCTGAAAATCAGTCGAGGCTCAGGCAGATGGAATCACCTTTCTAGATCTGGGGCTTGTTGTTTGTGGTAAATTGGGTTGTGGAGCAATTCATGCCCATTTAAAGGAACTCCAGCTTGCTATACATTAGCTTTGTGACATTGGGCAATAATTTTTATGAATCTGGTATACATAGAGCTACATTTGAAAGAGCAGCAATGTGGGCAAAGTTCTATATCTAAGAACATTCATACCACATCTATTGTAAATGATGATAAATCGAAACCATTCAAATGCTCTCTGAGGGAGGAGGAGTGATGGGCAAGAGCTATGGTGCATCTCTAAGGTAGAAAATTGTACTGTCATTACAAAGGCATGATGGAATAGTGGATAATGATGTAGAAAATTCATGTGAAACAAAAATCAAATTAGGAAAGAAAAAAGTAAAAAGCTGGTTGGTGGTGGCACAAGCTTTTAATCCCAGCACTTGGGAGATAAAGGCAGTCAGATCTCTGTGAGTTCTGGGCCAGCCTTGTCTGCAAAATGAATTACCAGTCAGCCAGAGATACACAATGAAACCCTGTATCAAAAAAAAAAAAATAAAAAAACCCAAACTACCCCCCCCAAAGAATATAATTCCAATTTGAGGACGCCCCCAACACTGAAATCCCAACTCTTGGATCTAGGTGGGCAGATTACAAAAGATTTCTATTTTGCTTCCATACACTCCCATATGTTTTTGAGGATTTCCTCTGTGGACAAGTCCTACATGTATGTGCACAAAAAATATTTGAAATATCAACAGTAAGAATAATAAACTTGAAAGAAGTTACAATTTCCCTGTGCTTTTCTGAATTGTCTTGCTTTTTGGTTGCTTGTCCTGTTCAATCAATCCTTCAGAGACACGATGATGTGCAGGTTTTGCAATTAAGTGGGTCAATTAAAGGGCAAGGGCATAAGATTGACTGGGATATTTGAAGGATGAGAACTGTGGAAAGCATACTAAAAGGGATGAAATATGACCAGTTACCAGGTGGAAAATATCCAATGGGAAGACGTGTCTTTCACCAAAGACTGAAGAACAGAGGATTAAATTGCAGCTGGAGAGAATTAGAGCAAAGCTATTGCAATACTATTGATAGTAGAGACTGTTAAATCCAGCAGTTGTTCACATGGAAATTATTGCTCACTGATGCAAGATGATTTCAACTCTAGATTTATTTACAGGTGGGCACGGAGGATAAATGACTTCATGTAATATTTATCAGCCACAGACGCCTATGGTTTCATGTTTTAGTAGGAAAAAAGACTGACGATGACAAATTTTTAAAGGGAGGAGAAGCAAGGAGAAGAAAATGAGAACTGATAATGTATTGCATTTTCATCTTTCTGTCATGCCCATTGGTAAGGGATTTCCATATTTTTAGAACACAGTCAAATATTACCTATTGCCAGTACACAACGACAGAGTTTTTTTGTTTATTTTTCAGCATAATGCAATGAATAAATATCAAAGAATTTTTTCCAGCTGTTGTCTTTAGTAACTCTTAATATATAACAGCTCCAAAGAATTCTATGTGTCAGGATCCTGTAAATGGAGAGTCTTGGAATTGGAGCTTTGGGAGATTGGCTCAGGCTCAGGGACCCATTTAGCTGATGCTATGTTTTGAAATCACCCTGCAGTGCTTCTAAGTGCCAAATCTCAAGTTAACTCAATGACTTGACTCTGCAAACTTAACAGGACCCAGGAAGCCCATTGCAGCAGTGTGAGTTGTTGCTGTTGCTCAGCTAGGGAATTGTTACTGTGAGTTACAGATCCCTGTGCCTAGACAAAAACACTGAGCCCAAAGGGAGTGCTGCTGATCTTTGAGTAGTGGAAAAGGTCTGGGACCTCAAAAGAATTTGATGGTAATTTTCTCCTAGGGGCAACATGAGAGGCAATGAGAAAGTCCCCCTTACTTCTGAAAGATGGCTAGTTGAAACGAATGTGTGCCTTTGGTGGGGAAAAGGACACACTTTATTTCTGTAATAGAAACTAAAACTTGCTATGCATCATTTTTATTTTTTTGGTGAGAGATAAAAGGATGATAGCATAATTCATCCATACTGAAATGAAGGTGTAGACAGAAATTTCTCCTGGGTGGATAACTGAAGTAGAATGTACAGTCTTTCTTCAAAGCAGACATTCAACACAGAATCAAGGAGAGAAAATGAGATGGCAAGATGGATTTGTCTCTTTTCCAACCTCGTCCCCAGAATAGCATTACTAAACTCCAAGCATATATGTTGAGGTGCATGGGTGTTTCTTTATGAGAGCACATGGGTACAGGCTCATTATGTCTAAATATTGTGAAGAAATATTCAAATTTGTTGGATACCAATGGATGCCAGACATTATGCACTCATTACCTTATTCTATCCTTACAAGGGAATTGTTCCTCTTCTGTCATCAGAGTGAGGCTAAGACTTAATGTAATGCTTGCTCAAGATTTTAGGGCAAGACTGAGTCTAGAAACAAAACTGATACAGGAATGGGAGGCTAGTCTTGAATTTTTATTTAGATTTAACCATCTTTAAGTGAGACACACACACACACACACACACACACACAGACACACACACACACACACACACACCAAGGGCTTTAGTATTTGCAACAAGGCTGGACCTTCGTGAAGCTCTGAGTAACCATTAACTGGTCAGTAGAAAACATGGTACTTAACCCCTCTTTCAAAGGGTGCTATTTTATCCATTTCAAGGCCAGTTTTCTCAGCTTTGTCTTTACTAATATGACTTTCCTGAGAGCCATCTTTTGTGACCTCACATCACATATCCTCTCAGAACTTTATTGAACTTTTAACTGTCTTTTCTCCAAATGAGTCATGTTCAGTCCATAACTTCATTATCCAAGAATCTTAGTATCTCTTTCTAGAATATCTTGTCCTGCTTTTCTACCTGGGTCACTGCCACTCTTCACTAGAATAATACTAGAATAATTGCTGAAGGTGCCAAGCAGACAGTTCTACTTCAACTAGAGAGCACGCCATCTCTTCAGGGAGGGGAGTTCAATATGGAATCAGAGAGACAATAAGATGTCATGTGAACCTATCCTCCTCAACTCAGCTCCAGAGAGAATCCATATACACATATTCCTTAGTATGGGCATTCCCCAGGGTAAGGTGAGGGTATGGGATTTAGTTTAAAGCTAATAATATAAAGTTTAGATACAAATGTTCAAAACTACCCTTAAAATGTATTCAGACACCTCCATGTCATTCCAAGATGCATGATTATTTGCACAACCTTGTAGGTTAATATGAATGTGAAATACATGCATCATTAAACTGTAAAATTTCTTTCAGAATAAATGTAGTGAGACACCAAAACTGTGAAAGTGAGGACTGAAATCTCATGTGGGCATCAAAAATGCCAGTCTGCCTTCTCATGCTCATGGAATTCTGGGACTTGCTGAGACTTTTCGGTAGCCTGAATTATTAAAATTATGTATTTGTTTCTCTTCAGTGAAGATGTGATCCCTTAGCCAACATTTCTATATAACTTTCTCCTCAAAATGAACTATTCTTAAGGATCAGCCACCTGCCCAGCAGTAAAACGCAGTAGAAATGAACTCAATGGCGTCTTTGGAGGTTCCTTGCCTCATAATGTAGTATCTGGGCTTTTTAAAAATTTTATCCTTTTTTTAAACTTATTTTTACTTAATATATGTTATTTATTTATTATCTTTCTCTTACTCTATGTTATGCCCAGATCACAGAGTCCCCCAAAGACCAATAACGAATCTCATTGTAATGCAAAAATAAAGAGGGTTTATTCAAACTTGAGCTTGGAACCCCCTGTGTGTCCCACACAACAAGTTTAGAGGGCTTTTGATCTCAGTTGGGGTGGGTGTTTTATCATAGCAGACTTTGGGGTGAGGGATTTCTAAGGTTCAGGATCTCTGATTGGATGACATTTGTCTAGGGGTGTCTTGGTGAAAGGAGATGGGTATGTTTAGGGCCAAGGATAATCTGGTGATTCTATTACAATGGTTGGAACGTTAGGTATTTTCCCCTTGGATGCTGATTGATCCATTCCTGGGTGGTGCCTGGGCGGCCTCAGTTTGTGGTCTTTCTTGGAGTCAGTTGTTGCCTTTGGGTAAACTGAAACTCAGGCCTACTTTCAGGCTGGTATCTATTTAGCCTAGCATGGCAGCTGTGTAGCCAAGCTGCCTAGGGCCCTACACCCTACATACAGGTCCTGACTCCAGTTTTGTGTGTGAACAAATGGGTCTCTGTGACTATGTCTGTTTTTTGTGCTTTTACTTGGCTCTTTTCATTGTGTTTTGTCCTATTTAGGTGTGTGTGTGTGTGTTTTGTCTTATTTTATTTTATTATTATCTTTTAGGAGCCTGTTTGTTTTTAAATGAAAGACAGTAAGGGGTGAGTTGATTCCAGATGGGAGGTGAGGTGGGGAGGAACTGGGAGGAATAGAGGGAAGGATATATTATATGAGAAAAAAAATCAATTTTCAATTAAAGGGAAAAATATCCCCACAAAAAAACAAAGCAAAACAAAACAAAAATTTCCCCCCTCTGTCATGCAGAATCATCTTCTTAGGAGTCTGTTCAGAGCTCTACTATAGGAGCTATTGGGCTTTGCCATAATTATTGAAATATCCATTTTCTCAAATAACCTGGGAAGTTGTCCACAGTATGATTCATACCATTTTCATTATGCCTTACACCCCATAGCACCTTAGTCAGTTCTTAGCAAAATGAAGCCAGGAAACCTCAAAAATATTGGAAGCTACTGAGGAATTTTCCTTGCGTTTTGATTTTCTGTGTGAGAAAGTAAACATGTCTTCTTGATGTGATTGATAAGTCTTCATTACCAGAAGGAGAATCTAGCCTTAGATGGTAGCTGATGCTTTCAGTAACAGAAGAAGGGAACTGAGTCCACAAGTTATTTTTATTGTGGTAAAATATACATAATATACAATTTACCATCTTAACCATTTAAAATAACACTGCTGTACAGTCATTACTACCATCAATTTCCAGAACTTTCATCTTCCTTAGTTGAAATAAAAAATAAAGACTGCCAATACATTGACTATAGTCCTAAAAGATCTATTTAAGATTTCCAGCCTATACGTGTTAAGATTTTTTAAAATAATTATTTTTTAAAAAAATAAGTATTTGTTTATAGCAATACATAATAATGGCAATAGGAAACAAATGGCCTACCTTATTGTTCAACTTACTTGGAGCTGAGTTTTGTGTTATTTACAGCCAAGTGTATCTTAACTGACAGATCAAATAAGCCAATAACAAAACAATAGCTAATTACATGTTTGCAGTGAACTCTGATTACATAGTAACTGATCACATGTAAGGTGTAGATGCTAGGCACTCAGCATATGGCAAGGGTCTGGCTCCATAATAAGATATGTGATGATGTTCCAGTTAAAGAACAGCCAGAATGCACTCCGTAAATGTTTACCTGATTAATACATGAATGACTTCGTTGGCCAATTTGATTATTGGTGCTCACAATCTCTCCCTAGAGCGAGGCTGAATAAATCTATGGAACTTAGCAGGAGAGGCTGTGGATTCCTCACAAGGCTCTGGCCTGGCATGTGCATTTAAAGGTATACTATGCATAGTTGATTGTTGCCCCTGAGGCTCATCTTGTACACTCAGGCTCTTGTGCAAAGCCCATGGGGATCTTTTCCTTCTCTGTTATTTGTTGTTCCATCACTAGGCTGAGCTAGCACCCAAACAACAGATCTTTTCATTAGGTCCCTGAGGACAGAGACCTAGCCTAAAAGTGCCCAAATCACCAAGGAAGCCTGAAATGCCTCAGCCCCTCAATACTCACATCCTGATTCCACATTAGGTAGTCAGACATTGTTGCCTTGAAACAGACAACAAACAAACAATAAAACCTCACCACCACCACTGACTTATTTCCCTGCCTTTCCTGATGTTTGTGTTGGAGACTGAAAGTGGCTTCCCCCTCTTCTCTGATGAGAGTGTGTGCACCTAACAGAACAGCACTGAAAAGATAGCAAAATACCCTGTAGATCACTTTAAAGGGAAGAAATGCTTCGTGGAAAACATGTAAGCAAGACATAAAGCTGTTTCCCAGGATAAAGCTTTCCATTTTATCCGGCATCTGTTTTCCAAGGAAGAGATCCAAACAACTGGAGATGTAAT
This sequence comes from Phodopus roborovskii, assembly GCF_943737965.1. Classification (NCBI taxonomy): domain Eukaryota; kingdom Metazoa; phylum Chordata; class Mammalia; order Rodentia; family Cricetidae; genus Phodopus; species Phodopus roborovskii. The sequence goes on along the minus strand of NW_026125928.1, from coordinate 46,357 downwards.
TATCTTTCTGTCTAGGCTAGTTGATCATCTCACATGAGGATTATTTAGAAATTTAACTTCTCTAAATCTCCCCAAGCTGCTTGAGTTTTGGACTTCTCACAGTAGGTCAGTGGCCAAATTCAAGCTTGTGGACTGTCCCAGACGACTGCTACATAGGTCTCAAGAATCCTGAGAAACTGTTTCTGTGAAAATAGGTCTCCAGCTAACAACGTAACACTTGAGCTTCAGGGCTTGAGAGGTGACCCAGCCTGTCCAGATAGATTTGTCTTGTTTTATGTCTCTCGCAAATTCACATCCAATATGGTACTTTTACTTGGGAGGAAAACATGCCTGGCTTCAAATCTTTGTTCTCTCACATTTCTACTTGAAGGTAATTTTGAGGTCATTTAGAGAGTTCAAGTCTAAATTCTGTCCTCTGCAAAATAAAGACAACCACTACCACACAGTGCTGGTGAAAGCATTAAAAGAAATAATTGCACACAAATGCTTAGTAAATGACAAGAAGAATTGGAAATGTTTGCAGTGGCCTTTTGGAGGTCAAGTTTTTTTTCCCTAGACTTGGTCGATATTAATAAAACCATGCTTCCTTCAGGACCCTTAAAATTAGCTCTTGATACGCAACTCCAGAGCCACAGCTTCAGTCCTACAAGAAAAGAGTACAGGTCTTATATGGCATTTAGTAGTCCCATATCCCTTAGTTCTGCCATATATGGCTTATTAATGGCACACCGTAAGGAGTGAGCAGCTTTGCTCCACAACAATGATGCACTTAGCCTGACAGGTTTCAGAACATTACTTAATATACCGAATCACAGATCTTAGTGCCCAATTGGACAACCAGATATTCCATTCCAATCATGTTCTTTTACTTCATTGACTCCCAACCCTCCAGTGATGATGAACAGGTTGTCCTTTTCTCTTTCTCTGCTGTGTTTGTCAGGTCACTTACTTTTTATGGGAACATTAAGATTCAAGGGGAATATGAATCTGTCCCTGCTTGAACTACTGACCACAGAAAGTATTGTTAGAGTCTATTTCATTCACTTCTAGAGGAATACATTAATCACTTTGCTGTTCCAAAAGTGGTACATAGGGTCATTAAGAGATCAGTATAACTTCTAAGATTGCCTTATGTCCCCCATGAGAATTATTACATGGAATGCAAAGAGAATTTGTCTCCTTATCACTAAGTGGAATGTCTTACATCAATATAAGACCCCAGTAACTTTCTGGAATCATTTCTTCCAAACTTGGTAATTAGAAATGGGACTAAATGCATACAATTGTGAATCTAATGAATCAGAAGAGTAGCAAAAATATGAGATAAGCCCAGACATTCTATTCTTGGATCTAATTTTTGGTTGTTCATAACAGAAGCTAATTGACAAGACCTTAAAAAAATGTCTTGAGGTAGGTAGTTACAGGAACTTACACTTCTCACACTAAACTACCTTTTGAATAGTTCTGTCCATGTAGATCAAAAGGCTTTCTGCAATGCTGAAGAATCAAACAACATGAAGGAAATAGAATGAGGTACCATCTTCTTTTTTGAGTCTTTTTTGACCAAAGACTTCTTTTTTTTTTAAATATTCATGAAGCTTTAACCAAAGACTTCTTTTGGTCTCTTCCTTTTGCATCTCACTGGTCTTTATCCCATGGCTCCAAGGAGCTGCAAGGAAGCAGAGGAATGTACTCTTTACCCATATGGTCATACGCCCAGCTAATGATCATTTTATTTTGTAAAACGGCAATAATGGGCATAAAAAAACTGATAATGGACATTACAATAAAAATAACATCTTACAAGATTTTTGTGTCTGAAGTTTTAGAAGAAAAGCATCAAACTAATTGTATTGTGACTATAAACATGCATCAAACTAATTGTATTGTGACTATAAACACCCTTGAGATGCATTTCTGACAGGGCTGACACACAGTTGATCTGTCCTACTTTGGTTGTCCCGGTGTTTAATTACTGATGGCCTTTCATATTGACTGGTAAACAGCTATTGCATCAAAAATTCACACTTACTTCTTCGGCTGACCACCTCCACTATGATCTGTACTTCCTATGATTCAGCAACTGAAAAGTTGAGGTCGGGGTCAGCTAAGACATTGCCAATTCTAATTATTTCCAACCAGTCAAGATAGATGGAAACCTATTTTGGCCATCACCTCCATGCTGGAGATGCCCTAGTTAGGAGGTAACTGAGGACTTCCCATTGTCTGAGTACAAATACCTGATGTCTGGTATTAGTAAGCAGTCTATGCTGTTGATCATGGGAGACATTGTATTATGATTTCTGCATCACAAGAATTCAAAATTCCTCTTGTAAGAAAGGAATTTTATCCCAATTTAGTCAAAGAGAAATTTTAAAGAGATCACTCCCTAAAGAAGACATGAGAAGCCATTAACTGAGGCTTTAAATGACAAGGTCTGGCAGAAAGAGGAGGCGGTGTTCTACCAGAAAACAAGGGCAAATCTAGGCGGAGTCTCTAAGCAGCAATATTAGCATCTTAAAAGAGGGAATTATAAATGAATGCATTCCCCTTATCCTGGAAGGAAGAGGCCTGCTGATTGGCTTCCTCACTGTTATTTCCCAGAGGAACAACAAATAGGTAGTACGTGTGGAGACTCAGAATAATGGCATACAGCTGATCATGCTCCAGCGTGCACTTTTCCCCCATCAATATTCCATCTCCTATTGCATGCATAAGGAAGTAGGTGAAGAAAACCCAGTTTAGGAAAGGGTCTTAAGCTCTCTGAGCCTTGATGACAGCCAAGACAAGGTGATTCTATCTGCCTTCCAAGATGGTTGTGAGATTTAAAAGGAGAAAATGCACATCATATCTTGCAGGTCTGGGAAATAGGTGTTTGGAATTTTTCAGTTCCTTCTTTGTCAGTTTGCTGAAATTTCTAGGTCACTATTTAGTGCCAATAGTAATTTACAGGTCAGGTTTGTTATTTTACACCTGTATTCCTAACATTCAGGAGGTTGAGGCAGGACTATCTTGAGTTTGAGAATACATAATATATCCAAACCATCCTGAGCTACATAACAAGACCCTGTCTCAAAATAAACAAGTGAATAAATAAAAATAATTAAATCATACCATAGATCATGTATCTAATTTCTCACAGAATTTCAGATGTTTCCACTTTACCTGTTACCTCTGCTCCTGCCCCAGGACTCTCAAATCTGTTGGCCATCGCCATATTAGCAGTCTCATATGAGCATAAAATATAAAGTTTCAACTGAACCCCGAAACAGAAGGCACCTTTTGATGCATTCCATCTTCATAACAGTTTCTCTCATCCTCTACACACTTGCAGTGTTTGTTACTCTCTGCCTAAGTGTCATCTTCTTTCCATCACAGACTAGCTCACAACAGAATTGCTAAGAAAACCCCATATAGAAGTGTAGCTGTATCCGCACTTCTCCTTTGCCTCTGCATCCTGATTTGATAATGGGGGACATTCTATCATCTGCCTCAACTTAATCCTCCAACTCCTGTGTGAATGAATCCAATCCTTTTTCTACTCTGAAAGCCCTATTCCATTCCCTATTCTTTCATTATTTGGTTATTTTAGTTAGCTTTCTCTCACTAGGATTTTACAGATTCAAATATTATGATACTTTGAATGTAATTGGCCCCCCATAAACTCATAGGGAGTGGCACTATTAGGAGGTGTGGCTTTTTAGAGTAGTTGTGGCTTTGTTGGAGGAAATGCCATTGTGGGAGTGGGCTTTGAGTTTGCCTATGCTCAAGTTACTTCCAGTGCCAAAATTGACTTCCTGTTGCATGCAAAATGTGGGACTCTCAGCTACTTCTCCAGCACTGCATGCTGCCATGCTCCCCAACAGGATAGCAATGGACTGAACCTCTGAAACTGTAAGCCACCACCTCAATTAAATATTTTAATTCATAAGAGTTGCCGTGGTCATGGTGTCTCTTCACAGCAATAGAAATCCTAACTAAAACAAATATCTACAATATCTACTATTGTTTAAAAATATCTCATAGTTATGAAATGGAAAGGTGGCTCAGCAGTTAAGGATGCTTGCTGTTCTTCTAGAGTTCTGTTCCCAGTACCCAAGCCAGACTTACAACCTCCTATAACTCCAGGAATTAAATCCAAAGAATGAAATTCAGTTCTACAATATGTTTTTAAGGTGGAAGGATGATGATGATATCTTGAAGACTCTAATTCCCAAACAAAGTTACAGCTTTCCATTGTTATGTAACAATCATATAAGTAACTTAAGATATGAAATTCTCTGCCCTAGAGATATTGTTTGGTGGTCAAGAGGTCTTGCTGCTCTTGCACAGGATCTAAGTTTAGTACCCAGCTCCCACCTGTCAGTTCACAACCACCTGTGACTACAGCTCCCAGGATCCAATGCTATCTTCTGGTCTCACTGAGCACTGCACACATACTTACACACAGAATTAAAAATTAATCCTCCATACCATGTTCATAGATGCCTTTAGAAACTATTTCTTCAACTATAGATGCCAAGTTTATCCCACCTATAAAAAAAGTACACCTTAGTTTATGCCATTTGTGCCAGTTTTGTTCCTATATCATGAGAACATCATGCTCTTCTTTTTCCTTTTTTTTTTCCTGGGCAGGATTCAGAAGTTGATTTTCAGTTTGTTCAAGACTAGCTTTCAAAGAAAATTCAGTTTGTCTTGAGGGCCATTCTTAAGTAGCAGTTCTTAGTAGTATTAGTCTTATATGATGACTCATTATTCTACAGAAAATGACATTTCTCTGTCACTATTAAAAGAGACAAACAACTTTGATATGGTAAAACATCTCAGAAATGGACTAAACCTGTAAGGTCTCAAACGAAACTTGCATTTTCTGCACTTATTCCTGTAGAATATTATTTCTTGTATATTATTTCCCTTGGAAAGTAGTTTCCTATTTATTTTCTTTTTTGTTAAGGCCAGAGAAAGATTAAAATGGCTTGTGGTTTGCCTTCCCCAAGCAAACTCTCCCTTCCCATCTCTATAAAAAAGGCCCATTCCAGCTGAGATAAGACCTCTTTCTGGGAGAACTTCAAGAGACAGAAACACTCTTTCTACACTAATTATCTCCAGGGCAATGCCCCAAGAGGCAGGTGGGTCACAATATCTTTTCACTGTTTGATAGTTCAACTCGTACATAGCAATTACATAGGGTAATTCCATTTAACTCTTAGCATCAGCTGCACCCAGGGATTAACAACAAATCCAGCATAGTTTCTAACAGCCTAAACACTTCATAGCCCACAGTTTTTTGGTAAGTTTCCAGATTTCTGTACATAAACCATGTAGTTCAAGGGACATGGGTCATAGTGTGATATGAAATCTTAGGAATGTGAGCCTCTATTCCAACTACTCGGATAGGTCTTTCCACTATCCCAACTGGTTCCCATAGTTGCTCTTACTTTTCTAGAGTTCATGAGATGACCTGCTTTTAACTGGCTTTGTGGACCTAGAGTTATAACTAGCTTCCCCTAACTTGCTTTTTCAATCACAAAGTATCATGATCTAGCTCTGTTTCATATCAAACAATTATAAGGACAAATAATGTCTCAAAATACTCACATATAAATTAATTTTGTTAATTTTTAAAAATAGTATAGACTAAAAAGAATGACTTTAAAGGCACATTATAGTCTGGAAATGGCATTCCTTCCAAGTGCTCTTTTTAAATTCTGAGTCTACCTTTTATATAATGACGCCCTCTGCTGTTCTCTGGTATAATCTACTTCAGAACAAACAGCACTAGGTCTGTCTGTGTCACTATTCTTCTGTTCAAGTGACACTTGGAGATCATCTACTCTCATTTTAAAGGGGAATCAGAAAAGTATGTGCATAGTAAAGAAGTACCTAAAATCAGTCACTCCACAGGCAGATCCAAGACTTCTTGAATACATGATCAGTCTTCTTTAGCCAGAGCACCAGCACAGTAGGAAAATATATTTGAGGTGGTGCATGCCTCTCTTTCCTGCACTTGGGACAGTTGTGAATTCTTGAGCAGTGTTTAGCAAATTTCAGGCTATCCTTGTTTATATAATGAAGACGGTCTCATGGAGTTCGGTTTAAGAGTCTCAATAGACTTGATTATCTTGACTAACACTTGTTCTCTCCACTAAACAATCTATGCAGTCAGCCAGCAAAGAAATCCAAAGTCATTTTTTTTTTGGTTCTTACTTTCTCTATAAATATATTTTGCCGTCTGGGTTCAAAATCAAAACCATCTTGTAAGCATTTCACCCATTTCCTATTGGAAAGAGTTTTCTAAATGTTTCAGCATCTGCAGGGGTCATTCAATCATCTTCATTTGATCAATAAGTTCCCAGTTAAAAATCTTCACCATGTTAATCAAAACAAGTATAGTATTACTTGCTTTCCTTAAAATGTGGAACCTAAAGAGAAAACCATAAAAGCAAAAGAGGGATGTTTAGTTAATATGAAGGGAAGAGATAGCCTTCTCCTTTGGAAGAACATAAGTGTGGGTAATGGGGGAGGTATATTACTAGCAAAGATTTTAGACATGTGTATGAAAATATTATAATGAAGCACACTGTATTGTGTAATTCATACACATAAATAAAAATACACTTCATAAATCCTTACAATATTTCAGGTAGCATGGTAGAGACCAAATTTAGAAGGTATATTCTCAAGGAAGTCAAAGCTCATTGGAGAGAAATAAGCGTCAGGCTGTTAGCAAATACCTGTAATCCCAGATACCAGTCACAGAGGCAGAAGGTTCGTGAGTTTGAGGCCATGGATACAAAAACCTATCTGAAATACATATATGATAGAGATAGATAGATAGATAGATGAAAATTGTTATTCTGCCAAACATGAAAGCAATGCCTTCTTCCTATTAATTACCCAATCAGGCTTCTTCTCATGTCTTATTTTTTCTTCATTTTTAGATTTCACATATCAGAGAAAACATGTGATACTTGTCTTTCTGAGTCAGCAAAGACTTAGTAGTATTTCTAAACCAGTAAGGCTTAGTTGGTACTATTCTTGTAATTTTGAAGTGTACTTTATGTCATGCCTTACAATGTAAAGAATGCTTGATTACATCTGCTGTCAAGATTTAAGATTGGAGGATCAGTTCTGGGAGGATTTCAAACAAAGTTTTGAGTATAACTTGTTGCATAATGGTGTTTGTTGATTCTTTAAATTCCTGGAATGAACAAAAGGGTCTATTTGTACTTTCATGTTTCTACACAGAAGTTTTCTGGAATAATAGAGGGATGCTAAAGAAGACCATGAATAGTAACATGCTGAAATAGAATACTTCAACCTGTTATGTTACATAGGTTTGTATCCGTCCTAATAGGAGTGAAGATGTTTTAAAGAGACACTTGTGCTCTTCCTTTGGCTAAGAAACTACTAAAACAATGGTATGTAGGGAATTGAAATTTCCAAGGACTCTCATTCTAGGAGGAAAAAGCTGAAGCTTATTGTCAGTCAAAGGAGAAGCATGCCTCTCATGAAGGAGGCACACCACTCTGACAACTTACTAGATAACCTTGCAGAACGGCCTGGAGTCCAGGCCATGGTGTCTGGTTTGTCATGGGGTTGGTGACCACATCCTTGCCCAGTATTGCTTAGTTATGCACACCTCTTGCCCTCCATTGAAAAACTTGAATATCAGGTCAGGACCCTGAAAATGGGGAACAGGATATCACAGGACTTATTTTGTTTGTTTCTCTTTCCAGTGGCCATATATGAATACGTTCCTCCCCCCCCCCTTTCACTGTTACTTATATCAAAGTCTAGCTCCTTAGGGCTGTCAGAGAACAGACTTTGACCATAACAGATGTGATGACAGTTTCACCCTCATAGGTAACTACAAGAAGATATAATCATCATATATGTGAAGGAAGTCATGGTCAACAGTCTCTGCATCAGAGGGGGAGAATCAGAGAAGAATTTTAGAGACTTGAACTGTGTCTTACAATGTGAATGGTAGTCCACTCACAAACACAACACATTTGTTTAAGCATTCTTCAGTTGATAGGCATTCGGGTTGTTGTTTCCACTTTGGGGCTGTTATGAGTAATGCTGTTGTGAACAGTTATGTACTCGGCTTTTCAAAAACTTTAAAACTTTTTTGTTAATTTACATATTGATCCCAGTTCCCTCTCCCTCCCATCCTCTCATGCCTCCCACAGACCCCCATCCCATCCCCCATCCATTCCCCATGGAGGGTAAGGCCTTCCAGGAGGGAATCATCAAAATCTGTTAAGTCATTTGGGGTAGGGCCTAGACCTTCCCTCGTGTCTCTAGGCTAAGGGAGTATCCCACCATGGGGAAATGGGCTCCTGAAGTCCATTTGTGCAAGAGGGACACATCCTGATTCCACTGTCAGAGGTCCCTTAGACTACCCAGGTCTCCTAACTGAGGCCCATATTCAGGGGGTCTGGGTCAGCACTCTGCTGTTTCCCCAGCTATCAGTCTGGGGTCCATAAGCTCCCACTTGTTCAGGTCAGTTGTCTCTGTAGGTTTCTCCAGCCTGGTCTTGATCACTTCTCCGTCTCTGCACCTGGATTCCAGGAGGTCAGCTCAGTGTTTAGCTGTGGTTGTCTGCTTCTGCTTCCATCAGCTACTGGATGAAGGCTCAGGATGGTTTCTTCTAGTTCCATCCATTTGCCTACAAATTTCAAGATTCCATTTTTTTTCCCCACTGAGTAGTACTCCATTGTGTAAATGTACCACATTTTCTTTATCCATCAGTTGAGGGGCATCTAGGTTGTTTCCAGGTTGTAGCTATTACAAGTAATGCTGCTATGAACATAGATGAACAGATGTGTTTGTTGCATGGATGTGCATCTTTTGGGTATATGCCTAAGAGTGGGATTATTGGATATTGTGGTAGACTGATTCCCATTTTCCTGAGGAACTGCCATACTGATTTCCAAGTGGCTGTACAAGGTTGCACTCCCACCAGCATTGGAGGAGTGTTCCCCTTTCCCACATAAGCTGTGATTGTTCTTTCTGATTTAGCCATTGTGACAGGAGTAAGATGCTATCTCAGAGTTGTTTTGATTTGCATTTCTCTGATGGCTAAGGATATTGAGCACTATCTTAAGTGTTTTCCATCCATATTAAATTTCTCTATTGAGAATTCTCTATTTAGTTCTGCAACCCACTTTTTAATAGGGTTATTTGGTGTTTTTGTGGTTAGCTTCTTGAGTTCTTTGTGTATTTTGGAGATCAGCCCCCTGTCAGATGTGGGGAGACTGAAGATTTTTTCCCCATTCTGTGGGCTGCCATTTGGTCTTGTTGAGTGTCCTTTGCCTTACAGAAGCTTCTCAGTTTGAGGAGGTCCCATTTATTAATTGTTGATCTCAGTGTCTGTGCTATTGCAGTTATGTTCAGGAAGCGGTCTCCTGTACCAGTTTGTTCAAGGGTACCTCCCACTTTCTCTTCTAAATAGTTCAGTGTGGCTGGATTGATGTTAAGGTCTTTGATCCATTTGAACTTGAGTTTTGTGCATGGTGATAGACATGGGTCTATCTGTAGTTTTCTACACACCATCATACAGTTGTGCCAGCACCATTTGTTGAAGATGCTTTCTTTTTTCCATTGTATAATTTTAGCTGCTTTGTCAAAACTCAGGTGTTCATAGGAGTGTGGGTTAATATTAGGGTTATCAATTCAATTCCATTGGTCTACCTGTCTGTTTTTGTGCCAATACCAAGCTGTTTTCAGGACTGTATAGTTCTATAATAGAGCTTGAAGTCAGTGATGGTGAGGCCTCTGGAAGTTCCTTTATTGTACAGGGTTGTTTTGGCTATTCTGGTCTTTTAATTTTCCACATCAAGTTGTATACCCAGTTTTTTTGGAAACACATCTTTTCATTTCTCTTTGGTACATACTTAAAAGTGGAATTGCTGGATCACATGGAAACCCCATGTATTATTTCTGAGGAAAAGCCAAACTATTTTTCAAAGAGACGGAATCATTTTATGTTCTGCCAGTAATGTGCAAAGGTTAAAATTTCTTCATGCTCTCGTGGAGGTTTATTATTTTCCACTTCTAACCTTATTTGTTGGGCTGAGGAGACCCTAGGGAACTGATGGGTTTCTCACCCTGATTTTAATTTGCATCTTCCTGAGGGTTAGCTTTATGAAAAAATTCCATGAGATTTTCATTGTATATATTTGGAGAAGTGTTTTTATGTTTTAGAAGACTTTGGTCATTTAAACTTAATTGTTTTGTTTAATTTATTTATTTTTGGCAATCATACATGCCTGTAATGTATTTTGACAATGGCCACACTCATTATCTTCTCTTGTTCCCCCTTTCCTACTGAACCTTCTTCCTAACTAGTTTTCTTTCTATTTTGGTATTATTTTATTAAATTTTATATATTTTACATGCTCACCACAGTTTCCTCTCCTTCTTTGCTTTTCATACACTCCTCCGCCTTCCCTCTGCTCTCAACAGTTACTGGATGACACCTCTCTGATGACAATGGTGGTAGTCACCATTCTATATGAGTTTAGCACAATAGTGTTGGGCATCAATAGCTTGACTTTTTTTTTTCTCCATCTTTTTGGTTCTATCCGAGTTCTCTGGTCTATTCTGCCTCTGTGTCCTGGCACACCAGGCATTGTCAGTGGTGGGCTTCCTCTTGATATGGGTCTCAGGCTGGAGCACCAACAATCTCTGCTTCATCCTTAGGAGCAGGACAGACTATAGATCAAAGGTTGTGTGGTTGGGTTTCTGTCCCATTTCCTCCACTGGAAGTCTTGTCTGGTCACAAGTGATGTCCAGTTCAGGCTACATATCAACTATTGCTAGGAGTCTTAACTGAGGTCATCCATGTAGATTCCTGCGAGTTTCCCTTGCACCAGGTTTCTACCTGACCCCAAAATGCCCCCCATTCCAATCACCTCTTTCAGTATTCTTCCTCTATATCTACCCCATCCCAATCCATCATATTCCCATCCCCACCTGCCCCGACTCCACCCATGAGACTTCTTCTAGTTCCTCTTCCCAAGGAAACACATGTGCTTCTTCTTCCTCTATATCTACCCCCAACCCAATCCCTCATATTCCCATCCCCACCTGCCCCGACTCCACCCATGAGACTTCTAGTTCCTCTTCCCAAGGAAACACATGTGCTTCTCCTTGGGCCCTAGTTGCTACCAAGTTTCTCTTTGGTATATGGATGGATTGTAGCCCAATTATTCTTTACTTTACAGCTAATACTTAGGAGTGAGTACATACCGTGTTTGCCTTTCTGTGTCTGGGTTACCATATTTTTTGATACATTGAGTTTAATTAGGGTTTGCTTCCATGGACATGGCCTCAAGTGGTTTATCAGAACAGAAGAAGTATTTGTTTCTAAGGGTTGAGATTTTAAAGCTCATGCCTTTGTGCACATGTCCCATACCTTTTTGTCTTGTTTTGATACAGGGGCTCACTGTTTAACCCATACTTGAACTTACTGTAGGTGAGGCTGACACTGACTCAAGACCCTCCTGCCATCCCTTGCCTACACCACAGAGTGCTGGCACTATAAGACTGTTCCACCATGCCAAACTCGGGGGAAAAATGTCCCTTATCAAATACACACTTCTCAAACACTTCCTCGATTCTATGGCATGCCTTTTCATTGTCTTGATAATTTCCTTTGAAACACAAAAGTTAAGTTTTATTTTAATTGAGATTGAAAGTCACATAACATAAACGTGACCTTTGTTAAGTGAAACATTCAGTGGATTTTAGTGCATTAAAAAATGTTACACAACCCCAACTACTATCTAGTTCCAAAATATTTTCTTTATCCCCAAAGGAAATTCAGCACTCATTAAATAGCTGCTTTCTCTTCTGCCTTCCTTCTAACCCCTGGCAACCAGACTTGTGTCCTGTCCCAGTGGATTAACTATTCTCAATATTTCAAATAAATGGAATCGTTTTCTTTCTGTCTGGCTTCTTTCAGTTGCTGTAATGTTTTCAAGACTCGTCCACACCATAGTGTGTACTAGTATTTAATTCTCTAGGTAGCTGAATAATAGAAAGTATGAATTTTCCAACATTATTCTTTAAGATAGTGTTTGACTGCTTAGCACTTCTTGCAGTTATCTTATATTTCAGAAATTATATGTTCATTCCTACAAAATGATATTGGAATGTTTTAATTAATTGTAATTACAAATTTCATGCATGAGTACTGTATTTATATAATGTTCACCCCCTCCTTCCCTCCCTCCCTAATATCTACTCACTCTCAAATTCATGACTTTTTTTTGTTTGCTAAGGACTGCATAGACTAGCATTGGGCAGTATAATTATTATAACAGTATTGGGTCTTCTAGTCCTTGAAAATAGGATTCCATTCTATTTTGTTAATCTTTAATTTTTCTTTGCAATGTTTTCTAGTTTTCAATGTTAAAATATCCCAAGTCTCTGATTAAGTTTATTCCTATATTATTATTTAGTGTGTGTGCTTTATGTTCCCATTTCTAGTCTTGAAATAGGATTACATGTAGCCCAGGCTAGGTAGATGAGGGAATCCTTGAATTTCTGATTATTTTTTTTGTCAGCACACTCAATTTATGCAGTGCTTGGGATTGAAAATGGAACTTCATGCAATACTGAGCCACATCCCCAGCCTTGTTTTAACTCCCTTTGGAGGATTTTTCCATTGCTCATACATAGAAACAAGAAAGAGTAATTAGACATTGACAAACTGACTTTAGTATTTCAGGCAAAATCATGTGGATTTATTCATCCCATATGTTAATGTAATATAATTGCTATTCATTTAATGCTAATCCATCATTGCAATCATGGGATAAATCCCACCTGCTCAGAATATATAGTTCTACTCCAACCTGTCTTTGGCTTTGGCTTCCTAGTATCTTGTTGAGAATATTTGCATTTATGTTTACTCAGAATATTCATCTGTAGTTTTCTTATGATACATTATTATGACTTTGTTTTCAGGGTACAACTGACATCATATGACACTGGATATATTTCATTTTTTATGTTTTTCTTTCCAGACAAACTTGAGAAAGATTGCTACAATTCTTTAAATATCCTGTAAAATACCACCTACAAGGGTGATCCTCAACTTTTCTTAAATAGATTGCTATGAACTTAAGATTCTATTTCTTCCTGAGTCAACCAAATTCGATAAAATCTTCCCTTAAAAAAACTTTTATACCGGCACTTTCTTATGTTTCTATTGTTTTATTTAGGAAAACTTTGGCTAACCCCAAGATAAGATTTATTACTATATTTACTTTAAGATAATTTATCTTCCTTCCTTCTCTCCTCCCGCCCTCCTTCCCTCCTTCCTTTCTTTTCCTCTTCTTATCCTCCCTATCTTCCCTCTTGCTCCACCACGTCTTCTTCTGCTTCTGTCTGTGACCTTTATAGCTTTAGCTCCCACATCAATGTCTATGATCTTCTTAAGCCACTAAAATTTTATGAGAAGTGAGATAATTATTAAAGGTCACTATTTGTGTATTGATATGTATATCTGTTCAATTATTCTTTGGTCATTTTTATGACAATTGGTTTTGATTCTCATTAATTCTCAAACTTGGTATGTAATTTAGCATCAGAGCCATGCATTTTCAGGGAAAATTTCAATTTTATGTCATAGTGACATCAGCCTGGTGTTTCACACCTAAGTTAGAAAGCAGAGCCCATCATTTGTATTCTTGTAGCTGTTTAGACTGTTCCATACTCTGTCTACCTTCTCAAAGTTATTGAACTTGTGGGATGCTCACAGCAAAACACATATTCTGTTCTCTTTTCTCATCCCATTTCTCTCATGACATCCATCAGTTTCCAAATTTGTTTCAAATAAACTAGGAGATCACCTGAGATTCTGTTTTTGGTGCGTGGTCTCCAAGGTAAAAGTAGACTAGAAGGGAAGGAGGGATGAGAAGAAATAAAAGATGTACTTGTCAGGAGGTGAGGCGGAGGAAGGAGGGAAACCAGAAACGAGTCAGAAACAGATAAGAAGGGAATCTGAGAATATGTCAGCTTTGGCTTTAGAACTTTGCTGAGAATGGAGACAGAGATGAATTTTAGTAAAAATTAAGGAATTTCCTGTGGGTTTTTTTTTTTTTTTTTTTTTTTTTTTTTTTTGCATCAGGGTCCTTTTGTATAATATTGTGTTTGTGAAATCCATTCATACTGTCAAATGTAGTTGTAAATAATTCTTATCGCCGCAGAATATTCACTTTGGGACTCTTGAAAATTATTATATAATTAAATTTTATTTTTCACTATTAAAGTATGTGTGTAATAATGTACCAAAATACAAATCATCAGTGGTGCACTGATTGGTCTGAGGCAATCTTCAGAACAAGACAATTTTTTAGCCCACAAGATGGCAGCATTAGTTGCTGTTTTAGTTTGCTTTCTATTGCTGTGATAAACACAGTGACTATGAAGCAACTTGGAGAGGAAAGGGTTTATTTGACTTAAATTCCAGGTCACAGTCCATCACTGAGGGAAGTCAGGGCAGAAACCTGAGTAGAAACTGAAGCAGAAACCATGGAGGAATGATGCTTCCTGGCTCACTCCTGGCCTGTGCTCAACCAGTTTTGTTATACAACCCTGAACCACCTCTCCAGGGGTAACAATGCTGACAGGTGAGACCCTCCTACATCAATTAGCAATCAAGAAAACACTGCAAAGACCTGACCACAGGTCAATCTGAAAGAGGGAATCTGCCAGTTGCGACTTGCTCAGGTAACTGGTCTGTGTCCATTTGACAGCTGAAACTATCTAGGAGATGGCATAGAAATCCAATTCTAAGGCATTTCAACAAAAGCCATCTTAAGTACTGAATATTTGGTATATCATCTCAGAAGAGTACTTAATGGGGCTTGCTGTTAGAGCTTTCTAAATTTTCAGATGAAAAAAAAATAATGTCATAGAATGAGGATTTGCCTGAGAATCCATTGCCTGACAGAAGACAGCCCAGGCTGCCAACCCAGATTCCTGAGCTATCAGCATGTCCTTTCACACTTAAAACTGTTCTTTTCTGCTGCAGCTCCAGCCTTTCCTGGCTTGGAAGAGGCCGTTTCCCAGTAATAAGTGTTCCTCCTTAATTCTAGCAAAGTGAAATCTCAAACGGCATAGAAAATGCATAGAATTGGCAGGATTGACAAGCTGCAGCATGCCATTTCCTTCTATGGGCTTTTATAAATATCACAGGGCCAATTCTGTTGAAGCTGGCTTAGGTTTCTATTTCTTTTTATGTGACAGATAAACCAGATTTCATCACTCTCTCTAACACGTACTTGCATCCCCTCCCTTTATCGTCTTCTTTTTCTCATTTGTCCCCACCTTACTGTCACTCACTCTCTCTGGCTCGTTCTTTCCTGCTTGCTGTTCCACTTGTTTA
Organism: Phodopus roborovskii; assembly: GCF_943737965.1. Lineage (NCBI taxonomy): Eukaryota > Metazoa > Chordata > Mammalia > Rodentia > Cricetidae > Phodopus > Phodopus roborovskii. Next base: position 30,951 of record NW_026125928.1, on the reverse strand, counting down.
TCTAATGTCTTCTCAGGCAAGAAGCACTGAAGTCCATTATTTCAAAACTGACTGCCCACTGTGCTTAAGCATAGCACAGTACAGGTTCATGTAAGAGACTATGGAGTGTCTGAGGTGAGGAAGTCAAGCAGACTTCTAGTCCATCTTCGCTGTTTGCTTCCTTGGCATCATTCCCTGTTTATAAACGATCACCTAACCAGACACCTAACCAGAAAACAGGATTGACAGTTTGCCTTGTAGCTCCCTGACTCCAGACTCTGCCTTTTCTTCTCTACCCATGGTCCTGCTCCTTGTCACCAGCAAATGTAAAGGACACAAATGCAAAAGCTTATCAGAGGGAAACCAGAACACATGGTAACTGAGGGAAAGATTTTGGTTGATTTACGTTTCTAGGTACAAGGGAAAAAGAGAGCAGACATTGTTTCAACCCTTGCAGCTGAAAATGACCCTCCCTTTTCTCTTTGCTCCCTCCGTCTCTCTTGATCTCTCTCTGAGACATAGTTGCTTTTAGCCCACATTGGCCTCTAACTCATTCAGTAGTCAATAATAATAATAAAGTTGTGATCATCTCGCCTTCACTTCCCACGTGCTATACTATGATTCCAGGTGTACAGAACCATGCCTAGTTATATGTGATGCTGGTGACAGAACCCAGAACTTCTTACGTGCTAAGTAAACACTCCCCCATTATCCAGCCCTTGAAAAATATTTTCACCATGTGTTTCTGTTTTCATGTTGGGAAGTAACAGAAGCTACAGAACATGTTCTGAGCAGAAGTTTTCTTCACTGAAGTTGCCATTTTGTTTATCAATGGTCTTATCCCATGAGTATCCCATGGACCACCCATAAAGGGCTAGTCCAGGTCTTCATTTTACAAGTGAGAGTGGAAACCCTGTTGAAGACTGTAAGTCTTCAAGGTCCTTAGGGTCACAGATCTGGGAGAGTGCAGCTCCGACTTGTACCTTCTAAAATTGGGAAGGCACGGGTTACCCTCTTCTTCACCTATTTCTCAAAGCACTAGCCTGAACTGCTCTGACAAAGTAAACGATTGAAGCAATTTTCTGAATCATTTGAGCTAAAACCCCATTGCATAGCCATAGCCTTTAAATACATGTGGTGTGGCTATAAAGTGATGTGACCAGTTTCCACAAACCACACAAGAAAACTGGGCATGCTATTATATATTCATACCGAATGCTCTGAATTTTCCATGAATACAGGGGACAGGAAATCCAGAAATAACCCCCAAACTTGTTTTGAAACTAATTTCTACCTCCACCTTCAACAAACCTTCTGCAAAGCACAGTAAAAAGAAGCCACATTCATTTATCCGCACTACCATGTTTCTTCTTATCTTTTCTCTTGTTCCTGCTTCTTTCATTGTTTACTAATGCGAATACCGAAGGAAATTTACAAAATAAAAAAGTCAAAAGGAAAGGGGGAGATTATAAGGAGACGATAAATGAAAAACAGTCTATGTGTGGAGTAAGAGAAACAAACAACAGACCACTGGTCATGCTAGCTGCACTGAGAGCAAAGGCAGTTTGTTGACTTTTTGCCTATTCGTGGCCCAACAATTTTGCTCCTCAATGAAGTGTCCAAGTCTCAACAGCAATGGCATGACCTTGAGCATGTGTTACAGATGCAGGATCGGAGGGCATCATGACACACCTTAATGAAAGACAAATGCACACAAGAAAAAACTTAAGAAATGTGATAGCATACTCATTATTTGTACATACAATGTTCTCCCAAAAGGCTCCTGTGTTTTGGTGGCCAGCTTGTGGTGCTACTGAGAAGCGATTGGAACATGAGGATATTACTATATCAATGCATTGATCCATTGATGAATTCATAACTGAACACATTATTAGGAAATAGGGCCTGGTTGGAGGAATTAGATCACTGTGGGTCTGTCTTTGAAAGGCGCATCTTATCCCTAGTCCCTTTCTATGTCTCAATTCTGCATCTTGGCTATATGAGGTGATCCATGAGCTACAGAAACTTCCATCTGCACTACCATTCCACCACATGTCTGCCTTGCTACAGCTGTAGAAGCAATGGAGTCAGCCAATCTTGAATTGAAACTTCTGAAAGTATGGGCCCAAATAGATCTTGTAGAATCAGATGTTCATTTTTACTAGACTTCTAGAACTTTAGAAAATAAAGATCTTCAGAAGTCTACTAGATGAACCTCTTATTTTTCTCATGAAAGACTCCATACTCAGAAAGGGAAATTGAAAAGCAAAATTTATTAAACTAGTTGCAGAAGTATGGAGAGAAACTTGGTTTTCCAACTTCTAATCTAGAGTTGCACTCAGCATTCTATCAGTGCCACATACATGTCAATGGATATGCAAATGACTTTTAAATCTTTTTCAAAGAGCTACTAAGGAGAAGTAACATTGACTAATGAGATAGTCAGCTTTGCACCTTAAGGGGAGGGAAATAATTAATTCTGTCATCTTCATTTATGACTGAAAACCAGGTGATAGGACTTCCTCAGTCAATTTTCCCCAGTCTCACTGGCCCTCTGGAGTCCTCCAAGATGGGGTGGCTAAGACTATCAGCATTTCCAAGGTCTCAGAGTGAGTGCATGTGAGACAACAAGAGAAGGTAGCTGTGCTGATGATGGGGAGGAAGCAGCGTTTACAGCTGTATCTTCTGGTTAATCCTCAGGATAAGAAGAAACAAGAACAATCAAAGAAGTAAATCCTAGGCCACCTGGCATTTCCATTGTGAAAGGCCAATAGGAAGTATCAATTTCACCCCAAGTGCTTATTTTTCTCTTTCTGTTTTCTCATCTCTGGGATCATATCAAGTTTACCTTAATGCTCTCAGTTTTTAAAGTGAGCTAAAAGGAGATAGAAGAGGGGGATTACCAGAAAGCCAAGGTTATGTTCTATAAGAAGAGTATGCCATTGGTATGGCATCTTGTGCCTCTATCTTAAAAAATGGGAAGGAAAAAAAGCACAAAGTATTTTCCTACTTTCTCAACACTTCACTTCTGATTACCCAAATTATACAATGACTCCTCCCTACCATTAACTAGTTCTATATTGGACACCAACTGGGTGTTCTATACTTTAGCTCAATTAAGATATTATCTATCTGGATATAGTATCAGATTATACAAGCTAATGCCTCAGTACCAAAAAATTACACCCACCTACATCAGGTGCCAGTCATTAGTAGTAGCTTAACCCCTATGCTTGGATTATAAATTGGGAAGCCCCTGCCTGTTTGATGCTGTGGTGTAATAGTTGCAGAGACAATGTGAGAGTAACAGCTGCTATCTGATTGGCTTCAACTCCTCTCCATGAAATGGAACCCATGTCTGATACTGCTCAGGTGGCTAAGTATCTGAGACCAGATAGAACAAAGTCCTAGGGGAAACCAAACACTATTGTTCTGTTTAAGGAACATAGTAATAAAATGATGCCTAATGACAGTTTTCTACTCATTGATTAGTATCTTGCTCAGCCATCATCAGAGAAGCTTCCTTTTGCAGCAGAGAGGAATATACTTATAGATCTGTGTCTCACTCTGACATCATCAGAAGAGCTTCCTGTTGCAGTAGATGGCGACTGACACAGAGATCTACAACTGGATAATGTGTGGAGAGTGAGAAAATTTGAAACACTGAGCCCTACATGTTTGATCTTCATCAACTCTGTCCCTCCAGAGCTCAGAGAAACCCTGTGGAAAAGAAGGAAGGCAGAAAGACTGTAGGAGCCACAGGGAATGGAGGACACCGAGAAAACAGTGTACTCTATACACCATAGGATTGCTGAGCATATGAACTCACAGAGATTGTAGCAACATGGACAGAGCCTGCACAGGTTCAAGCCAGATAGAGACCAGTGCTGAGAGGGGGAAGTGGACAAAATATTAATCCCTAACCAAGAAAATACTTTCAACTGACAAGCACTTTCAAAGGGGAAAAAAAAATCAGTTTTCTCCAATGGAGTCTTACTCAGTGTATAAACCACAATGAAGGAGAGGGCCTATGCCCAGTAGTAGATGTCCAACACAAAATGAACTCAGTAGTGTTTTGTGGAAACTTTTTTTTGTCTCATATCACTTTGGGCATTTTGCTTATATATTGTGATTTCCAATTTTGTGTCTTTAGGAGTTTTGTTTCTTCCTCTTTTTATCTGTGTGTTTCTTGTGCTTTTTACTTTAAAAATTATTATTATCCTTTTGTTTTATTTGCCTCTTTGAGAGAGAGAGAGAGAGAGAGAGAGAGAGAGAGAGAGAGAGAGAGCAAACCAGGCAGGACCAGTGAGATGACTCATCAGATAAATGCTCTTGCTACCAAGCTTGATGAGGTGTGTGCAGTCCTTAAGACCCATATGACATAGGGTGAGATCTGATACTTTCAGGTTGTCCTAGGACTACCACGCAGGTACCATATCATGCCATTACCCACACACATAGAAACCACCCCTGTCCCCCACATGCACACTAATGAGAACTGGCATTCAAAGCTGTTCTCCAATATTCATGTACATGGGCCCATACTTTCATAGACAAATACATGTACTTACATCATATAACTTACATCACATACACATATCATAAAGACACACACAAAGATTAAGAAAAGAGAGAGGGGGTTTAAATATGGCTCAGAGGTTAAGAGGAGTTATTATTTTTGTAGAGAATCTAGGTTCAGTTCACAGCACCCTCATGACAGCTCATAATTGTTCGTAAATCCAGTTCTGGGGATCTGATATCTTCTTCTGACCTCTGAGGGTATCACTACACATCCATGTTGCTCATACAAACCAGCAGGTAAACTACTCATACACCTAAAATAAAGAAATAAATCTAAAAACAGTTTTAAAAAGGAAAGGACACAGATGAACATCCAGATGAAGAAGTACATAACACAAGGCATGGGAGTGTCTAGAATTGTGGTAAACTCTACCGTCATTGAGTTGATATGTGTTTGCCAACTGGGAAACTCTGAATTCGGCCTTTGTGTGTGTGGAGACTATTACACATACACAATTGATTACACCATTGCCATTGATCAACTCAGCCTTCAGTTCTTCTTCTCTCTTGGGAGACTGAAAGATGAGCTTAAGTTTTAATCCTCTCATCATGTGGTTGGTTTCCCTGGCAACCAAGCCCTTTCACCATCACTCATCTTGCTAACATACAAAAAGATAGTTATATCTTTGGAGATTCCAAGCACTTTTGGAGTTATATGCTAGGAGCCTGGGACATATTTTTATTGTTTCATAATTTCACATCTTTAAATTTTAAAAGAAACATCTGTAATGCCTGCAAAGTCATAATTCCTACATAATAAAGTACTGTGATCTTGCTTTCACAACAATAGATTTTGAGGATAAGATAGTTATTCTGAGCTTTGCTGGGTACTTAGTGATGGATAGGATGGTATGAAAAATTCAAGATGGTATCATTCCATTCCCATGTCTGGTGCCTTTGGAGAGATGGCTACAAGAATGGATTTAGCTGAGAATGTAGTCTTAGAACAATTAAGCTTCTTACATAGAAATTGGCTTTCAGCGAAAGGATTATCCTAGAAGAAGCAGGTGGAAGCTGGCTGGATAAGCTTTTTTATAACCTAACAATGGAAGTCATGTAGTATAATTACTGCTATATTGTGCTGGTTGAATTAGTTACAAACTCACCTTGATAGAAAGGGAAGGAATGTTGACCTTGTTTCTGAATGCAAGGAATGGTAATGAATTTGAGACTATTTAATAAAACTCTACAGTGTCTAATAGGTATATAATAGCGTGGGAAACCCAGACTGAAACAACTATTCTGCCAAAGCTCTCTGTTACTAATCTACTTTGGAGTTCCCACAAAATTACAAGTTCTCATGTTGTTGTAACCTTGGCTTACTTAATTGTGTGCATGTTTAGTGGTAGAAAGAGTTCTAGGGTGAAGAAGGTTACATAGAAACCTGGCACATAGAGTAAGGCTATTTAAGGATGCTCAGGGAATATGACAGACTGCTTTAACTCATTGATTTAGTTAGATAAATCAATCCACAAAATATGATTTTATTATACCATCACCTTTATCTTAGACATTCACTGTAAATAATTTGACAACTACATTTGTTGGGCTTATAATAGGTATTGCTTTCTTAAAATTATGTAACTGTTGGCCAGTTACTAGCATTTCTTATTGGCTAGCTCTGCCTTAAATATTAATCTATAATCACTAATATATGTGTTTCTACATGGTCTTATCTTACTGCGAATGCTTCACTTACATCCTCTCTTCCCAAAATCACCTCAATCACTACTTCCAGTATTGATATTTATTTTTAGCCTAGAAAATAGTCTACATAAACACAACACACACAAACTAAAGATACTTTCCCCCCTATCTTTTGTGAGACAAAAATCTTGTGATGCAGCCTAAACTGACCTTGAATTTACAGTCCTTCAATCTCAGTCTTTAAGTGTTAGGATTACAAATGTCTGCCACCACTTCTGCCTGCACTTCCCATCTTACTTTTGCTTAAAAGGAAGTGAATGAAAACACAGAAAAAAGTGTGCATAATCTGTCTAGTTCCTGCTCCCACCCTCTTTCCTTTGCAGAACATACACAGGGCTATCTTTCTCCTGGTCCTACTCCCATTTCTAAGCCATGTGGAATGTTTCTTACTGTGCTTGCCCACCTGGGATCAGAAAAAGGAGAGCAAAGAGAGCCAAAAGGACGAAGTCTTGTTATTAATTTGTTTTAGGAATATATGTTCCATACTTCTCTCCAGCAGAGTGGTCCAATTGTGTGATTCCAGAATGTCAGAGAATACATGAGAGCCTGGACCTGAACTCATTATGTATAGGAGGATGATCTTGAACTCCTGATCCACCTGCTAATGTGTCCAGTTTATACAATTGTATGGATCAAACCCAGTGCTTGATAGGCAAGTACTCTAGCAACTGAGCCACACTCTGATTCATTTAACGTTTTTTAAAAACTAAAACTTCTCAAATTTTTACAAAGCAATTTATTACAGTTATTGATTTATTTTTTGGGGGAGGGGTAATTGTGTGCATCACAACATACATATGGAGGCCAGAGGCCATCTCTTTGAGAGGCAATTCTTTTGTTCCATTGTGGGGATTGAACTCAGGTTGATGCACAGAAGATCATGTGAGCAGGCTGAGGGACTTTGATACTCTCTCTTTATTTCTCTATAGTTAAAGTGTGGGCCACCTGCTCTCACTGACTACTTACACTGTGACAGGCATTGTACCAAGCATATTGTATACATATTATTCTACTTACATTCAATAAGACCCTGGGACAGTTACCTTTAGATGGCAGAGATAAATCAAGAGCCATCCAGTGACATGAGGTCCAGGTGCAAGGAGGACGCCTACAGCTTCACCTTAGGACATTTACCATGGGCAGGCAGAGATCAACCACAATGCCCCTGATGTCACATGACACCAGGAAGTTAGGTGCCATTAGAGTGAATGAGTATATGGTGGGGAAATGAGAGAGATATAAGAGAGGTAGAAAGGGCCATGTGCTACAGAAAGAGGCAGCGAGGAACCAGCAGACATGAGTGGCTTGCTTGCTACGCAGGGCCATGATGATCTTCATAGCTGGGCTATTTCCCAGGGCCATGTCTGGGTCCATGGCCCTGATGCAGCTGAGCTCTGTCTTGATGTCAGTGAATCCTGTTGTTGCTGGGGACCATCCACAGGCCCATAGTCTGGGTCAGGCCCTGAACCAGGACTACGAGTTGTCCCACCCTAAAATCCACCCTATCTGTGATCTGCTGGAACATGCGAAGGGATTGGACCTGGAAGTCCAAAGCTGCAGGAAATCCAAGACACAGGGTAACAACAGGATATCCAAGAGGAGCCCCAGTGAGAGCCCAGTATCAAGGGTGTAGCAGAGGCTCAAACCAGACCAACGACTCATTGCATGAACACATACAGGTAAAGATGTATAGACTAAAGGGTATACGGTGTAACTCACTGTGATACACTGCAGCTTCCATGTTGAAACTTTATTTCCTGTTGTTTGTTTGATTTTTGATTTTATTTTATTTTGGGGAATTTGCAAGGGCAGAGGGTGGATATGTTTTCTTTTTCTTCTTCTTCTTCTTCTTTTTTTTTTTTTTAAAAAAAGACTTACTTATTTTATGTGCATTGGCACTTCACCTGCATGTATGTCTGTGAGGATGCCAGATCCCCTGGAACTGGAGTTGCAGACCATTGTGACCTGCCATGTGGATGCTGGAAATCGAAATCTGGTCTTTTGGAAGAACAGCCAGTGCTCTTAACTGCTGAGACATCTCTCTAGCCTCCAGAGGGTGGATATAAAGGGACAAGGAGATAAATGGGATAGGGATGCAGGATGAGAAGAGAATCAATAAAAACGTTTTAAAAAGACTCATAAGAATTTTATTAGGTATATGATATTATCCCTAAGTATGTGTGAGAAATCCAAGGTTCAGTAAGTTTCAATAACTTGTGGTTCACATTGTGATTATAAAGCAAAAATTAGCTTGGAACTCAGGTAATCCTTGTCTCATATCCTGCAGGTGGTAATCTCTGTGTTTTTCTCAGCTGAGCAAGATAGACAATAGTAATCATAAGGTTATAATTACAAAGTTTTTATCATCAGTAAAACTGTTACTTAGGGTCTATGTGTAAATAACTGCTATAAATGTCCAATATTATATAAACCAGTTTATTATAAAACTGGTACTTAGCATTTGCAGTTTATAGGGTACCAAGAATTAATGAATCATTTCACATATATGGATTTATTAATGATTCACAACAACCTGGGTAGCAGGGAGTATTATGATCACAGTTTACAGGAAAATGAGGCAGACATACACAACATAATTGAGATAGTCATAGTTAAGTGCCAAATGACAGACTCAGCAAGTATTTGAACACAGGAAGTTCAACAAGGGAACCCAAGTTAATAATCATTATATAGAAATGCCTCTTTAGATTGTATCTGTAACTGGAAGCTGAAATTAAAGACACTGTTAGTCTTTTTTGAAAAGGTGAAGCTATATAGCTTCCCCTAGGTGAGTAAATTGTTTTCATTCTAGTCAAATTTGTTAAGAATCATTGAATGAGGAGGCTCTGTGCTAAGCATTTGGGAAAGATATGAAAACAGCAATCCTCATAATATCACATCTTACTATTTATTTCCCTTTTTAATAAACAAATTTATTTTTTATTATTTCTTATATATCTATAGGGTTTTCCTTTTCAACTTTAAAGATTATCTTTCTATTCTTGATCCGTTAATCCTAGAGCTCTTAGATTATCATAAGTTAGTGTCACAGTTTCCTTCAGCTGTCAACTTGATACAACACAGAGTCACCTGAGAAGAGGGAACATTGTTGTGTGACAAAACCTTTCTTTGGGAGATGCAACACACACATATGCTCATCCCAGATAGGGAACCCACAACAGACGAAAGTACAGATACCACTGAAGTTCAACTTGGTGAACCAGTGAGTTTTATTAGGGTTACAGGAATATGGAAGAAGCAGAAATAACTCCAAGACAGCTTCACCACTAAGACCCACCCCAGCATGGGTGACAGCTCACAAAAGCTGGGAAACCTGGAGCATACTGCATAGCCTGCCAGAAGCTCAACATGTTGGAGAGTGTCCTATTCAAATGACTCTGGTCTAAATCTCTTCCAGGCAGCATGGCTCGTTCTAGGCACCCGGTCTAGTCTCAGTCTTCTTTTTTAGTTTGACTTGTTAGAGTCTTCTTTGCAACTTTATTGCTTACTCTGAAAGGAAGGGGGCCTAGTGAATCTGGTCAGTTTCAGGGACTTCCTGGAGATATTTTGAGCTCTTTACGTTCCTGCTTAAAGAGATTTCCCTGCCAGATAGAATGTTTCAATCTGTGAGGAAACTGTCACACAACAAACCTCAACCCAAGAACTCTTCAGGTCAGTTTTGCCTGTGGCCATGTCTACTAAACATTTTCTTCATTGCTAATTGATGTAGAAGGGCTCAGCCCACTGTGGGTGGTGTCATCTATAGGCAGGTGGGTCTGGGCTGTATAAGAAAGGTAGCTGATCAAAACAGAGGGAGTGAGTCAATATACTGCACTCATCCATGATGGGTCTCTGTTTCATTTCTTGCCTCTAGGTACCTGCCTTGAACTCCTGTTCTGGCTTCCCTGTAACCTGTAAGCTGAAAGCAACTTTTGTTTTCCAAAGTTGTGTTTAGTTAGTGTTTTATCACAGCAACAAAAAAGGAGACTAGAAAAGTTACTTTTGTTTCCAACTTGTACCTCTCCTACTTCTCTAGAAATGGTACCTCACATGTAAATGGTTGCCTCCCTTGTCATATTGTACTTACCTAACACCTACCAATAAGCCTGATGAAGAAATGATAGTTGGAATTCCTTATGGCTATGATAACTTAGTTTTTCTTCCATGGGATCTCCTCAAGAAATGTGAACCCAATTGACTACACATTGCATATAAACATATAAACTAATTGATTTCAATGATTTCTTTTTTTTATTTCAATGATTTCTAACATGTGTCGCCCACCCACACTTAATCTTCTCATCTCTTTCTCCTCCTTGTAAACATGTGTCAGGCAGACAGGCATCTATGCTTAGAAATTATAATATATTCATTCTTATCTCTTTATATGTTTTCATTTGTTTATTGCTTCTTCTATGACTGTGTATTCTAACCAAGATAACACAATTATATTACTATAACAGGCTTTTGATATTTCATATATCAACTTGGGTTCCATAATATATTATGAATACCCTACAAGTTCATGGTATCTTGCTATAGCTCCCTTTTTTCTTTTATGTTAGTGATTGGTATTTTTTAAGTTATTCTTTCATATAATACATCCTGATTCTCCTACCTTCACTCCTTCCATCCCCTCCCTTCTGCCCCAAATCCATTCCTCCATTTGTCTTCAGAACTGAACATGGCATAACAAGATTCAGTGAGACTAAGCATGATCCCTTACACACACACACACACACACACACACACACACACACACACACACACACGAGCAAAAGAAGACAAATCTACATCAAAACAAAAAAATGTGTCCTTAGAAAATATGAAGTAAATAGGAAATATCTAGCAAAAAGTGACAAAAAAGAAAAATTATTAACATCAAGAATGAAAGAAAATATCACTGATTATAATGATTCAGGCTAAGGCAAGAGGATCTTGAGTTTGAAGCTAACCTGGGCTACACAGTGAGACTGCTTCAGAAAACCAAGCAAGCAAATAAGCAAAACTAACAACAGAAACAGCAAACAACAAATGAAATCAGCATTACCATATGCTTAAAGACATCAAAGGATAGTAAGGGAATATTATAAAAACCTCTATGCCATTTAGAATAAATGGACCACTTTCTTGAAAACCATAAAGTACCATGGGGTGCTATAGCCTCAAAGTTCAATTGTGTACCTATGCGAAATGTCCTTCTGTACCCAGTACCATGTATAATGAATATATACCAATCAAATATATATCAAAAATAAAATACCAGAGTTGATCTCTATGGACAGACGTTTATGCCATGACCAATGGAATTTATTCAAGAATAAAAGTAAATACATAAGAAAACATAAAAGCTAATAGCTTTGATATTTTTTTTTGCTTTTTAACTATTTTCCAAGTATAATTTAAGATGCAGCAGTGAAGTAAAGATTAACAATTTGTATTATACACACTCTATATGATAAGATGCAAAATTGTATTAAAACGACAACATGGGGTTATAGAGATGGCTCAGTTATTGAGCATGCTTGCTGCTATTGCAGAGACCCATGCTCAATTTTGAGCACCTGTACCAGTCAGCTACTCCTAACTCCAGCTCCAGGGGGCCCAATGCCCCTTTCTTTTCTCCACTGGAGGAAGATGACTGATAGGATCTCTCTATTACTTTTTATGACTATAGGTAACTCTATAATAACCTCAAAATAAAGGTATAATTAAAAATCAGAACACATGGAAAAAGATAAACTTTCTCAATGTCAGGGTAACAGATCTAGAATAGGATTATAGCTGCCTTTTTTTTTTCATCTGGGCTTGACAAGACTTTTAATTGGTCTATTATGAACTATGGCAGTAGTATATTCATTTGTGTTATGTGTGCAGATTAGTGTGGACTCATAGGTTACTTTTTTCTCTGTCTACCTTCCCATAAGCTTCTGAAGTTATTTAAACAGTCTCCTCTCACAGAGCACTGACTTCATGCCACTTCACTCCTATCTGTATTTAGATCTTCCGTTTACTCTGTAGAGTCTGCCACCTGCATAGCAAGGATCAAAGGCATACCTTAAGGCTAGGATCTGGGAATGGCTTGCAGGTTTTAATCTGTGGAAAACACGAAAAGATTTGGAACATTAGTGGTGGTGGTGGTGGGGGGCACAAGAGCCTTAACTCCATCTCTCATAAAATACGCAATAGCAGAAGATGGTAAATGACAGCAGGGCTTGGGGGATTTGCTGGGGTTTTTATTTTGTGCCCACATACTCAGCTTTAAAAGAGAATCAGAAAGTAGACATCTGCATTCTTTTTCCTTTCTAGAAATGCTGATTCCTGTCTGCTGTGGAGTTAGTAGGCCCCTCACTCCTAAATGATATGGCAAATCTCTGTAGACCATTTTAAAGATGCCAAGGTTTGCCTTTGATTTTTAAAGAACTTTAACCTCATTCTTCTCTCTCTCTCTCTCTCTCTCTCTCTCTCTCTCTCTCTCTCTCTCTCTCTCTCTCTCTCTCTTTCTCTCTGGGTGTGTGTTTTAATTGCTTCCATTTCTATTTTCAAGTATTGAGCAGTTTTGTTTATGTAACAGTTTGTTTTTTCTTGATTTTCTTGTCATTCTTTAAGAGATTTATTGATTCTCTCCAATTTTTTTTTTGGTTGTCTTTCCTGCCATTTCTTTAAGGGATTTTTCCCATTTTCTCTTTAAGGACTCCTTACTATCTTCATAAAGTTATTTTTATGGTAATTTGCTTGTGCTTCAGCTGTGTTGGAATGTTCAGGTCTTCCTGTTGTAGGATAGCTGGATTCTGTGGTGACATATTGTGCTCTTATACTGGCATCTTGGCATCTGGATTTGGGGTGATTATAAGTACAGGTATTGATTCCTGTGTTTGTCTTTGCTGAATGGGCATTTTGTCCCTTGGTTTCTGTTTCCTTTCTGGTCTTCCATCCTAAATGTCCAGGGATTCCTGTGACTGATGAGTCTTTCGGTCCAGTAGGGTGTCTTTGCCAGGGATTTGGGGGCCTTGGGTCCCTTGATCTGATCTGGCTTCTAGTAAAGCCTGACTTTTCTTCTAAAACCTAGGCCCAGCCAGGCCTCTGGTAGGACAGCTGGGATTGTTCTTTTGAATGGGGTAGACTGTACATGGGTCTACGGTGTCTGTTCTTCCAACTGGTGTGAACTGTGTCTGGGTCTATGGAATATGCTGGAGTTCTGGGGAAGGGTGGCTTGCTGATTGGTAAGGGTGGTTGTGGCTGGTGTGCTCTGAGCCTCTGTGTGGCAGATGTCTGTTTGAGTTGGGGAGCAGGACCCAGCAGCAGTGTCAGAGCCAGGGATAAACTAATATGGTGTTGGCCTTATAATTATAATATATGGTGTTGGTTCTTACCTGCTTCTGAAGGCATGTGGTATATGTCAGGTTTGAGTAAGAGCTACTGGCTTGGATTCTTGAGGGAGGTTTTTTGTTGTTGTTTTGTTTTTAGCGCGTTTTTGTTACATTTTCTAGCATTTCATTACGAAGTTTTCAAAAACATAGAAAAATTTACAGTGCTATGCAGACTTATCACACATGAATTTTACAATTTATATTTCCTGGAGCTTACATTATCATACCCTTTTGTATTTATCTAGTCATTTGCTATTTTTGCAGACGTCAGTACACTTCCTTCCAGTCATATTGATCTGCAGGCTTGATTATGGCTCTTTTCAATTTGGACATAAAATTTGGGCACATATTACATCGTAGATTGAGTATGTTATTTTCTAATTTATTTATTCTGTGTGTGTGTGTGTGTGTGTGTGTGTGGTGTGTGTTTGTGCATGCACCCAGGCACATGTGTGGAGGTCAGAGGATAACCTTCAGAAGTTGGTTCTTTCTTTCTACCATGGGTTCCAGGATTTAACTTAGATTGTCAGGCTTTCACATAAACAGGGTAACCAGCTGAGCCTTCTTGCCAGTTCCTAATAAGTACTTATTGGTATATATTTGTCATAGTTGGCTTCCATTATCTACCGGACACACCTCAACTGAAGAATTGCCCACACTATTGGCATGAGGCATTTTCTTGATTGCTCATTGATAGAGGGCCCAACACTGTGAGTGGTGCCACACCTCTGCAAGTGTGCCTGGGCTATGTAAGAATAACAGCTAAACATGAGCCTGGAGGAAAATCAGTAAGAAGCATTCCTCTAAGGTTTCCCCTTCAGTTCCTGCCTCCAGGTTCTTACCTTAAGTTCCTGCCCTCACTTCCCTCAGAAGTGTAAGGTGAAATAAATCCTTTCCTTCCATGTACTTGGTTTTGGACAGCACAAAATAAACTAAGATAATATTCATTGTATACAAATTATGGGCTTTATACATTTTCAACACGTATGTTGAGTGCTTTGACCATACTGAGTATTTTAGGCTGGAAAGAACTGCGAATCTACAAAAGTGATAATGCCTGTCTCTTCCTGCCTCCCCACCCCCACCCCTGCTCTTTCTTTTCTGAATTTGGCCGTGAAATCTGGGGAAGTTATTTTGACTTTCTTCCTCTCTTGTAGATTTTCCTTCCCAGAAGGACTAGCTTCCCAGAAGCTCTGGGAAGACAGAGGCTACAAGAATGTCAGTAAGCCAACTTTGCCAGTTTTAGCCAACTTTTCCCTTGTGCCATAAACCCTCCTCTGTTCTTTCAGAGTTTGCCACAACTATGTTCATCAAACTTCACATAAAGTAGGCACTTTTCTTCGGTTCCTTGAGCTTTCATCGCTAATGAAATCCTATATGATGTAAATGACACAATTAAAGGACGTTGTGTGTTTTTCTCCTATTATTCTGTCAGGGGCCCTTACAGATGTTACAGAAACCTTCTTTGCTTATAGCAACAACACCAAAAAGTTGATCTTTTACCTTGCCTTTAATATGAATCCAAATTACTTCATTGACCATTACAGGGAGTCTTTATGTTGTGGACCAATAATTCTATCAGATAGAAGTAGCACATTTTGTTCATCTATGACATAGTGAAGAATATGCATATTTTTCTGATTTTAGGAGATTATGAATATTGTTATAAACAATCACAGAGGGATAGCATTTAAAAGATTATAATGAATTTTTGGTCATTTTCATTTCCATTCTTCTTTTCATTCTCATCCCCTTTCCCAAAAAATGCCCACCTAGTTCTTGTCTCTTTTTTTTTGTTTGTTTGTTTGTTTCTCTGTTGTTTTGATGACTGCCTGAGTTCAATTTAGGTTGCCCATATGACCATGAATAGGGAGTTATTTATTGAGGTATGAGAAATTTAGCTATGACTATATCACTGAAGAAAGTGATTTCCTGGTTCCCTAGCAATCAATAACTGTGAATAACTGCTTATGAAGCCCTTCTCCAATACATGGTGGGATGATGATGGGTGCATTTTGTGCAGATAACCATAGATGTTTGTGAGTTCATGAGTACAAAGGTCATTTCATGTCCAGAAGACATCATGCCATAGTATGTCACCTGAAGACTTTTAATTTATTATTATTTTCTATCACCATCTTATTTTTAATATCTCAAGTTCACTTTTTGCTTATATTTGAATAAACAGTTGTTACATTTATACATATACCAAGTTATTTTGTGTGGCAAATTGAGTTTCCTAAGATGGTGGCCATCATAGCTACTACCCTACAAGCTATTCAGCAGTATGACCTTGTCATTCTTATAATGAATTTGGGGAACTTTATTAATCAATAGAATGTGGTAGGAACAGACATTTTGTTCTCTCAGCATGCTTGATCTCTGAGTTTACTCAAGCATGTAATAGTAGCTGCTCATATTAGTCACTTTTCTCATCCTTTGGACAACTTCAGGGATGAGTTTCATTTTGGCCGTAGATTGCAGAACATACAGTCTGTCATGGCTGGTAAAGCATAAGTGTTTTGGTACACTCTTGTGAGAGCCTACTGCTGCTTCTTCTCATATCTTGGCCAATCATGAAGCAGAGTTTGGGGCCCAAAACCCAGAAATATATTATTGTTACAACCTGAGGGCCACCCAAAAACGTCAACCTCAATCAGTTAGTTACACCTCATGACCCAAAGGTTCCACAACTTCCCAAAGTAGCACATCCATACACCTGAAGACCAAATGTTCAAACACATGAGCCTATGGGAGGAATTTCACATTAAAATCACAACAGAGCTAGAATCTTAACTAAACTATCTTTGTATTGACCCAGCTGACACACTTACATATGAATACACACTACACATATGAATAAAGAAGCTGCTTAGAACTTTCACATATTTGAATCATCTCTAACAATTTTTAATAGTCTGGCTCATATAAAGCAAAGACCAGTTATACTTGCATCATACACAGGATTTTTTGTAGACCTAAGTTTTCATTTGTCACCTTCATTGTTTGCCCCTTAAGTAGACATATATAACTCAACCAAGTTTTAACAAGCTGAGCTTAAATATAGACTTGTTTTTTATTAGCAATGCACAAAACCAAGGGTGAACCTATTTTTGAAATAGAAAGGCTCTTTATAGAGCTCTATGAAGTAGAGTACACCTGCAATACCAGTACTTGGGAGGCAGAGCCAGGAGGATCAGGGCCAGCCTGAGCTACATATGCAGGCTAGTTGAGGCTAGCCTGCATGCCATGGTAATGCGTCTTTGTAAAAACAACAAAAAGTGCTCCAGTGAGCATGGCAAATCATTTAGGATACAGCATAGTACACAAAACATATTTATTAACATCAGTCAGTTGATGTAATATTTCAGATCAACTAGGCATCTTTTAGTTGCTTATGGTGAATATTCTGTTTTCTTGAAAACTGATCCATTAGGTTCAGTTTGACTATGTTGTGTCTATCATTAGTGACTTTATTTTGGTCTCTTTCGACTAGTTTAGGAGCTCTGTCTTCCTTAAATCTTATTTAACAAGTGGAATTATGATGGGAGATATCATTGTGTAAATATGTTTCTCATACTGGTTAATGAATAAAGCACTGTTGACCAATAGGAAAGCAAGATAGGCGGGACTAGGAGACAAGGAGGAGAGAGAAAGGAGTAGTGAGGAGATCCAAGATGGAGGACGGAGAGAGCAGAATGCCAGCCCTTCTCTCTGGTAAGATAAGACCATGGGGAAGTATTTAGATTAATAGAAATGAATTATTAATTAAGACAGATCTAGCAGATAAGAAACTAGTAACTGGCCAACAGAATTAAATTAATACAGAGTCTTTGTGTATTATTTGGGGCTGGCGGGGCGGTGGGACCTGACCGGCAGAGGAAACACCTACTCGTAACAGACTTACACAGCTATCTCACAGGAATGCATTTAATTAAATCAATTTATTGTTCATGTCCTTTAAAAGTTCATTGTATATATTTATTGTACATGCCTCCATGTTACATAAAGATATTTTCATACAAGTACATATTGTATTGTGAACACATTCCTCCTGTATTTATTTTTTGAGACAGGGTTTTACATGTCAATCCCAGTTCCCTCATCCTCTCTTCCTCCCCTGACCCCTCCAACCCCCATCCCCTTTTTGCTCCCCAGGGAAGGTGAGGCCTTCCATGGGGAATTTTCAAAGTCTGTCATATCATTTGGAGCAGGGCCTAGGCCCTCCCCCATGTGTCTAGGCTAAGAGAGTATCCCTCTATGTGGAATGGGTTCCAAAATTCCATTCGTATACTAGGGATAGATGCTGATCCAGTACCAGAGGCCCCATAGACTGCCCAGTACTCCTAACTAATACCCACCTTCAGGGGGTCTGGGTCAGTCCTATGTTGGTTTCCCAGCTATCAGGCTGGGGTGCATGAGCTGTGCCTTGCTTAGGTCAGCTGTTTCTATGGGTTTCTCCAGCCTGGTCTTGACCCCTTTGCTCATCACTCCTCCCTCTCTGCAACTGGATTCCAGGAGTTTGGCTCAGTGCTTAGCTTCCGCTTTCATTGGCTACTGGTTGAAGGCTCTAGGATGGCATATAAGGTAGTCATCAATCTCATTATTGGGGAAGGGTGTTTAAGGTAGCCTCTCCACTATTGTTTAGATTCTTATCTAAACATCCTTGTAGATCTTTGGACATGTCCTTAATGCTAGATTTCTCTTTATACCTATCATGGCTCCCTCCATTGTGGTATCTCTTTTCTTGCTCTCCTCTATTTCTCCCTGCTCCCTCATGTCATCCTCTCCCCTCCTGTTCTCCCCTTCTCTTTCTCTTAACTCCCTCTCCCCTCCACCCATGCTTGCAATTTGCTCAGGAGATCTTGGCCCTGTCCCCTTCTCAGGGGAACCATGTAGAGACAAGTTCTTATATATTCCAGGCTATCATTAAACTTGTGGTTCTTCTGTCTCAGTCTCTTATGAGCTGAAATTATGGGTGTAAGTTCCCATGTCTATCTTTTAACTTTACAAGAAACTGCAAAACTGTTTTCCATAGATGTACTCCCACCAGTAATAGTATCCACCACAATACTATTGTCAATGAGTAGTTCTTACCATTGTAATTTTGTTATTATTATTATTCAAACTAATGGGGATCCCACCCAGGGTCTCATGCAAGTGCTATCTTCAGAGTTCACTCCAATTGTTCTCAAACCTCAGTGACATTTGGGGGTTCCTCCTTTTCTTCCTTTCTTATTTTAGCTATTCTGATAAGAGTGTAGTGATACTGTTATTATAGTTTTACATTTCCCTAATTGGAAATAAGAGTGGATACATTTCCATGTGACTAGTCCCTCTCCATATATCCTATCTAAAGAACTCATTAAAGTTTTTTTTTTTAGTTATTACATTTATTTAGTGGGTGTGTCCGTGTTTGTGCCACTCTGTGCCTGTGAAGGTCAGAGGACAATCTTCATGAGTTTGTTCTTTTGAACTCACGTCATAAGGATGGTATAGCAAATAGTTTACATATTGAACCATCTTATCGTGCTTCCCTCATTTTTTCCATTAAAATTAAAATATAACCACATCAGTTTCCCCATTCCCTTTCCTTCCTCTAACTTCTCCCATGATACTCCTCCGTCCCTCTCAAACTCCTGGCCATTTCTTCCTTAACTGTTATTGTAACACACACACACACACACATATCTCTCTCTCTCTCTCTCTCTCTCTCTCTCTCTCTCTGTGTGTGTGTGTGTGTGTGAGAGAGAGAGAGAGAGAGAGAGAGAGAGAGAGAGAGAGAGAGAGAGAGAGCAAGCAATCTGCTGAGTCCTTTCAGTGTTGTATGTACATGATTTTAGATTGACCACTTGGTACTGAAGACAAATTAGGGAACTTTTCTTACAGGAATAACTACTTTTTTCTCAGAATTCCTTAGCTGCCTATAGTTCCTTGGATAAGGGTGGGGCCCCATGAATTTTCACACTTCTACCTTAGTATGTCTATTTCTCTTGTCTTTGCTTAGGTCTTATTTAGGCAACCATATTGTTGAGGTATTACGAGTAAAGATTTTCTGCAATTATATTGCATATAGTACTTACTAATGCGTGCATGCATACACACACACATATATATAGTTTGTTTTTTTATTCCTAAGTAATAATATTTCATTGTGTGAGTAAAAAGTGTTTGATCTATTCTTTTATTAATAGACACCTGGGATGTTTCGAGTTTGAACTACTGTGAATAAATTTCTACAAATAGTCATATACAAGTCTTATTCTAAATATATATTGCCATTATCTTAGATAAAAACACAGTGGTTGAATTGCTGGGTCATAAGATCGTTACATGTGCAATGTTGTAACAAAGTGTCACACTTTTCCAAAGTGTCAAGAAATACTTCTATTGTCCAAGGTGCCTTAGGCATCTCTGACTTGTGGTTTTCCCAGGATTAGAAGTGCTCTTTATTCCAGAAATTGTGGAGGTGGCATGATTTCCACCCCCTTCCTGGATCAGAATTGATTCAGGAATCTATGTGGCTTTCTTCGCAGCTCTGCTCTCACAGCTGTCAGCCCCGGTCAGAGGGAGGTGGGAGGCTTAATTATAATTCTTCTGACAGTTCTGAGCAGAGAAGCCAGTGCCTACTACAGCAACAGCTGAGCTCAGCCTGAAGCTGCCATGTGGAAGGCCCACCTCACAGTTATTTGACTCCTCTCCGAGAAGCTTGCTTAATGGACCAAGAGTTTCATGTTTCCACATGCTCAGTCCTGCTCAGATGCAGGTGGCAGGCACACTCCAGCTTAAGAGCCCTTACATCACTTCCCTCATTTTACCCTAGTGTTAGCTGCCATTGCAAGATATGTGCAGTGAGACTACAACTCCTCCCTTTAGATTTCCTTTGTGTTGAATATACGAAGTCTGATTGCCCTTTGTCAAGGTTCCTCCATGATCCATCATCAACTTACTTTTTTCCATTACTGATTAGAAGAGCAGGGACTCAAAAAGAACAGGGTGTCTTGGTTCTGGCCGTCGATAAATACTTCCTTTTACACCAAATGAGCTGTGATTTTATTAAAAAAAAGATTCAGTTTTCTTTTATTATTTTCATATGAATTCTGTATCCCAAGTCGTCCTTGTAGATCATGCTGGCCTTGAACCTTTGGATACTCTGCTGCTTCCACCTCTGAAGCCCTATGATCGCTGTTGTGCCCCGTTCCACCCACCTTCTTAGCTGCACCAGTTTTGTGGAAGTGGGGGCACTTTCTACTCTGTATTATTGGCATCTGATGTACTTTCACTCATCAAGCATTTAAATTTGTTTATAAGGATGAATCAGATGCAAAAGTATACTTTAACTTTCAAGTGACATGAAAAAGACAAGGATAGGGAAATACAGTGGATCCAACAATGCTATTTTTACACACTTACTATTAGTCCTCCTAGTAATTAGTGTCAGCCATAAGGGAGAGCTGTGTTTGATTCCTTTTCCTATTTTTTACAGGATCTAAACCCACTCTTTAAAATGTCTTACTGAGATCTAATTAACATCCTATAAAATTCACCCATTTAAATATAAAGTTCAACAATAGAATTCTGCAATTATCATCATAGAACACTTTTACTATTCTTCAAAGAAGCCTAGTATCAATTTGCAATGATGTTCCATTTCCCCATGCACCCAACCTCTGAACACCATGAATCTATTTTCTACCCCTGTGGATGTATACATTTCTGGATATTTCATAAAAATGGACTCATACAATATGTGGTCATTCATATCTGGCTTCTTTCACTTAATGTTTTGGTCATTCATGTTAGGGCATGTGTCAGTACCAAATCCTCTTTGATTTGTGCATAATATTTTATCACAGGCTTTTTTTTTTTTTTTTGCATATAGAGTATTTTTTATTTAATTTTATATAACAAAGTCCAATTAAATGAAAACAAACATTTATACACAATATTTGGGAATTTGGGCGTCGTTCTTTCCAAACTACTTCCTGCTGGTAAGGGGCGCTGTCTTGGGGGATTCGAAGAAGATTCAGATATCCTAGCTGTAGTCTGTAGGGCTGTTTTGTCCAGCTGTTTGGAATGTAGGATCAGCTTGTACTCTGTTTCAGGCAGTCTGGTGTGATCAAACCACATTAGTCTGGAAGGAATCCACATCTTTTCATTTTCTGTGGAAACAAAAATAGAAATACTTTTCCCCAGTAACTTGTTCTTCAACTTAAATTTTGGAGTCAAAGCGTTTTTTTTTTTTTTATTATTTTACATGTCGATCCCAGTTCCCTCTCCCTCCCTCCCTCCCCCAAGCCTTCCCTCCCTCCTTCCCTCCCTTTTGCCCTCTCTACCCTCTCCCATGCACTCTAAACACCCTCCCTCCCAACCCCCCACCACAATACAATATGTAGGGGAATGCCATCCAGTTGGGGTCATGTAGATCTGACAGGTCCTGTGAAGTAGGGACTAGGGCTTCTCTCCTATCTCTAGAATAAGGCAGTTATCCCTCCATGGGGGATATGTTTGCAAAGTCCTTTTGTGCACCAGGAATACATCCTGGCTCCACTGTCTGAGGTCTCTTAGACTGCTCAGACCTTCTGGCTGAGACCCATATTCAGGGGGGGTCCGAGTCAGACCCCTGTTGGCTTCCCAGCTATCAGTCTAGTGGCCCTTAGCTCCTCCTTGTTCAGGTAAGCTGTCTCTATGTACTTCTACCGCATGGTCTTGTCCTCTCCATCTGCTTCTGGGTTCTAGTTTGACTCAGTGTTTATGTATGGGTGTTTGCTCCTGTTTTCAACAGGCATTAGTTGAGGACTCCATGGAGAAGTTAGTTGTTGATCTCACTCTCCGGGGAAGGGTATTTATGATAGCCTTTCCACGGAAGCTGAGATTGTTAATTGGGGAGCAGTCTTGTAGTTCCCCTCGACCTTTCTTTGTGTTCAACTTTATCTTCAAACCAATATTGGCTCCCTCTTTTATGTTCTCTCTCTCTGTCTCTGTCTCTCTCTCTCTTTCCTATTTTCCATTCCTAACCAGGCTCAATCCTCCTGGTCGCACATGCCTTCCTCTCCCTCCCTCTCATTTTCTCCTACTTCTCTCTCCATTAGCTGTCCTCCCCCACTATACCTGAGGTCTGGGGGGACTTGTCCCTTCCCAGTTCTGTGAGGGACTTTATATGAATCTCTTAGAATACAACTTGTATCCTAGTTCCTCTGGTGATGTGAATTATAGGCTGGTGATCATTTGATCTAGGTCTAAAATCCATATATGAGTGAGTACATACTGTGTTCCTCTTTTTGTGACTGGGTTACCTCATTCAGGATGGTTTCTTCAAGTGCCATCCACTTGCCTGCGAATTTCAAGATACCATTATTTTTTTCTGCAGAGTAGTATTCCATTGTGTAGATGTGCCACATCTTCATTAACCATTCTTCAATTGAAGGGCATCTAGGTTGCTTCCAGGTTCTTGCTATTACAAATAGTGCTGCTATGAACATAGTTGAACAGATGTCTTTGTTGCATTGATGTGAATCCTTTGGGTATATGCCTAAGAGGGGGATTGCCGGGTCCTGTGGTAAACTAATTCCCATTTTCCTGAGGAACCGCCATACTGATCTCCAAAGTGGCTGTATGAGTTTGCACTCCCACCAGCAGTGGAGGAGTGTTCCACTTTCTCCACATCCTCTCCAACATAAGTCATCACTGGTGTTTCTAATTTTAGCCATTCTGGCAGGGGTAAGATGGTATCTCAAAGTTGTTTTGATTTGCATTTCCCTGATAGCTAAGGATGTGGAGCATTTTCTTAAGTGTCTTTCAGCCTTTTTTGATTTCCTCCATTGAGAATTCTTTCTTCAGTTCTGTACCCCATTTTTTAATAGGGTTATTTGGTGTTTTGTTGACTAGTTTCTTGAGTTCTTTGTATATTTTGGAGATCAGCCCTTTGTCGGATATAGGATTAGTGAAAATCTTTTCCCAGTCAGTGGGCTGCCGTTTGGTCTTGTCAACTGTGTCCTTTGCCTTACAGAAGCTTCTAAGTTTGAAGAGGTCCCATTTATTAATTGTTTCTTTCAGTGTCTGTGCCCCTGGAGTTATGTTCAAGAAGCGGTCTCCTATACCAATTTGTTCAAGGGTACCTCCTACTTTCTCTTCTAAGAGGTTCAATGTGGCTGGATTGATGTTGAGGTCTTTGATCCATTTGGACTTGAGTTTTGTGCATGGCGACAGACATGGGTCTATCTGCAGTCTTCTACACACCCTCATCCAATTGTGCCAGCACCATTTGTTGAAGATGCTGTCTTTGCCCCATTGTATAATTTTAGCTGTTTTGTCGAAAATCAGGTGTTCATAGGTGCGTGGATTAATATCAGGATTTTCAATTCGATTCCATTGGTCTACCTGTCTATTTTTATGCCAATACCAGGCTGTTTTTCAGAACTATAGCTCTGTAGTAGAGCTTAAAGTCAGGAATGGTGATGCCTCCTGATGTTATTTTATTGTATAGGGTTGTTTTGGCTATCCTGGGTCTTTTGTTTTTCCATATAAAGTTGATTATTATCCTTTCAAGGTCGGTGAAGAATTGTGGTGGGATTTTAATGGGGATTGCATTGAATCTGTAGATTGCTTTTGGTAAGATTGCCATTTTTACTATGTTTATCCTACCTATCCAAGAGCATGGGAGGTCTTTCCATTTTCTGGTATCTTCTTTAATTTCTTTCTTTAGAGTCACAAAGTTCTTATTATATAGATCTTTTACTTGTTTGGTAAGCGTTACACCAAGATACTTTATGTTGCTTGTGGCTATTGTAAAGGGTGATGTTTCTCTGATTTCTTTCTCTGCCTCTTTGTCGTCTGAAAAAAATAGGGCTACTGATTTTTTTGAGTTTATCTTGTATCCTGCTAGTTTGCTGAAGGTGTTTATCAGCTGTAGGAGTTCCCTGGTAGAGTTTATTGGGTTGCTTATGTAAACTATCATATCATCTGCAAATAGAGACAGTTTGACTTCTTCCTTTCCAATTTGGATGCCCTTGATCTCCTTTTGTTGTCTTATAGCATTAGCTAGAACTTCTAGTACGATATTGAAGAGATATGGAGAGAGAGGACAGCCTTGTCTTGTTCCTGATTTTAGAGGAATTGGCTTAAGTTTCTCTCCATTCAGTTTGATGTTGGCAGTTGGTTTGCTGTATATTGCTCTTATTATGTTTAGGTATGTTCCTGTTATCCCTGACCTCTCTAATACCTTTATCATGAAAGGGTGTTGAATTTTATCGAAGGCTTTTTCTGCATCTAGGAGATAATCATATGGTTTTTTTTTTCTGTTTGTTTATATGGTGGATCACGTTGATAGATTTTCGTATGTTAAACCATCCCTGCAATCCAGGTATGAAGCCTACTTGATCATGGTGGATGATTTCTCTGATGTATTTTTGAATTCGGTTTGCCATTATTTTATTGAGTATTTTTGCATCGATGTTCATCAGGGATATTGGTCTGTAGTTTTCTTTCTTAGTTGTGTCTTTGTGAGGTTTGGGTACCAAAGTTATTGTGGCCTCATAAAAAGAGATTGGCAATAAACCTTCTGTTTCTATCTTGTGGAACAGTTTGAGGAGTAGTGGTATTAGTTCTTCCTTGAATGTCTGGTAGAATTCTGCACTGAATCCATCTGGCCCTGGACTTTTTTTCGTTGGAAGGCTTTCGATGACTACTTCTATTTCATTTCGGGTTATAGGTCTATTTAAGTTGTTTGTCTGTTCTTGATTTAATTTTGGTAAGTGATAGTTATCAAGAAACGTGTCCATTTCCTTTGAATTTTCAATTTTTGTGGAATACAGATTTTCGAAGTATGACCTGAAAATTGTCTGGATTTCCTCTGTGTCTGTTGTTATGTTCCCCATTTCGTTTCTGATTTTGTTAATTTGCATGTTCTGTCTCTGCTTTTTCGTTAATTTGGATAAAGGTATATCAATCTTGTTGATTTTCTCAAAAAACCAACTCTTTGTTGCATTGATTTTTTGTATTGTTTTCCTGGTTTCTATTTTGTTGATTTCAGCCCTCAAGTTGATTATTTCCTGGCGTCTGCTCCTGCGGGTGAATTCGCTTCTCTCTGTTCTAAGGTTTTCAGTTGCGCTGTTAATTCATTTATGTGACTATCCTCTGTTTTCTTCATATGGGCACTTAGTGCAATGAACTTCCCTCGTAGCACTGCTTTCAAGGTGTCCCATAAGTTCGGGTATGTTGTATCCTCATTCTCGTTGAATATTAGAAAGTCTTTAATTTCTTTCTTTATTTCTTCTTTGACCCAGGAGTGGTACAATTGCACATTGTTAAGTTTCCATGAGTTTGCAGGTTTTCTGCTATTTGTATTGTTGTTGAATTCCAATTTTAAAGCATGGTGGTCCGATAAGATACAGGGGACTATTTCTATTCTCTTGTATCTGTTGAGGTTTGTTATGTCTCCTAGTATGTGGTCGATTTTAGAGAAGGTTCCATGTGGAGCAGAGAAGAAGGTATATTCTTTTGTCTTTGGATGGAATGTTCTATAGATGTCTGTTAGCCCCAGTTGAGACATAACTTCTGTTAATTCTTTTGTTTCTTTGTTGAGTTTCTGATTTGTGGTCCTGTCTAGTGTTGAGAGTGGTGTATTGAAGTCTCCCACTATAAGTGTGTGAGGTTTTATATGAGCTTTGAGTTTTAGTAGTGTTTCTTTTACGAATGTGGGTGGCTTTGTATTAGGGGCATAGATGTTCAGAATTGAGACTTTGTGTTGATGGATTTCTCCTGAGATGAATATGAAATGACCGTCTTCATCTCTTTTGACTAGTTTTGGTTTGAAGTCTAGCTTGTTAGATATTAGGATAGCTACGCCTGCTTGCTTCTTATTTCCATTTGATTGGAAAATCTTTTCCCAACCCTTTACCCTGAGGTAATGTCTATCTTTGGAGCTAAGATGTGTTTCTTGTATGCAGCAGAAGGATGGATTCTGTCTTCGTATCCATTCTGTTAATCTGTGTCTTTTTATAGGTGAGTTAAGACCATTAATGTTGAGGGTGAGTAAGGACCATTGATTGTTGATGGTTGTTTGATTTAGGTTTGTTGTTGGCAGTGGTATTGTGAATATATTTGTTCTGCTTCACCCTAGGTTTCTGGTGTAGTTGGATTATCTGTTGCCTACATTTTTGTGGGCGTAGTTACCTTCCTTGGGTTGGAATTTTCCTTCCAATACTTTCTGTAGGGCTGGATTTGTAGATACATATTGGGAAAATCTGGTTTTGTCATTGAATATCTTGTTCTCTCCATCTATATTGACTGAGAGTTTTGCTGGATATAGTAGCCTAGGCTGGCATCCGTGTTCTCTTAATACTTTTAGGAACATCTATCCAGGACCTTCTGGCCTTGAGGGTTTCCATGGAGAAGTCAGGTGTAATTTTGATAGGTCTGCCTTTATATGTTACCTGTCCTTTTTCCTTCGCTGCTCTTAATATTTTTTCTTTATTCTGTATGCTAGGTGTTTTGATTATTATATGTCGAGGGGTCTTTTTTTCTTTGGTCCAGCCTATTTGGGGTTCGGTATGCTTCTTGTACTTTCATGGGCATGTCCTTCTTCAGATTTGGAAAGTTTTCCTCGATGATTTTGTTGAATATGTTTTCAGCACCTTTGAGCTGGGCTTCCTCACCTTCCTCTATGCCTATTATTCTTAGGTTTGGCCTTTTCATGGTGTCCCACATTTCCTGGATATTGTGTGTTAAGGATTTGTTGGATTTATGGTTTTCTTTGGTCGATGAATCTATTTCTTCTAGTTTATCTTCTGCGCCTGAGATTCTCTCTTCCATCTCTTGAATTCTATTGGTTATGCTTGTGTCCGTGGTTTCCGATTTTTTTATCACAGGTTTTTAAAATTACATTTTGTTCGTTCATTCATTTACTGATTGGCATTTGGATTATTTACCTTTTTGACTATTATGATTAATGTAATATGTAAATATGCATTGTTTATATGAATATGTATTATATATGTAAATGATTTTAAATATTTCCTTGGTATATGTCTAGGAGCAAAATTATTGAATCATATTGTAACTATTTTAATTGCTGAAGAAAATATTTTCTAGACTGTTTTCCAGAATGAAGGCACTATTCTGACTACCAGTATACGAAGGTTCCAGTTTCTCTAGTCTTGTCAATACTTTCATAAAAATGTTCCCTCCAATTTGTTGTTTGAATATTTCACACACGTATGTAATCTATCTCGATCAAGTGCACCCCACTACCTCTGGGATACCCCATAACCCTTTTCTGTTCCAAACTTATGTCTTTTAAAAAATGATTACCATTACTAATAACTCCCCAAATCAAATTAATTCTGGCAATATATGCACTGTATGGTACTATCCATTGGAGGCATAGGCAGCAAACCAGTGGCCATCTACCCTAAGAAAAGTGACCCTCCCTTCCTCAGGAGTTATCAACTATGAATAGCCTCTATTCCCAAAGGGTTGGGCCTCATATACTACTTCCCAAATCCATGGAAAAATTTGACTGGCATGATTCTATATAAAAGCAGTTTCCAACCTGACACCCTCAAGGGTCACATATCAGATATTCTTTTTTTTAAGTTTTTAAAATTTATTTTATATAACAAAGTCCATTTAAATGAAAACAAACATTTATAGACAATATTTGGGAATTTGGGCGTTGTTCTTTCCAAACTACTTCCTGCTGATAAGGGGCGCTGTCATGGGGGATTTGAAGAAGATGCAGAAATCCTGGCAGTAGTCTACAAGGCTGCTTTGTCCAGCTGTTTTGAATGTAGGATCACCTCGTACTCTGTTTAAGGCGGTCTGGCTTGATCAAACCACATTAGTCTGGAAGGAATCCACATCTTTTCATTTTCTGTGGAAACAAAAATAGAAATCCTTTTCCCCAGTAACTTGTCCTTGAACTTAAATTTTGGAGTCAAAGCATTTTTTTTAATTTAATTTATTATTTTACATGTCGATCCCAGTTCCCTCTCCCTCCCTCCCTTTTACCCTCTCTGCCCTCTCACATGCACTCTAACCACCCTCCCCTACATATCAGATATTCTATATATCAGATATTTACATTGTAATTCATAACAGTAATGCAGTTACAATTATGAAGTAGCAGTGAAATAATTTTCTGATTGGTGGTTACCACAATCATAAATCACGAGGAACCATATTAAAGAGTTGGAGCATTAGGAAGGTGGAATACAACTGCTGTAAAGGTTTTATGCAGGCAACCATAACTGTGGTGAGTTGACATGTGTATAAGCCATACCATTCTTGAAGACAGATCTCCCTCCCATCCTTGGGTGATAGTTTTACCTCCTCTTCAGTAATGTTCTCTGATACTTCACAGGGAGGTAACTGATAGATATATTCCATTTAGGGTTGGACTCACAGTCACCTATTAGCACTTGGATAAGTTATGAATCTCTGAATTAACCATTACTCACTGCAAAAAGAAACGTCTCTGAACAAGGCCAAGTGCAGCACAGTCCTATAGGTTATAAACATAAATGCTAGAAGACAATTTGATAGCATGAACATCTACTGAAATATCACCAGAAGCTCTTTGCTAGGACCTACGATCTCTCCAGTCATGGGCTTTTGATCAGGATTACAGTGCCAGTCATGGAATCTCTCAGATGGATCAGCTTCAACTCCAAGGAAAAGTGATTGATTATGCCATACCATTATGCCACCATTTCATCAGTGGGCACAAATTTCCTAGTATGTTATTATTGTACCCTGCAGGGTCCACCGTTGTGTGAGATTACTGATGTCTTTTCCCCCTCAGTAACCTGAATAGCATGTTCCAGTACTGTGAACCTTAGCCAGCTGAGAGTTTATTGGTCAGTTGGGATTGATTTCTCTATGTCTTGCAATCAAAATGGTGATATATTCAGCAATTTGGTCTTGCCATCTAGTTTTGATGTGCAGGAGGATCAATTCTTTGGGTTATTCTGCAATTTCCCTGACCAAGTCACTCATAGGGAGGCATCCCATGCCTGGAAGTGAGAATGACAACCCATGTCTTCTGGGAGCAGTATTGTCTCTACATGTATGGTGAAGAAGCTTTATGGAAATCTACTAGTTTGTGATCTAATTAAAAATACATAATATAAAAGTACCTTTTAGTATATGACATTTTTGTTCTGTTTTCCTAGTGAGTATGAAATAGAATCACATATTGGCTTAAGTTTCTCTAATGACTAGTTATATAAAGTATCTTGTCATGTGTTTATTAACCATTTGCGTATTTCTTTGGAGAAATGTCCACTCAGAGCCTTTACTTATTTTAAAATTTACGTTCATTCTTTGTGGGTCCTTATGTGGAGGGCAAGGGTTGATATCTTATTTATTTCACTTATTTACATATGTGTATGTGTGTCAGTACTCACACCACAGTGATAGGCATGTAGGGACTGAGTTCTCTCATTCTACCATGTGCATCCTGGATATCAAAGTCAGGTCATTAGGCTTGGCACCAAATTCCATTATTCACTGCGCCATCTTACTTCCTTTTAGCTTTTAATTTTTGAGATTGTATTTTAATTACAACATTTATCCCTTCCCTTTTCCCTTTTAAAGCCATCTAATATACACATCTCTTCTCATCTACAAATTCATGGTCACTCTTTTTATCAATTGTTATTGTTGCACATATATTCCTAAATAGAACTTGTTGAGTCCATACAATGTTACCTGTATGTATGTTCTCAGGGCTGATTTTCAGTCACCAGAAACTAATCAGTAAGCTTTTCTCTGGAAGGGTCATTTTGTCCACTCTGAACTTTATTCAATTGCCTAGTTCCTTGTATAGATTTGAGGCCTTGTGGGCTTTCCCCCATCCAGTCTGGGATGGCCATCGGTGTCATTCTTGTTTCATTCACATTTGGGTAGCCATGTGTGAGATTTGATGAGTGTAGCTTCATGCACACCATAGTGATAACCAACAACTCTATTTAAAAATAGATGCTTTCAGCAAGAGGGAAACAATGCCTGGAATTATAAACCTAGCTAGCTAGCCAGTACTTGTGAAGCCATGGTTTTTGGAGGAGAATATACAACATTTAATTTACTAAACCAGCTGTTTTAGTTACTGTTCTATTGTTATGAAAAGACACCATGACCAAGGCAACTCTTTTTTTTTTCTTATTTTATGTATTAATCCCAGTTCCCTTTCCCTCCTTCCCTCCCTTTCTCCCTTCCATGCTCCCCGACCACCCTCCCATCCCACCCCCCACTCTACAGGGAAGGTGATGCCTTCCAGGAGAGATCAACAAAATCTGTCAAGTCATTTGGAGTA